>NC_079190.1:116248528-116869917 GCF_029499605.1 Hyla sarda | reverse complement strand
CCCTCTCCTGTCTCATAGCACTCTCTTTGTGCTCTCTCCTGTCTGATAGGACTCCTCTGTGCTCTCTCCTGTCTGATAGTACTCCTCTGTGCTCTCTCCTGTCTGATAGAACTCCTCTGTGTAGGACAGATGAGTATTATTAGACAGGAGAGAGCAGAGAGGAGTATTATCAGACAGGAGTTAGCACAAAGGAGTACTATCAGACAGGAGAGAGCACAGGGGAGTGCTATCGTATAGGAGAGAGCACAGAGGAGTGCTATCAGGCACTCCTCTGTTCTCTCTCCTGTATGATAGCACTCCCCTGTGCTCTCTCCTGTCTGATAGTACTCATTTGTGCTAACTCCTGTCTGATAATACTCCTCTCTGCTCTCTCCTGTCTAATAATACTCCTCTGTCCTCTCTTCTGTCTGATAGTACTCCTCTGTGCTCTCTCCTGTCTGATAGCACTCCTCTGTGCTCTCAACTCTCTGATAGGACTTCTCTGTGCTCTGTCCTGTCTGATAGTACTACTCTGTTCTGTCTGATAGGAGAGAGCACAGAGGAGTCATATCAGACAGGAGAGAGCACAGAGGAGTGCTATCAGACAGGAGAGAGCACAGAGGAGTCCTATCAGACAGAAGAGAACACTTAGGAGTCCTATCAGAAAGAAGAGAGCACATAGGAGTACTATCAGACAGGAGAGAGCAAGGAAGTCTATCAGACAGTAGAGAGAACAGAGGAGTCCTACCAGACAGGAGAGAGCACAGAGGTGTACTATAAGACAGGAGAGAGCACAGAGTAGTGCTATCATAAAGGAGAGAGCACAGAGGAGTCATATCAGACAGGAGAGAGCACAGAGGGGTACTATCAGACAGGAGAGAGCACAGAGGAGTACTATCAGACAGGAGAGAGCACAGAGGAGTACTATCAGACAGGAGAGAGCACAGAGGAGTGCTATCAGACAGGAGAGAGCATAGAGGAGTGCTAGTCCAGCCTCCCTTACTGGACTTTGTCCATGCCTGTGCTTCAGCATGGACAAAGCCATGATTTTATAAGCCATGATTTCTATAATAAAGGAAATAACAGTTTCTTACGAAGTATATTAGAAAGGTTAATGTTAAGATGTATAACATATAAAAAGTTTTTGTATCTGACAGTGCCCATTTAAAGATCTTTATTACCTGCTACCATAGTTTCTATGGAAAAGTGGATGTCAGCTAAGCATTTGTTCACACTGTATAGGAAATTGTCCCTGAATTCACATGACACACATATTTAACATGTATTTGTAGTCACAGCTCAACTCCAGGGGTCCGGTGTAGTTCAACAAGGCTAAGAAGTTTATTGTACTGTTTTGGAACCGTGCCCCTTGGATTGTTGTTTAACCCCTTAAGGAAGGCGGGGGTATCCATACGCCCCCATTTTAAAGTCCTTAAGGACTATGGATATGGTATGGATACGCCCGTGGGAATTTCGGTCCCCGCCACTCGCTGGGCGGGGACTGGAACGGGTGACTGCTGATATCTATCAGCAGGCACCCCGTGCAAACCCCTGGGGGGGTCCCGAGACCCCTCCATTTTGGCGATCGCCGCAAATCATCAGTCAATTCAGACCAACAATTTGCGGCTTTTCCGGGTCAATCGGGTCTCTGGTGACCCGGTGACCTGGAAAAAAAGGGTGAGTGGGGCTGTCTGAGACAACCCCATTCACCCTTACTCAGCAGGGTGCCGCCTCACGATCAAGTGATTGATCGGTTGAAATGACCGATAGATCACGACCTGCTGGGCGGCGATCGGGATGGCGGAGATCGGGCCCGGTGGGGGTCTCCTACCTTGCCCTGGTCCGGCAGGGGTCCCCTCGGGATCGATGGCAGCAGCGGTGCGGTCAGGAGCAGCAGGATCGGTGGCGGCAGCGGCGCGGTCATGGCGTGGCGGGATACAGCAGGAGGTGAGGCCTGTTCACCTCCTGCTGTTGCTTAGCGACAACTCGCAGCATGCACAGCCAAAGGGCAGGCTGGGAGTTGTAGTTTTGCAACAGCTGGAGTTCCAACTACAACTCCCAGCATGCCATTTGGTACTCTGTGCATGCTGGGGGTTGTAGTTATGCAACAGCTGGAGGCACATTTTTTTCTATGGAAAAAGTGTGCAGCCAGCTGTTGCTTAACTACAACTCCCAGCATACACGGAGTGCCAAAGGGCATGCTGGGAGTTGTAGCAGTGTGCCTCCAGCTGTTGCAAAACTACAACTCCCAGCATGCCCTTCGACTGTTAACCCCTTAAGGACTCAGGGTTTTTCCGTTTTTGCACTTTCGTTTTTTCCTCCTTACCTTTTAAAAATCATAACCCTTTCAATTTTCCACCTAAAAATCCATATTATGGCTTATTTTTTGCGTTGCCAATTCTACTTTGCAGTGACATTAGTCATTTTACCCAAAAATGCACAGCGAAACGGAAAAAAAAATCATTGTGCGACAAAATCGAAAAAAAAACGCCATTTTGTAACTTTTGGGGGCTTTGGTTTCTACGCAGTGCATATTTCGGTAAAACACCTTATCATTATTAATTACACCTTATCATTATTCTGTAGGTCCATACGGTTAAAATGATACCCTACTTATATAGGTTTGATTTTGTCGCACTTCTGGAAAAAATCATAACTACATGCAGGAAAATTTATACGTTTAAAAATGTCATCTTCTGACCCCTATAACTTTTTTATTTTTCCACGTATGGGGTGGTATGAGGAATCATTTTTTGCGCCGTGATCTGAAGTTTTTATCGGTATGATTTTTGTTTTGATCGGACTTTTTGATCACTTTTTATTCATTTTTTAATGATATAAAAAGTGACCAAAATACGCTTTTTTGGACTTTGGAATTTTTTTGCGCGTACGCCATTGACTGTACGGCTTAATTAATGATATATTTTTATAGTTCGGACATTTACGCACGCGGCGATACCACATATGTTTATTTTTTATTTTTTTTACACTGTTTTATTTTTTTTATGGGAAAAGGGGGGTGATTCAAACTTTTATTAGGGAAGGGGTTAAATGACCTTTATTAACACTTTTTTTTTACATTTTTTTTGCAGTGTTATAGGTGTATTAACACGCCTGTGATCAGCATTATCGGCGCTTGACTGCTCCTGCCTGGATCTCAGGCACGAAGCAGTCATTCGTCGATCGGACACAGGGGAGGCAGGTAAGAGCCCTCCCGGTGTCCGATCAGCTGTTCGGGACGCCGCGATTTCACCGCGGCGGTCCCGAACAGCCCGACTGAGCAGCCGGGTCACTTTCACTTTCACTTTAGAAGCGGCGGTCAGCTTTGACCGCCGCTTCTAAAGGGTTAATACCGCACATCGCCGCGATCGGCGATGTGTGGTATTAGCCGCGGGTCCCGGCCGTTGATTAGCGCCGGGACCGACGCGATATGATGCGGGATCGCGGCGCGATCCCGCTTCATATCGCGGGAGCCGGCGCAGGACGTAAATATACGTCCTGCGTCGTTAAGGGGTTAATGCATGCTGATTGTTGCAGTTTTGCAACAGCTGTAGACACATTGGTTGTGAAACCGAGTTTGTTACCTAACTCAGTGTTTTGCAACCATTGTGCCTCCAGCTGTTGCAAAACTACAACTCCCAGCGTGCACTGAGAGACTGTACATTCTGGGAGTTGTAGTTTTGCAAGAAGCTGGAGGCACACTGGTTGCGAATCACTGAGTTAAATAACAAACTCTGTGTTTCGCAACCAATGTGCCTCCAGCTGTTGCATAACTACAACTCCCAGCATGTATAGTCTGTCAGTGCATGCTGGGAGTTGTAGTTTTGCAACAGCTGGAGGTTTCCCCCCTCCCCCATGTGAATGTACAGGGTACATTCACACGGGTGGGTTTACAGCGAGTTCTGCTGCAAGTTTTAGATGCGGCAAATTTTCCGCCGCTGCTCAAACTCCCAGCGAGAAACTCATTGTAAACCTCCACCCGTGTGAATGTACCCTAAAAACACCACACTACACAAAAAAAAGTAAAACAGTACATATACACGTACCCCTACACAGTCCCCCCACCAATAAAATAAAATAAAAAACGTATTGTACGGCAGTGTTTCCAAAACGGAGCCTCCAGCTGTTGAAAAACAACAACTCACAGTATTGCCAGACAGCCACTGACTGTCAAGGCATGCCGGGAGTTTTGCAACAGCTGGAGACACCCTGTTTGGGAAACACTGCCGTAGGGTATTTTTGTGGTGGATTCAAATCCCAAATTTAGTCCTCAAATGAGCATGGTGCTCTCTCACTTCGGAGCCCTGTCAAGGAAACAGTTTAGGGCCACATATGGGGTATCTCCGTACTCGGGAGAAATTGTGTTACCAGGTTTGGGGGAGTTTTCTCCTTTTACCCCTTATGAAAATGTAAAGTTGGGGTCTACACCAGCATGTTAGTGTGAAAAAAAATATTTTTACACTAACATGCTGGTGTTGCCCCATCCTTTTAATTTTCACAAGTGGTAAAAGGAAAAAAAGACCGCCAAAATTTGTAACGCAATTTCTCGTGGGTACAGAACTACCCCATATGTGGGCGTAAAATGCTTTGCGGGTGCACAACATGGCTCAGAAGTGAGAGCGCACTATGTACATTTGAGGTCTAAATTGGTGATTTGCACAGGGGTGGCTGATTTTACAGTGGTTCTGACATAAACGCAAAACAATAAATAACCAGATGTGCCCCCATTTTGGAAACTAAACCTCTCATGGAATGTAACAAGTGGTATAGTGAGCCTTAACACCCCACAGGTGTTTGACAAATTTCCGTTAAAGCTGGATGTGAAAATGAAAAAAACATTTTTTTTTCTCTAAAATGCTGGTGTTACCCTACATTTTTCATTTTCACAAGGGAGAATAGGAAAAAAGCCCCCAAAATTTGTAACCCCATTTCTTCTGAGTAAGAACATACCCCAAATGTGGATGTAAAGTGCTCTGCGGGCAAACTACAATGCTCAGAGGAGAAGGACCGCCATTGGGCTTCTGGAGAGAGAATGTGTCCGAAATTGAAGGCCATGTGTGTTTACAAAGCCTTCATAGTGCCAGAACAGTGGAACCCCCCCACATGTGACCCCATTTTGGAAACTACACCCCTCATGTAATGTAATAAGGGGTACAGTGAGCATTTACAACCCACAGGTGTCTGACAGATTTTTGGAACAATGGTCCGTGAAAATGAAAAGTTAAATTTTTCATTTGCACAGCCCACTGTTCCAAAGATCTGTCAAATGCCAGTGGGGTGTAAATGTTCACTGCACCCCTTATTAAATTCTGTGAGGGGTGTAGTTTCCAAAATAGGGTCACATGTGTGTGTGTGTGGGGGGGGGGGGGGTCCACTGTTCTGGCACCATGGGGGCTTTGTAATTGCACAAGGCCTCCGACTTCTATTCCAACCAAATTCTCTCACCAAAAGATCAATGGCGCTCCTTCTCTTCTGAGCATTGTAGTTCGCCCGCAGAACACTTTACATTCATATATGGGGTATTTCCATAATCAGAAGAAATGGGGTTACAAATTTTGGGAGGCTTTTTCTCCAATTACCCCTTGTGAAAATTAAAAATTTGGGGTAAAACCAGCATTTTAGTGAAAAAAATCTAATTTTTCATTTTCACGTCCATCTTTAGCGGAAATTTGTCAAGCACCTGTGGGGTGTTAAGGCTCACTCTACCCCTTGTTATGTTTCTTGAGGGGTGCAGTTTCCAAAATAGTATGCCATGCGTTTTTTTTTTTTTTGCTGTTCTGGCACCATAGGGGCTTCCTAAATACGACATGCCCCCCAAAAACCATTTCAGCAAAATTTGCTTTCCAAAAGCCAAATGTGACTTCTTCTCTTCTGAACATTGTAGTGCACCCGCAGTGCACTTGACGTCCACACATGGAGTATTTCCATACTCAGAAGAGATGGGGTTACAAATTTTGGGGGGCACTTTCTTCTATAACCCCTTGTAAAAGTGTAAAATTTGGGGGGAAACCAGCATTTTAAAGAAAAAAAAAATTACTTTACACATCCAAATTTAATGAACAGTCATCAAACACCTGTTGGGTGTTAAGGCTCAGCGGAACCCTTGTTACGTTCCTTGAGTGGTGTAGTTTCCAAAATGGTATGCCATGTTGTTTTTTTTTTGTTTTTTTTGCTGTTCTGGCTTCCTAAATGAGACATGCCCCCCAAAAAGCCATTTCAGAAAAACTCACTATCCAAAATCCCATTGTCGCTCCTTCCCTTCTGAGCCCTCTAATGCACCCACAGAGCACTTGACATACACATATCAGGTATTTTCTTACTCGAGAGAAATTGGGTTACAAATTTTGGGGGGATTTTTCTCCTTTTACCCTTTGTAAAATTTCAAAAACTGGGTCTACAAGAACATGCGAGTGTAAAAAATTAAGATTTTGAATTTTCTCCTTTACCTTGCTGCTATTCCTGTGAAACACCTAAAGGGTTAACACACTTTCTGAATGTAATTTTGAATACTTGGGGGGGGGGGTTGCAGTTTTTATAATGGGGTCATTTATGGGGTATCTCTAATATGAAGACCCCTCAAATCCACCTCAAAACTGAACTGGTCCCTGAAAAATTCCGATTGTGAAAATTTTGTGAAAAATTGCTGCTGATCTTTGAAGCCCTCTGATGTCTTCCAGAAGTAAAAACATGTCAACTTTATGATGCAAATATAAAGTAGACATATTGTATATATGTGAAGCAATATATAATTTATTTGGAATATCCATTTTCCTAACAAGCAGAGAGTTTCAAAATGTTGGGATTTTTCACCAAGAAAGGATGCAAGTAACGACTAAAATTTACCCCTATGTTAAAGTAGAATATGTCACGAGAAAACAATCTCGGAATCAGAATAATTTGTAAAAGCATTCCAGAGTTATTAATGCTTAAAGTGACAGTGGTCATAATTGCAAAAAAGGGCTCAGTGCTTAAGGTGAAAAAGGGCTCAGTCCTTAAGGGGTTAAGTTTAACAGATTGGCAAGTCACATGGATGGGAGGTTGTCTAGTGCTGACTTTCTTTGGATCTGGATACATGTATTTAACATGTATTATTTTGTGTGATTCATGTTGCTCAGATTTTTATTTTGTTGATATAAAGAGATTGATCTTATCTTCATATATAGCTGTATGTCACAGTCAACCCACAAGACGTCATTATAATTACTGGTGGTGGGGACTGGCATTCCGATCATCACCCTGTCTTGTTTGTTTTACTTTGTGGCAACTGTGTATGTGGTTCTATTACCTTAGGAAGTGTAATCTTACCAGCCTGCAGTACAGACCCCAATCAGGATGACAGAGATGTTTCTATCTGAAAATGAAAACCGAACTCTTTCCATTTGGAACACTTCTGAAAAGCAAAGAGCTACTTCGTGCAGAACTTCCTTTCATCTTGCTAATTTAATAGTTCTAAAAGCCGATTTTCACACTTTCAGGGTAATAGAGAACATTTTGTAATGGTAAAGTACATACGAGTGTGTAGAAATAGCACAGATAAAAGCAAGATGTAAACACTATTTTGATCAAATACAGTTTCAGAAGAATAAAATGAAACTCTTAGTCTTGGGCCTACTTCAGATGGTTGTATTTTTTAATGTATAGCTAAATGTAGTCTTATGTGCTTTCTTATATTATTGACCACCACAGGATAGGTGTTAACATTGGGACATATGGCCGATATAAGGGCCTGTATTATTGGCGGATATGGTGGACTAACACAGCACCTGTTATCTGATGCCCGTGTACCCACTACCACCATAATCAGGGATGGCGCTGATGGCAGTAGATAAGTAGCAGGGATGGGTTGTGTCAACTTAGTTAAGTTAGGGAACGGCACCATGGTTGAGGCCACCCTGTTAAGGAGCTGGGTCCCTCAAAAGACAGGGACAGATGGATGGAGCCTGTATATTTAGAGTGCACCTACCCCAATATTATAATTGAAGTCTATCCTACATCTGCCCGATATTATTCTTGTGTATCTATTATACCCACCTTAATAACCCGGTTCTGTCTATCTGCTTAGTGGCTGCTCCACGGCCCGTGACCCCAAGGACACTTGCATTTGTTGATGGTTTTGTGGAGAGTTCACATCTTTGTTCATTATTATTTGTATATTAGATGTATATTTTATTTGGTAACTAATAAAGGTTATGTTTTACAACTTACAATCTATATTTCTATTTATAAAAGAGGCTTGTTCTTTGGTGTAACTGTATGATTACCTCTTTGAATTACGTGTGTGGAGGTGGCGTTCCTGATTGCTGATAAGCCCTTGTAGGTGAATTATTCCTGTAAAGCTATAGAGAGGAATATGTTAGAGTCTTCCATCTAAGGCATTCTTTGGGGAATACTGACATATATGTATGACAGAAGGCTCAGACATAATGTGAACAGGACCTATTTTGAATTACACAGCTCAAAAAAATAAAGGGAACACTAAGATAATGCATCCTAGATCTGAAAGAACTAATCGTATGAAATACTGTTGCGGTGTCCCGGTACCATATTTTATACATTACCTGTGTAGAGGTCCCCATAGTCAGAGTCGCTAGGACGTCGGGGTCCCTCTTTTCTAGTCTTCCCCTTGTCACCTCTCACTTAGCCACTAGATATATAATAGTTCTATCTGAACACTTGATTGATCCTCTCGCAGAGCCCATTCCCTTGGGGATGGTAGGCCGTCATCCGGAGCTTCTTGCAGTCATGCAACCGGCAAAGTTCTTGGAACAACTGGGCTTCAAAGGCGGTTCCCCGATCCATGAGGACCGATTCGGGACACCCCAGAGGTTGGATCCAATGACGATAGAAGAGCTGAGCAGCAGTCTTGGCAGTAAGATCCTTGACAGGGACCACGACCACCCACTTAGAATAATGATCCACCATGGTTAGAGCATGACACTGTTGTCTTTACATAGTTGAATGTGCTGACAACAAAATCACACAAAAATTATCAATGGAAATCAAATTTATCAACCCATGGAGGTCTGGATATGGAGTCACACTCAAAATCAAAGTGGAAAACCACACAACAGGCTGATCCAACTTTGATGTATTTGTCTTGCATTAGGAGGAACCCAGGGCCAACCACACCAGCATATGGTCTCACAAGGGGTCTGAGGATCTCATCTCGTTACCTAATGGCTGTCAGGCTACCTCTGGCAAGCACATGGAGGGCTGTGCGGCCCCTAAATGCCACCCCACACCATTACTGACCCACCGCCAAACCTGTCATGCTGGAGGATGTTGCAGGCAGCAGAATGTTCTCCATGGTGTCTCCAGACTCTGTCACATCTGTCACATGTGCTCAGTGTGAACCTGCTTTAATCTGTGAAGAGCGCAGGGCTCCAATGGCAAATTTGCCAATCTTGGTGTTCTCTGGCAAATGCCAAACATTCTGCACGGTGTTGGGCTGTAAGCACAACCCCTACCTGTGGATGTTGGGCCCTCACCCCACCCTCATGGAGTTTGTTTCTGACCGTTTGAGTGGACACATGCACATTTGGGGCCTGCTGGAGGTCATTTGGCAGGGCTCTGGCAGTGCTCCTCCTGCTCCTCCTTGCACAAAGGCGGAGGTAGCGGTCCTGCTGCTGGGTTGTTGCCCTCCTATGGCCTCCTCCACGTCTCCTGATGTACTGGCCTGTCTCCTGGTAGTGCCTCCATGCTCTGGACACTACGCTGACAGCCACAGCAAACCTTCTTACCACAGCTCGCATTGATGTGCAATCCTGGATGAGCTGCACTACCTGAGCCACTTGTGTGGGTTGTAGACTCTGTCTCATGCTACCACTAGAGCTCAGCCAGCATTCAAAAGTGACTAAAACATCAGCCAAGAAGCACAGAAACTGAGCAATGGTCTGTGGTCACCACCTGTAGAACCACTCCTTTATTGGGGGTGCCTTGCTAATTGCCTATAATTTCCACCTGTTGTCTGTTCCATTTTCACAATAGCATGTGAAATTGATTGTCAATTAGTGTTGCTTCCTGAGTTGACAGTGTGATTTCACAGAAGTGTGATTGAATCCAAAGGTGTAACTTAAATCCCCTTAGCCCCAATACAAAACCAGTCACATGGCCCCCCATGTACCATGTGCCAAATATATTACTGGTGGCTTCTTCTGTGCAGATCGGCCCTTTGGCCTTTTCTGGCACTGGGTGTAACACCTGATCAGCTTCTATGAGGAGGTGAGCTCCAGACTGGACCTGGGGCAACCGCTGGATGTCGTATAACTGGATTTTTCCAAAGCATTTGATACGGTTCCACATAAAAGGTTGGTGCATAAAATGAGAGGGATTGGGCTGGGGGAGAATGTGTGTAAGTGGGTAAGTAACTGGACATAGGAAACAGGGTGGTTATTAATGGTACTTATTCTGATTGGGTGACTGTTACTAGTGGGGTACCACAGGGGTCAGTCTTGGGTCCTGTTCTATTTAATATATTTATTAATGACCTTGTAGAGGGGTTGAATAGTAAAGTAGCAATCTTTGCAGATGATACTAAACTCTGTAAAGCGGTAAACACTATAGAGGACAGTGCACTGTTACAAATCGATCTGGATAGGTTGGAAGTTTGGGCTGGGAAGTGGCAGATGAGGTTCAACACTGATAAATGTAAAGTAATGCACATGGGGAAGAAAAATCCGGGCTGGGATTATGTATTAAATGGGAGAACACTTGGGATGACTGACATGGAAAAGGACTTGGGAGTCTTAGTTAATAGTAAATTTAGCTATAGAGACCAGTGTCGGGCAGCTGCTGCCAAGGTAAATAAAATCATGGGAGGCATCAATAGGGGCATAGATGCCCCCGACAAGGAAATAATTCTACCACTGTACAAATCACTGGTCAGACCACACATGGAATACTGTGTACAGTACTGGGCACCAGTGTACAAGAAAGATATAGTGGAGCTGGAGAGGGTTCAAAGATGGGCAACCAGGGTAATATGGGGAATGGGAGGACTACAGTACCCAGAAAGATTATCAGAATTAGGGTTATTTAGTTTAGAAAAAAGAAGGCTTAGGGGCGACCTAATAACTATGTATAAATATGTTAGGGGGCCGTACAGAGATCTCTCCCATGATCTATTCATACCCAGGACTGTATCTATAACAAGGGGGCATCCCCTACGTCTTGAGGAAAGAAGGTTTCAACACCAGCAAAGATGGGGGTTGTTTACTGTAAGAGAACTGAGACTATGGAACTCTCTGCCAGAGGAGGTGGTCATGGTGAACTCTGTAAAAGAGTTCAAAAAGGGTCTGGATGCATTTTTGGAGAATAATAACATCGCTGGTTATGTATACTATATTTATATGGACAGATTGTTGATCCAGGGATTTATTCTGACTGCCATATTTGGAGTCAGGAAGGAATTTTTACCTCTAGTATGAGGTTTTTTTGCCTTCCTCTGGATCAACTCAACTCAGTAGGGACTTAAGGGTATAGGTTGAACTTGATGGACTCTGGTCTTTTTTCAACCTTATGAACTATGTTACTATGTTACAATGTTACTCATGTTTCAGTAAACTGGAACACGGATGATAGTGGATCCCCTGGACCTGTGTGGTGCCGCTGGTTCTCACCAGAGCCTGCCGCATAGCGGGATGGACTTGCTGCTGCAGGCGGCTCCCAGTTCGCTACCCCTGGCATGGCTCAACCACACAGACGGCTGAGGAGATTGAGGCACAGGTGGGATAAGGCAACTCGTGGTCTGGATAGCAGGAGGTCAGGGCAGGCAGCACAGTAGCGTAGTCAGGAACGTAGCAAATGGTTAGTAGGCAGGTGGCAAAGGAGCAAGGTCAGGTTACGGAGCACAGGATGGCAATACACAGGAAGTGTGGGAGGTGGAGGAATTTATCAATGAGCCACAGGTGTTACTTCACTAATGGGCGCACTGGCCCTTTAAATCTTAAAGCTCCGGCGTGCACGTGCCCTAGGGGACGGCATTGCCCATATTCAAATTCACTATATTTTGCGAATATATAGATGAATATTCATCTTATATTCGCGAATTTTGAGGAAGAAAACAGTGAGGGGGTGGGCAACTTTATTATTGGTTGCTAGGGATGTTGTTGATTATCTCTGACAAGTGTATTTGTATCATTCTAATTGGCCCACAAGTGAAAAGAAGGTATATGCGAATATGGGGAAAAAAGTGAATATTCGTAATTTCGAATTTATAGCGAATATATTCATGAATTTGTGAGTTTGCGTTATTCACGATAAAAATTCAAAATGCGAATATTTGCGCCCAACACTGTTTCCTATGACAATAATGATATTGGCCCCATTGTATCCTGCTAGTTCTTATACTTGTCAACATTTCTTATATATACCTGATCAAATAATTCCTCCAGAGTACATTATAATGTCAGTTTTTAATCATATAGAAACATGCAATGTGGTTGCATTAGGAAAGAAAATAGATTTTCTTACAACTATAGTCTCAGAAGTTTTTTGCCTTCATTGAATCTCACACAAATCTGATTAATATGGTAGTAAGAGGTAGAGGAAAATGTGGTGTGAGTGCTGTCACCTTGTCCATATTCTGCATCATGTAAATTGGTCTAGACTATAGTAAACTTACACAACAAAATGGGAGACTGGTTACTGTGCCAATCTGTGTACCCGACAGCTTACAACATGTCTTACCATCCCTTTTGCTAGGTTCTACATAGTAGCATGGGCACCATGCAGCATCTTAAGGGACTGGAGCATGCCATTTGGTTGGCACTTAGTCTGTGGGATTATGCATGTGAAGGCATCCAAATAATTTTTTTTTCTGTAGCATCTATATCAAAAAAAGCATCAGCCAGCCCTGACCTCTGTTTATCTGTCCTGGAATTATGCTTCAAAAACACCTTCAGGCTATTAGAAACTACCCCAGTGATATGAACTAGTGGATCCTTCTGCAAAGTCCATACCCTAGGGAGGAGATTTTAAAGTGGACCTGTCTGCAAGTTTTTAGGGTATATAGTAAGGGCATGGTTGTATAGGACTTTTGACATAACACAGAGGAACAATAATTTATAACAAACATTAAATTTATTAAAATTTTACACAAATATAGAGGAAGACATTGGAAATTTTATTTAATATACATACAGTATAGAAAGAGCATCTAAAATGTTAAGAGTACAATATAAGTGAGTACAGACATACGGATGTACACAAGTTTTAATGCTCAGCTTACGCAGACTATAAAAGTAAGGCCTTGTGCACACAGCTGCGTCACAGCTCCATACAAGTTGTGAGTTGTGCAGAGCCATAATATGGTACCTATAGAAAGTCTATGGGTACATACCATATTATTTATGTATTCATAAAGGATCCATGAGGAAAAAATGTTAGCATTTTCTATTGGAGACTGTATGACAGCCCACAGTTTCATCTGACAGAACAGTAGGGGTTTCATGTACCAGAATATGGTTTCCATGCACACAGCTGTGCTTTGTGCATGTGGCTGAATACATAGTGAATGTATATATATATATATATATATATATATATATATATATATATATAAAAAAATCACTGATGGTCAATTGTTGGAATCCATGATACGTTGTTATGCAGAATAGAGAATGCTCTGCATACCAGATTCACAGTATAGCAGCATATATACAAGCCTTTAAAGGGGGTACTTTTTTTTTTTTTTTTAATCAACTGGTGCCAGAAAGTTATACAGATTTGTAAATTACTTCTATTAAAAAATCTTTACCCTTCCTGTACTTTTAAGCAGCTGTATTCTACATAGGTAAATTCTTTTCTCTTTTAATTTCTTTTTTTGTCTTATCCACAGTGCTTTCTGCTGACATCTGAGGCCCGTATCAGGAACGGTCCAGAGACAGTTCCTGACACGGACAGAAGTGTCAGCAGAGAGCACTGTGGACAAGACAAAAAAAAATTCAAAAAGAAAAGAATTTCCTCTGTAGCATACAGCTGCTAAAAAGTACTGGAAGGGTGAAGATTTTTAATGGACGTAATTTACAAATCTGTTTAACTTTCTGGCACCAGCTGATTTAAATTTTTTTTTTCCACCGGAGTTCCCCTTTAAAGCTTGCTACATTATTTACCTGCCCAATCAGCTTTAAAATACAAGTACTACAGCGTAAGAATGACCAATAAAACACAGAAAGCAAAAGCTGTACAAAATGTTAAGCTAACAGCAAATCCTTCACAATCGGAGCCAAAATGCTATAGAGAATTTTTACTATTTCTCAACTTTTGGGGCTGGTGAATGTTTAATACAGTTTTCAATGCACATAATTCTAGCATAACAGTCTAAATATGTTAATATTTAAATACAATAATGGTCAATAGTGGTTTCAAACTGAAGTTAAAGGTTTAGTTTGTGAAGGATAAGGGTAAATGTGTGTGTCTTGTTTATTCATATATACAACATTGCATGACTTTATATGTAAAACGCAAGTAAATCATTTGAAAGAGTATTATGAGAGGTAAAAAAAAAAAAAAGAACCCCCCCTCCCCCCATCAAGAAGGACTTGTAAATGTTCCTTCCTACAAGGTTATTAAAAGGGATGGCTCCTCAAGACACCATGTTTCCATATGTTCTGTCAGGACATATTAATGTTATAGAAGAGTCTCTTACATGGGACCTCTGTATTAGCCAGATCGGAAAAATGCTAAAGTATGTTTTGCTCTGTTCGATATCATGGGGGACAATCTCTTTAAAGACTGTGTTTAGCTATCTTTTTTATTTATTTTTTAAGGGGGGAGGGCTGGGGATAAAGGCTTTATCAACTGGTTGCCATGAAACTTTCTTAAAGGGAACACGCCATCGCTTTCATGCTCCCTGAAACATGAGCACCCAGTGGCTTCTTACCACCCCATCAGCCATGATTGATTGATCTTTTCTTGTTAGGTATAGGGAAATATCAATAAAGGCTAGTAAGGAAGGGAGACACCACTAGGGACCACCTTAATAACACAGGATTCAGGCAGTAGGAAAGTGACAACAGTTTCTCTTTAAAGGGGTACTCCACTGGCCAGTGTTTCGGACATTTAGTTCCGAATGCTGTTTGCTCGCTGCAGGGGTTGACCACGCCCCCCTCGTGACATCAGGCCATGCCTCCTCAATGTAAGTCTGTAGGAGGGGGCGTGACGCTGTCACGCCCCCTCCCATAGACTTGCATTGAGGGGACATGGCGTGATGTGACAAGGGGGCATGGCTGACCCAATCAGCATGCTGGCCAAGGGAGTATCCCTTTAAAACCCTGACAAAACAATGTCTAACTATGTACTCTTATGGCAGAATAACAGAGTAGTTTTGCCATTCAGGTAATTGGGTGAGGACAACAACAGGTTGACATATTGTATGCCATACAGATTTCCTTGTAATGGGAATAACTAAGAAAAGGCTTCACATGAAAATTCTAAACATAATATTTTCTTGTGATTTTATTTTTATTTTGGAAGGATGAAGATACATAAAATACAAAATATTATGTCTATGTTGCACAGTATTGAATACATTAATCCTCCTTTAAGTACATCATGAGCAATGGCTCTTCTCCACTCTGCTTTACTACTACTAAACTCAATTATACAGTAAGTACTTAAATATAATCGACTGACATATAACTTCTTGCTGAAGTATATAAAGTGACATTGTTTATTCGGAGATGAGTTACTATAGCCAACCGTAGAGGCTGCGTACAGTATGCCGTATTAATTGTAGACAGTCCTGGGCTCTGGATCAATACTTTATTCTGTCAGACTGAATTATGTGCATGACTGATGACTCTATACCCAGTGTGAGTAGATATCTCAGACTTTACGGAAGATGCTCAACCTAAAATGGGATGTGATGTATGTTTGTGGTTTGTAAGCTCCTGGGCCTCAAAGATTAATAGAGAAGATAATGGTATTATATCAAATAATGCTGGAAAGCCTTACAAAACAAAATTATATTTACAAGGGATTAGGCATGGAGAGAATCTACAGCACAGAGTTATGTGAACTCCAACTTCAGCTGCTGAAAGCCCTGGATGACGCTTGACCAAAATACATAAATAATGGGTTGGTAGAAAGTTCGACGGCTTAGAATTTCTCTGTGCCCTTAGGCAGAGGGTGGGCAGAGTACAACTCCACTGACTGCCTCTTGTGATCCTGCTTGTTTTCCCATGTTTCCTCCTCTGGCTCATATGTACCTTTAAGAACAGCAATCCTATCAGACAGGCTCTTGGTATGTGGGAACAGGACGAAGTTGTAGATGAGTGAAGCCAAAATTCCACCAACGATTGGTCCAATCCAGAAGACCTGATGAAATAACAGGAATAATTTATTAACTCTCTAAATACATTTCATTTATACCCAGTTGGGTTTTTAAATTTACTCTGATCTTTAGGCCTAATCTGGCCTATATCTCTTCTAATAAGCTTTACATGTGTTGTTTAAGTATTTCTAGAAATTACTAGGTAATGTATGGATACAGTGTAGTTAAAGAGTTGCATGTTTGTTAAAAATGTTGCATTATATATCTTGTAACTTGATCGACAGTAATTGCCTTTATTATACTTCAGTGCTGTATTCAGTATTCTGTTTGCTGTTCTGGTATGTTTACAAATCAGTATTTAATCTAATATGTATTTACAGGAGCAACAAGGCTAACACTAGACATGCCCAGATTCTCATGTGCATAAGCCCCAATGTCATTAAGTGGGGCTAAATCATGGCTTTTGGATATAGAATCCACAAGAAAAAATTACATTATCATGTTAAATATTTTTCTATAGTGTGTGAAAGGGGTATAAAAATACCCATTTACTTGCACTGGAAACAGAATGTAAGCAGATTTAACAGGGATTTAGGTAAAGAACTATAGAGGATAAGATGTCTGATCATGGGGGTCCCGCCACTGGGGACCCCCGTGATCTCGGCTGTGGCACCCCAGACATCCGGTGCACGGAGCAAACTTTTCTCTGTGCCGGATGACTGGCGACATGGGATGGAGACTCGTCCGGCACTGAACCCGATGCTCTAAATGAACACTAGGTGCAACAGGGAGATCACGGGGGTATGCTTTTAAGTGTGGTCTACACCCAATATAGATTAACTGAATTTCCAGCGGGACACTGGATCTGTATGACGCTTGTGAAAGGACTACACTTTTAGGAATGCAGTCAACAGGGCAATCTCTATGCAACCAATGTGCTAGGGAGGAATGCTGGGAGATTTTAGCTAAACAGGTAGTAAAATAATGAAATTAAGAATACAGCTGTGAATAAGGATATGGGCTGTAACCCAGAGTCATTGCAAGTGAAGTATTTACAGTTATTTAACTCCTGTTTACTTTAATACGTGATAATGCAGGATAACTCATATATATATATATATATATATATATATATATATATATATATATATATATGAGCTAATGCACAATAGGTTATATACAGGCTATTTGTTCACCAATTCTCTATTAAAGTGTCTCCAACATGTGGCTCTTCAACTGTTAAGAAAATAAAACTCCCATCATATGCCTTTGGCTGTCCAGACATGTTGGAATTTGGAGTTTTCCGAAAGCTGGAGGGCTACAGGTTGGAGTCCATTGCTATTTGGCTAGTGAGTAGGGCTCCTTAAGTACACTGGCATACAGATAACAAAAAGCCCCTTACCCCTTTATACCCCAATTTTAGGGCTCAGGAAAAGAGTTTAAAAGCAGTACATATTAAAGGGGTACTCTGGTGGAAAACTTTTTTTTAAATCAACTGGTGCCAGAAAGTTAAACAGTTTTGTAAATTACTTCTATTAAAACAATCTTTATCCTTCCAGTACTTATTAGCTGCTGAATACTACAGAGGAACTTCTTTTCTTTTTGGAACACAGTGCTCTCTGCTGACACCACGAGCACAGTGCTCTCTGCTGACATCTCTGTCCATTTTAGGAACTGTCCAGAGCAGCATATGTTTGCTATGGGGATTTCTCCTACTCTGGACAATTCTTAAAATGGACAGAGATGTCAGCAGAGAGCACTGTGGTCATGATGTCAGCAGAGAGCACTGTGTTCCAAAAAGAAAAGAAGTTCCTCTGTAGTATTCAGCAGCTAATAAATACTGGAAGGATTAAGATATTTTAATAAAAGTAATTTACAAATCTGTTTAACTTTCTGGCACCAGTTGATTAAAAAAAAAAAGTTTTCCACCGGAGTACTTCTTTAAAAAGAGATGTTAGACAATCCCACAGAGCCTCTTAGGTAAAATACACATTTAGCTACAGTATATGCAAAACAACCTTGCTCTACATCTTGTCCGAGGGAAGGGAAAAAAGTAGTTCAGCTAGAAGAGCTCACCTGAGGTACCTCCCAGTTACACAACTTTATTACTGTGTTTAGGAACCTCTGCGGTAGGTCTGATTCATATTAACAATGGCGTTGATAACAATTTTATGAGATGTAATAATAAAAGGTATTACTTTATTAAGGGTGCGTATATGTTTAAAATGTCTTTAACTCTGCATTTAGCTGCACTATTAAAACTGTATACATAGGTATAATATAGGCAATGAGATATCACACATGCTTTGGTGTTGCTGTAGTTACTTTTGATGATATGTTACAATTTGTAATTATTTTCCTATTATATTCATTATCAGTTTATAGCAATATTGGATTGATGTGTTGTTTTATATGCACTTTTATAGGAAAGCACTTAACAGCTGTGCTTTCCTGTGCTTAGTTGTATGTGATTTACGATATACCTGTTTGTTATACAAAAGTGCACAAGGTATGAGACATCATTAAAAATGTTACTATGATTTCATATCCTACATTAAGACCCTTTTACATGGACAGATTATTGGCTGAATGGGCTGATCCCATCTTTTGAATGGCTCCCCCATGTATACAGCAGATGCGTTACCAACTATTTTGCCAACTACAATGAAAGTGAATGTAAGCATGGAGGATCCCACAACTCCCAATAAATGGGCAATGTAAATGCTCCTGTTAATGAACGTCAATCAACTTGTAGATCAATCGACATTTAGTTGTCTGCCTGTGCAAAATGAGCATAAGGCTTAAAGGGGTATTCCAGGAAAAAACTTTTATATATATATATATATATATATATATATATATATATATAGATAGATATGTATATATATATATATATATATATATATATATATATATATCAGCTGGCTCCAGAAAGTTAAACAGATTTGTAAATTACTTCTATTAAAAAGGTTTAATCCTTTCAATAATTATCAGCAGCTAATGTTGAGTTGTTGTTTTCTGTCTGGCAACAGTGCTCTCTGCTGACATCTCTGCTTGTCTCGGGAACTGCACAGAGTAGAAGAGGTTTGCTATGGGGATTTGCTTCTAAACTGGGCACGTGTCATCAGAGAGCACTTAGACAGAAAAGAACAACTTAACTTCAGCAGCTCATAAGTACTGAAAGTATTAAGATTTTTTAATTGAAGTAATTTACAAATCTGTTTAACTTCCTGGAGCCAGTTGATATATAAAAAAAAGTTTTTTTCCTGGATAACCCCTTTAATGCAAACAAACATAACATGGCTCTGCACAACCTTGTTGTATTGGTTCTTACTACAGCACCCATAGTATTCTGTTGGGCCCTACTGTACCTAGGTATGCCCCAGATCCATGCAGAGGCATACAGTTTTTTCTAAAGTATGTCTATTATAGACTATTTCTCTGTTTCAGAAGCCTGCATAGAATCTGTAATAAGGTACTGTGCACTTTTGCTTATAGGCATAAGGGAATTTGTTCTGATATAACATTCATGTCATATCATGGTTGGTAGATTTTCTAATTTTCTTCTAAATATACATTCAATGTAAGTAATGTCTCACCCATTGATCAGCAAAGATTCCAGTAATGGCTGCAGGGCCGAGGGATCGAGCTGGGTTCATAGAACAGCCGTCAAAGTAAATCTGTCGATAGATTTAGAATAATTAGTTGCACATTTTATGTTTTAATATTTATAGTATAAAGCATGTGTAGAATATAATACAAGGTAAAGCCATGATGAGTTTTAGTAAGACGATGTACAGTAAATCTCTTCTATAGTTCCCAGTCAATAATGCGCTATAAAATGCCCTACTATGGCTATGTTCCACATGGAGATTCCACAGCAGCAGAGTCCCATTTATATCAAAGGAATTCTGCTGTGCTCATGGCAAAAAAATCCCAATTCCTGAGTCCACAAAAATAATTGATGTGTCTATTCTTTTAGCGAAATAGGCATGGAAATGCATTGCCGTCTATGGGACGGCACATTTCTGAGCGGTCCCAGCGTTGACATGTTCTGCTTTCAATTGACCTACTGCAAACATCTGGCTGTCATGTTTTTGTTTGTTTTATTTTTTTGGTCCAAAAAGATTGCAAAAAAAAACCAAAAAACATTTAAACATCTTTAATTGTAAAGAATGCTTTAGCAACCAACCAAAGCACAGCTTTAATTATTTACAAACTGAATACAAAATGAAAGCTGAGCTATGATTGTTTTTTCTGGGCAACAAAGTCAGCTTTAAAGGGGCACTCCGGCACTAAGACATCTTATCCCCTATCCAAAGGATAGGGGATAAGATGCCTGATCGCGGGGGTCCCACCGCTGGGGACCCCCCTGATCTTGCACGCAGCACCCCGTTACAATCAGCTGTCACGCCCCCTCCCATAGGCTTTCATTGAGGGGGCGGGCGTGATGTCACTCAGGGGCGGGGCCTTGATGTCACAATGCTCGGGCCCCCGTGATCGCCAGTAATCAGACCCAGCGAGAACATGCTCCGGGAACTGATTGTAACAGGGTGCTGCGTGCAAGATCACGGGGGTCAGCAGCGGCAGGACCCCCGCGATCAGGCATCTTATCCCCTATCCTTTGGATAGGGGATGAGATGTCTTAGCGCCGGAGTACCCCTTTAAGTTATCTTTTGAAAACTGTCTAAAATTAAAACTGTCATTGTTTCCCATAGCAACCAGTCTCAGCTCAGCTGTGACAGTTTTTGATTTTCTTCCCCAATATAGGTGCAACTTCCTTTTATCTGGTTCTGTAAAAATAAAGGGGTCTACTGTTTGCCTAAAACAGCACCACTACATAGGGAACATAGGATTTCTAGTATTGCATTTCACCTCCCTTCAAGTGATCAGACACCACGCAGGCACAACAGAGGTGCCGTTTTTGGATAAGAAGAGAAATTGTGCAGCCATTTTCTCTTTAATGTGCTGTTCAGCAAAATGTGAAATTGTCTAATGAAAATAAGAAATGACTAGTGTTTTCTCATTATTCCTTTAAATGCAAGATCTACCACTTAACATATTAATGATTCCAAGGACAGGACTCAATTTAAAATAAATATGATATTACAAGAAAGTGTTGAATTCTTCCTGCCCAGGACATATAATACAATGAAGAGCCTCTTAAGATGACTAAATGTTTACTAAGCAGAACAGTATAAAATTCCTGACATGCCTCACTATTAACCTCTAGGTGTAAAATTCAATAACCAGAGCAGGGAAGTGTTATGTATCAAACAATCAGTAAATATTCCAGCATAATGTATAATAATGTCATGCATGTTTTCCAATGGATTAAATATAATGTATTGCCTTTTTTACCCTTCATTATTTCATATTCATTCAAAATAGCTACAGACAAAACGTGTTATTCTTTTATTTGATATGTTCATTTTATAGGTTGTTTGAGGAATGTCTATCTTAAAGGGAGGAAATAAAAATGCCAGGAACTGTCATGACAGTTCCTGACACAGACAGGGGTGGCAGCAGAGAACACTGTGGTCAGTCTGTAAAGAACTACACAACTTCCTCCGTAGTATACAGCAACTGATAAGTACAGGAAGGGTTAAGATTATTAAAGAGAAGTAATTTATGAATCTGCAGAGGTTTGTATTGGAGGGGTATCCAGAACAGATAGCTATTAAAGTGTACCTGTCAGATCCCCTAAAATAATAATAATAATAATATGTTACTCAGTACCAAATCCTGGCCATGTACATCTAATTTCATGCCTATATCACCTATATTTATGATAAAAAATCCCTCTTTTCATTAGCTCACAGTGTTAGAAATCCTCTCAGGGGGAAGAGGGAATGTCTCTCACTTGTGATAGTGGAAGGTGATTGGTGTGTGGTGGGCGGGGCGTGTCCCTTATTTGTGGTGGGAGGTGATTGGTGTGTCTGCTCATGACTCATGGAGAAGCCTGATGCTGCTGCAGGACTGGTTAATGTCCCAGTAGGTATAGGGACCCCTAGTGGTGGGATTTTCAGGAACAATTTTCTTTACTAAATATTCCAAAAAATGTTAACAACCATATTACAAAAGTTCTTTAATATTCATCAGTAACAACATAAAAAAAGTTTTTCAATTTGACAGAGCCCATTTAAGAATGAGTATCTCTCACCCTTAACCTGCCCATGGCTAATGTATGATGTTAAGGCTTTCATCTAAAAAGGGGTTGTGGTGATGAGACCCAGTAATCCTAAAGATACATTATTACTCTTGGCTTTAAAGGGAACCTATCATGTTGAAATGCAGTCATCGTGTTATAGAGCAGGAGAAGCTGAGCAGATTCATACATAGTTTAAAGTAAAAAGTTCCAGTATACCCAGTCATTTAGTCATGTAAATCTCTGCTCATTCTGGGCTAAGTAGTCATGTGGGCGGTCCTGCTCAGTGATTGACAGCTGTCTCTATATGCACACTAATACATAAATCTGTCAATCACTGATTAGCACCATGGACTACTTAGCCCAAAATGAGCAGGGATTTTCATAAAAAAATCTCAAGTAATACTTAAACTTTTCCCACAAAACTCTGTCAGTTTGCTTGGCTTCATATGTGCTATGACAGTGCTTCCCAACCATTATGCCTCCCACTGTTTCAAAACTACAAAGTCTGTCCAAGCATGCTGGGATCTGTAGTTTTGCAACAGCTGAAGGCACAACGGTTGGGAAACAATTGGTTAGAGTGGTTATGTATCTCCTAGTGATGTGCTGCAAAGCAACTTTTTCTAATTTTTTTTTCATTATAATTGAGTCTTACTTAATACTGGATAATAAACATACTATCATTTTACACTATTTGACCCTATGTAAATATACCTACTTTATTTTATGTATAATATATCAATGTATTTATATATAATATAAAATTATGTAGGTCACTTCCCCTTTAAGACCAGGAAACTATTTAAATGTGTAGACAGTTCTCTTACCCCCAGGAGATGTCCCAGTGTCACAGAAAGCCCAATGGACAGCGCCGGGGATCCTACATTGTCATTCCGTCTACCGTCTGTGGACGCAAAGATACAGAGGACCAGCTGGAATGTCAGTATTATCTCCACAACCAGTGCCAGACCTGGGGATCCAGCAGATACCTGTACGGGGAGGGATAATTGTTAACATATATCTTGCGCACTTGACTAATCCTGGCAGCCCCCTCGCTGCTATTAGAAGAATAAACTGGAATTAGAATGAATATACTCTTCATGTAATTATCTTTCAGGGAATCCTTGAGATAATTCTAATTAAACATTTCCCCTCAGCACAAGAATTAATTAGTGAGCAACACACATGGTAAATCACTCATATTTCTCCTGATTAATCACACATCAACATCATCTGACAGCGCCAGCCCATCACATGGGGAGATGAGGATAGCTGTATGTAACTGATACATAGGTGTGCTTCTTCGTGACAGATAGGAAGCATTCGCTAAGCATTGTGGTTCCAGACATCTCTTCTAGAATAGTCTTCCCCAACCTGTAGCTGTTGCAAAACTACAATATCTAGCATGCCCGGACAGCCAAAGGCTGACTGAGCATGCTGGGAGTTGTAGTTTTTTAACAGCTATAGAGCCATAAATTGGGGAACACTACTCAGTGTGCCCCCAGCTGTTGCAAAAATACAACTAACAGTATGCCCGGACAGCCAAAGGCTGTCCGGACATACTGGGTGTTGTAGTTTTGCAACAGCTGGAGGCACAAAAGGCTGTCCGGGCATGCTGGGGGTTGGAGTTTTGCAACAGCTGGAAGCACACTGGTTGAGTATTTTACAAAGACTTTATATGATATAAATACTATTTAGCTATGAATACATTTTCATCTATCTATCTTTCTCATATCTATATATCTTTCTATCTCATATCTATCTATCTCATATGTATCTATATATCTATCTCATATCTATCTATCTATCTATCTATCATCTATCTACTCTATCTGTCTATTGATCATCTATATATCTATTTATCTTTCTATCCATTTATCTATCATCATCTTTGCATTACAAAGAGCATTTATTCAGGACCCCCAATCAAGTTATAGGGAAACGTCCCAGATAACACAGCAGGTTTACCTACATATCTGTGTAGAACCTGGAGATGTCAGGTTTACATATATATATATATATATATATATATATATATTTTTTTTTTTTTTTTTTTTTTTTTTTTTTTTATTTAGATGTAGCAGAGCTAAAATAGTTTTTGTAATTGATTGCAACTTTAACGCTGCTAGAAATCACTATACACCATTTCCCACATTCAGATCTAAATGTTAGTTTTTCAAAATGATGATTTTCATTTCCATCACTAAATACTTTGCTAGAATGAAACAGATGCAAAATGTTATCATCATAGAAGAATATTGCCCATAATGGCTCATCCCCCTGATCGTTATTTACATACCATGGCAGCAGTGATACCATATGTTGGATGGAGCAGCTTGTTCACCATATTTATATTTTACACAGTTACACATTAACACTTTACATACAGAATTAAAATACCCATAATTCAGAAAAAACATACCTGGTTGATGGCAAGGTTTCCACGGACAGGTGTGGGTGCCACCGCATGTAAGATACCGGCTCCTGCAATGGCCCCAACAAGCTGGGCAACTATATAAAATATTGCACGCAGAATAGAGATGTGGGACCCCAACAAGAATGCTATTGTGACAGCTGGATTTATATGGGCCCCACTAACATGTCCGAATGTTTGTACCAAGGTACCAATGGCGAGGCCGAAAGCTATAGCTATCTGTAGAACACTGGGGAGAGCAGATGGCCAATTGAGGGCAGATCCCAATCCCAAAAATACAAATATTAAGGTGGCTAAGAATTCGGAAAATACTGCCCGGACAAATGCTAAGGAGCAAATTTCATTCCTCATTGTGTTCTAAGTAAGAATCTAAGCAGGATAAGGATGTTTGTTCTATGCCTGAGTTTCCCTGCTATTTACTTGAGAGGTATTTCAGTGGCATATATATATCAACAGGAAGAGCGGGGAACCAATCCAAAAGGGGCTGTACCCATGGAACAAGGCACATCTTCAAAAGTTTCCAGCACACAGGAATCCAGACCTTCCCTAATGGTAGAATAGAAAGCTCTAATTTGACAAGTGTATTGCATGCATACTGGCAACACCCCGTGTGGCACACTTTTTTTTAGGTGACATTTAGATTGCCTAATTTGTTACTAGGCTCCTCCTCGGGAATACTATTATTAATAGTATAACTATTACTTGCTATAGCCAACAATGTGCGATTACTTAACATTAGATAATATTCTGCAATATGGCTTTCAAACTAAATAAAGCTCTAAAGTTTTTATTATTTTTTTTACTTTTATTCAGGTTACCTGCCTGTGCCAGAAGCAGTGTCCATTCCTGCATATCCACTCAGGCTACATTAGCTGAATACATGCCACTAGGAATTGCTGCTGACAGTCCATAATCTGTAAGGCTGACGGTCTATAATCTGTAAGGCAGGGCTTAACAAATTTGTTTTGAATCTGGAAGATAGCCATTTTTTCTTAAATAAACAATGACAATTTTTAACATATTTAAATGCAGTTGTTTACACATGCTGTTTACTATTTTCCTTATATTTTACATAGCTAGTCCAACACTAGCACTAACCCACTTATCCTGTATGCAGGACCCCCACTGTAGGTAGTTTGCCCTTATTGGACCCCCCCCCCCCCCCCCCCCGAAGGATAAAAGCTTTACATATGGACAGTTAATGTAGTTATAACCATTAAAATAAAGCAACTCTCACTCTCACCCTGCCCATGGCTAATGTATGATTGATGTTCAGGCTTTCATCTAAAAAGGGGTTGTAGTGATGAGACCCATTAATCCTAAAGATACATTATTACTCTTGGCTTTAAAGGGAACCTATCATGTTGAAATGCAGTCATCGTGTTATAGAGCAGGAGAAGCTGAGCAGATTCATACATAGTTTTAAGTAAAAAGTTCCAGTATACCCAGTCATATAGTCATGTAAATCTCTGCTCATTCTGGGCTAAGTAGTCAAGTGGGCCGTCCTGCTCAGTGATTGACACCTCTGTCTTGACACAGATAAAAATTCACAAGTAATACTTTTTACCACAAAAAAGTATATAATAGTGTTTCTTAACCATTATGGCTCCCAATGTTTCAAAACTACAACTTCTAGCATGCCCGGACAAATAAAAGGCTGTCCAAGCATGCTGGGAGTTGTAGTTTTGCAACATCTAGAGGCACCCTGGTTGGGAAACACTTGGTTAGAGTGTAATGTATCTCCTAGCCATGTTCTGCAAGACAAGTTTTACGTAATACTGGATAATAAACATACTATCATTTTACACTATTTGACCCTATGTAAATATCCCTACTTTATTTTTCATATAATTTATCGTATATCAATGTGATTAGGTAATTACCCAAATTAATGTAGGTCACTTCCCCTTTAAGACCAGGTAACTAATCAAATGTGTAGACAATTCTCTTACCCCCTGGAGATGTCCCAATGTCACAGAAAGCCCAATGGACAGCGCCGGTAACCCTACGTTGTCATTCCGTCTATCGTCTGAGATGATTGTTAACATATATCTTGCGGACTTAACTAATCCTGGCAGCCCCCTCGCTGCTATTAGAAGAATAAACTAGAATTAGAATGAATTGACTCTTCATATAATTATCTTTCAGGGAATCATTGAGATAATTCTATAATTCTAATTAAACAATATCCCCTCAGCAAAAGAATTAATCAGCGAACAACACAATTAGTAAATCACTCATATTTTTCTTGCTCTCTCACCTGGGCCAGAATATAGGGAGGGCAAAAGAGACAACTGACAAGGGATGCTCAGTTTCCAGTCCTGCCAGAGACTCTGAGCTGCTATACATATGGCTATGAAAAGATTTTAAACTGACTACCAAAAAATATGGAAATTTATATTTTCTTATAGTTTTGGGCACCCTGATTCCAACAGTATTTTTACTTTCTTGCTATGCGCCCTGGTTCTGTGGTGAGTGTGTGGGGAGGTGCTCTTACACTCGGCTGTACCAGCACTTGCAATTTATCAATAATTTCGAGCTGTACCTGAACTTGCCCGTTGCCTGTTTAACACAATGGGGGAGATTTATCATTTAGCATTTGGAGCTTCTTCCAGGTGCACAAATTGTCGCAATTGCACCAAAGCATTTTTTTTTTACAACTTTTGTGGGTACGCATTAAGTAGCAAATAGCACTACATCAGCAATTTTCAGTTTTCACTTTGCAGTGGTTGTGAACTTATGAAGTGCGACTCTTTTCAGGCTTAGTAGTGGAAGCTATTAGAGATGAGCGAATTTTTTAATAATTTGGTTAGGCCGATAAGCCGAATTTTATGAAATAAATTGGTTCAGTCCGAATTTATTTGTGGCGAATCTACATTAAAAACGGCTATTTGTGGCCTACAGAGAGCCTCAATAGGGGTGTAGAACACTTTGCCTTACTGTAACATGCATAGGGTGTGTGCTGGGTTAGTAAAATAACGCAATGACAGAGCCTGGAGGTGACATCAGTATGAGGAGACCATATAGTAGCTTAATGACACTGGGTGGAGGTGGCGGCAGCATGAAGAGACCATATAGTGGCTGAATGGCCCAGTCTGGAGGTGGCAACAGCTTGACGAGACCATAGGGCCTCACAATTTAAAAGATTCAAGTTATATTTTTTAACATTTAAATTGAAGATTTAAAATAAATGAACCTAAAAAGTTTTATTTAATGTGCAAGCAGCATGAGGAGATCACATGGCAGTACAGTGATACAGCCTGGTCGTAACGGAAGCATGAGGAGACCATATAGTGGCTGAACGACACAGCCTGTAGTTGGCGGAAGCAAGAGCAAACCATATAGTGGCGGAATTACACAGCCTGGAGTTGGCAGCAGCATGAGGAGACCATATAGTGGCTGAATGACAGCCTGGAGTTGGTGGCAGCAAGAGGAGACCATATAATGGCTGAATGACACAGCCTGGAGGTGGCGGAGGCATGAGGAGACCATATAGTTTCAGAATGAGACAGCCTGGAGGTGGCGGCAGCATGAGGAGAACATATGGTGAAAGAATGAGACAGCCTGGAGCTCACATCAGCATGAGGAGAAAATATGGTGGCCATATGAGACAGCCTGGAGGTGGCATCAGAAGCATCAGGAGTCCTGAAAGTGACCCAGTGACATAGTGGGGTGGTGGGTGGCAATACCAGTACCTGGTAATGAAGGTGGGTGAAAAAAGGAGAACTTAGCATCAGATTTGTGGCATCAGGCTGTTGGCAGGATCAGAATAGTAGCTGAGGCTGGTAGGCAGAAGAAAATGGTCTCTTTTGTAAAAGTGTTAGTGTGCACAAGTAAGTATTGAAGATATGCATTATGTAAAACTTAACTTTTAATAATGTTCTTAGGATAACATTTATGTACCCGTAGCAAGGTGTGCAAAAACCACCATGTGCCACCTACACCACCAAGTATTGATTTGATGCAAAGACCTCTAAAAGGTGGAGAGGAACAACGTATGGTTCATTGTAACCTGTGGGGGTAAAAACTCCCCCTGTAAGGCCTTACTCTTGCATTATTAATTCCCTTCTTGGCAAGTGTTACTCGCCCTAAAAAGGGCGACCCCACACAGGAACCTTTCCCTATGTCCACCTGCAAACACTGCCATTTCCCAGGGTTTTTAGGTGGAAATAGGGAGAGGTTCCTATGTGGGGCAACCCTTTTTAAGACGAGTAACACTTTCCTTAGAAAAGGTGGAAGGGAACAACGTATTGTCCATTGTAGCAGGTGGGGGTAAAAAAAATTCCCCTGTAAGGCCATACTCTCGCCCTATTAATTCCCTTCTTGGCAAGGGTTACTCACCCTAAAAAAGGGCAGCCCCACAGAGGAAACTCTCCCTATTTCCACCTCAAAA
Organism: Hyla sarda; assembly: GCF_029499605.1. Lineage (NCBI taxonomy): Eukaryota > Metazoa > Chordata > Amphibia > Anura > Hylidae > Hyla > Hyla sarda. Next base: position 116,840,690 of record NC_079190.1, on the reverse strand, counting down.
CTCTGTGAAATGGCAGTGTTTGCAGGTGGAAATAGGGAGAGGTTCCTGTGTGGGGCCACCCTTTTTAGGGTAAGTAACACTTGCCAAGAAGGAAATTAATAATGCGAGAGTAGGGCTTTACAGAGGAAGTCTTTTCCCCCCACTGGTTACAATGGACGATACGTTATTCCCTTTCACCTTTTAGAGGTCTTTGCATCACATCAATACTTGGTGGTGTAGGTGGCACATGGTGTTTTTTGCACATCTTTCCTTTTGTTTGATTTCAAAAAAATTTGGGTACACATATTTTATCCTAAGAAATGTTAAGTTTTAGCTAATGCCTATCCACAATACTTACTTGTGGTCTGATGCTGTGGAATGTCTGTGACTGGGGAGCAGCACCTTAAATATGTTTTTGCACTATCCATATTTATGAAGTCTTGGTGTGGCACCATAGTCAATCTACTCTGATGCATGAGGTATTGGCGGTTGCAAATCCTGGCTGATCCATGCCTGATTCATCTTCACAAAGGTCAGTCTCTCCACATTTTTCGTGGACAGACGAGTTCTCCATGGGGTTACAGCTTTTCCAGGGCAAACTCTGCTAGTTGCGTCCACAAATCAAGTTTGGCTGCCCGGAAGTCCAGCGGATCTTCAAGGTGTATTGGCATGGTCATATGAAGGTATTCCACCTCCTGCTGGTTCAGGTCCTGCTCCAGGTCTACCTGCTTCTCATGAGTTGCTTCACTATGTGGTTGAAGAAAGGTACTCATCAGTGACTGTAGACTCAGGCTGCTGCTGATGGAGCTGGTACTGCTCCTGTCATGCCACCCTTCCCCAGCAGCCATGGCAGTGGAAGGTGAGCGCAGAGGACCCCCCGAGTCAGACCTGCTAGCGGATGGTCGATGGCGCAGATAAGCATCGGCCAACTGACTACGTAGGATGTCTCTGTGGTAGGTCAGTTTGTCCTCCCTGTCAGTGAGTGTAAAAAAGGCCCCCATTTTGTGCCAGTAGTGAAGGTCCAATAAGGTGGAGAGCCAGAAGTCATCCTGCTGCCGAATGGTGACAATTCGGCGGTCACGCCACAAGCAAGTGAGCATGCATTGTGCCATTTGTGCAAGTGATTCGGAGGAACTCCCTGCCTCCATCTCCACTGCATACTGCCACGATGTGTCTGGGTCCTCTGTCTCACCTTCCTCATAACCCTCTAGCTCCTCTAGCTGCTCCTGCTCCTCCTCTCCTGTCAGATGACAAGAAAAACTTCCCATCTCGCAAAACCTAAACTGTGCTCCACTGTGCCCCTTCACCTCCTCAAGTTCAGCCCCCACAGGGCTCATGTGGCCATGAGATGTAGGTATCACGTCTCCAGTGCCCTGACTAGCTATCGTTTCCAACACGTGTTGTAGGATATAAAGCAGTGGAATGACGTAGTTCATCCCATAATCCTGGTGACTGACTAATGATGTGGCTTCCTCAAATGCCTGAGCAAATGGCCGGTGTCACGTATGAGCTGCCACTGGATGACATTGAAGTTACACAGGGGAGTCCCCCTATCCACTTGGCTCATCAAGAAATTGATGATGGCTTTTCTCTGTTCATATACTCGGTCCAACATATGGAGGGTGGAATTCCGATGTGTGGAAAAATCGCAAATTAGACTATGTTGGGGGATACTGTTCTGACGTTGCAGCTCTAGGAGGATGTGCTTTGGGCTGAAGTGCATGCAAAGTTTCCTTCCCATTGTTGGGATGTCTTGCAAATGGGGGGAACACTTCAGGAACTGCTTGACAACCAGATTGAACATGTGTGCCATGCAGGGCGAATGGCTCAGGCTTCCTTGTCGCAGCGCAGACAAGATGTTCTTCCCGTTGTCTGTCACCATGGTTCCACACATGGTATGCTGGAGGGGTACTGAGACTTGTCCATGCAGTGGAGGCTGAGGACACGGTGGAGGATGAGGAGGCGCAGTCGAACACTGCCACAGGACCAATGGCCTGAGAGTGTGAAGGCGGAAGTGGCGTGACCTGTCCAAGTTGCTGTTGTGGCTGTGCAGGAACCACATTTACCCAGTGGGCTGTAAAGGACATGTATTATCCCTGACCGTAGGTACAGCTCCACACGTTGGCCACTGCCATGCACTTTGTACACACTGACAGGCTCAAAAACTAGCCCACCTTCTACTCCACAAAATTGTGCAGGGCTTGTACTGCCTTCTTCCCAAAGAAATGACAGCTTGGGGCTCTCCACCTCGGCTCGGCACAAGCCATCAGTTCTCTGAAAGGTGCAGAGTCCACCACTTGAAAAGTGAGGGACTGCAGCACCAGCAACTTGGACAGGAGCACATTCAGCTTCTGCACCGTTGGATGAGTGGGCGCATACTGTTGTCTTTTGGACATGACTCCGCCGATGGATTAGTGGTGGAATGAATGACTCGAAGTAGGAGGAGCAGGAGCATCTGGAGCGACAGAAGATGGGTATGATAAAGCGCCCTTCGGGTGAGGTAGTGGAGCCTTAATTGGCTGGGTGATGCAGGAGGCTGGACCCCCACATTGGAGCCACGGTTCTTCCAGGCCGCTTTATGGTGATGCTACATATGTTGACGCAGGGCCATGGTGGCAACTTTTGCACCCTGGCCACGCTTCACCTTGTGCCGACACATCTTGCATGTGGCCAGGTTAACACCCTCCGGATGCTTAATGAATAAATTGCCATACCGCCTGCACTGATTGAATGCTACTGCCCCCGACTTCAGGAACCCCTGTTCCACTTCCTCCCTGGAAGGTAGGCTGCAGCGAAGCAGGTGGTCTACCCTGGGCACATTTGGCTTAAGACTTTCCACTTCTGCCACCTTGCTGACTGCCAACCATGCTACCACCTTGCTTAATCAGCTGCTGCCTCACGGGCCACCTGCAACCCTCTTCTCATGATGATGATGATGAAGCCCCTTCTACACCTGGCTCCCAAGTGCAATCAGCTTCATCATTATTGAGTTGTGTCTGCATGTCACTGATGTCCTCCTCAGGTTCCTCAACAGTGTCTGCTTTAGGAGCCTGAACACTCGCAACACCACCTCCCATGCCACTCTCCTCATCACTACTTGCTCGCCTAGTGGAGGAAGCGGCGGATGTCTTCTCCAATTCTTGGCTGGGCAGTAGCTGCTGACTGTCCTCTAGATCGTCCTCACTAAATAGTGGAGCTGAACACACAGCATAAGATACTTGTGTTGGGGAGGGAACAGCATAGGACAGAGGCAATGGGAGGACAGGAACTGCTCCCTGGCCATTCCAACCGAGAGTTGTGTCTGAGGAACCCACCATCTGTTGACTGGGGGTGTCAGATGTCACTTGTGATGAAGTGGATGACCGTGTTAACCAATCAATTATTGCAGATGGGTTGCTGGTTGAGACACGACCGATAGCTGATACCAGGAGCTCAGGCCTCTCGCTGCGACTCCTGCTGCCATCCGCCCCTAGTCTCCCGTGACCTCTGCCTGATGAATTTAGGCCTTTGTGCATGTCCTGGCACTTCTCTGTCTGACATACTTAGTGCATATATGAGGGGAGTACAATGCGCTCCACTATGCTTAAAACAATATTTGTCTACAACACCAGCAGGTGTGTACTTTTGACTTACCTTTCACAGTATATAGACCCTTAAGACTTTAACAGGAACAAAATGGTACACCACTTAGATTTATTCACAAATGTCCCCCCAAAAAAGGGACAATCCTCAATTATGAAACAAAATTACCACAGAAAGTATAGCCTGGGGTACAGATATCCCTCTTAGATTTACGTATGTGATATGCACTTATGAGGGGAGGACAATGCGCTCCATTCGCTTAAAACAGTATTTGTCTACAACACCAACACGTGTGTACTTTTGGCTGGCCTTTCACAGTATCTAGGCCCTTAAGATTTTAACAGGAACAAAATGGTACACCACTTAGATGTACGGATGTAGTATGCACTTATGAGGGGAGGACAATGCGCTCCAGTATGATTAAAACAGCATTTATCTACAACACCAGCAGGTGTGTACTTTTGCCTGGCCCTTCACAGTGTCTAGGCTTTTAAGACTTTACCAGGAACAAAATGGTACATCACTTAGATGTACGTATGTGATATGCACTTATGAGGGGAGGACAATGCGCTCCAGTACGCTTAAAACAGTATTTGTCTACAATACCAGCTGGTGTGTACTTTTGGCTGGCCTTTCACAGTATCTAGGCCCTTAAGACATTAACAGCAACAAAATGGTAAACCACTAAAATGTACGTGTGGTACATGTGGTATGCACTTATGAGGAGAGGACAATGCGCTTCAGAACGTTAAAACAGTATTTGTCTACAACACCAGCAGGTGTGTACTTTTGGCATGCCTTTCACAGTATCTAGGCCCTTAAGACTTTAACAGGAACAAAATAGTACACCACTTAGATTTACATATGTGGTATGCACTTATGAGGGGAGGACAATGCGCTCCAGTACGCTTAAAACAGTATTTGTCTACAATACCACATAATAGAGGACAATATGCTTTTAGTGCTCTGCTCACCCTAACTAGCTGGCTACTATTAGCTTTTCAGTTGTTGTACACACCAGTGTTGCAGCACACAGTCGCTTTGTACTACACCCAAAATGTCTCTCTCTCTCTCTCAGTCTCACTCCCTTCCCTATCAGTGCTTCTAGGCTGGATTTGGGCTTGAGGTGAATCGCTGCTGTAAAAATGCTTTTCACTTAGCTGTCTGTCTCTCTCTCTTTGTAATAGAACGCTGATGTGACTGGCCGCAAGATGGCTGCCGATTATATAGGGCTGTGACATCACAGGGGTGGCTGGCTGCTGACAGGCTGTATGCTGCTTGTGATTCAGGGTCCTCCCGATGACACGTGTTCCCGCCTTCCCAGGATTCCTAGCCCCATGTTCTCACATGTGGATCCGCCATTTTAGATGCCCATCCCCTGGAGCCTGGACCGCACTAAATGGAGTTTAATGAAGCGATTTGCGCAATCGAATCGCGGCAATATTCGTTTCCTTACAAATTCAAATTTTCCTGAAATTCATAACAAATTCGGATTTGTCAGATTTGATTCACTCATCCCTAGAAGCTATCTAATAGACCATAAAGTTAATTACTAAGCCGGATACTTAGCATTAGCCACAAAAACAGCTATCGCAAACTCCCAATTATTACCCGGTACCCACCGCCACAAGGGTGCCAGGAAGAGTCGTACTGACAGGCCCAGAGCATCAAAAATGATGCTCCTGGGCCTAGGTGGTAACAGGCTGGCATTATTTAGGCTGGGGAGGGCCTGTAACAATGGTCCTCCTGCACTCTGGTATCGTCGGGCTGTTGCTGTTTGGTTGGTATCTGGCTGAGAATAAAAATAGGGAGAACTACACACTTTATTTTCTTTCATTATTTATGCACAAACCGTGTGGGGTTACCTATATTTTCATTCTCAGCCAGATACCAATCAAGAAGCAACAGCATGACGTTACCAGAATGAGTGAGAGCCATTGTCACTGGCCCTCCCCAGCCTAAATAATGCCAGCCTGTTATTGCCCAGGCACAGGTCCTGTTGGTACTGGATCTTCCCAGTACCCCTATAACAGTGGGTATTGGGGGTAATAATTAGGCGTTAGCACTAGATGTTTTTAAGGCTAACGCTAAGGCACAGCTAAGTAATGGATTCTATCTATAAGACGGCTTTCACTACTAAGCCTGAAAAGTCTAAGCCTGACTAGTCCAAAGAATCCATAATAGTCCTCTGCATACACTGATTTGACATGAAAAGAAAAAAACACACAAAAAATGGGTTAGTACAAAAAGTGGTAATTTTATATATATACTAGCTTTTGCCCGTGGCTTCGCTCGCGTTAAATTTGGGCTAACATAGATCTACTTTTTACGATCCTATAGTAATTAGACCACTCTGGGTAAAGTCCATGGGCATCCAAACAACCCGAATTCTTTCAACTTTGATTGCCGCGTCTAAAGAGTTAATGCCAGACATCTGCCGGAACGGCGATGTCTGGCATTAGCCACGGGTCCTAGCTGCTGATAGCAGCCGGGACCGTGCGGGTATGATGCGAGCTCAGCTCCTGAGCCCGCTTCATAACCCTCCCATGCCGCAGCGCCGGCGTTCTGCGGCAAGGGGTTAATCCATACAAACTTTGAACCCCCGTTTCACCCCTTCAGGGGTGAAATTTTAGAAAACGTTAAAACACGTGTTTCTTTATCTCTTTTTGTTAGCCTAAAAACAAAGTTTCATGTTTCTAGCTTAAAAAATGACGGACTTCCATACAAACTTTCAACCCCTTTTTCACCCCTTAAGGGTTGAATTTAGAAAAATCCTTTCTTATTCCTCGTGTACGTCTTAAAAACAACACCTGTGAAAAAATTCAGCTTTCTAGGTCCAAGGGTTTAGGCTGGGCGTTGATGAGTCAGTGAGTCAGGCCTTCTCTCTCTCTCTCTCTCTCTCTCTATATATATATATATAGATTAGATAGATATATTTTACATATCTATCTATATATATATATATATATATATATATATATATATATATATATACACACACAGTACATATATTGCACGTTTTTTTCAAAGCAGAAAAGGAGGTGATATTACAGTGTTGTTCTGAAGTCATTGATTGGTTTTTGCTTCTGTGTGCTAAAAAAGTGGTGTTCCAAAGTGATTTATTGCTGTTTTTTTTTCTTATGTGAGCCAAACTTATCAACCCCCTGTGATTGTATGATAAATATGTCACACAAAAGCAAAACCAAAGAATAAAAAAAAAAAATGACTTCAGAACACGCTTACCAAAGCAACAATGATAAATTCCCCTTATTATGTGGATTTGGGATATCTATACTGATAAACCTGTATTTTGCCAGGGTAAACCAAGTCTGATGTTATTATATCAAAGACATATGGAGAGACAGTGAGTAGAGGGTCTCCACCAAGTTTTTTTTGCCCATGGGTCTTTTTGACTGTTCTCAACCACTACAATGTCAATTTCTGAATATATTTTCTGTCCGATAACCTGCAAAGGTGAAGCTAACAGAAAAGTGACTAGAAAAAAAAAAAATAGAAATGTGTGTGTTAAGGAAGATCTGTGGTCAGTGTAAAAAGAAATAGTTTTGACTATTAAGTTGAATAAACAAGAGAAGGGGAATTGCCTACCCTATCAAATCCTTCTGATTGTTTATCCATTTCTCCAGTCTCTGATTGACATGATATAATGCAAATGAATTTTTGATGCATATGGCATCATATAGCCTCTTATAAGACCCTTATTCCAGTCATGGAAGGGTAGTTAATACATCCTTGGCAGTCATCATGGGCTTTGTTTAGTTTGTGTCCCCCTAAAGCACTGACAGAAGCTCCCAAAAGATCCTATTCTCTTCATAACTTTTAATTATTATTTGTAGACCTGTATTACTCTAACATAATCTAATAAGTGGTTATCTGTGGATAAATGATATGTGGCTGTGATGGGGTAAAAATAATAAAGAACCTATACTCGCCTGCTGTGACCCCAACAACCACTGTGCTGATGCTCCTGGTTCCCAGTCCTCTTGGCTACTTCCTGGTTGCTGGTGATGATGTACCATCCCGGCAGCAAGTGCCCCTCTCAGATGTGGGATACAGTTGTGGTCAGTGATTGGCTGAGCTGTATCTTCAGTTCTATAAATTTCTTCCATGTCATCAGCAACCAGATTGTAGCAGCAGTGGGCACCAGGAGCATGGGCGTGATAGCTGAGGGGGATGGGACAGGTGAGTATAGGTTCTTTTTTTAATTTTTCTCCCATCTGCATATAAATGTTTTTATCCCAAGATAACCCCTTCACCAGAGAACAGACAACATGAAAAAGTATTTATTTGAAGGAACTGCATAGCTGTATGTCATGCGTGATATTTCAGAAACAGGGTGTTCCATATCACTGGCTTGCCTATAGCCTAGTTGGGTCATGATGTGTCTTACATCTAGTGGTTATACTATTATGAGAAAGTTCCTTGCTATAAAGCTATATGTTGACTTCTTCAAGCCAAAGTACAGTATAGGTGTCACATTAAATTGTTTAGAAATGCTTTTGAAGGTATGTCAGCAAACCACAGCTGCATAAACTGACTGCACCCACGAGGAGCTTTACCACTGTTTTTACTTCATATTGTGGTATTTGGCAATGGCACTTATTTGTGGTTTACCTGGATTTTGGCATGTATACTGTTGTTAAAGAAGGGCTTACACCTTACCCTGCAGCTATTGTTGGAAAACACATCCAGACTGTAGACTAAAATGAAGGTGGTCATATGCATTAGCTAAACTACAGCCAACCTCCCCTTCCCCATTTGGGGAAGTCCCAGTGGGACTAGTTGACTATCTAAGGTGTATGGGATGTCCCAACCTCTCTTCCTTGATGGAAGATGTTGGGAAAAAATAATACAGAATGTTGGATTTCAACATGCCTGATCCTTTCTTCTTACAGGAGATAAGCTGCTGCCAGAGGTCATGCCAAGCATGGGTAAGTATGAGGCAAGTGCTTCCGACATCTATTGGACCTTTAGGATTGCGCAGTACCATTTTTACTAATGATAAAGTGATAAGTGTCCTGTTCTTCCTTTTATGTGTTAAGACAACAGAGAAGCTATTATCTATAGAGATGTCACATCCATTCACTTTTAGAGGATTTTTACAAGGTGACACCAAAGTACAAAGATCAATATCACGTAGAGGAGTAATGAAGCACAATTTTAATGGTATTTTCCAGTTAAAGTTTTGACTAGGCTGTCTATTACACGACCCAACCCCAACTGGCACTTATTTACAGAGCTTGTGCACCATGCGGAGAGGGCCACAAGATTGGTGGAAGCCCTTTTGCTGTCTTTAGTTATCAGCTGCACATACTTTATTACATGGAGGCATTTGCAGCCACTGGCCGATGATTTTTTTACCAGTCTAAATGATATGATCAGTTTGTCTGGCGACTGAGCGACATTGGCCTCTTTGGCCAATAATACATAATAATACATGAATGTAATACATACATTTGATATTTAGCAAGATAAAGGAAGCATATGGAATTATAACTGCATGATCAGGCTATGTATGGATTGTTTGTTGTCTTCAACCATAGAAATACATAGGTCTGCATAAGATCTGTATAAGATCTGTAAATGGTAGGATACATTAAAAGAGTACCTCTTATCTCACCTAGGCACTTAGCTTCAAGTGCTGCTAAAGCGAGCAGTATGCTGACTTGCCGAAAGTCCCATAGACTTGCTATATATTTTCAGAGCTGCTTTACCTTGTTAATGGAGAATGTTTGGTTATGCAACTCAGGACTATTCACTTGAGGAGAGATAAATTGCAATGATAGAACCAACTATTAGAAAAGAGTAAAAAATCTTGAAAAAAAGATGTGGTGAGTAAAGATGAGCGAACTTTAGAAAAATTCGATTCGGCCGATTCGCCGAATTTTTCTAAAAAATGTGGTTCAATCCGAATTTATTTGCGGCAAACCTATATTTCTGGCCTACAGAGAGCCTCAATAGGGGTGTAGAACACTTTGCTATGCTCTAACACACATATGGAGTGTACTGGGGTAGTGAAGTAATACTGTTATTCAGAATGACATGCAGATTACAGGTATCGCTTTTAGCAGGGGCGTACCTAGAGCATTTGGCACCCGGGGCGGACCGTTTGTTTGGCCACCCCCTCACCCGCACCCCTCCCCCCTTAATTACACCCACCTCCCTCCCCCCCCCTTCATTTACCTCCTCCCCCACTTAATTACACCCCCTCCCAGGAGCGGACTGACAACAGTCAGGGCCCACGGACCAAAAAAAAGCAAGGGCCCCTACTAGGGTCTGCAGCTCGTCAATCTTCTGCCACACCCCTATTCCACTTAAATCCCACACACAATAAACTAAAATTTATTTGTGGTCGGTGCTCATCCGTATAGCGAGCCTTCCTAACTAAACCTCTTACTAAGCTCGTAATTCCTACTCAATCCTGTAACCTATCTATGCAGTTAGAGTTATGCCACATACTGCCGCGTAGGAGTATACCTGAAAAATAGAGGGCAAAACTCATAATGAGAACAGAGCGCTATTAACACACATAACCACGTCACCAGTGACTGAAATGTATCGCGCATTACTGACTATGGAATGGGGGTACAGTGCACGTAACACTGAACACCCCAATTACCTTACTACATATGCTGGCACACCATGTTGTGACGTCCGCGCAGCTGCCCCAATGCTTAGTGAAAGACTGGATATAACCGACAGTTCGCTATAATAGTACTTGACATTTGTTTCACAAACAAAGTAGTAATAAATGCTACCCCCTTTACAATGGCAGCGGCTGATCCCGTTGGATCCTTGATGTGCGGAAGCAAAGCTTGCAACACTCAGGCTGAGCATCGCTTGTGACTTGAGAAAATGCCGTATGACGACAACCTGACCGGACAAAGACCTCCTTCTGCTACACAATTTCAATGCGTAACTATCTGCATCCGAACAAACTAATGTAACTACGGTCATGCATCTAAATATGATACCCCTAAACCTTAAGAAACCACGACAACTCAAGAACAGTGTGGCCTCTGACCTTTAAGCTGTGCTGATGTCCCACTGGGGAATACCTAAACATCAACTAACCAACTGACTAAGCCAGCTGTCAGGGCTGATGGCTGGAGGGCTTTCGAACCTCCCTCTGTGTGCACTCTTCAGGCTCTTTTTGATCAAAATGTGTCCCCCCATCCACCACGCGGAGGTGGCCTCATATCGGATGGGACCCTAACATGATAACTCACCTCTGCTGTGCATATAGCCTCTGACTGTGTGACATGTTGGATCAGCCATTGACTAAACCACCTCCAGTCTGAGAGGGGTGGGGTGCACGGCTAAAGAGGGTGCCACACCCCCCAATTTACAAAGTAAAAACAAAAAGGAAAAATAGCCAGCACAACAACCTAATACACAGGTGCCCGCTGCTGTGGCAAATATAAAATGTACAAACAAGAAAGTTGCAACAGCACTCTAGGTCAAAAAATGGAGGCTCTCAGCGCACTTTTTGATCAAAATGTGTCCCCCCATCCACCAAGCGGAGGTGGCCTCATATCGGATGGGACCCTAACATGATAACTCACCTCTGCTGTGCATATAGCCTCTGACTGTGTATTGGATCAGCCATTGACTAAACCACCTCCAGTCTGAGAGGGGTGGGGTGCACGGCTAAAGAGGGTGCCACACCCCCCAATTTACAAAGTAAAAACAAAAAGGAAAAATAGCCAGCACAACAACCTAATACACAGGTGCCCGCTGCTGTGGCAAATACACCTCTGCTGTGCATATAGCCTCTGAGTGAGTTATCATGTTAGGGTCCCATCCGATATGAGGCCACCTCCGCGTGGTGGATGGGGGGACACATTTTGATCAAAAATGCGCTGAGAGCCTCCATTTTTTAACCTAGAGTGCTGTTGCAACTTTCTTGTTTGTACATTTTGGATTAAGCTTTAGACGTAACTGGTCCAGCAGAATTTAAAACCTCAACCAATGTAATACACAGACAACTATATGGGCGTATGTACGAACTGAGTGCATGCACCGAACAACTTATGAACGTATGGCTAAAATTAACTGCTTGAGTGAACATATGCACTGAAACAACTAAATAAGCAGGTACACTGAGCAACTTATCCGCACATATGCCCCGTATGACTTGAATAACTGCATTGAGCACTGATATACAATACAACACATGAAATTAAAGTATACCACCGCCTATGTGTCGTAATGTTGTCGCTCTGAAAGGCATGTCAGTAACAATAATTATCTAATGTATCCCCCTGCAGACGTGGCAGGTATAATGGGTATACACTGCCTATGTGTCATGTTATTGATGCACTGAAGACGTGTCAGTAACAACAATTATGCAACGTACCCCCCCTGCAGACGTGGCAGGTATAATGGGTATACACCGCCTATGTGTTGTGTTATTGTTGTTCTGAAGACGTGTCAGTAACAACAATTATGCCATGTACCCCCCCTGCAGATGTGGCAGGTATAATGGGTATACACCACTTATGTGTCGTGTTATTGTTGTTCTGAAGACGTGTCAGTAACAACAATTATGCAACGTACCCCCCTGCAGACGTGGCAGGTATAATGGGTATACACTGCCTATGTGTCGTGTTATTGTTGCACTGAAGACGTGTGAGTAACAACTATGCAACGTACCCCCCTGCAGACGTGGCAGGTATAACGGGTATACACTGCCTATGTGTCGTGTTAAAGTTGTTCTGAAGACGTGTCAGTAACTACAATTATGCAACGTACCCCCCTGGACATGGCAGGCATAATGGGTATCCACCCCCTATGTATTGTGTTATGTTATTCTGAAGACATGTCACTAACAACAACTACGCCATGCATCTCCCTGCAGACGTGGCAGGCATGAAGGGCATAAACCATCTATGGTCATGAGGCCGTTACTCTGAAAGCATGTCAGCAATAACTACTGAGTCAAACAACCCACGACCGTATACATAGACAAACTAGGGGGCGTATGTACAAACTTTGAGCGCGTGCACCGAACAACCTAGGAACGTATAGCTAGAATGAACTGCATAAACGAACATGTGCACTGAACAAACCATATAAGCTGATGCACAGAGCAACTAATCAACACACATGCCCAGTACGACTATATAATTGCATGAAGCGCTGATGTATGATACAACACATGAATTATACATACGATGTCTGTCCCACTGTACAGTAACTAGAAAGCACTGACCCGAAGCGATTTTCCCTTTTTATATACAAATATAAATATATACACACACATAAATGGGGCAGGTATAATGGGTACACCACCACTGTGTCGTAATGTTGTCGCACTGAAGGCATGTGTCACGATGCCGGCTGGCAGGAGGTGGATCCTCTGTGCCAGAGAGGGATTGGCGTGGACCGTGCTAGTGGACCGGTTCTAAGTCACTACTGGTTTTCACCAGAGCCCGCCGCAAAGCGGGATGGTCTTGCTGCGGCGGTAGTGACCAGGTCGTATCCACTAGCAACGGCTCAACCTCTCTGGCTGCTGAAGATAGGCGCGGTACAAGGGAGTAGACAGAAGCAAGGTCGGACGTAGCAGAAGGTCGGGGGCAGGCGGCAAGGTTCGTAGTCAGGATGATAGCAGAAGTTCTGGTACACAGGCTTTGGAGACACAAAAACGCTTTCACTGGCACAAGGCAACAAGATCCGGCAAGGGAGTGCATGGGAGGAGGTCAGATATAGTCAGGGACCAGATGGAAGCCAATTAAGCTAATTGGGCCAGGCACCAATCATTGGTGCACTGGCCCTTTAAGTCTCAGGAAGCTGGCGCGCGCGCGCCCTAGAGAGCGGAGCCGCGCGCCAGCACATGACAGCAGGGGACGGGAACGGGTAAGTGACCTGGGATGCGATTCGCGAGCGGGCGCGTCCCGCTGTGCGAATCGCATCCCCGACGGCCATGACAGTGCAGCGCTCCCGGTCAGCGGGACCGACCGGGGCGCTGCGGAGAGAGAGACGCCGTACGCGCTCCGGGGAGGAGCGGGGACCCGGAGCGCTAGGCGTAACAGTACCCCCCCCCTTAGGTCTCCCCTTCTCTTTGTCCGGTAACTGCCCCCCCTGGGATGAGGACACCGGGAAAGGATGGAGGGATTCCTCAACGGCAGGCAGTACAGCAGGAGTGGGAATGGGGAGGGAGGGCAGAGGGCGAGGCCTGGCACGGGGCAGTGTGACACCAGGACGAGGGCCACGAGGAGGCACCGAGGCTTGCCTGACTGGACTGGGAGGGGGGGAGAGGCACTTCTTATGGCAGGCAGAGTCCATAAAGACCTTAGGGAGACCGGATACAAGGGGAACCACAGGGTCACGGCAGGGAGTACTGGGAACCGGTTTAAGGCAGTCCTTGAAGCAAGAGGTACCCAAGCTCTTGATCTCCCCTGTGGACCAATCCAGGGTTGGGGAGTGGTGTTGAAGCCAGGGTAGTCCAAGGAGAATTTCGGAAGTGCAATTGGAGAGGACCAAGAACTCAATTTTTTCGTGATGAGTTCCGATGCACATTAGGAGGGGCTCCGTGCGGTAACGCACGGTGCAATCCAACCTGGCTCCGTTGACCGCGGAAATGTGGAGTGGCTTGACAAGACGGGTCACCGGGATGCGGAATTTATTCACCAAGGACTCCCGAATAAAATTCCCAGAGGCACCAGAGTCCAGGCAGGCCACGGCTGAGAGGGAAGAGCTGGCTGAAGGCGAAATTCGTACAGGCACCGTGAGACGTGGAGAAGCCGACTTAGCATCAAGAGACGCCACACCCACGAGAGCTGGGTGCGAGCGTGCGTTTCCCGGACGTGGAGGACGGATAGGGCAATCCACCAAAAAATGTTCGGTACTGGCACAGTACAGACAAAGATTCTCTTCCTTACGGCGATTCCTCTCTTCCAGGGTCAGGCGAGACCGATCCACTTGCATGGCCTCCTCGGCGGGAGGCCTAGGCGCAGATTGCAATGGAGACTGTGGGAGAGGTGTCCAGAGATCTAAGTCTTTTTCCTGGCGGAGCTCTTGATGCCTCTCAGAAAAACGCATGTCAATGCGAGTGGCTAGATGAATGAGTTCATGCAGGTTAGCAGGAGTTTCTCGTGCGGCCAGAACATCTTTAATGTTGCTGGATAGACCTTTTTTAAAGGTCGCGCAGAGGGCCTCATTATTCCAGGAAAGTTCAGAAGCAAGAGTACGGAATTGTATGGCGTACTCGCCAACGGAAGAATTACCCTGGACCAGGTTCAGCAGGGCAGTCTCAGCAGAAGAGGCTCGGGCAGGTTCCTCAAAGACACTTCGAATTTCCGAGAAGAAGGAGTGTACAGAGGCAGTGACGGGGTCATTGCGGTCCCAGAGCGGTGTGGCCCATGACAGGGCTTTTCCAGACAGAAGGCTGACTACGAAAGCCACCTTAGACCTTTCAGTAGGAAACTGGTCCGACGTCATCTCCAAGTGCAGGGAACATTGCGAAAGAAAGCCACGGCAAAACTTAGAGTCCCCATTAAATTTGTCCGGCAAGGACAGGCGGAGGCTAGGAGTGGCCACTCGCTGCTGAAGATGATTGCTGCTGAAGTTGCGACTGAAGTTGCTGCACAATGGTGGACACTTCCGACAGCTGGTGGGTTAGATGGGCGATCTGTCGGGATTGCTGGGCGATCACCGTGGTGATATCAGAGATATAAGGCAGAGGAACCTCAGCGGGATCCATGGCCGGATCTACTGTCACGATGCCGGCTGGCAGGAGGTGGATCCTCTGTGCCAGAGAGGGATTGGCGTGGACCGTGCTAGTGGACCGGTTCTAAGTCACTACTGGTTTTCACCAGAGCCCGCCGCAAAGCGGGATGGTCTTGCTGCGGCGGTAGTGACCAGGTCGTATCCACTAGCAACGGCTCAACCTCTCTGGCTGCTGAAGATAGGCGCGGTACAAGGGAGTAGACAGAAGCAAGGTCGGACGTAGCAGAAGGTCGGGGGCAGGCGGCAAGGTTCGTAGTCAGGATGATAGCAGAAGTTCTGGTACACAGGCTTTGGAGACACAAAAACGCTTTCACTGGCACAAGGCAACAAGATCCGGCAAGGGAGTGCATGGGAGGAGGTCAGATATAGTCAGGGACCAGATGGAAGCCAATTAAGCTAATTGGGCCAGGCACCAATCATTGGTGCACTGGCCCTTTAAGTCTCAGGAAGCTGGCGCGCGCGCGCCCTAGAGAGCTGAGCCGCGCGCGCCAGCACATGACAGCAGGGGACGGGAACGGGTAAGTGACCTGGGATGCGATTCGCGAGCGGGCGCGTCCCGCTGTGCGAATCGCATCCCCGACGGCCATGACAGTGCAGCGCTCCCGGTCAGCGGGACCGACCGGGGCGCTGCGGAGAGAGAGACGCCGTACGCGCTCCGGGGAGGAGCGGGGACCCGGAGCGCTAGGCGTAACAGCATGTCAATAACAACAATTGCAATGTATCCCCCTTTAGACGTGGCAGGTATAATGGGTAAACACCACCTATGTGTCGTGAGGCTGTAGCTCTGAACACATGTCAGCAACAACTACTGAGTACCACCCCCTGCTGGCATGGCAGATACGATTCCCCGACCGCAAAAGCTGTATAAATACTAAGTGAGGAACGCATGTGCCCTAATGCTATGAAACTATATGCACTGCAGATACTACAATGAATCTACAGAAATGCACTGTAAACACTATAACGTGTGAAAACTATAGGAACCGACATTAGCATGAAACCCTGAGCGTATAGACCAAATTAACTATGTGCGTATACACAAGCGAACTATATGAATAAAGCCCACTGTAAATACTACCATGGCAATAAACACTTATCCACAATATCAAAGTAACAAGCGGATGTAAGATATAACAGCACAAGCGTAAGAACAGTGTAATTAATACTAGCATATGTAAATTACAAGCTTAAGTACAATGAATCTAGGCACCTATGTACGAGAGTGTGCTACAAGTGTATAAACAATAACGTACTACCTCACCTATATAATGTAATCTGAAGTTACGAGCCCATATGCCCTATAAGCTACAACTGAGTTAACCTGGAAGAAATGAGGACAAACTATGTGTGCAAGTTCGGGACAACTACATGCACATAGGAAAAAGCAAACTAAGTGCATATGTACGGAACTGTTACGCCGAGCGCTCCGGGTCCCCGCTCCTCCCCGGAGCGCTCGCTTCTCTCTCGCTGCCGCAGCGCCCCGGGCAGCTCCACTGACCCGGTGCGCTGCGATACCGTCTCCAGCCGGGATGCGATTCGCGATGCGGGTAGCGCCCGCTCGCGATGCGCATCCCGGCTCCCGTACCTGACTCGCTCTCCGTCTGTCCTGTCCCGGCGCACGCGGCCCCGCTCCCTAGGGCGCGCGCGCGCCGGGTCTCTGCGATTTAAAGGGCCACTGCGCCGCTGATTGGCGCAGTGGTTCCAATTAGTGTGTTCACCTGTGCACTCCCTATTTATACCTCACTTCCCCTTCACTCCCTCGCCGGATCTTGTTGCCATTGTGCCAGTGAAAGCGTTTCCTTGTGTGTTCCTAGCCTGTGTTCCAGACCTCCTGCCGTTGCCCCTGACTACGATCCTTGCTGCCTGCCCCGACCTTCTGCTACGTCCGACCTTGCTTCTGTCTACTCCCTTGTACCGCGCCTATCTTCAGCAGTCAGAGAGGTTGAGCCGTTGCTAGTGGATACGACCTGGTCACTACCGCCGCAGCAAGACCATCCCGCTTTGCGGCGGGCTCTGGTGAAAACCAGTAGTGACTTAGAACCGATCCACTAGCACGGTCCACGCCAATCCCTCTCTGGCACAGAGGATCCACTACCTGCCAGCCGGCATCGTGACAGTAGATCCGGCCATGGATCCCGCTGAAGTTCCTCTGCCAGTTGTCGCCGACCTCACCACGGTGGTCGCCCAGCAGTCACAACAGATAGCGCAACAAGGCCAACAGCTGTCTCAACTGACCGTGATGCTACAGCAGCTACTACCACAGCTTCAGCAATCATCTCCTCCGCCAGCTCCTGCACCTCCTCCGCAGCGAGTGGCCGCTTCTGGTCTACGACTATCCTTGCCGGATAAATTTGATGGGGACTCTAAATTCTGCCGTGGCTTTCTTTCCCAATGTTCCCTGCACTTGGAGATGATGTCGGACCAGTTTCCTACTGAAAGGTCTAAGGTGGCTTTCGTAGTCAGCCTTTTGTCTGGAAAAGCTCTGTCATGGGCCACACCGCTCTGGGACCGCAATGACCCCGTCACTGCCTCTACACACTCCTTCTTCTCGGAAATTCGAAGTGTCTTTGAGGAACCTGCCCGAGCCTCTTCTGCTGAGACTGCCCTGTTGAACCTGGTCCAGGGTAATTCTTCCGTTGGCGAGTACGCCGTACAATTCCGTACTCTTGCTTCAGAATTATCCTGGAATAATGAGGCCCTCTGCGCGACCTTTAAAAAAGGCCTATCCAGCAACATTAAAGATGTTCTGGCCGCACGAGAAATCCCTGCTAACCTACATGAACTCATCCATCTTGCCACTCGCATTGACATGCGTTTTTCCGAAAGGCGTCAGGAGCTCCGCCAGGATATGGACTTTGTTCGCACAAAGCGTTTTTTCTCCCCGGCTCCTCTCTCCTCTGGTCCCCTGCAATCCGTTCCTGTGCCTCCCGCCGTGGAGGCTATGCAGGTCGACCGGTCTCGCCTGACACCTCAAGAGAGGACACGACGCCGCATGGAGAATCTCTGCCTGTACTGTGCCAGTACCGAACACTTCCTGAAGGATTGTCCTATCCGTCCTCCCCGCCTGGAAAGACGTACGCTGACTCCGCACAAAGGTGAGACAGTCCTTGATGTCTACTCTGCTTCTCCACGTCTTACTGTGCCTGTGCGGATATCTGCCTCTGCCTTCTCCTTCTCTACTATGGCCTTCTTGGATTCCGGATCTGCAGGAAATTTTATTTTGGCCTCTCTCGTCAACAGGTTCAACATCCCAGTGACCAGTCTCGCCAGACCCCTCTACATCAATTGTGTAAACAATGAAAGATTGGACTGTACCATACGTCTCCGCACGGAGCCCCTTCTAATGTGCATCGGACCTCATCACGAGAAGATTGAATTTTTGGTCCTCCCCAATTGCACTTCCGAAATCCTCCTTGGACTACCCTGGCTTCAACTCCATTCCCCAACCCTGGATTGGTCCACTGGGGAGATCAAGAGTTGGGGGCCCTCTTGTTTCAAGGACTGCCTAAAACCGGTTCCCAGTACCCCTTGCCGTGACTCTGTGGTTCCCCCTGTAACCGGTCTCCCTAAGGCCTATATGGACTTTGCGGATGTTTTTTGCAAAAAACAAGCTGAGACTCTACCTCCTCACAGGCCTTATGATTGTCCTATTGACCTCCTCCCGGGCACTACTCCACCCCGGGGCAGAATCTATCCTCTGTCCGCCCCAGAGACTCTTGCTATGTCGGAGTACATCGAGGAAAATTTAAAAAAAGGCTTTATCCGTAAATCCTCCTCTCCTGCCGGAGCCGGATTTTTCTTTGTGTCCAAAAAAGATGGCTCTCTACGTCCTTGCATTGACTACCGCGGTCTTAATAAAATCACGGTAAAGAACCGCTACCCCCTACCCCTCATCTCTGAACTCTTTGATCGCCTCCAAGGTACCCACATCTTTACCAAACTGGACTTAAGAGGTGCTTATAATCTCATCCGCATCAGAGAGGGGGATGAATGGAAAACGGCATTTAACACTAGAGATGGACACTTTGAGTATCTGGTCATGCCCTTTGGCCTGTGCAACGCCCCTGCCGTCTTCCAAGACTTTGTTAATGAAATTTTTCGTGATCTCTTATACTCCTGTGTTGTTGTATATCTGGACGATATCCTGATTTTTTCTGCCAATCTAGAAGAACATCGCCAGCATGTCCGCATGGTTCTTCAAAGACTTCGTGACAATCAACTTTATGCCAAGATAGAGAAATGTCTGTTTGAATGCCAATCTCTTCCTTTCCTAGGATACTTGGTCTCTGGCCAAGGACTACAAATGGATCCATACAAACTCTCTGCCGTCTTAGATTGGCCACGCCCCTCCGGACTCCGTGCTATCCAACGTTTTTTGGGGTTCGCCAATTATTACAGGCAATTTATTCCACATTTTTCTACCGTTGTGGCCCCTATCGTGGCTTTAACCAAAAAAAATGCCAATCCCAAGTCTTGGCCTCCTCAAGCGGAAGACGCCTTTAAACGGCTCAAGTCTGCCTTTTCTTCGGCTCCTGTGCTCTCCAGACCTGACCCATCTAAACCCTTCCTATTGGAGGTTGATGCCTCCTCTGTAGGAGCTGGAGCGGTCCTTCTACAAAAAAATTCTTCCGGGCATGCTGTTACTTGTGGTTTTTTTTCTAGGACCTTCTCTCCGGCGGAGAGGAACTACTCCATCGGGGATCGAGAGCTTCTAGCCATTAAATTAGCACTTGAGGAATGGAGGCATCTGCTGGAGGGATCAAGATTTCCAGTTATTATTTACACCGATCACAAGAACCTCTCCTATCTCCAGTCTGCCCAACGGCTGAATCCTCGCCAGGCCAGGTGGTCTCTGTTCTTTGCCCGATTTAATTTTGAAATTCACTTTCGGCCTGCCGATAAGAACATTAGGGCCGATGCTCTCTCTCGTTCCTCGGATGCCTCGGAAGTTGAACTCTCTCCGCAACACATCATTCCTCCTAACTGCCTGATTTCCACTTCTCCAGCCTCCATCAGGCAAACTCCTCCAGGGAAGACCTTCGTCACTCCACGCCAACGCCTCGGAATCCTCAAATGGGGTCACTCCTCCCATCTCGCAGGCCATGCGGGCATCAAGAAATCTGTGCAACTCATCTCTCGCTTCTATTGGTGGCCGACTCTGGAGACGGATGTCGTGGACTTTGTGCGAGCCTGCACTGTCTGTGCCCGGGATAAGACTCCTCGCCAGAAGCCCGCTGGTTTTCTTCATCCTCTGCCTGTCCCCGAACAGCCTTGGTCTCTGATTGGTATGGATTTTATTACAGACCTACCCCCATCCCGTGGTAACACTGTTGTTTGGGTGGTCGTTGATCGATTCTCCAAGATGGCACATTTCATCCCTCTTCCTGGTCTTCCTTCAGCGCCTCAGTTGGCTAAACAATTTTTTGTACACATTTTTCGTCTTCACGGGTTGCCCACACAGATAGTCTCGGATAGAGGCGTCCAATTTGTGTCAAAATTCTGGAGGGCTCTCTGTAAACAACTCAAGATTAAATTAAACTTTTCTTCTGCATATCATCCTCAATCCAATGGACAAGTAGAAAGAATTAACCAGGTCTTGGGTGATTATTTACGACATTTTGTTTCCTCCCGCCAGGATGATTGGGCAGATCTTCTACCATGGGCCGAATTCTCGTATAACTTTAGAGTCTCTGAATCTTCCTCCAAATCCCCATTTTTCGTGGTGTACGGCCGTCACCCTCTTCCCCCCCTCCCTACTCCCTTGCCCTCTGGTTTGCCCGCTGTAGATGAAGTGACTCGTGATCTTTCCACCATATGGAAAGAGACCCAAGATTCTCTCTTACAGGCTTCATCTCGCATGAAAAAGTTTGCCGATAAGAAAAGAAGAGCTCCCCCCATTTTTGCTCCCGGAGACAAGGTATGGCTCTCCGCTAAATATGTCCGCTTTCGTGTCCCCAGTTACAAACTGGGTCCACGCTATCTTGGTCCTTTCAAAGTCTTGTGCCAAATTAATCCTGTCTCTTACAAACTTCTTCTTCCTCCTTCTCTCCGTATTCCTAATGCCTTTCATGTCTCTCTTCTTAAACCACTCATCATCAACCGTTTCTCTCCCAAATTAGTTTCTCCCACTCCTGTCTCCGGTTCTTCTGACGTCTTCTCAGTGAAAGAGATACTGGCCTCCAAGACGGTCAGAGGAAAAAGGTTCTTTTTAGTGGATTGGGAGGGCTGTGGACCTGAAGAGAGATCCTGGGAACCTGAGGACAACATCCTAGACAAAAGTCTGCTCCTCAGGTTCTCAGGCTCTAAGAAGAGGGGGAGACCCAAGGGGGGGGGGGTACTGTTACGCCGAGCGCTCCGGGTCCCCGCTCCTCCCCGGAGCGCTCGCTTCTCTCTCGCTGTCGCAGCGCCCCGGGCAGCTCCACTGACCCAGTGCGCTGCGATACCGTCTCCAGCCGGGATGCGATTCGCGATGCGGGTAGCGCCCGCTCGCGATGCGCATCCCGGCTCCCGTACCTGACTCGCTCTCCGTCTGTCCTGTCCCGGCGCGCGCGGCCCCGCTCCCTAGGGCGCGCGCGCGCCGGGTCTCTGCGATTTAAAGGGCCACTGCGCCGCTGATTGGCGCAGTGGTTCCAATTAGTGTGTTCACCTGTGCACTCCCTATTTATACCTCACTTCCCCTTCACTCCCTCGCCGGATCTTGTTGCCATTGTGCCAGTGAAAGCGTTTCCTTGTGTGTTCCTAGCCTGTGTTCCAGACCTCCTGCCGTTGCCCCTGACTACGATCCTTGCTGCCTGCCCCGACCTTCTGCTACGTCCGACCTTGCTTCTGTCTACTCCCTTGTACCGCGCCTATCTTCAGCAGTCAGAGAGGTTGATCCGTTGCTAGTGGATACGACCTGGTCACTACCGCCGCAGCAAGACCATCCCGCTTTGCGGCGGGCTCTGGTGAAAACCAGTAGTGACTTAGAACCGATCCACTAGCACGGTCCACGCCAATCCCTCTCTGGCACAGAGGATCCACTACCTGCCAGCCGGCATCGTGACAGGAACTATGCCGTATAACAAGCTATGAGCGACTGTACTAATAAACTAGATGAACCTATAATCAAGAAAACAGTATGCGCGTATGCACAACAAGTGCATGCGCGTATGGCCAACAACAACTATATGAACGTCTGCACCGAACAAATCTGATAAACTTATGCAAAGAACAAACAATATGCATGCATGTAGTAATCATATGACCACGTACTTACGCACAGAACGCTCCATGCGCTGTACAAGCATATATGCGGCACCATAAGCGTGTGCCCAGCACTACACTACAAGCGTGAGTACAGCACACATACCACAAGCACATGCACCGCACAACTCCCACGAGCCACCAGCGTATGTACAGTATAACTCCTATAAGTGTATGTATGATATGAATCCTACAAGTGTGTGTGCAGTATGAAACCTACGAGCGTGTGTACCGTGTAAATACTACCAGCGCGTGTGCAGTATAACCCTCTGAGCGTATGTGCAGTATAAAACCCTGCGAGTGTGTGTACAGTATGAACCCTACAAGCATGTGTTCAGTATGACTCCTACGAGCGTGTGTACAGTACAATCTTACAAGTGTACACCTGCGAGCGTAAATGCAGTATGAATCCTACGAGCGTCTGTCCAGTATAAATCCTGCAAACGTGTGTACAGTATAATTCTGCGAGCGCAAATGCAGTATAAATCCTACGAGCGTGTGTACAATATAATTGCTGTGAGCGTATATACAGCATAAATCCTGCAACAGTATAAATGCTACGAGCCTGTGTTACAGTATAAATGCCACGAACGTGAGTACAGTATAAATGCCACGAACATATGTACAGTATAAATACCACAAACGTTTGTACAGTATAAATGCCCCGAGTGTGTGTACAGAATAAATGCCACGAGTGTGTGTACAGAATAAATGCCAAGAGCGTCTGTACAGTATAAATCCCACGAGCGTCTGTACAGTATAAATGCCACGAGCGTGTGTACAGTATAAATGCCACGAGCATGTGTACAATATGAATGCCACAAATGTGTACAGTATAAATGCCACGAGCGTCTGTACAGTATAAACGCCATGAACAGTATAAATGCTACAAGCGTGTGTACAGTATAAATACCACAAGCGTATGTACAGTATAAATGCCATGAGCACGTGTACAGTACAAATGCCACGAGCGTCTGTACAGTATAAACGCCACGAACAGTATAAATGCTACAAGCGTGTGTACAGTATAAATACCACAAGCATGTGTACAGTATAAATGCCACGAGCATGTGCACAGTATAAATGCCACGAGCACGTGTACAGTATAAATGCCATGAGCGTGCGTACCAAATGAATGCTACCAGCGTGCGAATAACGCCCACTGCGACTTAAGATTAACTTAACCTATCTGCACAACCAAATGACAAGCAAAGACCTTACCACGATGGTGACACTCCTAACTATTTTGATACCTTACACTTTTTTTTTTTTTGTGTGACGACATTCACAATGGTCATAACAAATGCCTGATGGAAAGAAATGCTAGGATCGTGGACCTCCTCACAATGAAGCAACATACATAGAAACTGTTCATGACAACCCATAACTATTGACAAATCAGTGCCTTGTACTAGTGAACTTAAATGCCTGGAATAGAAAATGCAGGGATCAATGCTGAGTAAGTCCCTACTGAGCTATGGCACCGCCCATTGATTTATCCACGTGCTAGGTGCCGTGCTGCCCATAATATGAGACAGACCCTGCATATAGGATGCACTGCTGAAATGCTGCAGATACCCGATATGCCCGGCGGCAAATAACATCAAAAGTATCGTCATACTACTTACAGCTCCCCGGTATAAATGGACATAGAGCTGCAAGACCCACATGACCTGAGGGAGACCGCGCTACCCTTCACTGTTGCGGTACCGTGACCTGTTACCGCCCATGATCCTCCGCTATCTCCGATATTAAATGCAGTATGCTGTACCCAGAGCTGAGTACAGATAGAAGGCCGGGCTGCTCCCTGTTAACGGTCCCCGCCATCTTCCTAACCAAGCCTCGGAGCGCCGTTCCACGAGGCTGCGGGAACCGGGACCAGGACAGCATACTCACCGGCCTCAACGCCGCCGCCCACAACATCCAGTCGGCTGACGTGGAACGTGGGATCCCGTGCAGAAACCGGGGCAGGGGCTGACCGAGGGTGCCCTCCGTGCTCCGGCTTACCTCCGGAGAGAGGGCTGCAGCAGACGCCGCCACCCCGGCCGGCCCCGGCCGCTTACCAGTACACTGAAAACCGGAACTTCCGTGCATCAGCTGACTCGTGTGTCAGCTGATCCCCAGTCACGTGACGAACCCGCGGCGTCAGAGACAGGTACTGCCGCGGGTTCTTATAGGGAATCCCCGCCCCTCCCACAAATACAGGCTAAATTATTAGCCTTAACACATATATAAGAAACACTTTAACATAGGTAAATTTCCATGACCAATAATACTGGTATACAAGGAGTAAATATATACCACCACACAATAACTGGATAATACCGCCATACTGTACTGAATAAAGCCACTATACACAGACCAGTATACTATACAGGATCTGTATAAGTGATTATATACAGGACCATATGGCGGTAGATATCAGCTGTATACAGGATCTGTATACAATATAAGTGATTATATAAAGGACCATATGACGGTAGATGTCAGCTGTACACAGGATGTGTATATCAAATAAGTGATTACAGTTACATTTTGGGACTCACAATTACGTCTTTTCTGATCAGCGGCATCCTCTTTCCTTTTCTTCTCCGTCTGGATAAGACCGCCATGTGGATCTCTTAACATCTGCAGGAAAAACATGTCAGACTCTGCATATATTCAGTGCCCTCCTCTACATAATCTTCCCATCTATAGGCCCACAAACTGTAATAATGCCCTCCTTGGTGTCCTACACAGTAAATGGGTAGGTAGGTAGCCAGGTAAATAGGTAACTAGGTAGGTAGATCAGGAAGCCAGATATGTAGGTAGGTGACAAGTTAGGTAGGTAGGGGGCTAACTAGGTAGTTAGGCAGCCATGTATGAAGGCCAGGTATGTACATAGTTAGGTAGCTGGGTATGTAGGTAAGTAGTTAGGCATCCAGGTATGAAGTTAGGTAGCCCCCCTTCCCTGTAGGTATAGGCAGCAGAGTTAAACCCCCTTCCCAATAGGTAAAGGAACAGAGTTAACCCCCCTTTCTCCTTAGGTATAGGCAGCAGAGTCCCCCCACCCCCTTTCCCCGTAGGTATAGGCAGAGTTAAAAAAAAAAAACTCCCCCCGTTTCCCATAGGTATAGGCAGAGTTAAACTCCTTTTTTTCCATAGGTATAGGCAGATTCCCCCCCCCCTCTTCCCAATTGGTATAGGCAGAGTTACCCCCCTCTTCCCCATTGGTATAGGCAGAGATGCCCCCTCTTCCCCATTGGTATAGGTTACCCCCCTCTTTCCCCATAGGTATAGGCAGAGTTTCCTCCCCCCCCTCTTTCCCATAGGTATAAGCAGGTACACCCCCCTCTTTCCCATAGGTATATGCAGTTACACCCCCCCCTCTTTACCATAGGTATATGCAGTTACACCTCCCCCCTCATTTCCATAGGTATATGCAGTTACATCTCCCCCTCTTTCCCATAGGTATATGCAGTTACATCCCCCCCTTTCCCATAGGTATATGCAGTTACACCCCTCCTTTCCCATAGGTATATGCAGTTACACCCCCCTTTCCCATAGGTATATGCAGTTACACCCCCCCCTTTCCCATAGGTATATGCATTTACACCCCCCTTTCCCATAGGTATATGCAGTTACACCCCCCCTTTCCCATAGGTATATGCATTACACCCCCCCTTTCCCATAGGTATATGCAGTTACACCCCCCTTTCCCATATATATATGCAGTTACACCCCCCCCTTTCCAATAGGTATATGCAGTAACCCCCCCTTTCCCATAGGTATATGCAGATACAACCCCCTTTCCCATATATATATATGCAGTTACACCCCCTCTTTCCCATATGTATATGCAGCTACACCCCCCCTCTTCCCCATAGGTATATGTAGAGTAACCCCCCCTCCCCTTCCCCATAGGTATATGTAGAGTAACCCCCCCTCTCCTTCCCCATAGGTATATGCAGAGTAACCCCCCCTCCCCCATAGGTATACCTATAGGGGAGGAGGGGGGGTTACTCTACATATACCTATGGGGGAGGGGGGTTACTCTACATATACCTATGGGGAAGGGGGGGTTACTCTACATATACCTATGGGGGAGGGGGGGTTACTCTACATATATACCTATAGGGGAGGAGGGGGGGTTACTCTACATATATATGTAGAGTAACCACCCCTCCCCCATAGGTATATGTAGAGTAACCCCCCGCCTCCCCTATAGGTATATATGTAGAGTAACCCCCCCTCCCCCATAGGTATATGTAGAGTAACCCCCCCTCCTCCCCTTTAGGTATATGTAGAGTAACCCCCCCTCCCCCATAGGTATATGTAGAGTAACCCCCCTCCTCCCCTATAGGTATATGTAGAGTAACCCCCCCTCCTCCCCTATAGTTATATGTAGAGTAACCCCCCCTCCTCTCCCATAGGTATATGTAGAGTAACCCCCCCTCCCCTTCCCCATAGGTGTATGCAGAGTTGAGAAAAATAAATTTAAAAAGGATATTCACCTGATATCCCTCAGCTGCAGGGCCCGCGTCTTCTCCCCTCCACAGTACAGGTGCCGATGAGTGACGTCACCGGCGCCTGTACTGCGTGCTGCGTGGAGGCGGAGGTCACATCTCCTCTGTGTAGTTGCAGATGCAGCTCACACAGAGGGGACACCTTCTCCTGTATGTGCGTGTATCGCGCCCACAGGAGAATTCAGCGCTGTCTGCTGGGGATCTGGGACGAGTGTTCTGGATCCTCAGTAGTGGTGGCGGGGCGGCTGCGGCGGGTCAGACCGCCCCTGGCACCCCCCTTGTGAGCGCCCCCCCCCCCCCCCCTTAGTACGCCACTGGCTTTTAGAATCACTGCCACAGAGCGGCACAATGACAGAGCCTGGAGGTGGCATCAGTATGAGAAGACCATATAGTGGCTGAATGACACAGCGTGGAGGTGTTGGCAGTATGAGGAGACCATATAGTGGCTGAATGACACAGTGTGGAGGTGTTGGCAGCATGAGGAGACCATATAGTGGCTGAATGACACAGCCTGGAGCTGGCTGCAGCATGAGTAGATTTCACAATCCCTAAGATTAATAGATCAATTCTGAAATTTAAACTGACGATTTTGGGTAGCTAGTGCTACCATAACAACATTTTTATTCCCAGATCCAGTCCTAGAAGCATCAGTAAACAATATATTGCCTGAATGACACAGCCTGTAGTTGGCTGAAGCATGAAGAGACCATACAGTGTCTGAATGGCACAGCCTGGAGTTGGCAGCAGCATAAGTAGACGCTAGGGCTTCACAATCCCTAAGATTAAAAAATGAATTCTGAAATTTAAATTCAAAATTTTGGGTAGCTAGTGCTACCATAACAACATTTTTATTCCCAAACCCAGGCCGAGCAGCATCAGTAAACCATATATTGCCTGAATGACACAGCCTGTAGTTGGCTGAAGCATGAGGAGACCATATAGTGTCTGAAAGGCACAGCCTAGAGTTAGCAGCAGCATGAGGAGACCATTGAAATTTATGATTTTGAAATTTTAATTTAAGATTTTGAAATTGAAATTTCACTACTCTGCCTGACATACTTATTGCGTATATGAGGGGAGTACAATACGCTTCACTTCGCTTAAAACAGTATTTGTCTAGAACAGCAGCAGGTGTGTACTATTGACTGTCCTTTCACAGTATATAGACCCTTGACAGATTAACAGGTAAAAATAGTATACTACTTAGATGTAGGTATGTGGTATACACTTATGAGGGCAGAAAAATGCGCTACAGTACACTGAAAAAGTATCTGAGTACACCACCAACTGGTGAGTACTTTTGCCTGGACTTTCACAGTATCTTGGTCCTTGACAGATTAACAGGTTTAAAATAGTACACTACTTTGATGTAGTACACCAGCCAGTGATTACTTTTGTCTGTCCTTTCACAGTATGTATGCCCTTGACAGATTAACAGGAACAATATAGTACACTACTTAGATGTATGCGGTATGCACTTATGAGGGCAGAAAAATGCTCTACAGTACGCCAAAAAACTCAGTATTTTTGTAAAACACCAACTGGTGATTACTTTTGTCTGTCCCTTCACAGTATGTAGGCCCTTAAAAGATTAACAGGTACAAAATAGTACATTACTTAGATGTACGGATGCGGTATGCACTGATGAGGGCAGAAAAATACACTACAGTACTCTTAAAAAAAAACGTAAAACACCAGTCGTACACAACAGTGCTGCAGCCCAAAAAAGCTGTGTACTTAACACAAAATTGCACTCTGTCAACGACTATTAGGAATGGACTGCTGTGTATTATACAGTCTAAAGACTAGTATAACCAGCAGATGATTTTTTGTGGAACAAAGACACTGAATTGCGCTGAAAAATTATTCCTGCCTCCTCTGCTAAGGTTTATGAAGTTGATGCATCTTGTTGAAATATATTGAGGCAACACACATCTATCTGCCCCTCTCTGTAATTCTATGCCGAAGAAAGTAACTGTGAGGTTAATGCCTGCAGCTGCAGTAAAAATCCTTTTCAGTAAAAAAAACAATGCTCTCCGTCAGTAAATGGAGTTTAATGAAGCAATTTGCGCGATATAATCGCGACAATATTCGCATTTGTTGCGAATCGAATATTTCCTGAAATTCATCACAAATTCGAGTTCATCAGCTTCGATTCGCTCATCTCTAGTGGTGAGCCATGGTGAATGGCGGGACCACGGGGTGTAGCGGTGTAGGTGGATGGGGCAGATGGTATTAACACCAGGGGCAATGTGTTATTAACCCGGAATGTTCATGACGGCCGAGTGGTTTTTGCTTATCGGGAACCATCCAAAAGATATCTCTGCTATCCCAATGGCTAGGCAGTGAAATGAGAGTCCATGACCAGGTTATGCTTTAACAGAGTCTTTACTGAGGTCAGACAGTTCTTATGGTCTTTACAGCTAGGCCAGAATCTCAGAGAGTGTACCAGTAACACGGAAAGGACCATGCAGCTTGCTGGGACTTGTAGTTATTGTAATAGATTTTAGTTCAGCCACGCAGACTAGAATAGACTTAATTAGTGTCTTGTCTTTAGTAGAGATAGCAGACATAGATGAGATGACTTACTGACAATGTGGCTGGTGTGCAGGCTTTATGGCCCCCAGGTGTACTGGACACAGGATCTGTGATGTCTCTGCTTTGCTGTCCTCAGCAGAGAGAGAGAGATTGTAATGGTCACCCCCCTTATAAAGGGGGGCTGAGCCAGAAGCACATAGGTCACGCTGCAAGTCATTTGTTTTACTGGTGCTCTCTGGGTAACATGTGATAACATGTAACATCTCACAGGTGCTTTAGACAATTACATGAGTTCTCCAAAGGTCCTTTATACTGTCTATATATTAGTACACTGACTATACATATAGTACAATAAATAACATTAACACTACAGGAGAGCCCCCCGGTCACTGAGGGACTCAACAACCTGACAGGGCCTTAGTGTAGTGCAGGACCATGTCCTGTACTGGGACATTTCATAGACCTTTCTTTTTCTCAGAAAACCCCTTTAAAAGGGTTTCATTTTGGTATCAAATAATGTTATTTTAAGACTATCACCCCAAGTTGATTTACTATTATAGTTAAACTCTTTAACAGAAAAGAAAGAAAAACCTGGTACCACTAGGGCATCTCACTGCAACATTCATTTAGGAGAAGTATTCAATCCCACAATAGACAGATCCTCCGCATAGAACAGCAGGTGGTGCTCACTAATCAATAAGCGCACAGTCTATATAATTGTACAAAATAATCTGGTTTCCTTATCAGAGTGTATTGATCTTAAGCTCAAGAGACTTAGTACTGATTATTTGTAAGTCATCTCGCTGTTCTCATGATGAGAAAAATAACCCTGCATCCGCCCATCCCACTCTGATGGCTGTCTCGGGGGGTAAATTGTGAAGTGTCCATCTCCATTATAAATCCAACTGAGATGTAGCTCCAAGTGTGCACAGGGCAATAGCAGTAAATGCAAACTCTTTAACAGAAAAGAAAGGAACACCTGGCACCACTAGAGCGTCTCATTGCAACACCAATTCAGGAGAAGTATTCAATGCCACAATAGACAGATCCTCTGCATAGAGCAGCAGGTGGTGCTCACTAATAAATACGTGCACAGTCTATATAGCATCCAGAAATAGAGAGATGAATAGGGCACTCACCAAGAAGCGAAGCTCTTTCGGTAGTGACTTTATTGAAGCACGGTCGCAAACACTAAAATGACAATGTTCGATACGGATGGACCGACAAACAGGCTAGGGTTACTTAGCGGGCTACGGTGCCGTTTCATGCAACAATGGTGCTTCGACTGGGCCTAACATCATCATGTTCCAAGATACGTTTTATAGCACATGACTAGTGATACTCATGGCAACCCTCATATACAAAAAAAGTGCATAATAAAAACATACCTAAAAAAGCACTGAGAACAGGGAGATAAGCTATAATAAAATGTTCATCTCATTGTGTTCAGTGAGGCCAAGGGGCCCCGTTGGCCTCCAGACACATAATCCATCTGGCTTCTGTGATCAGCAGACATTGGTGTTGGTCCATTCCATTCTACAAGTAGTCCACTCACTCCAGGGCAGTAAAGGAGAAGGCGCTAGCATCATTATTGTGACACTAGTGCATATGCCTCATGAATCAGGCAGGGCCGACTCCAGTCTGGAGGGAAAGGATGTGCTTGCGGGCCTATTGGAAAAGAGGCAGTTTTGTTTTCCCAATATAAAACATATTACAGCTACACACCAGACTGTACACAGTATATGTAGACCTACAGGTAATACATTGATCAATCTTGATATTGTAACCAGCTAACGTAATAGTTTTAAGCTTAGAATTTAAATGGAAGCAAGAACAAGTGGCACAGCTAAAATTGCTTTTAGGTCTAAATTCTGTCGACCAGTCCCTCCTCTTAATATTCTTTATTTTCCTTTTTTGTTTATTGATATAACCCCTAAGCATTGCTTTTTTTTCTAAAAGTGACAATAGACTTGCTTATCGTTTCTTCTTTTATGTCCTCATATCCAGAACACATTTCCCCCCCATCTCTTGCACAGACTTTGGACTCCTGCTGGCCTGGCAGAAGTCCAAAAGCAGGATATGCTGAGGGGTGTGTGTGCAGCCTTAGCCAATCATAGCTTATCTCACACACTGAACTGCTCTTGGTTGTGTGTAGCAGAGTGAGGGAGTAAGTTCTCCCCTGTACGGCCAAATTATCTCCCCGAATTGTGAGGTAAATTTCATGTTTACTTCATTCATATACATATACTATAAACAGGTCATCAACAAACCTCAAGTACAATTTAATTTTCCCAATAAATGGATTAGATGATGTGAACACATAATTGCTCTCAAATACAAGGAATAGGTTGGCATAGGAGTAAGAAGTGGGCGTATTCATCACGGTCCCAAAAACCTGTCTATACCACTCCACCGTATTTGAAAGTATTTTTGGTAACTATAAACATCAAGGTGTCACGTATGGGCAAAGAAGGAGTGCACACTATTCTCACCCACTCCCCTGTCCCTGCCTACTTATGTACCTGCCCTAAATGACAGGACTGTTACCACAGTGACAGCCCTTCCTAGACAAGTGAGGGACGTAAAATGTCAAAATAATAAAATACAATAATACAGACTCAGGTCAAGGGACAGTAGGGAACAGACAGACTAACAAAACTTACACACTCACACAATGAGTCAATGTCCACGGTCCACGTCAAAAGCCAGGAGATGTCAAAGTACAAAATCGCTAATATCAGAGAGAAAAGTCAGAGAGCAGAGCCAAAGGGTCAAAATGCCAGATATCACAAATACAATATAAAGCTAGCTAGGAGAGAAACAGAACTCTTTAGCAAGCAAAAACTGGGAGTAGACTGCCAGCTTAAATATATCCAGATTAGGTGTGACCAGTCTCAGCAGTCAGGCGTAACCAAAGCAACAAGACCAAACAAAAGCTCACAGTGCAAGTTAACCCTTCGGTTCCTTACAGGCACTGACTGATGTTTAGGAACAGAAGAGGAGACAGGCAAAAAAGGAAGGACAGAGGAAGAGCAACATTCCCGTCTGCATTCACGTAAGCATCTATTTTAACAAACTACTAAAGTCATAGCTTGGTGTAAGGGTCACTAACATATCCTTCAGGACGTCAGATAATCCCAGTCTAAATTGGCAAATCAAAGCTGGGGTATTCCATCTGGAAGCCACACACCACTTTCTGAAGTCTGCACAATACTCCTCAACAGGTCTGCACCCTTGCTTTAATGTATGCAACTGAGATTCAGCATACAAAGCACGGTCTTGTTCAGCGTACAAGATACCCAATCCTGCAAATAAAGCATCCATTGAGGACAACTCCGGAGCATCAGGATCAAGGGAAAATACCCATTCCTGGGGACCCCCTTGCAGAAGAGACATTACAATACCTACTCTTTGGGCCTCAGAACCAGACGTGTAAGATCTTAACCTAAAGTATAATTTTTAGCTCTCATAGAAAGTTTTGAATTCTTTACGGTTACCAGAAAACCGATCCGGGAGACTAACTTGTGGCTCTAAAGGAGTTGAAGGTGGAGAAGTAGGATCAGTAGTGCATGATGACTCAAGCTCCAGGATTCTGGCCAGCAACCTTTGAATGAGCTGCTCCTGGTGTTCCAATCTGTCAATCAAGTCCTGGTTGACTCTAGACTGAGATTGAGCTTTCTCTTGCTGCTGTACCTTCTCAGCTAAATCCTGGACCAACTGAGTAAGGCTCTGCATCTGATCAACCAGAGCTGTCATGGTGTCCATGACTAAAATCCATAATTTTTCCCGTGGGGTCAGATTTAAATTTTTCATACACGATTAGGTTCCCTAATTGATGAGCAGCTTCGATGTCATGATTCTTCTGGCTCCAAATAACTACATAAAGTCACTACCGCAAAATCTTCGCTTCTTGGTGAGTGTTATAAAGACTGTGCGCATCTCTCTATTGCTGGATGTTATATAGACTGTGCGCTTATTGATTAGTGAGCACCACCTGCTGTTCTATGCAGAGTATCTGTCTATTGTGGCATTGAATACCTCTCCTGAATTGGTGTTGCAGTGAGATGCTCTAGGGGTGCCAGGTGTTTTTGCATTTACTGCTATTGCCCTGTGCACACTTGGAGCTACACCTCAGTTGGATTTATAATGGAGATGGACACTTCACAATTTACCCCCCGAGACAGCCATCAGAGCGGGATGGGCGGATGCAGGGTTATTTTTCTCATCATGTGAACAGCGAGATGAGTTGCAAATAATCATTACTAAGTCTCTTGAGCTTAAGATCAATACACTGGCCAATAAGGAAATCAGATTATTTTGGACAATTATTTAGTTTCAGCCATTTACACAAAATAATCGTGTGCCTAGAGGATTATGGGT
This sequence comes from Hyla sarda, assembly GCF_029499605.1. Classification (NCBI taxonomy): domain Eukaryota; kingdom Metazoa; phylum Chordata; class Amphibia; order Anura; family Hylidae; genus Hyla; species Hyla sarda. Next base: position 116,806,716 of record NC_079190.1, on the reverse strand, counting down.
ATATAAAACTCCATCTCAATATTCTGATGATTTACTTTTTGTCTAAACCTGGGATGACCTACCTTTGAAACAAGCTATGAATTTATAGAAATTAGTCCTGGAAATAAACAGAGCTGAATATGAGGAGATAACAGTACATCTATGTAAAGTGAAGCATGAATTACGTACCCGATATACAGAAGCTCAGTATACTTCATTTGTGCAAGGCCTGGAAAAGGAAATGTCATTATTTCAAACACAATGAAAGAAACCAAGAGAGAAACATTTTTACGGGATAAAAGAGATTTTGAAAGCAATATACTTAGAATTGAAAAAAAGTAGGAGCAACCAAATATAAAAAATATCAAAAGCAGCATTATTCCTCAATGAAAAGTATGAAGAGTTCAGATTTTATGACAACTGAGTCTGATAGTAGCAAGTCAGATAAGAAATCACTTGGAGCAACAGCGGATTTACCAACTCAAGGAGTCCTCCCTTTAGAAAAAGGATCAGGAGGGGGAGAAATAAAACCAACCAGACGTCGCACCCTGAGACAGAATTCAGTCACCTGGAGCAAATAAACAGCCCTAATATCATCATTAACCTTAGTGATGATAAACAGGATGAAACATAGTTGTCTGTGTTGAACAAGTGACTAAACTGCGAACTGACCTATAACTTTGACTTTATCCAGTTTTAAGAAGACCTATTTAAAGGAATAAGGAAAATCAATCTAGAAAGTTTTTTTTCTAAACATAATAGTAATAAAAATGAGCAGTTAAAAGAAAGTGATACTATCTGTAAAATAGGGGATTTAGGGTTTTCTGTACCAAAAGAATTTAGCAGCGAAGAAAAACAGAGTTTGCTGAAATTATGTGAAATTGCTGATATTGATATATCACCTCAAAAAGATGACACTCAGACTCCTTTTAGACTAAGTAACGCTTCTACCTTTTGCCCCGTCTTTACTAGGGTAGTAACATTGATATTTTCTCAAAAGCTGTAATTTAAGAAGGTAAGGCTTTTGTTTCCCCTAAAGTCCCAATAAATAATACCATAGTTGAACAAGATGCATTAGATAGACTTGCTAAAAGGGATGATATAATAATCAGCTGATAAGGGGGGCTCTGTATTTATTTGGAGCTGGAACGATCATGACATCGAAGCTGCTGATCAATTAGAGAACCTAATTGTGTATGAATAGTAAAAATCTGACCCCACAGGAAAAATTGTGGAAAAACTTAATAATAAGAAATAATAATAAGAGATTTATCTTTTCATTCGATAATATTCCCTTAAATAATATAGTATGTAATGCTATCTTAAATAATTGGTACATCATACAAGGAGATGAGGACATAAAAGAAGAATCGATAAGTAACCCAAACATAACGATTAGGGGTTATATCAATAAACAAAAAAGATAATTGAATAATATTTAGAGGAAGGACTGATTGACAGAATCTAGACCTAAAGGCAATTTCAGCTGTGGCACTTGCTGTCATTTAAATTCTAAGCTTAAAACGTTTACGTTAGCTGGTTACAATATCCAGATTTATCGTGTCCATTTTAGAACATCGTCAGTCGTCAGCCATACCTCCGTCCTCCGTCAGGCAAAACAGCGTCCCGCCTCCTCCCTCAGACCAATCTCCGTCAGGCATCAGCCACAACTCCCTCAACGGCCTCTGTTCCACCGGGTCCACGAGCATGTCCGATCCCTCCAGACTGGAGTCGGCGCTGCCCGATTCATGAGGCATGTGCAGGAGTGTCTCAATAGTGATGCTAGCGCCTTCTCCTTTACTGCTCTCAGGCGAGTTGAGTAATCATGGAACATAAATTGCTGTGGAAGGGAAATAGGCAGGGTCAAAAGGCTGTAATGAAGAGCTGAAGAATAACATATTGGGAGTTATAGTATTGAGCAACTCTCAACCAGGATAGAGAGATGTGGACTACATTCACACAAAATAAATCGATTTTGGGTACCCCTAGTACCCCTTTAGAACCCCCTAAAGTGTACCTTTAGTATACCTATAAATTGAGTAAAAATAAGTGTATATTTTTGGGTGTAAATAATTCTGTCCCTGCAGCTATTGCCTGTGTGTCTCCATGAGGAGACCAAATACAGGAAGTGAGGGTGGATAAGTAGGGCTCTGTGCAGGCTTCTGGCTTTTCAATCATCTTGCTGTGTGAGCTGGGAGTGTGTCACAGAGCCTAAATGCACAGAGCCCTGCTTGTCCTCAGTGCACAGAGCCCTACTTGTCCTCTGTGTACAGAGCTCTGCTTGTCCTCAGTGCACAGAGCCCTGCTTGTCCTCAGTGTACAGAGCTCTGCTTGTCCTCAGTGTACAGAGCCCTGCTTGTCCTCAGTGTACAGAGCCCTGCTTGTCCTCATTGTACAGTGTCCTGTTGTCCTCAGTGTACAGAGCCCTGCTTGTCCTCAGTGTACAGAGCTCTGCTTGTCCTCAGTGTACAGAGCCCTGTTTGTCCTCAGTGTACAGAGCCCTGCTTGTCCTCATTGTACAGTGTCCTGTTGTCCTCAGTGTACAGAGCCCTGCTTGTTCTCAGTGTACAGAGCTCTGCTTGTCCTCAGTGTACAGAGCCCTGCTTGTCCTCATTGTACAGTGTCCTGTTGTCCTCAGTGTACAGAGCCCTGCTTGTCCTCAGTGTACAGAGATCTGCTTGTCATCAGTGTACAGAGCCCTGCTTGTCCTCAGTGTACAGAACCCTGCTTGTCCTCAGTGTACAGAGCCCTGCTTGTCCTCAGTGTACAGAACCCAGCTTGTCCTCAGTGTACATAGCCCTGCTTGTCCTCACTGAACAGAGCCCTGCTTGTCCTCAGTGTACAGAACCATTCTTGTCCTCAGTGCACAGAGTCCTGCTAGTCCTCAGTCCACAGAGACCTGCTTGTCATCAGTGTACAGAGCCTTGCTTGTCCTCACTGCACAAAGCCCTGCTTGTCCTCAGTGTACAGAGCCCTGCTTGTCCTCAGTGTACAGAGCCCTGTTTGTCCTCAGTGTACAGAGCCCTGCTTGTCCTCATTGTACAGTGCCCTGTTGTCCTCAGTGTACAGAGCCCTGCTTGTCCTCAGTGTACAGAGATCTGCTTGTCATCAGTGTACAGAGCCCTACTTGTCCTCAGTGTACAGAACCCTGCTTGTCCTCAGTGTACAGAGCCCTGCTTGTCCTCAGTGTACAGAACCCAGCTTGTCCTCAGTGCGCAGAGCCCTGCTTGTCCTCACTGAACAGAGCCCTGCTTGTCCTCAGTGTACAGAGCCCTGCTTGTCCTCAGCGCACAGAGTCCTTGTAGTCCTCAGTGTACAGAGTCCTGCTTGTCCTCAGTGCACAGAGCCCTGCTTGTCCTCAGTGTACAGAGCTCTGCTTGTCCTCAGTGTACAGAGCCCTGCTTGTCCTCAGCGCACAGAGTGTACCTTTAGTATACCTATAAATTGAGTAAAAATAAGTGTATATTTTTGGGTGTAAATAATTCTGTCCCTGCAGCTATTGCCTGTGTGTCTCCATGAGGAGACCAAATACAGGAAGTGAGGGTGGATAAGTAGGGCTCTGTGCAGGCTTCTGGCTTTTCAATCATCTTGCTGTGTGAGCTGGGAGTGTGTCACAGAGCCTAAATGCACAGAGCCCTGCTTGTCCTCAGTGCACAGAGCCCTACTTGTCCTCTGTGTACAGAGCTCTGCTTGTCCTCAGTGCACAGAGCCCTGCTTGTCCTCAGTGTACAGAGCTCTGCTTGTCCTCAGTGTACAGAGCCCTGCTTGTCCTCAGTGTACAGAGCCCTGCTTGTCCTCATTGTACAGTGTCCTGTTGTCCTCAGTGTACAGAGCCCTGCTTGTCCTCAGTGTACAGAGCTCTGCTTGTCCTCAGTGTACAGAGCCCTGTTTGTCCTCAGTGTACAGAGCCCTGCTTGTCCTCATTGTACAGTGTCCTGTTGTCCTCAGTGTACAGAGCCCTGCTTGTTTTCAGTGTACAGAGCTCTGCTTGTCCTCAGTGTACAGAGCCCTGCTTGTCCTCATTGTACAGTGTCCTGTTGTCCTCAGTGTACAGAGCCCTGCTTGTCCTCAGTGTACAGAGATCTGCTTGTCATCAGTGTACAGAGCCCTGCTTGTCCTCAGTGTACAGAACCCTGCTTGTCCTCAGTGTACAGAGCCCTGCTTGTCCTCAGTGTACAGAACCCAGCTTGTCCTCAGTGTACATAGCCCTGCTTGTCCTCACTGAACAGAGCCCTGCTTGTCCTCAGTGTACAGAACCATTCTTGTCCTCAGTGCACAGAGTCCTGCTAGTCCTCAGTCCACAGAGACCTGCTTGTCATCAGTGTACAGAGCCTTGCTTGTCCTCACTGCACAGAGCCCTGTTTGTCCTCAGTGTACAGAGCCCTGCTTGTCCTCAGTGTACAGAGCCCTGTTTGTCCTCAGTGTACAGAGCCCTGCTTGTCCTCATTGTACAGTGCCCTGTTGTCCTCAGTGTACAGAGCCCTGCTTGTCCTCAGTGTACAGAGATCTGCTTGTCATCAGTGTACAGAGCCCTACTTGTCCTCAGTGTACAGAACCCTGCTTGTCCTCAGTGTACAGAGCCCTGCTTGTCCTCAGTGTACAGAACCCAGCTTGTCCTCAGTGCGCAGAGCCCTGCTTGTCCTCACTGAACAGAGCCCTGCTTGTCCTCAGTGTACAGAGCCCTGCTTGTCCTCAGCGCACAGAGTCCTTGTAGTCCTCAGTGTACAGAGTCCTGCTTGTCCTCAGTGCACAGAGCCCTGCTTGTCCTCAGTGTACAGAGCTTTGCTTGTCCTCAGTGTACAGAGCCCTGCTTGTCCTCAGCGCACAGAGTCCTTCTAGTCCTCAGTGTACAGAGTCCTGCTTGTCCTCAGTGCACAGAGCCCTGCTTGTCCTCAGTGTACAGAGCTCTGCTTGTCCTCTGTGTACAGAGCCCTGCTTGTCCTCAGTGTACAGAGCCCTGCTTGTCCTCATTGTACAATGCCCTGTTGTCCTCAGTGTAGAGAGCCCTGTTTGTCCTCAGTGTACAGAGATCTGCTTGTCATCAGTGTACAGAGCCCTGTTTGTCCTCAGTGTACAGAACCTTGCTTGTCCTCAGTGTACAGAGCCCTGCTTGTCCTCAGTGTACAGAACCCAGCTTGTCCTCAGTGCACAGAGCCCTGCTTGTCCTCACTGAACAGAGCCCTGCTTGTCCTCAGTGTACAGAGCTATGCTTGTCCTCAGTGCACAGAGTCCTGTTAGTCCTCAGTGCACAGAGACCTGCTTGTCATCAGTGTACAGAGCCCTGCTTGTCCTCACTGCACAGAGCCCTGCTTGTCCTCAGTGTACAGAGCCCTGTTTGTCCTCAGTGCAGAGAGTCCTGCTTGTCCTCAGTGCACAGAGACCTGCTTGTCATCAGTGTACAGAGCGCTGCTGGCCCTCAGTGTACAGAACCCTGCGTTTCCTCAGTGGACAAAACCCTGCTTGTACTCTGTGGACAGAGCCCTGCTTGTCCTCAGTGTACAGAGCCCTGCTTGTCCTCAATGCACCAAGCCCTGCTTGTCCTCAGTGCACAGAGCTCTGCTTGTCGTCAGTGCACAGAGTCCTGCTTGTCCTCAGTGCACAGAGCCCTGCTAATCCTCAGTGTACAGAGCTCTGCTTGTCCTCAGTGTACAGAGCCCTGCTTGTCCTCAGTGTACAGAGCCCTGCTAATCCTCAGTGTACAGAGCTCTGCTTGTCCTCAGTGTACAGAGCCCTGCTTGTCCTCAGTGTACAGAGCCCTGCTTGTCCTCAGTGTACAGAGCCCTGCTTGTCCTCAATGTACAGAGCCCTGTTTGTCCTCAGTGTACAGAGCCCTGCTTGTCCTAAGTGCACAGAGTCCTGCTTGTCCTCACTGAACAGAGCCCTGCTTGTCCTCAGTGTATAGAGCCCTGCTTGTCCTCAGTGCACAGAGTCCTGCTTGTCCTCAATGCACAGAGACCTGCTTGTCCTCACTGAACAGAGCCCTGCTTTTCCTCAGTGTACAGAGCTCTGCTTGTAATCAGTGTACAGAGCCCTGCTTGTCCTCAGTGCACAGAACACTGCTTGTCCTCAGTGTACAGAGCTCTGCTTGTCCTCAGTGTACAGAACCCAGCTTTTCCTCAGTGCACAGAGCCCTGCTTGTCCTCACTGAACAGAGCCCTGCTTGTCCTCAGTGCAGAGAGTCCTGCTTGTCCTCAGTGTACAGAACCCTGCTTGTCCTCAGTGTACAGAGCCCTGCTTTTCCTCAGTGTAGAGAGCCCTGCTTGTCCTCAGTGCACAGAGCCCTGCTTGTCCTCAGTGTACAGAGCCCTGCTTATCCTCAGCGCACAGAGCCCCGCTTGTCCTCAGTGTACAGAGCTCTGCTTGTCCTCAGTGTACAGAGCCCTGCTTGTCCTCAGTGTACAGAGCCCTGCTTGTCCTCAGTGTACAGAACCCTGCTTGTCCTCAGTGTACAGAGCCCTGCTTTTCCTCAGTGTAGAGAGCCCTGCTTGTCCTCAGTGCACAGAGCCCTGCTTGTCCTCAGTGTACAGAGCCCTGCTTGCCCTCAGTGTACAGAGCCCTGCTTGTTCTCTGTGTACAGAGCTCTGCTTGTCCTCAGTGTACAGAGCCCTGCTTGCCCTCAGTGTACAGAGCCCTGCTTGTTCTCTGTGTACAGAGCTCTGCTTGTCCTCAGTGTACAGAGCCCTGCTTGCCCTCAGTGCACAGAGCCCTGCTTGTCCTCAGTGTACAGAGCTCTGCTTGTCCTCAGTGTACAGAGCCCTGCTTGTCCTCAGCGCACAGAGTGTACCTTTAGTATACCTATAAATTGAGTAAAAATAAGTGTATATTTTTGGGTGTAAATAATTCTGTCCCTGCAGCTATTGCCTGTGTGTCTCCATGAGGAGACCAAATACAGGAAGTGAGGGTGGATAAGTAGGGCTCTGTGCAGGCTTCTGGCTTTTCAATCATCTTGCTGTGTGAGCTGGGAGTGTGTCACAGAGCCTAAATGCACAGAGCCCTGCTTGTCCTCAGTGCACAGAGCCCTACTTGTCCTCTGTGTACAGAGCTCTGCTTGTCCTCAGTGCACAGAGCCCTGCTTGTCCTCAGTGTACAGAGCTCTGCTTGTCCTCAGTGTACAGAGCCCTGCTTGTCCTCAGTGTACAGAGCCCTGCTTGTCCTCATTGTACAGTGTCCTGTTGTCCTCAGTGTACAGAGCCCTGCTTGTCCTCAGTGTACAGAGCTCTGCTTGTCCTCAGTGTACAGAGCCCTGTTTGTCCTCAGTGTACAGAGCCCTGCTTGTCCTCATTGTACAGTGTCCTGTTGTCCTCAGTGTACAGAGCCCTGCTTGTTTTCAGTGTACAGAGCTCTGCTTGTCCTCAGTGTACAGAGCCCTGCTTGTCCTCATTGTACAGTGTCCTGTTGTCCTCAGTGTACAGAGCCCTGCTTGTCCTCAGTGTACAGAGATCTGCTTGTCATCAGTGTACAGAGCCCTGCTTGTCCTCAGTGTACAGAACCCTGCTTGTCCTCAGTGTACAGAGCCCTGCTTGTCCTCAGTGTACAGAACCCAGCTTGTCCTCAGTGTACATAGCCCTGCTTGTCCTCACTGAACAGAGCCCTGCTTGTCCTCAGTGTACAGAACCATTCTTGTCCTCAGTGCACAGAGTCCTGCTAGTCCTCAGTCCACAGAGACCTGCTTGTCATCAGTGTACAGAGCCTTGCTTGTCCTCACTGCACAGAGCCCTGTTTGTCCTCAGTGTACAGAGCCCTGCTTGTCCTCAGTGTACAGAGCCCTGTTTGTCCTCAGTGTACAGAGCCCTGCTTGTCCTCATTGTACAGTGCCCTGTTGTCCTCAGTGTACAGAGCCCTGCTTGTCCTCAGTGTACAGAGATCTGCTTGTCATCAGTGTACAGAGCCCTACTTGTCCTCAGTGTACAGAACCCTGCTTGTCCTCAGTGTACAGAGCCCTGCTTGTCCTCAGTGTACAGAACCCAGCTTGTCCTCAGTGCGCAGAGCCCTGCTTGTCCTCACTGAACAGAGCCCTGCTTGTCCTCAGTGTACAGAGCCCTGCTTGTCCTCAGCGCACAGAGTCCTTGTAGTCCTCAGTGTACAGAGTCCTGCTTGTCCTCAGTGCACAGAGCCCTGCTTGTCCTCAGTGTACAGAGCTTTGCTTGTCCTCAGTGTACAGAGCCCTGCTTGTCCTCAGCGCACAGAGTCCTTCTAGTCCTCAGTGTACAGAGTCCTGCTTGTCCTCAGTGCACAGAGCCCTGCTTGTCCTCAGTGTACAGAGCTCTGCTTGTCCTCTGTGTACAGAGCCCTGCTTGTCCTCAGTGTACAGAGCCCTGCTTGTCCTCATTGTACAATGCCCTGTTGTCCTCAGTGTAGAGAGCCCTGTTTGTCCTCAGTGTACAGAGATCTGCTTGTCATCAGTGTACAGAGCCCTGTTTGTCCTCAGTGTACAGAACCTTGCTTGTCCTCAGTGTACAGAGCCCTGCTTGTCCTCAGTGTACAGAACCCAGCTTGTCCTCAGTGCACAGAGCCCTGCTTGTCCTCACTGAACAGAGCCCTGCTTGTCCTCAGTGTACAGAGCTATGCTTGTCCTCAGTGCACAGAGTCCTGTTAGTCCTCAGTGCACAGAGACCTGCTTGTCATCAGTGTACAGAGCCCTGCTTGTCCTCACTGCACAGAGCCCTGCTTGTCCTCAGTGTACAGAGCCCTGTTTGTCCTCAGTGCAGAGAGTCCTGCTTGTCCTCAGTGCACAGAGACCTGCTTGTCATCAGTGTACAGAGCGCTGCTGGCCCTCAGTGTACAGAACCCTGCGTTTCCTCAGTGGACAAAACCCTGCTTGTACTCTGTGGACAGAGCCCTGCTTGTCCTCAGTGTACAGAGCCCTGCTTGTCCTCAATGCACCAAGCCCTGCTTGTCCTCAGTGCACAGAGCTCTGCTTGTCGTCAGTGCACAGAGTCCTGCTTGTCCTCAGTGCACAGAGCCCTGCTAATCCTCAGTGTACAGAGCTCTGCTTGTCCTCAGTGTACAGAGCCCTGCTTGTCCTCAGTGTACAGAGCCCTGCTAATCCTCAGTGTACAGAGCTCTGCTTGTCCTCAGTGTACAGAGCCCTGCTTGTCCTCAGTGTACAGAGCCCTGCTTGTCCTCAGTGTACAGAGCCCTGCTTGTCCTCAATGTACAGAGCCCTGTTTGTCCTCAGTGTACAGAGCCCTGCTTGTCCTAAGTGCACAGAGTCCTGCTTGTCCTCACTGAACAGAGCCCTGCTTGTCCTCAGTGTATAGAGCCCTGCTTGTCCTCAGTGCACAGAGTCCTGCTTGTCCTCAATGCACAGAGACCTGCTTGTCCTCACTGAACAGAGCCCTGCTTTTCCTCAGTGTACAGAGCTCTGCTTGTAATCAGTGTACAGAGCCCTGCTTGTCCTCAGTGCACAGAACACTGCTTGTCCTCAGTGTACAGAGCTCTGCTTGTCCTCAGTGTACAGAACCCAGCTTTTCCTCAGTGCACAGAGCCCTGCTTGTCCTCACTGAACAGAGCCCTGCTTGTCCTCAGTGCAGAGAGTCCTGCTTGTCCTCAGTGTACAGAACCCTGCTTGTCCTCAGTGTACAGAGCCCTGCTTTTCCTCAGTGTAGAGAGCCCTGCTTGTCCTCAGTGCACAGAGCCCTGCTTGTCCTCAGTGTACAGAGCCCTGCTTATCCTCAGCGCACAGAGCCCCGCTTGTCCTCAGTGTACAGAGCTCTGCTTGTCCTCAGTGTACAGAGCCCTGCTTGTCCTCAGTGTACAGAGCCCAGCTTGTCCTCAGTGTACAGAGCCCTGCTTGTCCTCAGTGTACAGAACCCTGCTTGTCCTCAGTGTACAGAGCCCTGCTTTTCCTCAGTGTAGAGAGCCCTGCTTGTCCTCAGTGCACAGAGCCCTGCTTGTCCTCAGTGTACAGAGCCCTGCTTGCCCTCAGTGTACAGAGCCCTGCTTGTTCTCTGTGTACAGAGCTCTGCTTGTCCTCAGTGTACAGAGCCCTGCTTGCCCTCAGTGTACAGAGCCCTGCTTGTTCTCTGTGTACAGAGCTCTGCTTGTCCTCAGTGTACAGAGCCCTGCTTGCCCTCAGTGTACAGAGCCCTGCTTGTTCTCTGTGTACAGAGCTCTGCTTGTCCTCAGTGTACAGAGCCCTGCTTGCCCTCAGTGTACAGAGCCCTGCTTGTTCTCTGTGTACAGAGCTCTGCTTGTCCTCAGTGTACAGAGCCCTGCTTGTCCTCAGTGTACAGAGCCCTGCTTGTCCTCAGTGTACAGAGCCCTACTTGTCCTCCGTGTACAGAGCTCTGCTTGTCCTCAGTGTACAGAGCCCTGCTTGTCCTCAGTGTACAGAGCCCTGCTTGTCCTCAGTGTACAGAGCCCTGCTTGTCCTCAGTGTAGAGAGCCCTGCTTGTCCTCAGTGCACAGAGCCCTGCTTGTCCTCAGTGTACAGAGCCCTGCTTGCCCTCAGTGTACAGAGCCCTGCTTGTTCTCTGTGTACAGAGCTCTGCTTGTCCTCAGTGTACAGAGCCCTGTTTGTCCTCACTGTACAGAGCTCTGTTTGTCCTCAGAGTACAGAGCCCTACTTGTCCTCAGTGTACAGAACCCAGCTTGTCCTCACTGAACAAAGCCCTGCTTGTCCTCAGTGCAGAGAGTCCTGCTTGTCCTCAGTGTACAGAGCCCTGTTTGTCATCATTGTACAGTGCCCTGTTGTCCTCAGTGTACAGAGCCCTGCTTGTCCTCAGTGTAAAGAGCTCTGCTTGTCATCGGTGTACAGAGCCCTGCTTGTCCTCAGTGTACAGAACCCTGTTTGTCATCATTGTACAATGCCCTGTTGTCCTCAGTGTACAGAGCCCTGCTTGTCCTCAGTGTAAAGAGCTCTGCTTGTCATCGGTGTACAGAGCCCTGCTTGTCCTCAGTGTACAGAGCCCTGCTTGTCCTCAGTGTACAGAGCCCTGCTTTTCCGCAGTGTAGAGAGCCCTGCTTGTCCTCAGTGCACAGAGCCCTGCTTGTCCTCAGTGTACAGAGCCCTGCTTATCCTCAGCGCACAGAGCCCTGCTTGTCCTCAGTGTACAGAGCTCTGCTTGTCCTCAGTGTACAGAGCCCTGCTTGTCCTCAGTGTACAGAGCCCTGCTTGTCCTCAGTGTACAGAGCCCTGCTTGTCCTCAGTGTACAGAGCCCTGCTTGTCCTCAGTGTACAGAACCCTGCTTGTCCTCAGGGTACAGAGCCCTGCTTTTCCTCAGTGTAGAGAGCCCTGCTTGTCCTCAGTGCACAGAGCCCTGCTTGTCCTCAGTGTACAGAGCCCTGCTTGCCCTCAGTGTACAGAGCCCTGCTTGTCCTCAGTGTACAGAGCTCTGCTTGTCCTCAGTGTACAGAGCCCTGCTTGTCCTCAGTGTACAGAGCCCTGCTTGTCCTCAGTGTACAGAGCCCTACTTGTCCTCAGTGTACAGAGCCCTGCTTGTCCTCAGTGTACATAGCTCTGCTTGTCCTCAGTGTACAGAGCCCTGTTTGTCCTCAGTGTACAGAGCTCTGTTTGTCCTCAGAGTACAGAGCCCTACTTGTCCTCAGTGTTCCGAGCCCTGCTTGTTCTCAGTGTACAGAGCTCTGCTTGTCCTCAGTGTACAAAGCCCTGCTTGTCCTCAGTGAACAGAGCCCTGCTTGTCCTCACTACACAGAGCCCTGCTTGTCCTCAGTGTACAGACCCCTGCTTGTCCTCAGTGTACAGAGCTCTGCTTATCCTCAGTGTACAGAGCCCTGCTTGTCCTCAGTGTACAGAGCCATGCTTGTCCTCATTGTACAGTGCCCTGTTGTCCTCAGTGTACAAAGCCCTGCTTGTCCTCAGTGTATAGAGCTCTGCTTGTCATCAGTGTACAGAGCCCTGCTTGTCCTCAGTGTTCAGAGCCCAGCTTGTCTTCAACGCACAGAGCTCTGCTTGTCCTCACTTAACAGAGCCCTGCTTGTCCTCAGTGTACAGAACCCTGCTTGTCCTCAGTGAACAGAGTCCTGCTTGTCCTCAGTGTACAGAGCCCTGCTTGTCCTCAGTGTACAGAGCCCTGCTTGTTCTCAGTGCACAGAGCCCTGCTTGTCCTCAGTGCACAGAGCCCTGCTTGTCCTCAGTGTACAGAGCCCTGCTTGTCCTCAGTGTACAGAGCTCTGCTTGTCCTCAGTGTACAGAGCCCTGCTTGTCCTCAGTGTACAGATCCCTGCTTGTCCTCAATCTATAGAACCCTGCTTGTCCTCAGTGGACAGAGCCCTGCTTGTCCTCACTGTACAGAGCCCTGCTTGTCCTCAGTGTACAGACCCCTGCTTGTCCTCAGTGCACAGAGTCCTGCTTGTCCTCCGTGTACAGAGCTCTACTTATCCTCAGTGTACAGAGTCCTGCTTGTCCTCAGTGTACAGAGCCCTGCTTGTCCTCATTGTACAGTGCCCTGTTGTCCTCAGTGTACAGAGCCTTGCTTGTCCTCAGTGTACAGAGCTCTGCTTGTCATCAGTGTACAGAGCCCTGATTGTCCTCAGTGTACAGAACCCAGCTTGTCTTCAGCGCACAGAGCCCTGCTTGTCCTCACTTAACAGAGCCCTGCTTGTCCTCAGTGAACAGAGTGCTGCTTGTCCTCAGTGCACAGAGCCCTGCTTGTCCTCAGTGTACAGAGCCCTGCTTGTCCTCAGTGCACAGAGTCCTGCTTGTTCTCAGTGTACAGAGCTCTGCTTGTCCTCAGTGTACAGAGCCCTGCTTGTCCTCAGTGTACAGAGCCCTGCTTGCCCTCAGTGTACAGAGCCCTGCTTGTCCTCAGTGTACAGAGCCCTGCTTGTCCTCAGTGTACAGAGCCCTGCTCGTCCTCAGTGTACAGAACCCTGCTTGTCCTCAGGGTACAGAGCCCTGCTTTTCCTCAGTGTAGAGAGCCCTGCTTGTCCTCAGTGCACAGAGCCCTGCTTGTCCTCAGTGTACAGAGCCCTGCTTGCCCTCAGTGTACAGAGCCCTGTTTGTCCTCAGTGTACAGAGCTCTGTTTGTCCTCAGAGTACAGAGCCCTACTTGTCCTCAGTGTTCCGAGCCCTGCTTGTTCTCAGTGTACAGAGCTCTGCTTGTCCTCAGTGTACAGAGCCCTGCTTGTCCTCAGTGAACAGAGCCCTGCTTGTCCTCACTACACAGAGCCCTGCTTGTCCTCAGTGTACAGACCCCTGCTTGTCCTCAGTGTACAGAGCTCTGCTTATCCTCAGTGTACACAGCGCTGCTTGTCCTCAGTGTACAGAGCCATGCTTGTCCTCATTGTACAGTGCCCTGTTGTCCTCAGTGTACAAAGCCCTGCTTGTCCTCAGTGTACAGAGCTCTGCTTGTCCTCAGTGTACAGAGCCCTGCTTGTCCTCAGTGTACAGAGCCCTGCTTGTCCTCATTGTACAGTGTCCTGTTGTCCTCAGTGCACAGAGCCCTGCTTGTCCTCAGTGTACAGAGCCCTGCTTGTCCTCAGTGCACAGAGTCCTGCTTGTTCTCAGTGTACAGAGCTCTGCTTGTCCTCAGTGTACAGAGCCCTGCTTGTCCTCAGTGTACAGAGCCCTGCTTGCCCTCAGTGTACAGAGCCCTGCTTGTCCTCAGTGTACAGAGCCCTGCTTGTCCTCAGTGTACAGAGCCCTGCTCGTCCTCAGTGTACAGAACCCTGCTTGTCCTCAGGGTACAGAGCCCTGCTTTTCCTCAGTGTAGAGAGCCCTGCTTGTCCTCAGTGCACAGAGCCCTGCTTGTCCTCAGTGTACAGAGCCCTGCTTGCCCTCAGTGTACAGAGCCCTGTTTGTCCTCAGTGTACAGAGCTCTGTTTGTCCTCAGAGTACAGAGCCCTACTTGTCCTCAGTGTTCCGAGCCCTGCTTGTTCTCAGTGTACAGAGCTCTGCTTGTCCTCAGTGTACAGAGCCCTGCTTGTCCTCAGTGAACAGAGCCCTGCTTGTCCTCACTACACAGAGCCCTGCTTGTCCTCAGTGTACAGACCCTTGCTTGTCCTCAGTATACAGAGCTCTGCTTATCCTCAGTGTACAGAGCCCTACTTGTCCTCAGTGTACAGAGCCATGCTTGTCCTCATTGTACAGTGCCCTGTTGTCCTCAGTGTACAAAGCCCTGCTTGTCCTCAGTGTATAGAGCTCTGCTTTTCATCAGTGTACAGAGCCCTGCTTGTCCTCAGTGTTCAGAGCCCAGCTTGTCTTCAACGCACAGAGCTCTGCTTGTCCTCACTTAACAGAGCCCTGCTTGTCCTCAGTGTACAGAACCCTGCTTGTCCTCAGTGAACAGAGTCCTGCTTGTCCTCAGTGTACAGAGCCCTGCTTGTCCTCAGTGTACAGAGCCCTGCTTGTTCTCAGTGCACAGAGCCCTGCTTGTCCTCAGTGCACAGAGCCCTGCTTGTCCTCAGTGTACAGAGCCCTGCTTGTCCTCAGTGTACAGAGCTCTGCTTGTCCTCAGTGTACAGAGCCCTGCTTGTCCTCAGTGTACAGATCCCTGCTTGTCCTCAATCTATAGAACCCTGCTTGTCCTCAGTGGACAGAGCCCTGCTTGTCCTCACTGTACAGAGCCCTGCTTGTCCTCAGTGTACAGACCCCTGCTTGTCCTCAGTGCACAGAGTCCTGCTTGTCCTCCGTGTACAGAGCTCTACTTATCCTCAGTGTACAGAGTCCTGCTTGTCCTCAGTGTACAGAGCCCTGCTTGTCCTCATTGTACAGTGCCCTGTTGTCCTCAGTGTACAGAGCCTTGCTTGTCCTCAGTGTACAGAGCTCTGCTTGTCATCAGTGTACAGAGCCCTGATTGTCCTCAGTGTACAGAACCCAGCTTGTCTTCAGCGCACAGAGCCCTGCTTGTCCTCACTTAACAGAGCCCTGCTTGTCCTCAGTGAACAGAGTGCTGCTTGTCCTCAGTGCACAGAGCCCTGCTTGTCCTCAGTGTACAGAGCCCTGCTTGTCCTCAGTGCACAGAGTCCTGCTTGTTCTCAGTGTACAGAGCTCTGCTTGTCCTCAGTGTACAGAGCCCTGCTTGTCCTCAGTGTACAGAGCCCTGCTTGCCCTCAGTGTACAGAGCCCTGCTTGTCCTCAGTGTACAGAACCCTGCTTGTCCTCAGTGCACAGAGCCCTGCTTGTCCTCACTGCACAGAGCCCTGCTTGCCCTCAGTGTACAGAACCCTGCTTGACCTCAGTGTACAGAGCCCTGCTTGCCCTCAGTGGACAGAACCCTGCTTGTCCTCAGTGTACAGAGCCCTGCTTGTCTTCAGTGTACAGAGCCCTGCCTGTCCTCAGTGCACAGAGCTCTGTTTGTCCTCGGTGTTCATTGCCCTGCTTGTTCACTCTTACTTTTAGTATTTGGACTCCTCACAGAGACACACAGGCAATAGCTGCAGGGACAAAGATATACACATACTTTTAACCAATGCATATTATTCATAAACTGGCTATTTTTCTTTATTGTGTTTTTGCTTTACAAGCAGGGGGGAGTGGCACTCTCTCTAGCCGTACACCCCTCCCTGTTCACAGGAGGTTTTAAATTGGTAGTGGATCCCTCATGTCACCCAGTCAGAGGCCATATGCCTACAGAAAGTGAGTGAATTAAGCATGTCAGGGTGCCATCCAAAATGGGGCCACCTCATAGGAGGTTTTTAATTGCAATTTGATAGTGGATTCTTCATGTCACCCAGTCAGAGGCCACATGCCCAGCAGAAGGTGAATTGATTTAGCATGTTAGGGTCCCATCCGATAAGAGGCCACCGCCGTGTGGTGGATGGGGGACACATTTTGATCAAAAAGTGCGCTAAGAGCCTCCATTTTTTGACAAAGAGTGCTGCAGCAACCTTTCCTTCTTTTTTGTACATATTACAAATATACATATAAGGGTATTTATCTATATTATATAAAAAGTTTTTA
This sequence comes from Hyla sarda, assembly GCF_029499605.1. Lineage (NCBI taxonomy): Eukaryota > Metazoa > Chordata > Amphibia > Anura > Hylidae > Hyla > Hyla sarda. The sequence continues at coordinate 116,790,871 of NC_079190.1, read as the reverse complement.
TTAACAACAGGTACACTTTAAAATAAGATGTTTCTTGCATGTGTAACGTAAAAACTGCTAAACATCTATGAGGTATGGAACCTAGCTTGTTTTAAAGACTTGCAGTTTGCACCATTCACAACACTTCAATGTAACAACTGGCCTTTACATGGAAACAACACATCCATAATGTAGTAAAGACTGTAGAACACTCTTTTTTGTTATAAAATATTTCTGCCAGCTTATCAACTGGCGTGTGCTACAGCACGGATGTGGCAATGAGCCAAAAATAACATAAATCACCTGTATTGCTTCCAGTAGCTGAATAGATATGTTCATTGTTTATTACTTAGCACAATGTGATATATATATATATATATATATATATATATATATATATATACACACCTTTCTTTTATATTAGTAACCAGTTTTTCCTACCTTTTTCTTGTGGGGGAGAAAAAGCAACAAAGGAGAAAGTACTTATCCTCATATCCAGTTTTCATACCCTGACCCCAAATCTCCTCTTCATATCCCTACCCCAAATCCCCTCCTCATATTCTGACCTCATATCCTGTCCTCATATCCAGACCTCATATCCCCTCCTCATATATGACCTCGTATCCTGTCCTCATATCCCATCCTCATATCCCATCCTCATATCCCAACCTCATATCCCGTTCTCATATCCCATTCTCATGACTCGTCCTCATATCCCGACTTCATATTCCATCCTCATATCCCGACCTCATATTCCATCCTCATATCCTGTCCTCATATCCCGACCTCATATTCCATCCTCATATCCCGACCTCATATCCAAATCTTGCAAGCCAGACTGATATACTTACCAGGAGATTAGGAGCGGAGCTTGTTGAGTAAGGTACCGGAGGTCCCACATAATTTCATGGGACTTGAAACAAAAACCCCATTCTTCACATAAAGGAGTAGGTTAGGGTTGATTTAGCTATCCTATATATTTATTTGACATATAAGTAATATGTGTACCAGGTATTATGGAAATATCTCCAGCCGTACAAAATTTATGCTAAAACATACATTTTCCTCAGATTTGCATGAGACTTTAGACAAAAACTCCAACCCTAACAACATATAAGTAACATGTGACCGAGTATTATTGAAATATCTCCAGCCATTTGGAAGTTATGCAGTAACATATATTTCCCATAGACTTATTAAGGCATTACAAGAGAATTCTAGGGTAACCATTTAAATGATGAGAGTTTGTTAAACTCGCTCTATTTTACCATGTGCCAATAAAACTATAAAATATTTGTGACAGCTTATCAACTGACGTGTGTTACAGCACGGATGTGGCAATGAGCCAACAATAACAAACATCACCTGTACTGCTGCCAGTAGCTGAATATATATATGTTCATTGTTTATTTATATACCTTTCTTTTATATAAGTACCCGTTTTTCCTACCTAATCCTTGTGGGGGAGAAAAAGCAACAAAGGGTGGAAGTACTTGTCCTCATACCCTTTCCTCATACCTTGATCCCAAATCTCCTCCTCATATCCCTACCCCAAATCCCCTCCTCATATCCCTACCTCATATCCTGTCGGTTTAACTACAGGGGAAATCCAGATAGTTATTCACTCCTCTAAGTGAAATCGGTATGTTTGCCCATGGAGAGAACTTTAACTCAACCAATAAGACATAGATATTTTAAAATATAACTTTTACTTAATTTTTGTAAAAAGACAAACAGCATCAATAGTGACAAAAACAGCATAGAATCGAATAATATCAATACATAAATATCTTCAGCAATATTCTAATTCCATATTCCATATTCCATATTCTATAAGGATGATAAACTTGATGTAAGCCTGTTGGCTTATTGGAGGAAGGGAAGAGGGGTACAGGTGAGTGCCCTAGATAATTAGATGTTCCTCCCTATTCTATCTCAAATTCCCTAACTAACATAAGTGTGGATGAGGGAAGGGTATAAGTAGACCACGGTCAAGTAAATTTCAAAGTACTAGTGACATGTGCAGGAAATTTCATACTACATATCCACTAGTGACCTATGCAAAATTTCATATTCTACGCGTTTCTCCCATCTCATATAAATGGGTTCATCAGGGTGGAAGGAGAAATTGTAAACCAAAACCAGATAATATTGAGCAATGAGCTGAAGAAAAGATAAAAGAAAAAGACATGGTCTTAATTGGTCATCGTCACCCAGTCAGGTCAGTCACCGTTGGTCTTGGAAAAATAGATGTGGTTGGGGAGTCTTTTGTTCATATACAAAATATAAAATGAAGTGTTTATAATATATAGTCAAAGTACCAACACTTTAAGATACTAAGATAAACACACACACACATATATATATATATATATATATATATATATATCAAGGTTGATGAGTGTATCACACCAGTGTGAACAAGGTGTAATAGCACACTTACCAAGCTCTTTCAGTCAGACTGGGAGGCTGCTAGGAAAGAAATGGCCCTTGTGTAGCTAACTACTACTTATATAGGATTGGGCTGAGGGGGTGGGGAAGAGTGCAGACACATGTTCAAACAAAAAAAAGGAGGGGATAGAAAACACAGTGTGAATTCGGTTAGAAGAAACAGGCATGGTCGCACATCTATAATCTTGTATAATGATCTGATTGTTTCTCAGCATAATATCAAAAACTAACAGGTTGTTAGTATACATTTTTGATCAAAAAGTACAAGCCCACTCGCCACATCAAGGCCACCTATTTAGAGTGGGTCCCTAACGTCCCTAGCATAAAATGGCGTAGCACCGGGCGGCGACCACCACCGCCGCGACACCAGTGCCCACGGGGGGAACGACCCACTGGCAGAGCGGCCCCATTGCCACTCAAACCAGTCTATGGGTCGCACCTCCCCACAGACACGGCGCCACGGCAGCAACGGACGCTGCACAGCACCACACCAGTGTGAACAAGGTGTAATAGCACACTTACCAAGTTCTCTCAGTCAGACTGGGAGGCTGCTAGGAAAGAAATGGCCCTTGTGTAGCTAACTACTACTTATATAGGGTTGGGCTGAGGGGGTGGGGAAGAGTGCAGACACATGTTCAAACAAAAAAAAAGGAGGGGATAGAAAACACAGTGTGAATTCGGTTAGAAGAAACAGGCATGGTCGCACATCTACAATCTTGTATAATGATCTGATTGCTTCTCAGCATAATATCAAAAACTAACAGGTTGTTAGTATACATTTTTGATCAAAAAGTACAAGTCCACTCGCCACATCAAGTGAAATCGGTATGTTAGCCCTTGGAGAGAACTTTAACTCAACCAATAAGACATAGATATTTTAAAATATAACTTTTACTTAATTTTTGTAAAAAGACAAACAGCCTCAATAGTGACAAAAACAGCATAGAATCGAATAATATCAATACATAAATATCTTCAGCAATATTCTAATTCCAATATAAGGATGATAAACTTGATGTAAGCCTGTTGGCTTATTGGAGGAAGGGAAGAGGGGTACAGGTGAGTGCCCTAGATAATTAGATGTTCCTACCTATTCTATCTCAAATTCCCTAACTAACATAAGTGTGGATGAGGGAAGGGTATAAGTAGACCACGGTCAAGTACATTTCAAAGTACTAGTGACATGTGCAGGATATTTCATATTACATATCCACTAGTGACCTATGCAAAATTTCTCATACTTCTTATCCTACGCGTTTCTCCCATCTCATATAAATGGGTTCATCAGGGTGGAAGGAGAAATTGTAAACCAAAACCAGATAATATTGAGCAATGAGCTGAAGAAAAGATAGAGAAAAAGACATGGTCTTAAATGGTCATCGTCACAAAATATAAAATGCAGTGTTTATAATATATAGTCAAAGTACCAACACTTTAAGATACTAAGATAAACACACATATATATATATATATATATATATATATATATATATATATATATATATATCAATCAAGGTTGATGAGTGTATCACTGTTGATGACAACCTTAAAGCAGACGATGAATGTAGATGACATATGTCCAAATTTTTGGATCAGGATACGGTGCAACTGCCGCTGAGAGGATCCAGATAGATAGAAAGCCTCAAAAAGTTTGAATCAGTATGATTTGATAGAAATAAATGCCTTCCTCAAAGGACTGGATGGTAGAACAGATAAGTGCTGTTTGTCTTTTTACTTAAAATGAAGTAAAAATTATATTTTAAAACATCTATGTCTTATTGGTTGAGTTTACAAACAAATACTCATATCCTGTCCTCAAATCCAGACCTCGTATCCCCTCCTCATATCCGACCTCATATCCTGTCCTCATATCCCGTCCTCATATCCCATCCTCATATCCCGACCTCATATCCCATCCTCATATCTTGTCCTCATATCCCGACTTCATATTCCATCCTCATATCCCGACCTCATATTCCATCCTCATATCCCGACCTCATGTCCAAATACCCGTTTTTTCCTACCTAATCCTTGTGGGGGAGAAAAAGCAACAAAGGAGGAAGTACTTGTCCTCATATCCCATCCTCATACCTTGATCCCAAATCTCCTCCTCATATCCCTTCCCCAAATCCCCTCCTCATATTCCGACCTCATATCCTGTCCTCATATCCAGACCTCATATCCCCTCCTCATTTCCAGACCTCATATCCCGCCCTCATATCCCGTCCTCATATCCCGTCCACATATCCCGACCTCATATCCTGTCCTCATATCTAATCCTCATATCCTGTCCTCACATCCCATCCTCATATCCCGACTTCATATCCAGTCGTCATCTCCCGTCCTCTTATCCCGTCCACATATCCCAACCTCATATCCCATCCTGATATCCCGTCCTCATATCCCGTCCTCATACCCCGACCTCATATTCCATCCTCACATCCTGTCCTCATATCCCAATCTTGCAAGCCAGACTGATGCACTCAGCTTGTTGAGTAAGGTACTGGAGGTCCCATATACTTGCATGGGACTTGAAGCAAAAACTAAATTCTTTACATAAAGGGGTAGGTTAGGGTTCATTTAACTATCCTATATATTTATTTGACATATAAGTAATATGTGTACCAGGTATTATGGAAATAATTCCACCCGTATGAAAGTTATGCTAAAACATACATTTCCCATATACTTTAAATGGGCACTGTCAAATGGAAAAACTTTTGATATGATGTAAAGCATGCAAAACCAATAGGTTTTGCAATTGCTTTCATTAGAACATTTTCAGTATTTCATACTGAAAAAGCCAGTCAAAAAACTGCCCCCATGCCTGCTTGGACACATACTAGTCCTGCTGTGTCCATGCATCATCACCTATGTCATGGACACACTTCCTTGCTTGACAGCTGTGAGCGCAGGGCTCACACCTAGAGGAAAAATCCTCCCACTGTCAGCATGTGTCTTGCTACTTTCATTGAGGAGAAGCTGGGAGTTGTAGTTTTGCTAATGCTGTGAGAGATGTAAGCAGACAGCATACTGAGGGAGGGGGCGGAGATCTGCACAGTGAGGCCACGCCCCCTCCCTTTGAGAGGAATTCAGACTAGTCAGCTAAATTAAAAGTGTAATAAAAAAATAAAGGTGCTAGACGCATAAAAATTTGATGTACATGGTCAGGATTAGGTACTGAGTGATATATTTAAAAAAATGTGTTTTTGTTGGATCTGACAGGTACGCTTTAAACAAAAACTCCAACCCTAACAAATGGGGGAAGGTTAGGGTTAAATACTTATCCTATGTTTTTAGTTGACATATAAGCAACATGTGACCGAGTATTATCAAAATATCTCTAGCCATTTGGAAGTTATGCAGTTACATTTATTTTCCATGGACTTTAACCCCTTAAGGACTCAGCCCATTTTGGCCTTAAGGACTCAGACAATTAAATTTTTACGTTTTCATTTTTTCCTCCTCGCCTTCTAAAAATCATAACTCTTTTATATTTTCATCCACAGACTAGTATGAGGGCTTGTTTTTTGCGCGACCAGTTGTCCTTTGTAATGACATCACTCATTATATCATAAAATGTATGGCGCAACCAAAAAACACTTTTTTTGTGGGGAAATTAAAACGAAAAACACAATTTTGGAAGGTTTCGTTTTCACGCCGTACAATTTCTGGTAAAAATGATGTGTGTTCTTTATTCTGAACAACCTTTAAGGGGTTGCCCCCTCTCGGGGATAAGCCCTTACTAGATACCCTCCCCTAAAAAATTAACTTTTATTGAGTTTATATAAAATCTTATAACCCCTTCACACGTTTTAAAATTATCAGCGATGTAGTACTGTGCTTCAGTGGGAGTATTGTATTGACTCCCTACTGTGTCCGGTATCACTGGAGCTATGGTACCTAATTAGTATATATGATTGGTGTGCTACAGTGTCTGCATCACCTAACCATAAACTACCAGTCCTGTTATGATATAAACTGCCGCTGGTTAAAACTCATTCAGAACCTCCCCGACGTTTCGCGGATGAATCCGCTTTGTCAAGGGTTGCGAGGCTAACCCTTGACAAAGCGGATTCATCCGCGAAACGTCGGGGAGGTTCTGAATGAGTTTTAACCAGCGGCAGTTTATATCATAACAGGACTGGTAGTTTATGGTTAGGTGATGCAGACACTGTAGCACACCAATCATATATACTAATTAGGTACCATAGCTCCAGTGATACCGGACACAGTAGGGAGTCAATACAATACTCCCACTGAAGCACAGTACTGCATCGCTGATAATTTTAAAACATGTGAAGGGGTTATAAGATTTTATATAAACTCAATAAAAGTAAATTTTTTAGGGGAGGGTATCTAGTAAGGGCTTATCCCCGAGAGGGGGCAACCCCTTAAAGGTTGTTCAATATACAATTACCCTGAGACCCTCAGGGACATTCTTTTGTTTGTTTTTCTTTATTCTGAGGGTCAATACAATTAAAATGATACCCATTATTACATACTTTTATATTATTGTTGCGCTTAAAAAAAATCACAAACTTTTTAACCAAATTAGTACGTTTATAATCCCTTTATTTTGATGACCTATAACTTTTTTATTTTTCCGTATAAGCGGCGGTATGGGTGCTCATTTTTTGCGCCATGATCTGTACTTTTTTTTGATACCACATTTGCATATAAAAAACTTTTAATAAATTTTTTATAATTTTTTTTAAAATAAAATGTATTAAAAAAGAAGGAATTTGGGACTTTTTTTTTTTTCATTCACGCCGTTAACCGTACGGGATCATTAACATTTTATTTTAATAGTTCGGACATTTACGCACGCGGCGATACCAAATATGTGTATAAAATTTTTTTTTTACGCTTCTTGGGGGTAAAATAGGAAAAAATGGACGTTTTACTTTTTTATTGGGGGAGGGGATTTTTCACTTTTTTTTACTTTTACTTTTACATTTTTTTACATTTTTTTTTACACTTGAATAGTCCCCATAGGGGACTATTCATAGCAATACCATGATTGCTAATACTGATCTGTTCTATGTATAGGACATAGAACAGATCGGTATTATCGGTCATCTTCTGCTCTGGTCTGCTCGATCACAGACCAGAGCAGGAGACACCGGGAGCCGCACGGAGGAAGGAGAGGGGACCTCCGTGCGGCATTATGAATGATCGGATCCCCGCAGCAGCGCTGCGGGCGATACGATCATTCATTCAAATCGCGCACTGCCGCAGATGCCGGGATCTGTATTGATCCCGGCACCTGAGGGGTTAATGGCGGACGCCCGCGAGATCGCGGGCGTCGGCCATTGCCGGCAGGTCCCTGGCTGCGATCAGCAGCCGGGATCAGCCGCGCATGACACGGGCATCGCTCCGATGCCCGCGGTTATGCTTAGGACGTAAATGTACGTCCTGGTGCGTTAAGTACCACCGCACCAGGACGTACATTTACTTCCTGCGTCCTTAAGGGGCTAAACAAAAACCCCGACCCTCACAAATGGGGTGGGTAAGGGTTAATTTACCTATCCTATGTTTGTATAAGTAACATGTGTACAAGTTTCATGTTAATATCTATAGGCGTTTGGAAGTGATGCTGGAACATACACACATACATACACACATTGAGATTTACATATATACTAGCTGAGTACCAGGCGTTGCCTGTTTTTTTCCTTCCTAATCCTTGTTGGGGAGGAAAATCAACAAAGGAGGAAACTTTTGACTTCATTTCCCGTCCCCATATATTGTTGTCATATCCCAACCCCATATCCCGTCCCCATATCCCGTCCTCATATCCCAACCTCCCATAAAGTCCTCATATCCCATCCTCATATCTTGACCTCATACCCCGTCCTCATATCCCGTCTTCATATGCTGTCTTCATATCCCGACTTCCTATCCCGACCTCATATCCAGTCCTCATATCCCGGCCTCCTATCTCGACCTCCTATCCCGTCCTCATATCCTGTCCTCATATCCCAACCTCATATCTCGACCTCATATCCAGTCCTCATATCCCGTCCTCATATTCTGACCTCATAGTTCCCCACATTAGGTGCAGTATAGTTCTCCACATTAGGTGCAGTATAGCTCTCCACATTAGGTGCAGTATAGCTCTCCACATTAGGTGCAGTATAGTTCCCCACATTAGGTTGGCAGCATTGTTCCCCACATTAGGTGCAGTATAGTTCCCCACATTAGGTGCAGTATAGCTCCCCACATTAGGTGCAGTATAGCTCTCCACATTAGGTGCAGTATAGTTCCCCACATTAGGTTGGCAGCATTGTTCCCCACATTAGGTGCAGTATAGTTCTCCACATTAGGCACAGTATAGCTCCCCACATTAGGTGCAGTATAGCTCCCCACATTAGGTGCAGTATAGCTCCCCACATTAAGTGTAGTATAGTTCCCCACATTAGGTGCAGTATAGTTCCCTTACATTAGGTTCCATATAGTTCCCCACATTGGGTGCAGTATAGTTCCCCACATTAGGTACAGTATAGTTTTACACATTAGGTGCAGTATAGCTCTCCACATTAGGTGCAGTATAGCTCTCGACATTAGGTGCAGTATAGTTCCCCACATTAGGTTGGCAGTATTGTTCCCCACATTAGGTGCAGTATAGTTCTCCACATTAGGTGCAGTATAGCTCCCCACATTAGGTGTAGTATAGCTCCCCACATTAGGTGCAGTATAGTTCCCCACATTAGGTGCAGTATAGTTCCCCCACATTAGGTGCCATATAGTTCCCCACATTAGGTGCAGTATAGTTCCCCACCTTAGGTGAAATGTAGTTCTCCACATTAGGTGCAGTATAGCTCTCCACATTATATCCAGTCCTCATATCCCGACCTCCTATCTCGACCTCCTATCCCGTCCTCATATTCTGTCCTCATATCCCAACCTCATATCTCGACCTCATATCCAGTCCTCATATCCCAACCTCATATCTCGACCTCATATACAGTCCTCATATCCCGTCCTTATATTCTGACCTCATAGTTCCCCACATTAGGTGCAGTATAGTTCTCCACATTAGGTGCAGTATAGCTCTCGACATTAGGTGCAGTATAGCTCTCCTCATTAGGTGCAGTATAGTTCCCCACATTAGGTTGGCAGCATTGTTCCCCACATTAGGTGCAGTATAGTTCCCCACATTAGGTGCAGTATAGCTCCCCACATTAGGTGCAGTATAGCTCCCCACATTAGGTGTAGTATAGTTCCCCACATTAGGAGCAGTATAGTTCCCTTACATTAGATGCCATATAGTTCCCCACATTGGGTGCAGTATAGTTCCCCACATTAGGTGCAGTATAGGTTTCCACATTAGGTGCAGTATAGCTCTCCACATTAGGTTGGCAGCATTGTTCTCCACATTAGGTGCAGTATAGTTCTCCACATTAGGCGCAGTATAGTTTCCACATTAGGTGCCGTATAGCTCTCCACATTAGGTGCAGTATAGCTCTCCACATTAGGTGCAGTATAGTTCCCCACATTAGGTTGGCAGTATTGTTCCCCACATTAGGTGCAGTATAGTTCTCCACATTAGGTGCAGTATAGCTCCCCACATTAGGTGTAGTATAGCTCCCCACATTAGGTGCAGTATAGTTCCCCACATTAGGTGCAGTATAGTTCCCCACATTAGGTGAAGTATAGTTCTCCACATTAGGTGCAGTATAGCTCTCCACATTATATCCAGTCCTCATATCCTGACCTCCTATCTCGACCTCCTATCCTCATCTCCTGTCCTCATATCCCAACCTCATATCTCAACCTCATATCCAGTTCTCATATCCCGTCCTCATATTTTCACCTCATAGTTCCCCACATTAGGTGCAGTATAGTTCTCCACATTAGGTGCAGTATAGCTCTCCACATTAGGTGCAGTATACCTCTCCACATTAGGTGCAGTATAGTTCTCCACATTAGGTTGGCATCATTGTTCCCCACATTAGGTGCAGTATAGTTCTCCACATTAGGCGCAGTATAACTCCCCACATTAGGTGCAGTATAGTTCCCCACATTAGGTGCAGTATAGTTCCCCACATTAGGTGCAGTATAGTTCCCCACATTAGGTGCAGTATAGTTCCCCCACATTAGGTGCCATATAGTTCCCCACATTAGGTGCAGTATAGTTCCCCACATTAGGTGAAGTATAGTTCTCCACATTAGGTGCAGTATAGCTCTCCACATTATATCCAGTCCTCATATCCTGACCTCCTATCTCGACCTCCTATCCCGTCCTCATCTCCTGTCCTCATATCCCAACCTCATATCTCAACCTCATATTCAGTTCTCATATCCCGTCCTCATATTCTCATCTCATAGTTCTCCACATTAGGTGCAGTATAGCTCTCCACATTAGGTGCAGTATAGCTCCCCACATTAGGTGCAGTATAGTTCCCCACATTAGGTACAGTATAGTTCCCCACATTAGGTGCAGTATAGTTCCCCACATTAGGTGCAGTATAGTTCCCCCACATTAGGTGCCGTATAGTTCCCCACATTGGGTGCAGTATAGTTCCCCACATTAGGTGCAGTATAGTTTTCCACATTAGGTGCAGTATAGCTCTCCACATTAGGTACAGTATAGTTCCCCACATTAGGTTGGCATCATTGTTCCCCACATTAGGTGCAGTATAGTTCTCCACATTAGGCGCAGTATAGCTCCCCACATTAGGTGCAGTATAGTTCCCCACATTAGGTGCAGTATAGTTCCCCACATTAGGTGCAGTATAGTTCCCCACATTAGGTGCAGTATAGTTCCCCCACATTAGGTGCCGTATAGTTCCCCACATTGGGTGCAGTATAGTTCCCCACATTAGGTGCAGTATAGTTTTCCACATTAGGTGCAGTATAGCTCTCCACATTAGGTGCAGTATATCTCTCCACATTAGGTGCAGTATAGTTCCCCACATTAGGTTGGCAGTATTGTTCCCCACATTAGGTGCAGTATAGTTCTCCACATTAGGTGCAGTATAGTTCCCCCACATTAGGTGCCATATAGTTCCCCACATTAGGTGCAGTATAGTTCCCCACATTAGGTGAAGTATAGTTCTCAACATTAGGTGCAGTATAGCTCTCCACATTAGGTGCAGTATAATTCCCCACATTAGGTTGGCAGTATAATTCCCCACATTAGGTGCAGTATAGTTCTCCACATTAGGTGCAGTATAGTTCCCCCACATTAGGTGCAGTATAGTCCTCCACATTAGGTGCAGTATAGTCCCCCACATTAGGTGCAGTATAGTTCCCCACATTAGGTGCAGTATAGTTCTCCACATTAGGTGGAGTATAGTTCCCCACATTAGGTGAAGTATGTTCCTCCACATTAGGTGCAGTATAGTTCTCCACATTAGGTGCAGTATAGCTCCCCACATTAGGTGTAGTATAGCTCCCCACATTAGGTGCAGTATAGTTCCCCACATTAGGTGCAGTATAGTTCCCCCACATTAGGTGCCATATAGTTCCCCACATTAGGTGCAGTATAGTTCCCCACATTAGGTGAAGTATAGTTCTCCACATTAGGTGCAGTATAGCTCTCCACATTAGGTGCATTATAATTCCCCACATTAGGTTGGCAGTATAGTTTCCCACATTAGGTGCAGTATAGTTCTCCACATTAGGTGCAGTATAGTTCCCCCACATTAGGTGCAGTATAGTTCCCCCCACATTAGGTGCAGTATAGTTCCCCACATTAGGTGCAGTATAGTCCTCCACATTAGGTGCAGTATAGTCCCCCACATTAGGTGCAGTGTAGTTCCCCACATTAGGTGCAGTATAGTTCTCCACATTAGGTGAAGTATAGTTCCCCACATTAGGTGAAGTATGTTCCCCCACATTAGGTGCAGTATAGTTCTCCACATTAGGTGCAGTATAGCTCCCCACATTAGGGGTAGTATAGCTCCCCACATTAGGTGAAGTATAGCTCTCCACATTAGGTACAGTATAGCTCTCCACATTAGGTGCAGTATAGTTCCCCACATTAGGTTGGCAGTATAGTTCCCCACATTAGGTGAAGTATAGTTCTCCACATTAGGTGAAGTATAGTCCCCCACATTAGGTGCAGTATAGTTCCCCCACATTAGGTGCAGTATAGTTCCCCCCAAATTATGTGCAGTATAGTTCTCCACATTAGGTGCAGTATAGTCCTCCACATTAGGTGCAGTATAGTCCTCCACATTAGGTGAAGTACAGTTCCCCACATTAGTTGAAGTACAGTTCCTCACATTAGGTGCAGTATAGTTCCCCACATTAGGTGAAGTACAGTTCCCCACATTAGGTGAAGTATAGTTCTCCACATTAGGTGCAGTATAGCTCTCCACATTAGGTGCAGTATAGTTCCCCACATTAGGTTGGCAGTATAGTTCCCCACATTAGGTGAAGTATAGTTCTCCACATTAGGTGAAGTATAGTTCCCCCACATTAGGTGCAGTATAGTTCCCCCACATTAGGTGCAGTATAGTTCCCCCACATTAGGTGCAGTATAGTTCCCCACATTAGGTGCAGTATAGTCCTCCACATTAGGTGCAGTATAGTCCTCCACATTAGGTGCAGTATAGTTCCCCACATTAGGTGAAGTACAGTTCCCCACATTAGGTTAAGTACAGTTCCTCACATTAGGTGCAGTATAGTTCCCCACATTAGGTTGGCAATATAGTTCCCCACAATAGGTGCAGTATAGTTCTCCACATTAGGTGCAGTATAGTTCCCACACATTAGGTGCAGTATAGTTCCCCCACATTAGGTGCAGTATAGTTCCCCACATTAGGTGCAGTATAGTCCTCCACATTAGGTGCAGTATAGTCCCCCACATTAGGTGCTGTATAGTTCCCCACATTAGGTGCAGTATAGTTCCCCACATTAGGTGAAGTATAGTTCCCCACATTAGGTGCAGTATAGTTCTCCACATTAGGTGCAGTATAGCTCTCCACATTAGGTGAAGTATAGTTCCCCACATTAGGTAAAGTTTAGCTCCCCACATTAGGTGCAGTATTGTTCCCCCACATTAGGTGCAGTATAGTTCCCCACATTAGGTGAAGTATAGTTCCCCACATTAGGTGCAGTATTGTTCCCCCACATTAGGTGCAGTATTGTTCCCCCACATTAGGTGCAGTATAGTTCCCCACATTAGGTTCAGTATAGTTCCCCACATTAGGTGCAGTATAGCTCCCCCACATTAGGTGCAGTATAGTTCCCCACATTAGGTGTAGTATAGTTCCCCACATTAGGTGCAGTATAGCTCTGCCACATCAGGTGCAGTATAGTTCCCCACATTAGGTGCAGTGTGGCTTCTTACATTAGGTGCAGTATAGCCCCACATTAGGAAGAAGCAGGTTCCCCACATTAGGTAGTAGCATGTTCCCCAAATTTGGTAGCATTGTCGTCCCCCCCCCCCCCCCCCCCCCCGGCTCACACACACACAGACAGACAGACAACCACACATGCACACATACACATAGACAACCTCCTTACCTGTCCTGCGCTGCACTTTTCTTCTCACTGGCGGGGGCCTGACGAGTGTGCGGGTCTGCGGAGAGACTTCACATGCGCGTCGTCCCTCATTCAGACTCGGGCCGGCCAGCCTACCGGAGATGCGGAGGAGGGCGGGGTAAGTGAAGCCTTCCGTGTAATGAAGAAAACTGTGCCCTGAAGCGGAATGTGACCCTCTGCATAGGGACACAGTTGTAGGAGGGTAGTGGGAATGTAATGAGAGGGAGCGGCCTGCAAAGCAGAAAACTGTGTTCTGGTGCAGAGGGTCACATTCCGCTACAGGGCACAGTTTTCTTCATTACACCGGCATTTAGCGCTGCTTGCCCGAAGCAGAGTAAAATTCTGGGCGTCGGGCAATACAAATTATATATACTTGGTGCGAGCTGTGTCGGCCGCCTGGCGCCCCTGTTGCTATGCGCCCTAAGCTCGCACACCCCTAAGGCCGGCCCTGTCCTTATGTCCCATGCTCATATCCTGTCCTCAGGTGGGACTGAATTGTGATGAAGATATTGTAAGCTGAAAACAGAAGGGGACATGGCTTTATGTGACTGGGCCTAATTTGCAAGCCAGACCGATGCACAAAAAGGGTAGATAATAAAAGGGGTGTGGCTTAAACAGTTGGCGTATCTTTGTGAGATGGGGTGTGGCTTTCAAGCTAGACTGACATATTCACCAGGAGATTCAGAGTGGAGCTTGTGGAGTAAGATATTGGAAGTTCCATATACTTGCATGGGACGAGAAATAAAAATCCATCTTCTATATAAGGGTGTAGGTAAGGGTTCATTTAACTATCATACATTTTTATTTGACATATAAGTTATATGTGCACCAGGTATTATTGAAATATCTCCAGCTGTACGGAAGTTATGCGGGAACATACATTTCCTATAGATCCACAGTCGTGTGGATGCCCTCATCCACAGTCGTGTGGGCAGAATGGGGGAACTGTCCTGTGACCGGCACCGGAGGTCCACTTACCATCGGCGGAGGTGACAATTGACGGCGGCAGCAGGCAGCGATGACATGCGGCTGGCTCCCTGGTGCAGACTAAGGAAGCCGGTGAGTTGTTGCCTAGCAACATCTGGAGGGCTACTGTTTGGAGACAACTATACAGTGGTCTCTAAACTGTAGCCCTCCACATGTTACAAAACTTCAATACACAGTTTGGGCATGCTGGGATTTGTAGTTTTGTAACAGCTAGAGGGCTACAGTTTGGAGATCACTGTGCAGTGATCTCTAAACTGTGACCCTCAAGATTTTGCAAAACTACAACTCCCAGCATGTCCACACAGCAGTTTGCTGTCTGGGCATGCTGGGATTTGTAGTTTTGCAACATCTGGAGAGCCACAGTTTGGAGATCACTGTGCGGTGGTTTCTAAACCATGGCCCTCTAAATCTTGCAAAACTACAACTCCCAACTTGCATAAACAGCAAACGTCTATCTCGCCATGCTGGGAGTCGTAGTTGCATACCTCCAGCTGTTGTACAACTACATCTCCCAGCATGCCCTTCAGCGATCAGTACATGCTGGGAGATGTAGTTTTGCAACAACTGGAGGCACACTGGTTGAAAAATACTGAGTTAGATAACAGAATCTAACTGAAGGTTTTCCAACCAGTGTGCCTCCATTTGTTGCAAAATTACAACTCCCAGCATGCAGTTTTGTAACAGCTGGAGGTTTGCCCCCCCTTGGAAATTTACAAGGTACCTTCACACGGGTGGGTTTACAGCGTTTCCTGCTTAAAGTTTGAGCTGCGGCAAATTTTCCGCAGCAGCGCAAACTCTAGTGGGAAACTCATCGTAAACCCTCCGTGTGAATGTACCCTAAAAACACTACACTACACTAACACAAAATAAAGGGTAAAACACTACATATACATGCTGGGAGTTTAGCAACAGCTGGAGGCACCCTGTTTGGGAATCACTGGCATAGAATACCCTTATGTCCACCCCTATGCAATCCCTAATTTAGTCCTCAAATGCGCATGATGTTCTCTCACTTTGGAGCCCTGTCGTATTTCAAGGAAACAATTTAGGGCCACATATGGGGTATTCGGGAGAATTTGCGTTACAAATTTTGGGGGACTTTTTCTTCTTTTACCCCTTATGAAAAGAAAAAGTTGGGGGCTACACCAGCCTGTTGGTGTAAAAAAAGAAAAAAAATTACACTAACATGCTGGTGTTGCCCCATACTTTTTATTTTCATTTTATTTTATTTTTTAACACCTAAAATTTGTAATGCAATGTCTCCTGAGTACGAAAATACCACATATGTGGGCGTAAAATTATCTGCGGACGCACAACAAGGCTCAGGAGTGAGAGCACACTATGTACATTTGAGGCCTAAATTGGTGATTTGCACAGGGGGGGATGATTATACAGCGGTTCTGATATAAACGCAAAAAAATAATTGCCCACATGTGACCCCATTTTGGAAATAACACCCCTCACGGAACGTAACAAGGGGTATAGTGAGCCTTGATACCCCACAGATGTTTGACAATTTTTCGTTATAGTTGGATGGGAAAATGAAAAAATATTTTTTTTTTTTACTAAAATGCTGGTGTTACCTAAATGTTTAATTTTCACAGGGGAAAATAGGAAAAAAAGCCCCCAAAAATGTGTAACCCCATTTCATTTGAGTGAGAACATACCCAATATGTGGATGTCAAGTTCTCTGCGGGCGAAGTACAATGTTCAGAAGAGAAGGAGCACGTGTGTTTACAAAGCCCCCATGATGCCAGAACAATGTGACCCCATTTTGGAAACTACACCCCTCTTGGAATGCAATATGGGGTACAGTGAGCATTTACACCCCACAGGTGTCTGACAGATTTTTTGAACAGTGGTCCATGAAAATGAAACATTTTATTGTTCATTTGCTCAGCTCACTGTCCCTAAGACCTGTCAAATGCCAGTGGGGTATAAATGCTCACTGCACCCATTATTAAATTCTGAGAGGGGTGTAGTTTCCAAAATGGGGTCACATGTGGGGGGTCCACTGTTCTGGCACCACGGGGGGCTTTGTAAACGCACAAGGCCCCCGACTTCTATTCAACCAAATTCTCTCTCCAAAAGGTCAATGGCGCTTCTTCTCTTCTGAGCATTGTAGTTCGCCCGCAGATCACTTTACATCCTTACCTGGGGTATTTCCATACTCAGAAGAAATGAGGCTACACATTTTGAGGGGCATTTTATCCTATTCTCCATTGTAAAGATTTCAAATTTGGGAAAAACTTGCATTTTAGTAAAAAAAAAAAAAAAAGGTAATTTACACATCCAACTTTAACGACAAGTCATCAAACACCTGTGGGGTGTTAAGGCTCACTGTACCCCTTGTTACGTTCCTTGAGGGGTGTAGTTTCCAAAATAGTATGCCATGTGTTTTTTTTTTTTTTTTTTGCTGTCCTGGCACCATAGGGACTTCCTAAATGGGACATGTCCCCCAAAAACCATTTTAGCAAAATTTACTTTGCAAAAGCCAAATGTGACTCCTTCTCTTCTGAGCATTGTAGTACGCCAACAGAGTACTTGACGTGCACATATGAGGTATTTCCATACTCAGAAGAGATGGGGTTACAAATTTTGGGGGTCATTTTCTCCTATTACCCCTTGTAAAAAAGTAAAATTTTGGGGAAAACCAGCATTTTAGTGAAAAAAAAAAATTAATTTACACATCCAACTTTAACGAAAAGTCGTCAAACAACTGTGGGGTGTTAAGGCTCACTGTACCCCTTGTTACATTCCTTGAGGGGTGTAGTTTCCAAAATAGTATGCCATGTGGTGTTTTTTTTGCTGTCCTGGCACCATAGGGGCTTCCTAAATGGGACCAGCCCCCCAAAAACCATTGCAGCAAAATGTACTTTGCAAAAGCCAAATGTGACTCCTTCTCTTCTGAGCATTGTAGTGCACCAGCAGAGCACTTGATGTGCACATATGAGGTATTTCCAAAGTCATAAGAGATGGGGTAACACATTTTGTGGGGGCATTCTTTCCTATTAACCCTTGTAAAAATTTAAAATTTTGGGGAAAACCAGCATTTTAGTGAAAAAATAATAATTTACACATCCAACTTTAACAAAAAGTTGTGAAACACCTGTGGTGTGTTAACACTCACTGGACCCCTTGTTATGTGCCTTGAGGGGTCTAGTTTCCAAAATAGTATGCCATGTGTTTTTTTTTTGCTGTTCTGGCACCATAGGGGCTTCCTAAATGTGACATGCCCCCAAAAACAATTTCAGAAAAACTCACTCTCCAAAATCCCACTGTTGCTCATTCCCTTCTGAGCCCTCTACTGCGCCCGCCGAACACTTGACATACACATATGAGGTATTTCCTTACTCGAGAGAAATTGGGTTACACATTTTAGGAAGATTTCTCTCCTTTTACCCCTTGTAAAAAGTCGAAAACTGGGTCTACAAGAACATGCCAGTTTCAAAAATTAAGATTTTGAATTTTCTCCTTCACTTTGCTGCTATTCCTGTGAAACACCTAAAGGGTTAACAAACCTTTTGAATGTCATTTTGAATACTTTGAGGGGTGCAGTTTTTATATTGGGTCATTTATGGGGTATTTCTAATATGAAGACCCTTCAAATCCACTTCAAAACAGAACTGGTCCCTGAAAAATTTTGATTTTACCACTGACATAAAGTAGAATATGTCACGAAAAAACAATCATGGAATCAGAATGAAAGGTAAAAGCATCCCAGAGTTATTAATGTTTAGCATCAAACAGTGAAGCTTTATTAATACAAAAAGGTAGCAAGCATACATTGTACAAAGGCATACAAATAGAGAACAGGTCCGAAGACCACATTAACAGTGCTACAGAAGAGTTCAATGACAATCAGTAGTGAACAGGCAAACAGTGTCCAACAGGCGCCAGACAGACAGGCATCTGATACTTTAGATTCACTCCCCCCTCCCCCCCCCCCCAAACCCGAAAACAGTTTAATACAGGAAAAAGCTATGAGACATGTCAGGACAATATGATGAACCGTGCCATGGTTCCCACACTAAGTTAAATTGTTCCACCTGATCCTCCCTAATAGCCAACAGTTTCTCGTTCAACATAATAGTATTAAGCCTATCAATAAAAATAGAAAAATGTAGATCAGGCTTTCTCCATTGGGCAGCAATGTGTAGTCTAGTGGCCATCAGTACATGTTGTGACAGTTTGAATGCGCGAAAAGGCATTCTATGTGGTCTATGGCTCAAAAGGCAAAATGCCGGGGTGCGCGGTACTCTGGTGGCAGAAATAGAGGTAAGTAAATCCAATACTCGCAACCATAACACTCTCACCACTGGACAAGTCCACCATGTGTGGTACATGGTGCCACTAGCTTCACATCCCCGAAAACATAGAGGGGAGACCTGAGGAAAAATCCTTTGGAGGCGAGCAGGGACCCCATACGTGCGATGGAGGATTTTCAGGGATGTTTCCATCAAAGTAACCTGCCAGCTACCCTTGCCTATCGCCTCACAACAGTCCCTCCACTGTGACAGCGTCAAAGTCGTATGGATGTCGCCCTCCCACTCAGTCATGTATTTTAATTTTGTGTCCGAAGGAGGGGAGTTGAAATGAGCATAAAGCACAGAGAGTAGACCAGATGCACCAGGGGAATAGATCATATGGCGTTCAAAGGAGGTAGGCATCACCCCAGTGTGACACGGAAAATAGGAGAGAATCTGGCGTGCTCTAAAGAATTCAGGCGGGATCTCATATCGTTGACACAGGGACTCTAATGTGTGAAGGACATTTCCCACCATGAAATGATGCATGTATAGTAGGCCTTTACTACGCCACCAATGGAAGGAAGCAGGAGTCATACCGGGTAGAAAAGAAAAGTTAGAAAGATAGGGCAGTAGAGGGGAAGGTACAGATTGCATAAGAAACTTAAATTGGACCTGATGCCACAAGGAGAGGGCATACAAGGTGACCTGTGCTGAGGAGGGGAGTAAAAGAGCAACAGGAGAGGTAGTCCACATCAAAGCCGTCAATGAGTAAGGTGCCACTAACGCTTCCTCCAGGGCCATCCATCTCGGTGCACCCTGTTTCATGTGTATTTGAGCTAACTGTGCTATGCGTGCTGCATTATAGTATTATACTCCTTAAGGACTCAGGGTTTTTCAGTTTTTGCACTTTCGTTTTTTCCTCCTTACCTTTTAAAAAATCATAACCCTTTCAAATTTTCCTCCTTACCTTTCAAAAAATCCATATTATGGCAAATTTTTTGTGTCACCAATTCTACTTTGCAGTGACAGAAAAAATAAATCATTGTGCGACAAAATCGAAGAAAAAACACCATTTTGTAACTTTTGGGGGCTTCCGTTTCTACGCAGTGCATATTTTCAGTAAAAATGACACCCTTTCATTATTCTGTAGGTCCATACGGTTAAAATGATACCCTACTTATATAGGTTTGATTTTGTCGTACTTCTGGAAAAAATCATAACTACATGCAGGAAAATGTATACGTTTAAAAATGTCATCTTCTGACCCATATAACTTTTTTATTTTTCCACGTACAGGGCGGTATGAGGACTCATTTTTTGCGCCGTGATCTGAAGTTTTTGTTGGTATGATTTTTGTTTTGATCTGACTTTTTGATCACTTTTTATTCATTTTTTAATGGTAAAAAAAAGTGACCAAAAATACGCTTTTTTGGACTTTGGAATTTTTTTGCACGTACGCCATTGACCGTGTGGTTTCATTAATTATATATTTTTATAGTTCGGAGATACCACATATGTTTATTTTTTTTATTTACACTGTTTTATTTTTTTTATGGGAAAATGGGGGTGATTCCAACTTTTATTAGGGAAGGGGTTAAATGACCTTTATTAACACTTTTTTTTTAACTTTTTTTTTGCAGCGTTATAGGTCCAATAGGGACCTATAACACTGCACACACTAATCTCTCATGCTGATCACTGGCGTGCATTAACATGCCTGTGATCAGTGTTATCGGCGCTTGACTGCTCCTGCCTGGATCTCAGGCACGGAGCAGTCATTCATCGATCGGACACCAAGGAGGCAGGTAAGGGCCTAATTTCACCGCGGCGGTCCCGAACAGCCCGACTGAGCAGCCGGGATACTTTCACTTCAGACACGGCGGTCAGCTTTGATCGCCGCGCCTGAAGGGTTAATACAAGGCATCACCGCGATCAGTGATGTCCTGTATTAGCCACGGGTCCCGTCCGTTGATAGCCGCCGGGACCGACCCGATATGAATCGGGGACACCGCGTGACCCCGTGGCATATCGCGGGAGCCGGAGCAGTACGTAAATATACGTCCTGCGTCGTTAAGGGGTTCAGGAGATTCGGCACCGATGCCCCCACCAGTTTCTTATTCTAATAAAAATGATCGTCCTATTAATTCTAGGCCTCAGATTAGACCATACGTACTGGTAGTCCAGCGAGTTATTAATGTTTAAAGTGACAGCGGTCAGATGTGCAAAAATTGCCCGTGTCCTACACTGAAAATTGGCTGGGTCCTTAAGGGGTTAATGCTTAAAGTGACAGTGTTCAGATGTGCAAAAAATGGCCGGGTCCTTAAGGTGAAAATGGGCTGGGTCTTTAAGGGTTAAGGTTTAAATTAACTATCCTATATTTTAAGTGGACATATAAGTAACATGTAACCAAGTATTACCAAAATATCTCCAGCCATTTGGAAGTTATGCAGTAATATATATTTCCCATAGATTTGTATTGAACTTTAAACAACAACCCAAACCCTGGTGAATGGGGGTGAGTAAGGATTAAATTACCTATCCTATGTTTGTTGTTGACATATAAGTAACATGTGTGCCAAGTTTCATGTTAATATCTTCAGCCGTTTGGATGTGATGCTGGAATATACACACACACATACATACACACATTGAGTTTTTATATATATATATATATATATATATATATATATATATATATATATATATATACTAGCTGAGTACCTGGCGTGGCCCGGATTTTCCTTCCTAGTCCTTGTTAGGGAGGAAGCTTTTCACTTCATATCCCGTTCTCATATATTGTTGTCATATCCCAACTAGTGTTGCTCGCGAATATTCGCAATGCAAATTTTATTTGCGAATATCGCATATTCGCAAATTTGCGAATATTCGCGAATATAGCACTATATCGTTTTTTTTTTTTCACAGTAAACACAGTAAATCACAGGGATCACCCCTCTCTGCTTCCAGCTTGTGTGGTGTAAAGAAGGCTCTAATACTACTGTGTGAGCGAATTTTTGCTTATGTTAATTTTGGTCTTTGCTAATTTTCACATATGCTAATTTTCGCATACACGAATTTTCACATACGCAAATTTTGGCATATGCGAAAATAAAACGCGAATATTATGAATATGCGAATTTAGCGAATATATGACGAATATTCGTCCATATATTCGCGAAATATCGCAAATTCGAATATGGCCTATGCCACTCAACACTAATCCCAACCCCATATCCCGTCCTCATATCTCAACCTCCTATCCCGAACCTCATATACCTTATTCATATCCTGACCTCTTATACCGTCCTCCTATCTCGACCTCATATTCCGTCTTCATATTCCATCCTCATATCTCAACCTCATATCCTGTCCTCATATCCCATCCTCATATCCTTACCTCCTATCTCGACCTTATTTCTTGTCCTCCAATCTCGACCTCATATCCCGACCTCATATACCGACCTTATATTCCGTCCTCATATTCCATCCTCATATCCCATCCTCATATCCCAACCTCATATCCTGTCCTTATGTCCCATCCTCATATCCTGTCCTCAGGTGGGACTGATTTATGATGAAGATATTGTAAGCTGAAAATAGAAGGGGACGTGGCTTTGTGGGACTGGGCGTGATTTGCAGGCCAGACCGATGCACAAAAAGGGTAGATAATAAAAGGGGTGTGGCTTAACATGTGGGTGTGTCTTTGTGAGATGGGGTGGGGCTTGCAAGCCGGATTGAAACATTTACCAGGAGATGCAGAGTGGAGCTTGTGGAGTAAGGTACTGGACGATCCATATACTTGCATGGGACTTGAAACAAAAACCCATCTTTTATATAAGGGTGTAGCTAAGGGTTAATTTAACTATCATATCTTTTTATTTGACATATAAGTAATATGTGCACCAGGCATTATTGAAATATCTCCAGCCGTACGGAAGTTATGTGGTAACATACATTTCCCATTGATTTGCATGGGATTTTAAACAAAAACCCCGGCCCTCACAAATGGGGTAGTTAAGGGTTAAATTAACTATCATATATTTAAGTGGCCATATAAGTAACATGTGACCAAGTATATTTCCCATAGACCAGTATGGGACTTTAAACAAAAACCTCAACCCTGGCAAATGGGGTGAGCAGGGCCGGACTGGGACCAAAAATAGGCCCGGGCATTTTATTATAAGCAGCCCATTTTTTTGGTGATGGTCCGACTGCTGAGACCCCTGACCGATCACCTCAGTTTAGGTGGCTCTCCAGCTGTTGTAAAGTTTTAACTCCCATCATGTCTGGAGAGCCTCAACAATTACGGAAGTTGTAGTTTTGCTACAGCTGGAGAGCCACAGATTGGGGAACAGTTTAATTCATCATCACTGCAGAACATAAAATTGACTACACCTCTGATGAGACAGGCAGGAGAATACAAAATATCAGCGACTACATTTGATGGGACAGTCAGGAGAATACACAATGATATCAGTGATCTGAGTGATGTCTTCTCTGTTGGTCCAGACGCAGAGTGTGCAGAGTGTGATGTCCGGACATTGTTGGCACCTCAATTTGTCAGCAGATCTGTATCCTCTACATGAAAAGAATAGTTAATATAACACTGCCAAACACTGTGCTCCCTGAAAAGAACCCTGACACACATTGTACCCATTATAATAATACTGTCACACACTATACCAGTAATACTAATACTGCCACACATTGTTTCTTCTCAGATCGCTGAATCCCACCCTTGCACTGTCTTCCTCCATCCCCCTCTTCAGACCCCTCTGTCCTCCTCCAGACCACTCTGTCCTCCTCCTCCGGACTCCTTTGTCCTCCTCCAGACCACTCTGTCCTTCTCCTCCAGACCCCTCTGTACTCCTCCATCCTCCTTTGTCCTCCTCCAGACCCCTCAATCCTTCTTTGTCCTCCTACAGCCTCCTCTTTCAGACCCCTCTGTCATTCTGCATCCTTCTCCTCCAGACCCCTCTTTACTCCTCCATCTTCCTCCTGACCCCTATGTCCTCCTCCTCAATACAATTTTTTTTCTCTTCTTCTTCAGACCCCTCTGGTCTCCTCCTTCAGACCCCTCTTTACTCCTCCATCATCCTCCTCCTTACCCTCTGTCCTCCTCCTCCAGGCCCCTGTGTCCTCCTCCGTCCTTCACCTCCAGACCCCTCTTTTCCCTTCTCCAACAGACCCCTCTGTCCTCCTTCATCCTCCTTCTTCAAAGACCACTTTGTCCTTCTCATCCTCCTCCCTCAGACCCCTTTGTCCTCCTCCACTCTCCTCCTTTAGACTCATCTGTCCTCCTACATCCACCTCCTCCAGACCCCTCTGTCCTCCTCCTCCTCTGCCCTCCTGCTCCAGACACCTTTTTATTCCTTCATCCTCCTCCTCCACCTGACCCCTCTGTCCTCCTCATCCAGACCCCTCTTTCCCCTTCTCCTCCTCCTACATTCTCTTCTGCCCTCTGGCTCCAGACCTCTCTGTCCTTCTCTATCCTCCTGCTCCAGACCCTCTGTCCTCCTCTTCCAAACCCTTTTTTACTCCTCCATCCTCCTCCTCCTCCCTCCTCCAGACCCCTCTGACCTCCTCTATTCTCTTCCTCCAGACACCTCTTTCCTCCTCAACCCTCCTCCTCGAGACTCCTCTGTCCTCCTCTATCCTCCACCTCCAGACTCCTCTTTCCTTCTCCTCCTGACCCCACTTTACTCCTCCACCCTCCTTCGTCCTCCAGACCCCTCTTCCCTCCTCCATCCTCCTCCTGATCCCTCTTTCCTTTTTTTTTTAAGTCAGCAACACAGCCACTCAATAGTCCCCGTACACCTGCAGACAGAGGGAATTTACATGCTCCCTGGTGAGAGCATATATATAAATACTAGTGTTGTGACTTTTTGCTGGTATTTTTAACCATTAGGTTATCATAAGTCTTATATGTTTTAAAGGGAGGGTGGGTATTGGTTATATGGTATAAACTAACCCCTACACCATCCTTGGGCTATTTGTTAGTGCTTGATATACACATCTGTCATACATAAATAAACACATCATACATACACACATCTATCATACACACGTCTAACATACATACACACACATCTATTATACACATATCATACAGACATCTACAGTCATGGCCGTAAATGTTGGCACCCCTGAAATTTATCAAGAAAACGAAGTATTTATCACAGAAAAGGATTGCAGTAACACATGTTTTGCTATACACATGTTTATTCCCTTTGTGTGTATTGGAACTAAACAAAAAAGGGAGGAAAAAATACATATTGGACATAATGTCACACCTAACTTCAAAAATGGTCTGAACAAAATTATTGGCACCCTTTCAAAATTGTAAAAAATAAGATGGTTTAAAGAATGTGATGCTCCTTTAAACTCACCTGGGGCAAGTAACAGGTGTGAGCAACATAACAATCACACCTGAAAGGAAAGCAGATAAAAAGGAGAGAAGTGCACTTAGTCTTTGCATTGTGTGTCTGTGTGTGCTACACTAAGCATGGGCAACAGAAAGAGGAGAAGAGAACTGTCTGAGGACTTGAGAACCAAAATTGTGGAAAAATATCAACAATCTCAAGGTTACAAGTCCATCTCCAGAGATCTAGATTTGCCTTTGTCCACAGTGCGCAACATTATCAAGAAGTTTGCAACCCATGGCACTGTAGCTAATCTCCCTGGGCGTGGATGGAAGAGAAAAATTTATGAACGGTGTCAACACAGGATAGTCCAGATGGTGGATAAGCAGTCCCAAACAAATTCCAAAGATATTGAAGCTGTCCTGCAGGCTCAGGGAGCATCAGTGTCAGCGCAAACTAGTCGACGACATTTAAATGAATTGAAACTCTATGGCATGAGACCCAGGAGGACCCCACTGCTGACACAGAGACATAAAAAAAGCAAGACTACATGTTGCCAAAATGAACTTGAGTAAGCCAAAATTCTTCTGGGAAAACGTCTTGTGGACAGATGAGACAAAGATAGAGCTTTTTGGTAAAGTACATCATTCTACTGTTTACCGAAAACGGAATGAGGCCTACAAAGAAAAGATCACAGTACCTACAGTGAAATATGGGGGAGGTTTAATGATGTTTTGGGGTTGTTTTGCTGCCTCTGGGACTGGGTGCCTTAAATGTGTGCAAAGCATCATGAAATCTGAGGATTACCAACTGATTTTAGGTCATACTGTACAGCCCAGTGTCAGAAAGTTGGGTTTATGTCCGAGATCTTGGGCCATCCAGCAGGACAATGACCCCAAACATACGTCAAAGAGCACCCAGAAATAAATGGCAACAAAGCGCTGGAGAGTTCTTAAGTGGCCAGCAATGAGTTCAGATCTAAATCCCATTGAACACCTGTGGAGAGATTTTAAAGAGGTACTCCGGATCTGAGACATCTTATCCCTATGGGAGGGGATGTGACAGCTGCCACACCCCCTTCCATAGGCTTACATTGACGGTGCAAGCGTGACGTCCCATGGGGTTGGAGCCGTGATGTCACAATACTCAGGCCCCGTGATTCATCAGACCAGGAGTGATGTTTGCTCTGGAGGCTGATGATAGTGGGGATAGCGGGGTGCTGCATGCGGGGGTTGCCAGAGGCGGGACCCTCACAATCAGGCAACTTATCCCCTATCCTTTGGACTTAGGGCTGGAGTACCCCTTTAAAATTGCTTTTGGGAAAAGGCACCCTTCCAATAAGAGAGTCCTGGAGCAGTTTGTAAAGGAAGAGTGGTCCAACATTCCGGCTGAGAGGTGTAAGAAGCTTATTGATGGTTATAGGAAGTGATTGATTTTTTTCCAAAGGGTGTGCCACCAAATATTAATTTTAGGGTGCCAATAATTTTTTATCCAGCCTACTTTTGGAGTTTGGTGTGACATTATGTGCAATTTGCTTTTTTTCCTCCCTTTTTTGGTTTAGTTTCAATACACACAAAGGGAATAAACATGTGTATAGCAAAACATGTGTTACTGCAATCCTTTTCTGTGAGAAATACTTAATTTTCTTGAAAAATTTCAGGGGTGCCAACATTTACGGCCATGACTGCATTATACATGCAAAACACATATACACACATCATACATAAATACATACAGAACACACACATACATACACATCATACATACATCCGTCTAGCTTACACACATATATCATACATACACACATCACACATCCATCTGTCTAGCTTACACACATCATACATACATACATACACACATCCTACATATACAAATCATGCATATACACACACATATACACACACATCATACATTCACCTGCCACCCCCCATCATATAATACATACATACACATATACATACACTTTATACATACATACTACATTGAAAGCTGGAAGAAGCACCTGTCAGGTACGAAACATCGCTCCTCCCTCCCTGCCCGTCCTTGTTGTCTCCCCACACACCCTGCCTCGAAATGTAAGTTTTTATGCTGCATTTGAGTTCTACGCTTACTGCAAGTTCTGCTGAGTCATTTGCACTTACCTTTTGAAATGCTGCTCATATACAGTAAATAGCAGTAGCCAGGGGTATTCTATCTCTTGCATGGGATACACACATTCTACATCCTACACACATCATACATACACTCATTGCTGCCCACCCACATCATACAATACATACATACGCATACATTATACATACACTTCATACATACACACACAACGTACATACACACACATCATACATACATACTGTAAGGATTCCTCCTTGGGGATTATCTCCGGGATCGTCCTGGATACTGCCACGGGACACGTTTCCACTCAATAAACCCGCAGACAACGGTTATTCATGCAAGCCTGGCACCTTGCCAGCTTTATTTAGACAGGTTGCAGGTAAAACAAAACATAACTCAGGAACAAACCAAAGTCCTAGACCGTCTGGTCACTGACTACACATATCAGCATGCCCTGACTACTATCTGGTGAGCTACCCTCAGCCAGCATAAAACATGTGCCCCTGCAACCTGTTACTCACAGTTCACACCACTTCTTCCCTTCTTGGACCGCTCACAGTTTGCTGTGTGTTTCCTCAACAGGGTCCATGTGTCTCCCCCTACAGCAATGTGCTGTTACCCAGGGAGAGCCCCAACTATTCTGTTTCTTTTTCTTTTAAACACACTTTCCCTTTCTGATACCTCATTAATCAGGCCACAGGTGGAGCATTCTGCAGAGATAGCAAGGGAAATACACCCTTTCCTTGCCACACTGCCACATATCCCCCCCCCCCCCCCCTCTGCTCAGACCACCGGGAAGGAGCACTTGTATTCAAAAGGCATGTCACGATTCGGCAGGCTGGAGGTGGATCCTCTGTGCCAGAGAGGGATTGGCGTGGACCGTGTTGGTGGACCGGTTCTAAGTTGCTACTGGTTTTCACCAGAGCCCGCCGCAAAGCGGGATGGTCTTGCAGCGGCGATAGCAACCAGGTCGTATCCACCGGCAACGGCTCAACCTCTCTGACTGCTGAGATAGGCGCGGTACAAGGGAGTAGACAAGAGCAGGGTCGGATGTAGCAGAAGGTCAGGGCAGGCAGCAAGGATCGTAGTCAGGGGCAACGGCAGGAGGTCTGGAACACAGGCTAGGAACACACAAGGAAACACTTTCACTGGCACAATGGCAACAAGATCCAACAAGGAAGTGCAGGGGAAGTGAGGTATAAATAGGGAAGTGCACAGGTGAAGGTACTGATTAAAACCCATGCACCAATCAGTGGCGCACCGGCCCTTTAAATCGCAAAGACCCGTCGTGCGCGCGCCCTAGGGAGCTGGGCCGCGCGCCGGGACAGCACAGACAGGGAACAAGTCTGGTAAGCGGGTCGGGATGCGCATCGCGAACGGGCGCGTTCCGCATCGCAAATCGCATCCGGGCTGGGGACATTATCGCAGCGCACCCTGTCAGCAGGTCTGACCGGGGCGCTGCGAACAGGAGAACGCTGTGAGCGCTCCGGGGAGGAGCGGGGACCCGGAGCGCTCGGCGTAACAGTACCCCCCCCCCTTGGGTCTCCCCCTCTTTTTTGAACCTGAGAACTTGAGGATAAGGTTCTTGTCCAGGATGTTGTCCTCGGGTTCCCATGACCTCTCCTCTGGGCCGCAATTCTCCCAATCTACAAGAATTTTTTTTTACCTCTGACCGTCTTGGATGCCAGAATTTCTTTCACCGAGAAGATGTCAGAGGACCCGGAAACAGGAGTAGGAGCAACAACCTTGGGAGAGAAGCGGTTAAGGATGAGTGGTTTAAGGAGAGATACATGAAAAGCATTGGGAATACGGAGAGAAGGAGGAAGAAGGAGTTTGTAGGAGACAGGGTTGATTTGGCATTTGATTTTAAAAGGACCAAGATAATGTGGTCCCAGTTTATAACTGGGGACACGAAAGCATACTTTGTCTCCGGGAGAAAAAACAGAGGGAGTTCTTCTTTTTTTATCAGCATGTCTCTTCATCCGGGATGAGGCCTGTAGGAGAGATTTTTGAGTCTCTTTCCAGATGGAGAAGTCCCGAATCACCTAATCAACAGCGGGCAGACCAGAAGGCATGGGAGTGGGAAGGGGGGTAGAGGGTGACGGCCGTACACCACAAAAAATGGGGATTTAGCGGAAGACTCAGAGACTCTGAAATTGTACTAGAATTTGGCCCATGGTAGAAGATCAGCCCAGTCATCCTGGCGGGAGGAAACAAAATGTTGCAAATGGTCACCAAGAACCTGATTAATTCTTTCCACTTGCCCATTGGATTGGGGATGATAAGAAGACGAGAAGTTTAACTTGATTTTAAGTTGATTACAGAGGGCCCTCCAGAATTTCGACACAAATTGAACGCCTCTATCCGAGACGATATGCGTAGGAAGCCCATGAAGGCGAAAAATGTGCATAAAAAATTGTTTCGCCAACTGAGGCGCAGAAGGAAGACCTGGAAGAGGGATAAAATGTGCCATCTTGGAGAACTGATCAACGACCACCCAAATAACTGTGTTGCCATGGGATAAAGGTAAGTCAGTAATAAAGTCCATACCAATCTGAGACCATGGTCGCTCAGGAACAGGTAGAGGATGGAGGAGACCAGCAGGCTTCTGGCGAGGGGTCTTGTCCCGGGCACAGACTGTACAAGCCCGAACAAAATCAGCAACATCAGCTTCCAGGGTAGGCCACCAATAAAAACGAGAGATGAGCTGGATGGAGTTTTTGATGCCAGCATGGCCTGCGAGGTGTGAGGAGTGTCCCCACTTGAGAATCCTGAGGCGCTGGCGTGGAGAGATGAAGGTCTTCCCTGGAGGAGTTTGTCTGATGGAAGCTGGAGAAGTGGAGATCAGACAGTCCGGAGGAATAATGTGTTGCAAGGAAGCTTCCATTTCAGAGGCATCCGATGAACGAGAGAGAGCGTCAGCCCTAATGTTCTTGTCAGCGGGGCGAAAATGAATTTCAAAGTTAAAACGGGCAAAGAACAACGACCACCTAGCCTGGCGAGGGTTCAGCCGTTAGGCAGACTGAAGATAAGAGAGATTCTTGTGATCAGTATATATAATAACTGAGTATTTGGATCCCTCCAGCAGGTGCCTCCATTCCTCAAGCGCCAATTTTATGGCCAATAGTTCTCGATCACCAATGGAGTCGTTTTTCTCCGCCGGAGAGAAGGTCCTAGAAAAGAAACCACAAGTAACAGCATGTCCGGAAGAATTTTTCTGTAGGAGTACCGCTCCAGCTCCCACCGAGGAGGCGTCTACCTCCAGTGAGAAGGGTTTAGATGGATCAGGTCTGGAGAGTACGGGAGCAGAAGAAAAGGCAGTTTTGAGATGATTGAACGCCTCTTTCGCTTAAGGAGACTAGGACTTAGGGTTGGCATTTTTCTTGGTTAGGGCCACGATTGGGGCCACAATAGTGGAAAAATGTGGAATAAATTGTCTGTAATAATTGGCAGACCCCAAGAAACGTTGGATAGCACGAAGTCCGAAGGGGCGTGGCCAATCCAATATGGCTGATAGTTTGTCCGGGTCCATTTGAAGTCCCTGGCCAGAGACTAAGTATCCTAGGAAGGGAAGAGATTGACATTCAAAGAGACATTTTTCCATTTTGGCATATAATTGATTGTCCCGAAGTCTTTGAAGAACCATGCGGACATGCTAGCAGGGGTTCTTCTAGGTTAGAAGAAAAAAGCAAAATATCGTCCAGGTAGACCACAACACAGGTATATAGAAGATCACGAAAAATTTCATTTACAAAGTCTTGGAAGACGGCAGGGGCGTTGCAAAGGCCAAAAGGCATAACCAGATATTCAAAGTGTCCATCTCTGGTGTTAAACGCGGTCTTCCACTCGTCCCCTTCCCTGATGCGGATGAGATTATAGGCACCTCTTAAGTTCAATTTGGTAAAGATGTTGGCGCCACGTAGGCGGTCAAAGAGTTCCGAGATAAGAGGTAGGGGATAGCGGTTTTTTACAGTGATTTTATTAAGTCCGTGGTAATCAATGCAAGGTCGTAAGGAGCCGTCTTTTTTGGAAACGAAGAAAAATCCAGCTCCGGCAGGGGAGGAAGACTTGCGGATAAACCCCCTTTTTAAATTCTCTTGGATGTACTCCGACATGACTTGTGTTTCCGGAGCGGACAGAGGATGGCTTTGAAGCCAAGGTAGTCCAAGAAGAATTTCCAAAGTGCAGTTAGAGAGGACCAAAAATTCAATTTTTTCATGATGGGGTCCAATGCACATTAAGAGGGGTTCCGTGCGGTAACGCACAGTACAGTCCAATCTTTCATTATTAACAGAGGCGATGTAGAGGGGTCTGGCGAGACTGGTCACGGAGATGTTGAACCTGTTGACGAAAGAGGCCAAAATAAAATTTCCTGCAGATCCGGAATCCAAGAAGGCCACAGCTGAGAAGGAGAAGGTAGAAGAAGAAATCCGCACAGGCACAGTAAGACGTGGAGAAGCAGAGTTCACACCTAGAGCTCTCTCACCTTTGTGCGGAGTCACAGTGTGTCTTTCCTGACGTGGAGGTCAGATAAGACAATCCTTCAAGAAGTGTTCGGTACTGGCACAGTACAGGCAAAGCTTCTCCATGCGACGGCTTGTCCTCTCTTGAGGTGTCAAGCGAGACCGGTCAACTTGCATAGCCTCCACGGCGGAAGGCACAGGAACGGATTGCAGAGGACCAGAGGAAAGAGGAGACGGGGAGAGAAACCGCCTCGTGCGAACAGAGTCCATATCCTGGCGGAGCTCCTGACGCCTTTCGGAAAAACGCATGTCAATGCGGGTGGCAAGATGAATAAGTTCATGCAGGTTAGCAGGGATTTCTCGTGCGGCCAGCACATCTTTGATGTTACTGGATAGGCATTTTTTAAAGGTCGCGCAGAGGGCCTCTTTATTCCTGGACAATTCGGAGGCGAGAGTACGGAATTGGATGGCGTACTCGCCGACAGAAGAATTACCCTGGACCAGGTTCAGCAGGGCAGTCTCGGCAGAAGAGGCTCGGGCTGGTTCCTCGAAGACACTTCGAATCACCGTGAAGAAAGAGTGTACAGAGGCAGTGACAGGATCATTGCGGTCCCAGAGCGGTGTGGCCCATGACAGGGCTTTCCCAGACAGAAGGCTGACCACGAAAGCCACCTTTGACCTTTCAGTGGGAAATTGGTCCGACATCATCTCCAAATGCAGGGAACATTGTGAAAGAAAACCACGGCAAAATTTAGAGTCCCCATCAAATTTGTCCGGCAATGATAAACGGAGGCTGGATGTGGCCACTCGCTGCGGAGGAGGTGCAGGAGCTGGCGGAGGATATGGTTGCTGAAGCTGTGGTAGAAGCTGCTGTAGCATCACGGTCAGTTGAGACAACTGGTGGCCTTGTTGCGCTATCTGTTGCGACTGCTGGGCGACCACCGTGGTGAGGTCAGCGACAACTGGCAGCGGGACCTCAACGGGATCCATGGCCAGATCTACTGTCACGATTCGGCAGGCTGGAGGTGGATCCTCTGTGCCAGAGAGGGATTGGCGTGGACCGTGTCGGTGGACCGGTTCTAAGTTGCTACTGGTTTTCACCAGAGCCCGTCGCAAAGCGGGATGGTCTTGCAGCGGCGGTAGCAACCAGGTCGTATCCACCGGCAACAGCTCAACCTCTCTGACTGCTGAGATAGGCGCGGTACAAGGGAGTAGACAAGAGCAGGGTCGGACGTAGCAGAAGGTCAGGGCACGCAGCAAGGATCGTAGTCGGGGGCAACGGCAGGAGGTCTGGAACACAGGCTAGGAACACACAAGGAAACGCTTTCACTGGCACAATGGCAACAAGATCCGGCAAGGAAGTGCAGGGGAAGTGAGGTATAAATAGGGAAGTGCACAGGTGAAGGTACTGATTAAAACCCATGTGCCAATCAGTGGCGCACCGGCCCTTTAAATCGCAAAGACCCGGCGCGTGCGCGCCGGGACAGCACAGACAGGGAACGAGTCTGGTAAGCGGGTCGGGATGCGCATCGCGAGCGGGCGCGTCCCGCATCGCGAATCGCATCCCGGCTGGGGACATTATCGCAGCGCACCCGGTCAGCAGGTCTGACCGGGGCGCTGCGAACAGGAGAACGCTGTGAGCGCTCCGGGGAGGAGCGGGGACCCGGAGCGCTCGGCGTAACAAGGCAGAGTCCAACTGCCTTTCCTTTTCCTTGAACAACTACGTCCAACAGGTTTTGAGGCACTTGGCTTCTTTCATCAGTAGATTTTATCTGCACCACTTCAATGGTGCACCCTTCTTTCATTCGCACTTTCATCAGCCACCGAGCACAAGACTTTTGGTCACCTTTGACAAATTCCTTGTAAAAAGTTCCATTCATGTCACACCTTTCCAACACCAGGTTCTTCATCTTGGTCTGTGCAGTGCTCTGGACACTAGGTGCAGACAAGGCAGATGCTCCAGGCCTTTGTCTTCTTCTGTCACTGGTATGACCATTGCCCGAACTTTGCTGGTGGCCAACCGAGCCTTTATCACCCATTTGCAGGTCTTTTAAGTCATCCTCTACAATTTCAGGAGGCTTCCCTTTAATGCACCTGTCCATCTTCTCCTTGAGACGGACTCTTCTCCAAATTCTACTTCTGCTGACTTTCTTCTGATGTTTTCTGGAACTAATTAAGCGCCTCTCAGGGATTCTACCACGACCCAGTCTTCTATCACAGTGACCTCTTTTTAAGGACTCTGCTTTCTTATTAGCCCTTTCTTTAGGGACACCAACCTTCACAGGCTCATTTTTAGGCTGAGAACTCTTGGCTCCTTTAGGCAGTTTTTCACCTGCACCTTCAGATGTGTCACTGACTTTACTTGCAGCTTCTGCAGTTATCTCTGGTTTAACTTCTACCTCAGAGAACTTCTCTGCCTCAGAATTTTCACCATCCAATGTCAATATCTCTGCAGCTTCAGAGGACTTCCCATATGGTTTCACCTCAGTCTCAGCTTCAGAGGACTTCCCATATGGTTTCACCTCAGTCTCAGCTTCAGAGGACCTTTCATATGGCTTTTTCTCATGGTCTTCAGACTCTACTGTTTCTTGCCTTCATTGTTCAGACTCAAGCAGTTTTTCTTCTTTTACACGGACGGCTGTGGCTTTGGCCTCAGTTTCTATCTGAGACACTTTTAACCTCTCGTTAGCCAGTTCTACTATAGCTTGGTCACTACTTTCTTTTAGGACCTTCATGTTCCCTTCCAGCTTTAAACATTTCTGCTGCTCACTCTTGAGCTTAGCAGAGTTCTTCTTCTCACTTTCCAGCAATTCTGTCAAGTTTTTGACAGTATCCTCCAGGGACAGCAGTTGTTCTCTCATCTGCTCATTGTCTTTATTCAGTTGCGCCATCTTGGACACTTTCTGCTCATAGACTTTTAGCTGAGCCTCTTGTTCAGAGAGCTGAGTACCCAGTGAATCCAAGGCAGCTGCGCGAGACTTAATGTGCGTTTCGTTCTGCGCCTCCAGGCTCTGCAACTTTGAGCCATTACCACTTTCTCCTTCTCCAGCTCTTCCATGGCTACCAACCTAGCCTTATGATCACTTTGTAGAGCCAGATATGCCCCACACAGGACATTCACTTCTTCATCCTTGAATGAGATCTGCTTGGCCAGAATCTCCAGTTCTCTCTCCTTGCTGGTCATATAACCCTGGGAGCGGGACAGTTCCTCCTGCAGAGCCGCAAACTCACTTTTGTGGAGCTCCATATCTTTCTGCAGCTGAAGCTTCGCTTCCTGCTCTTTATTCAAGTCTGCAAGCATTTTTTCTTTCTCCTCTGTCAGGTGATGAACTACTTCCTTTTGAGACAATTTAGCAGAAACCATCTGTAAGGTTTCTTCAAGGATCTGGATCTGCTCCCTTTTTTTACTAAGACCAGTGCGTTTTTTCCGAGATCTCTTACTTACAGTTGTCTCCTTACTCTCGCTGCTGGACCTTGAGACATTCTCTTGTCCTCTGACAGTCACTTGTCCTTGGCCTGTCTCTTCCTTCAAGCCAACTCGTTCAGACTCTTCTCCACCTTTAGAAGTAGTCTCCCCCTTTTCAAGGGTCTCGGCCACTTGGGCTTCAGGGTAGTTCCTGGACAGTCTCTCTGGACTGTCTCTCTGCTCACTGGCAGACTTCTCTTTCACTTCAACACTGTCTCTCTGCTGCCCAGCAGAAATATCTAGGGCTCCTGGGTCTGCAACAACATCTGGTCCAGTGGTTCGACCTTCCTGGTCACGATCCATCTCTGGTCCAGACGTCACATCTCCTTCACTCAGGACTCTGTCTGTGACAGTAAGCGCAGCACCCAGCTCCACATGTACTCTCTTCAGTACTTCTGCATTATCCACAGACATCTCTGTAGCTTCTTTTCCAGTCACCTCTTCCAGATGACCGCGCAATTTCAACTCCCCTTTTGGCTCATCTTTATTCACAAGGTTCAGCATAGCTTCCTCTTTTCCAGTCTCATTCACTTCTTCCAGGTGACAGCACGACTTTAGCCCCACCTTGGGCTCACCTTCAGCTGGCGGATGGAACCCATGTTCCTATACCGGATCCGTTTCTGGTTTCACTGAAGATTCTGTTTCAGTCAGAGGCACACTTGTCACTTGAGTCGCTGGATCCTCTTGGACTTGACTCACGGTCTGGTCTTCAGCTCCCCCAGCAGTCTGGCAGACCCCTATCTGACCTACATCTAGTGACTGCTGACACTCCCCGTCCTCAGCCTCTGCTGAGTAACTCTCCACTAGTGTGTGGTGCAAGTCAAGTGTTGTGGGCCTATCAGGTGTACCTGCTCTTGTACTCCACAGCTGGGCTCGTCCCACTGTCTCCTCTCTGAGAAAAAAAGTTCCCACTTGCAACATGCGCGATTATTTTCTCTTGGCAACAACTTCACTGCAACTCTACCACTGGTTGCTCATAGCAACGTGTTTGCCCACATCCGACACCAATTGTAAGGATTCCTCCTAGGGGATTAACTCCGGGATCGACCTGGACACTGCCACGAGACACGTTTCAACTCTATAAACCCGCAGACAACGGTTATTCATGCAAGCCTGGCACCTTGCCAGCTTTATTTAGACTGGTTGCAGGTAAAACAAAACATAACTCAGGAACAAACCAAAGTCCTAGACCGTCTGGTCACTGACTACACATATCAGCATGCCCTGACTACTATCTGGTGAGCTACCCTCAGCCAGCATAAAACATGTGCCCCTGCAACCTGTTACTCACAGTTCACACCACTTCTTCACTTCTTGGACCGCTCACAGTTCACTGTGTGTTTCCTCAACAGGGTCCGTGTGTCTCCCCCTACAGCAATGTGCTGTTACCCAGGGAGAGCCCCAACTATTCTGTTTCTTTTTCTTTTAAACACACTTTCCCTTCCTGATACCTCATTAATCAGGCCACAGGTGGAGCATTCTGCAGAGATAGCAAGGGAAATACACCCTTTCCTTGCCACACTGCCACAATACACACACGTGCAATAATTCATACACACATAATACATATACACACACATCAAACTTACATATATACATCACACTTACACACATCTATCATAAATAGATAAATTACATAAATACACACATTCTACACACATCATACATATACGCACACATCAAACATACACACATCATACATACACATCATACTGATATACATCATACAAACACACACACACACACAATACATACACATCATACATACACCTGCCGCCGCCAACACATCATACATTACATGCATACTCACACCCCCTACACACATCATACATACACATCATGCTGATACACATCATACAAACACACACATACGATACATACACATCATACATACACCTGCTGTCGCCAACACATCAAACATTACATACATACATACTCACACACCATACACACGTCATACATACACATATAAATACACACACCATACATACACACATGCAATAATACATACACACATAATACATAAACTCACATACAACATACACATACATGCACATCACATCACACATACATCATGCAAACCGGACCGGAGGAGCGGTGGTCGGAACACTGAAGTGGGGCAGCAAACAGGCATACACCCTCCAGCCATACACTATATGGCTGGAGGCTGTATGTCTGTAGGGGAACTGAACTGCACCTAATGTGGGGGAACTGTACTGCACCTAATGTGGGGAGCTATACTGCACCTAATGTGGGGAGCTATACTGCACCTAATGTGGGGGAACTGTACTGCACCTAATGTAGGGGAACTGTACTTCACCTAATGTGGGGGAACTATACTGCACCTAATGTGGGGGAACCGTACTGCCAACCTAATGTGGGGGAACTGTACTGCCAACCTAATGTGGGGGAACTATACTTCCAACCTAATGTGGGGGAACTGTACTGCCAACCTAATGTGCGGGGACTTATACTGCCAACCTAATGTGTGGGGACTCATACTGCCAACCTAATATGCGGGACTTATACTGCCAACCTAAGTGTGATTAAGGAGGACTGGTGAAGGGGGGAGGGTGTGATTAAGGGGTGAAGGGGTGGGAGATGCTCTGATTATGAGTGACAGGGGACGGAGTAATAAGAGCATGGGACTGGTGAAGGAGGGTGTCTGAGTCTGCTTAAGAGGGACTGGTGAAAATATTTCTTACAAAGATTTTTTTCCTCTTTGTGTATGTTTACAGGGTAATGGGGGGGGGGGGGGGGGGGGCACCACAAGGTTAGCTCGCACAGGGCGCCTGAA
The DNA here is from genome assembly GCF_029499605.1 of Hyla sarda. Taxonomy (NCBI): domain Eukaryota; kingdom Metazoa; phylum Chordata; class Amphibia; order Anura; family Hylidae; genus Hyla; species Hyla sarda. The sequence goes on along the minus strand of NC_079190.1, from coordinate 116,752,505 downwards.
CACCTAAGGCCGGCTCTGTCTTCACGTCTTATTGCTTTGCTCCTTTAACCATTCTACTGAATACGATCTCTCTATTAGTAGAAATAAAAACACATATGATAGCTTGAAGGATTGAATGCAATATCTTAGGGCTTCAGGTAATGTTTTCTCTTTCTTTTACTGACCAACTGGTCTTTTCAAAATCAAAAAAATCCATTAAAAGTGAATAATTATTACAATTAGACACTTTTCAACTATGAGTTTCGCTAATACAACTTCTAAATTGTATCCAAGTTGTCCTCTTGAAATAGATTTCCCATGTAACATTGACAAACTAAATATTAATCATGTATTTTAGTGTTTCTGTAAATCCTATTAATGTTTTGCATCATTTATATACAGCCCATAAAAATAAAAGATGTGACATTCTATAGCTGGGAGATGTAAAATCTTGTAGTGAAACATGTGTTTGCTCCGGCCATACAGTAAGTCATTTCTTTAATAACTCCCAAGTTACTGCTATGCGGAGTATGTTAATTCTTATAAATAACTTATTATAATAATGAATAATGTAAGTGGAAATTATCGCGTTCACTAAAATGATAAATTAATCCAACCCAGGTCTTTTGTTGTGAACTGATGGGTAAAAGTAACTTTTTTAAGGAGAAGATTAAGGTTTTCCCCACAATCATTTCACACCTGGCTAACTGCACTATATGTATATATTAATATAAAGGATATTTAAATACAGTATTGTCTTTTTAGGAATACATTTGTTTTTTAGTAACCGTTCCCAAGCACCATATGGCATAAACATATGAAAGGGCTCATCCACGTTCTATTTATGACGTTTGGTTGACTGAAGTCATAAAGATACAAATAGTAGTGTACAATAAATTCTGGAGGGAGATGTCTATTCATGTCTATGGAGAGATAAAAGGATCTAGATCACTCTATGCAGGCTTCACAAATGTAAAATATCAAAATATCTTTTAACAGACACACAACCGACCCTATAATTTCCTTAATAAAATTATTAGTCAGGTTTATCCTAGAAGAGAAAATATCTAAGGGTGCGTTCACACGGCCGTCAGTCCCGGTTTTTTTAATCCCGGTTTTGCAGGCTGTAAACGGATTAAAAATGGTTTTAAAAAAATCTCATTCATGTCAATGGGATTTTTCTTACAATCTGTTTACATCCATTTGTACCCATCTGCACTAATTTTGTTTTGTTTTTTGACGGTAGTAAAAACGGCACATGCAGTATTATTTCTTCCGTCAAAAAAATGGAAGAACCTTTAATGTCATCCGCTTGCCTCCGTTTTTTCAATCCATTTTTTGGTCCAGCATGCTCAGAAAAAAAAAAATTTTTGTTTATTAACTGAACAATAACGGATCCAAATGGATAAAACGGATAACATCGGTTTGCATCCGTTATTGTCCATTTTTATTTTTGACGGGAGAAGAGCGGGACAGGTCTAGACGGCCGTGTGAACTGAAGAATTAAAATCCGGATTGCTATGACTAAGAGCCAGTGTGGACCTAAAACGTGTCAGCATTGAAGAGTATGAATTTTAACTCTTTAGTTGCTGGAAATGTACTACTCCATTATATGGGGTCCGGAGGTAGCTCTCCTACATTTATGACTTGATCATATGCCCCTACCTGATGTAACTGTTGTTACTCGCTTTCTTGGCTTAAAGGGGTACTCCCGTGGAAAACTTTTTTATTTTATTAAATCAACTGGTGCCAGAAAGTTAAACAGATATGTAAATCACTTCTATTAAAAAATCTTAATCCTTCCAGTACTTGTTAGGGGCTGTATACTAAAGAGAAATCCAAAAAAGAAATCAATTTCCTCTGATGTCATGACCACAGTGCTCTCTGCTGACCTCTGTTGTCCATTTTAGGAACCGTCCAGAGCAGCATTTGTTTGCTATGGCGATTTTCTCCTGCTCTGGACAGTTCCTAAAATGGACAGCAGAGGTCAGCAGAGAGCACTGTGGTCATGACATCAGAGGAAATGCATTTCCTTTTTGGATTTCTCTTTAGTACACAGCCCCTAAAAAGTACTGGAAGGATTAAGATTTTTTAATAGGAGTTATTTACAAATCTGTTTAACTTTCTGGCACCAGTTGATTTAAAAAAAAAGTTTTCCACAGGAGTACCCATTTAAAGGGGTACTCCACCCCTAGACATCTTATCCCCGGGATCCCCGCTGCGGCACTTCGCTATCATTACAGCACAGAGCGAGTTCGCTCTGCACGTAATGACGAGCAATACAGGGGCCGGAGCGTCGTTACGTCACGGCTCCGCCCCTCGTGATGTCACGGCCCGCCTCTTTCAATACAAGTCTATGGGAGGGGGCGCGACGGTCTTCACGCTCCCTGCCATAGACTTGCATTAAGGGGACGGGCCGTGATGTCCCGAGGGGCGGAGCCATGACGTCACGCGGCTCCGCCCCTGTATCTCCCGTCATTACGCACAGAGCAAACTCGCTCAGTGCTGTAATGATAGCAGGGTGCCGCAGCGGGGATCCCGGGGCTCCCCAGCAGCGTCACCACGGCGATCTGACAACTTATCCCCTATCATTTGGATAGGGGATAAGATGTCAAGGGGCGGAGTACCCCTTTAAACAAAAATTGCAGCTACGTGGAAAAGTTCTAATGATCCCACTCTTGCACATTAAATCAAAGCGAGCCACTTTAATTGTGAACCCCCCAAAAAAAGACTAAGTGAGGAGAGCGAAACGTACGTTGGGGCACTTTTGTAATGGTGTGCTGACATTGTGTAAGGCAGGTAATACCCCCTATGCTTGTGTTTCTGGGTCTTTATGTGTGATGTAATTTCTCCATGATCAGTAGTAACCTCTGCAGGCCTCTTGCAGCATTATCTCGCTGTGTCCCTGACCGTATTTTTTTGACTGTTTGATTTCACCATTAACTGTTATAATTTATGCATTGACTCCATTGCTTTTTCTGTGAAGTGTAACATGGTGTCTTTTTTATTTACATTTTAACCATTTCTTTTTCAAGTATGTTTTTTATGATGTTAATAAACACAACTGATACATGATTGGACAACTAATAACAATACTGCTCATTTACATATGCTCACAAACATACTAACTGCTGCATTATTTTATTATGTCTTACTTGTTAGGATTGTTTTATGTATGAGAACTCAACTGATGAATTCTATTTTCTTTTTCATATTTAAGCTATGTGGTCCTGTTTTTTTTAATCTTACATATTTTTTTTTACATATTACTTTAATCTTTCTTGTAATTATATCTGTGTCTATTCTGAGATATATTATGGTGCTGTGTAAATCATTATAATTAATACAGATAACTCAAGTATACATTTTATTGGATTGCACCATTCATTGTACTTTTTATTGTCACTGCTCTTTATCCTCTTATATCTTCCGATACCTCATGACCATACATTCAGTGTCTCTCACTGCTCACCTTGTCCCCTTACTATTGTAGTCCTCCTATTGCTCTGTCCTAGGGTCTCTACTCTTTTCCCATGATACCTTTGGACAGGGACTGATCATAGAACCCCATGGCTTTATTTGTCATTTTTATGCTAATGACACTAATATCTACCTCTCTGGTCTGGATTAGAGATGGGTGAATTGAAGCTGCCGATGTCGAATTCATTCAGAATTTCATAAAAAATTTGATTCTGAACAAATCTGAATTTCCTCGCGCTTTGTGGTAACGAATTGATTAATTCCCCACATTTTGTGTCGGCTGGGGGGCTAAAATGGCTGCTACACGTGTGAGGACATGGGGCAAGGTAGTCTGGGAAGGTGAGTATGCAGGATTACCCTTAATCACATGGCAGCATGCAGCCTATCATCAGCTGGCCAACCCTGTGATGTCATCCTATATATTCGGCAGCAATTGCCAAAGATGGCATTTCCCGTTTTGCTGAGAGAACAGAGACTGTGTGTGCGCACTATTCACTGTTACTGACAATACAGATCTTTACAGCGACAAATCTATTCACCTCAAGCCCGCATTCGTTCTGGCTAGAGAGAGAGAGAGAGAGAGAGAGAGCAGACACTGTGTGGTCACTAATCAGCATTACTGACAATACAGATCAGCACAGGGGAAATTTTTGAAAAATTCACCCATCTCTACTCTAGATGTCCCCTTTCTACTATCCTGGATCCAGGAGTGTCTATTGGTTATGTCTTTCTTCTCCTCCTCCCACTTTCTAAAAGTCAACATGGATAAAACAGAATTCATTATCTTTCCCCAATCTTGCTCAACTCTTCCCACCCACTCTATCTATTACAGTCAATGGCTCTACTTGCTCCCTTGTGCCACACATCTGCTGTCTCAAGATAACCTTTAATACTGTTCTGTCTTTCAAGCTAAACATCCAAGCTCTTACCACTGTCTGCTGCCTTCACCTCAAAAAAATATTTCTCAAATCAAAACTTTTATCATCATGTGCCTGCCCTCATCATCTCCCACTTGGGCTACTGCAACATCCTCCACTGTGGCCTTCCATCTAACATTCATGCTCCCTCTAATCCACACTTAACCCTGCTACTCAACAAATCCACATACTCTCCGAATACCTCTCCCCTCACATATTGTTCAATCTTCACAAGAACTCCATCTGTTCTCTTCTTGCTCAGTTGTCACACTACCATTGTTCCTGTGCTTCCCCCAACCATGGATATCCCTGCCCCAACACATCAAACTCTCACCCACTATCAAAACCTTCAAAAGCAACCTGAAAACCCATCTCTTCTGAACAGGCTACAACCTACAATAACCCTGTGGAACTGGACAACTGCTTTCCTCATCTACTGTCTCTCTCTTGTAGCTTGTAGATTGTAAGCCAGAGTCCTTTCTCCATCGGTACCAGTCTGTCATTTGTGATTTTTTTATTTTATTGTACAGAGCCCTAGTACTTAATATTCCATTGCTTTTATCAGGATTTACAGTTTTCTATATAAAAACCTCATCTCAGCTCATATCCAGGGTATACAATGTGTGTACTCCTAGCCCGTCACGATGCATAGACATCTCTCTACAGGTCTGTGGTCTCCAAATGTCCCGGTATTCATCATAATAATTAACATTTTGATTTCCCTTTTGTTGTTTATATATGATGACATATCCCACGGTGCTGTTATGGTAAAACAAGAAAGCCAATTAGAGGCACGGTATTTATAACCACTAATAACCATGTCTGTCCCTGATGTTTTCTAAGGGATTGGCATTTATCTTTATTTACGATCTTAAGAAAACCTACAGCAATTAAAGATCTAAAGCTTTATAAATATGATAAAGATCTTGATACACTATCTGGAATGAAACATGGAGGATCTGGGAGGCAATGAGTAATATAATTATTTTGTAAGAACTTAAAGATTGCAGTATGCAGATATTATATAGTACAAGGATAATTTACTCTGCTATTCAGGAATTATGTTACAGTGTGAAAAAGCTAATACTGAAACATTTATATCCCACAATTCAAAGCTTTAAATATTTATCAAGAGCTTATCATTTCATAGAAATTATATGATCAGATCCAATCTGAAGAAGCTTCTAGTAACATATTCATAAATATGTGCTGTAGAATATTGGTAAGAATATGAATGTGCCTACTCAATATCCTGTCTTCTGTTAAGGCCTTGAGTGGTAGATCCAATATTTAAGTTTTTCAATTATTTATCGTATTGTTGGTCAACATCTTATTATTATTATCTCTTTAACTCTTTGCAAATTAACTTTTTCCAAGATGATTGGAGAATCCAATGATAAACCCAAAATAAGATAAACTCCAGCTCCAGATTCCAGATAAGCAGTAAACATCTATCTATCTATCTATCTATCTATCTAGGGTAGTAATCTGCAGCACTCCAAGGGTAGGTGCAAAAATAAAGTGCTTTATTCCATACTAATACAGAGCAACGTTTCAGCTGCCATGCAGCCTTTCTCAAGCTTGAGAATGCTTGAGAAAGGCTGCATGGCAGCTGAAACATTGCTCTGTATTAGTATGGAATAAAGCACTTTATTTTTGCACCTACCCTTGGAGTGCTGCAGATTACTACCCTGGATGTGTGACTGCCTGGAACGGGCTATATCGCTGCTGGCACCACTCTTATTTATCTACCCCTTTGGATGTGCTGCTCTGTTGGTATTTTGGGAATATCTATCTATCTATCTATATATCTCTCATATCTATCTATCTATTTCATATTTATCTATCCCATTTTATTTATTTACTTCATTTTGGAAACTACACTCCTCACCCAATATAATAAGGGGTGCAGTGAGCATTTACCGCAGGTGTCTGGCAGATTTTTGGAACAGTGGTCCGTGAAAATGAAAAACAGCCCACTGTTCCAAAAGTGGGGTGGTGGGGGGTAAATGCTCACTGCACCCCTTAATACTTTCCGTGAGGGGGTAGTTTCCAAAATGGGGTCATATGTGGGTCTGTGTGTGTGTGTGTGTGGGGGGGGCACTGTTCTGGTAGCATGGGAGCTTTGTAAATGCACATGGCCCCCGACTTCCATTCCAAACAAATTCTCTCTCCAAGAGCTCAATGGCACTCCTCTTCTGAGCATTGTAGTTCACCCGCAGAGCACTTTACATCCACAAATGGGGTATTTCCATACTCAGAAGAAATGGGGTCACACATTTTCTCCTATAACCTCTTGTAAAAATTGTAAATTTGGGGAAAAAAGTGCATTTTAGTGAAAAAACATGTATTTACACATCCGAATTTAATAAATAGTCGTCAAACACCTTTTGGGAGTTAAGGCTCACTGTACCCCTTGTTACGTGCCTTGAGGGGTATAGTCTCCGAAATAGTATGCCATGTGGTGATTTTTTGCTGTTCTGGCACCATAGGGGCTTCCTAAATGTGACATGCCCCCCAAAAACCATTTCAGCAAAATTTGCTTTCAAAAAGCCAAATGTGGCTCCTTCTCTTCTGAGCATTGTAGTGCGCCAGCAGAGCACTTGACATCCATAAATGGGGTTACAAATTTGGGGGGGGGGGTCATTTTCTCCTATTACCTCTTGTAAAAGTGGTAAATTTCAGGGGGAAAATGCATTTTAGTGAAAGAAAAAAACATAATTTACAAGTACGGCTTTAAGGAAAATTCCTCAAACACCTGTGGGGTGTTAAGGCTCACTGTACCCCTAGTTATGTGCCTTGAGGGGTGTAGTTTCCAAAATAGTATGCCGTGTGTTTTTTTTCCCGCTGTTATGGAACCTTAGGGGCTTCCTAAATGTGACATGTCCCCTAAAAACCTATTGAGCAAAATTCACTCTCCAAAATACCATTGTTGCTCCTTCGCTTCTGAGCCCTCTAGTGCACCCACAGAGCACTTTACATCCACATATGAGGTATTTCCTTACTTGAGATAAATTGGGTTACACATTTTGGCGGGCATTTTCTCCTTTTACCCCTTGTAAAAATTCAAAAACTGGGTCTACAAGAACATGTTAGTGTAAAAAAATCGAGATTTTGTATTTTCTCCTTCACATTTCTGCTATTCCAGTGAAACACCTAAAGGATTAACAAACATTCTGAATATCATTTTGTATACTTTGAATGGTGAAGTTTTTATAATGGGGTCATTTTTGGCGTATTACTAATTTGAAGACCCCTCAAATCCACTTCAAAACTGAACTGGTCCCTGAAAAATCTGATTTGGAAAATTTTGTGAAAAATTGGAAAATTGCTGCTGAACTTTGAAGCCCTCTGGTGTCTTCCAAAAGAAAACATGTCAACTTTATGATGCAAACATAAAGTAGACGTATTGTATATGTAAATCAATATATAATTTATTTGGTATGTCTATTTTCCTTACAAGCAGAGAGTTTCAAAGTTAGAAAAATGCAAAATGTAACAAATTTTCATGAAATTTTTGAATTTTTCACCAAGAAATGATGCAAGTATCGAGGAAAATTTACAACTATGATAAAGTAGAATTTATCACAAAAAAACTTTCTCGGAATCAAATTCATAAGTAAAAGCATCCCTGAGTTATTAATGCTTAAAGTGCAGTGGTCAGATGTACTAAACATGCTCTGATCCTTAAGGTGAAAATGGACTTGGTTCTTAAGGGGTTAAAGGTGTACTCTTGTGTGCAAATTTTTTTTTTGGAACATCAAGTGGCTGTAGTTTTTTTTTTTTTTTTTTTTTTTTTGCATTTGACAATTATGTTGTTTAAAAAAATCTAAATACTTACATTAGTTTTCAGCTGCTGTAAATTACAGAGGAAGTTGTGTCATTTTTTTCCAGTCTGACAACAGTGCTCTCTGTTGACGCCTCTGTTCATGTCACAAACTGTTTTGAGCAGGCGATGTTTGCTATGGTGATTAGCTCTGACTTTGGACAGTTACTGACACAGAGGTGTTAGCAGAGAGCACCGTGGTCACACATTCCAAAACTAAAATGTTTTCATTTAGTTTTTGTTATGTTGGTTTACAAATGTTAACCATTAATTTTAAACATCATTTAAAATAAATGGAATATTCTAACAAGCTATTGTTTTAACTTAGAAAGAAGCCACACGTAGCTCAGGGTGCACTGAACCTTGCCTGGCTTTTCTGATCCTGTAATTCAGACATTATAGACTGCATGTTAGCAAAAATGTCTTCCCTAAGCTTTCCTGCCTGGGACATAATTTTCGCCTGAGCCTAACTTTCTTATCCAAATAACTCTGTAAAGATTCCTGCATCTTGTTAAGGTAAGTCTTCATATCTTCACGGCTTGCTTGATGTGAAGTATTATAGTGAGTGATCGGCTCCAGATGTAGTGTTGCAATCTCTGAGTCTTCTACATTTTCCACCTTTAGATAAAATAACAGTTTAGCATGCTTGTCCTTTGATATTCCTAAACCCAACATGTATTTTAAACTATTTTTGCACCCAGTGTTAATCATCAACATAGTGATAATATTTTAGAAAAAAGGATAGCTTGATGATTCCTTATCACGTTTTCATGCAATCTTAATTAGTAACTGTGGTTAAAGGCGTGTTCGAGGAATTTTTTTTATTTGACTATGCTGCAGGGGCTGTAAAGTTAGTGTGGTTCATAATTTAGTGTCTGTACCTGTGTATGACGATTTTCTCTCAATTCTTCTGTGATTTTCACCCCAATATTTATTTTTAACAGCATACAAAATGACTGTTGTCTCAGATTTTTCCCAGCTTGCACTGTGGCCGGGGCCTGACCCACTTGTCAGCTGATAACAGGGAGCCTGTCTGCTTCAATGGGTGAAGGGATCGCTTGGTGGGAGAGAGATCAATCTGCAACTAATACAACAGCTGTAGGCACCCTGATTGAAAACCACAGGTCTTTTGAATGGATGCAGCTCATTTATTTTTCAATGGGTGGGGTGGCTGATGTGTGGGAGGAAGGAAAATTGAATTATGGGATTTGTAGTCAAAAAAATAAAACTGAAAAAGGAAATACCAGTCCACAAAAAGATAGCCACAGTGTTATGATAATCTCACAACATAGCCATTTAGCCCCAAGACAAGCGCAGATCCTTCCTAAGCATGTCCATTACTGTCTGCCAGTTATGTACTAAAATCCCCTTACAGTGAATAACCACTTTAACCTCTAGCTCTCGTCTGTGTGTGTCTGTGAGGATTAAAAATGCATGAAGTGTGGACAGGACAAGCAGGGCTCTGTGCATGATCCAGACTTGTCAAGCCTCCTGTTGTGTGAGCCATGGGCATGTATTGGAGCATCACTGCACAGGGCCTCAGTTTAACAATCCCTGCTTTTTCTTTCACACTTCCTGTTTTGTAAATCATACAAGAAGGCCACAGGCCATATCTGCGTAAACTAAAATAGACAAATATTGAACCTGATGTCAGGGCGTGTCAATGAAATACAACTTGTATGTTATTTGCTCCCTTATAAACATTTTTAGTGGTTAATGACAGTTACCCTTTTTTAGATGTCTATACTTTTATCATTAATGGGGTACTCCGCTGCTCAGCGTTTGGAACAAACTGTTCCGAACGCTGGAGCCGGCTACGGGAGTTCATGATATCATGACGTCACTCCCCGCCCCCTCAATGCAAGTCTATGGCTGTCACGCCCCCTCCAATAGACTTGCATCTAGGGGGCGGGGTTATGACATCACATTTGTTCCAAACGCTGAGCAGCGGATTACCCCCCCCCCTTCAATGTAGCCTTCTAGTCTACATAGTAAGATACTTACCACTTCATTTATATTGTCCACACTGCTGGAAGGGCCATGAGATGAGGTAACATCGGATTCTCAACTTTGCACCTCATTTGCTTGCATTGATTTTTCTTTCTTTCAGGTATCAATGATGTTACATGTATATAGAAAAAAAGAAAAGGAAAATAAAATTTACAAGTATGAGACACAAATGGAAAAAACAGCGCTCGGAGGCAGTATAAAACATAATAACAATCAAACCAAAATATAGTAGATTGTCACTGAGATAAACTTACTTCACTAGGGGAGATGTGTAGGTACAGTTATCTTTCACATCATCCCCTTCCAGGAGAGTATGACAAAAAGGCCCGGAGGTCCGTGGATAGATAGGGTAGGGTTTATTGCAACGCGTTTCGGAGGGCTTACAGGATCGCCTCCTTCCTCAGACATATATCAAAACAAAGTAATAACAGCCCCCTTATATACATACCATGTCCGGGGTAGAGGCGTGTTAATTGGTTCTTGTGTTCTAATGAAAGGATGGTTTGAGGACCTGCAGATCCGGTTCTGCAGGTCACGTGTTCCAGGGTCACGTGACCCTGGAACACGTGACCTGCAGAACCGGATCTGCAGGTCCTCAAACCATCCTTTCATTAGAACACAAGAACCAATTAACACGCCTCTACCCCGGACATGGTATGTATATAAGGGGGCTGTTATTACTTTGTTTTGATATATGCCTGAGGAAGGAGGCGATCCTGTAAGCCCTCCGAAACGCGTCGCAATAAACCCTACCCTATTTTGATGGAAATATACCATCAAATACATCACAGACTGGAGAGTGAAACTAAACGCACCCAAGCCATACCTGGAATGACACATTTTTGGTCAGTTCTTCACCACTTGGCAACAGGAAACTTTCAACACTGTGTAGCCGGAAAACTGGGCATAAGTCAGCCGACATTCAGCAGAATTTTAAGGCAAGTTATCTCTGCAATTGTGGCAACTATATTAAATTCCCAAGGCAGCTGAGTGAGCTGCGAGCATTTAAACAAAAAATGTTATGCCAAAGCAGGGTTCCCTGGCGCAATAGGGTTGATTGACTGCACCCATATTGCCTTCATGCCACCATTCGCTGACAAACACATGTATAGAAACAGAAAACTTTTTCATTCAATTAATGTCCAAATTGTTTGTGGACCTGACTTTCAAATCACTGATGTAGTGGCACAGATTCCGGGAGGAACCCATGATGCCTATATTTTAGGACAAAGCACCATAGGAGAGATGTTTCAGAGCGCAGCCTATGGGGATGGTGTGATACTTGGTAGGTATCCTATTTTTTTTTTGATTATTTTGGATTAGTGAAGCACGGAGTACATCGGGGCACAATAATCTTTAAGGCATGTGACAAGGAAGCTAAGAAGCTATTTATGTAAAAAAAATAAGTAAATAGACTGAAGACATAAAAAATACCTTACTAGCATTTTGACCAATGTTCACACAAGCTAAAATTGTGTATCAGGACAAAAAAAAAAAAAAAAAAAAGATTTGTATATACATCAGAGAGCAACGTGGAACCAGGTAAGGGTGACTAGAGGAGACAGGTTTTTTCATTAATAATTGCACAAAGGAATGAAATACTTTTAGCATACTGGATGTGTTGTAAATGCGTTGTAGAAATGATCTTGTAATTGCCTTTACCCTTTATTAACCTTACGCAATCTCTTTTGACAGGTGATAACGGCTATCGTCTGACAACCTGGCTTCTAACTCCTTATTTGAATCCAACCACAGAATCTGAGACAAGATATAATCGGGCAAACAGGAAGACACGTTTAATAGTAGAACGGCTTTTTGGAGTGCTTAAAGGGGTACTCCCACCCTAGACATCTTATCCCCCTATCCAAAGGATAGGGCATAAGATGCCTGATCGCGGGGGTCCTGTCACTGGGGATAGGGGATAAGATGTCTAGGGTGGGAGTACCCCTTTAAGAGTCGCTTCAGATGCTTAGATGTGACAGGGGGAGCTCAACTATACAAGCCCAAACTTTTTTGTGAAATTATTGTTGTGTGTTGTGCCCTTCACAATGTGGCTAATGCACATTCTATATCTATAGAATTAGCGGATGACCTCCGTGAACACATTCCTTTTCAGGGGTTGTATGGAGTTCAGACAAGCAATGCTGGAATTGGTCATCGTAAAGAGTTAACCCAACGTTTTCTTGAATAATTCAAAGGTGGAGGTGAGAGCTCATCATCTTCCTAATCTCTTATTTTTTCTATCTGCTGTTCAGTTTTTTTATACATTACAAATTCGATTTGGCCGATTTGCAAAATTTTCCGAAAAAATTTGGTTCAGTCCTAATTTATTTGCGGTGAAACTCTATTAAAAACGGCTATTTCTGGCCTACAGAGATGCTCAATAGGGGTGTAGAACAATTTGCCTTGTCCTAACACGCATAGGGAGTGTGCTGTGTTAGTGAAATAATACTGTTATTCAGGATGATATACAGATTACAGGCATCGCTATTAGAATCACAGCTGTAGAGCGTCAGGTTGGGGCAGATTTTTTATGTAATTATTATTTCGTTTAATTTGAATTTATTTACATTTTTTGATTACCCATTCTGGTGAGTATCGAGCTGGAAGTCTGCCGCGAGGGGAGCTACCACCTGTTCCAGCCCTCAGCACACCCCCATACTCTAAGTGTTCACTTGTAAAGGAAGGGACTACAGAACCAGCAACTTGGACCGGAGCACATTCAGCTTCTGTGCCATTGGATAAGTGAACGCATAAAGCTAGAAGTGGCTGCAGTGATAAAGCTTGTACTTGTATCTTAACCCCTTAAGGACGCAGGACGTACTCAAACGGCCCCTTTTCCGAGTCCATAAGGACTCAGGACGTTTGAGTACGTCCTATCAAATCCCGGCCCCCCGCCGCTAGCTAGAGGGGAGCCGGTGCCCGATGCCTGCTGAAATCGTTCAGCAGGCATCGCGGCATATCACCCAGGGGGGTCATGATGACCTCCCATGTTGGCGATGGCCGCAGATCGCTGGACAATTCAGCCCAGCAATCTGCGGCGGATTCCGGGTCAATCGGGTCTCCAGGGCCCCGAACAGCCATAGCCAGCAGGGGTGAGGTGGCACTGGTGCCACCTCACGATCACCCTGATTCGTCGGCCGGCCGACCAATCAGGGCACCTGCTGCGGGTGTCACTCCCGCAACCTGCTCCGCCCCTCTTCAGGAGGACGTGATCGGGTGCGGGAAGAGGACCCCGGCAGCTGGGGACCCCTATCCCCGGCATCAATGTTGGGATCGGGGCCCCAGGAGCGACGGCGGCGAGGGACTGACCTGAAGTGGCGTGGATCAGCAGTTGGAGATGAGTGACAGCCTCCTGCTGTTGCTTAGCAACAGCTCCCAGCATGCAAAAAGGGCATGCTGGGAGCTGTAGTTATGCAACAGCAGGAGGCAGACCACCACAACTCCCAGCATTCCCTTATGGGCATGCTGGGAGTGATAGTTTTGCAACAGCTGGAGGCACCTTTTTTTCTATGGAAAAGTGTACCTTCAGCTGTTGTACAACTACAACTCCCAGCTTGCACAAACAGCTAAAGTGCATGCTGGGAGTTGTAGTGGGGCATCTGCTGGTTACATAACTACAACTCCCAGCATGCCCGTTGGCTGTCGGTGACTGCTGAGAGTTGAAGTTTTGCAACAGCTGAAGGCACACTGGTTGTGAAACTCAGAGTTTTTTTTTTACCTTACTCAGTGTTTCACGACGGTGTGCCTCCAGCTGTTGGAAACTACAACTCCCAGCATGCACCGTACATACTGGGAGTTGTAGTTTTGCAACAGCTGGAGGCACACTGTTTGTGAAACACTGAGTTAGGTCACAAACTCAGTGATACACAACCAGTGTGCCTACAGCTGTTGCAAAACTAAAACTCTCAGCGTGTACAGTCTGTCAGCGCATGCTGGGAGTTGTAGTTTTGCAACAGCTGGATTTTACCCCCTCCCCAATGTGAACGTACAGGGTACACTCACATGGGCGGAGGTTTACAGTAAGTATCCGGCTGCAAGTTTGAAAAAGTCGTGAAACACCTGTGGGGTATAAAGGTTCACTTAACCCCTTGCTATGTTCCCCGAGGGGTCTAGTTTCCAAAATAGTATGCCATGGGGGGTATTTTTTTGCTGTCCTGGCACCTATGGCTTCCTAAATGCGGCATGCCCCCAGAGCAAAATTTGCTTCCAAAAAGCCAAATGTGACTACTCCTCTTCTGAGACCTGTAGTGCGCCAGCAGAGCACTTTTCACCCCCATATGGGGTGTTTTCTGAATTGGGAGAAATTGTGCTTCAAATTTTGGGGGTATTTTCTGCTATTACCCTTTTTAAAAATGTAAAATTTTTGGGAAAACAAGCATTTTAGGTAAAAACATTTTTTTTTTTAACATTTGCAAAAGTCATGAAACACCTGTGGCGTATTAAGGCTCACTTTATCCCATGTTACATTCCCCAAGGAGTCTAGTTTCCAAAATGGTATGCCATGTGGGTTTTCTTTGCTGTTTTGACACCCTAGGGGCTTCCTAAAAGTGACATGCCCCCCAAAAACCATTTCAGAAAAAAGTTTTCTCTAAAATCCCATTTTCGCTCCTTCCCTTCTGAGCCCTCTACTGCGCCCGCCGAACACTTTAAATAGACATATGAGGTATGTGCTTACTCGAGAGAAATTTGGCTACGAATACAAGTAAAAAATTTCTCCTTTTACCACTTGCAAAAATTCGAAAATTGGGTCTACAAGAACATGTCAGTGTAAAAAATGAAGATTTTGAATTTTCTCTTTCACTTTGCTGCTATTCCTGTGAAACACCTAAAGGGTTAAAACACTGACTGAATGTCATTTTGAATACTTTGGGGGGTGTAGTTTTATAATGGGGTCATTTATGGGGTATTTCTAATATGAAGACCCTTCAAATCCACTTCAAACCTGAACTGGTCCCTGAAAAAATTTCGAGTTTGAAAATTTTGTGGAAAAATGGAAAATTGCTGCTGAACTTTGAAGCCCTCTGGTGTCTTCCAAAAGTTAAAACTCATACATTTTATGATGCAAACATAAAGTAGACATATTGTATATGTGAACCAAAAAAATTAATTATTTTGAATATCCATTTTCCTTACAAGCAGAGAGCTTCAAAGTTCGAAAAATGATACATTTTCATTTTTTTCATCAAATTTTGGGATTTTTCACCAAAAAAGGATGCAAGTTACAATGAATTTTACCACTATGTTAAAGTAGAATATGTCACGAATAAACAATCTCGGAATCAGAATGATAAGTAAAAGCATTCTAGACTTGTTAATGTTTAAATTGACAGTGGTCAGAATTGCAAAAAAGGGCTGAGTCCTTAAGGTGAAAAAGGGCTAAGTCCTTAAGGTGTTAAAATCGAGCTTGCGGTCCTCCGCCAGGCGAGATACCACCTGTTACAGCCCCTGACTCTCAGCGCCCCCCTGACTGTGAAAGTGCGAATGTTTAATTTAATCAGTTATGGTTCATTGTTGTGGCTCTATCGATTTTTTGAAATTGTAATTTAAGATTTAATAATAAAATGTGTGGTTACAAAAGACCAATCCAACAAGGAGTCACATGTCACATGGCGGCACAATGACAGAGCCTAGATTAATTTTCAAATTTAAATTGAAGATTTATGGTAGCTAGTGCTACCATAAAAATGTTTAGGTAATTTCCCAGCAGCATGACGAGGCCATATAGTAGCTGAATGACACAGCCTGGTCTTGGCGGCAGCATGAGGAGACCATAAGGCCTCACAATCACTAAGATTAAAAGATGAATTTCCAAATTTAAATTGAAGATTTATCGTGGCTAGTTCTACCATAAAAATGTTTAGGTAATGTCCCAACCTCAAGAGGAGACCATATAGTGGCTGAAAGACACAGCCTGGAGTTTGCGGCAGCATGAGGAGAACATATAGTGGCTGAATGACACAGCATGGAGGTGGCGGCAGCATGAGGAGAACATATAGTGACTGAATGACACAGCCTGGAGTTGGCGGCAGCATGAAAAGACAACATATAGGCTGAATGACACAGCCTGGAGCTAGCGGCAGCATGAGTAGACCAAATAGTGGCTGAATTACATTGCCTGGAGCTGGCAGCAGCATGAGTAGACCATATAGTGGCTGGATGACACAGCCTGGAGTTTGCAGCAGCATGAGGAGACCATATAGTGGCTGAATGACACAACATGGAGGTGGCGGCAGCATGAGGAGAACATATAGTGGCTGGATGACACAGTCTTGAGTTGGCAGCAGCATGAGGATACCACATAGTGGCTGAATGGCACAGCCTGGAGTTGGCGGAAGCATGAGGAGACCACATAGTGGCTGAATGACACAGCCTGGAAGTGGCGGAAGCATGAGTAGACCATATAGTGGCTGAATGGCAAAGCCTGGAGTTGGCAGCAGCAAGAGGAGACCAAATAGTGTATGAATGACACAGCCTGGAGGTGGCAAAAGCATGAGTAGACCATAAAGTGGCTGAATGGTACAGCCTGGAGTTAGTGGCAGCAAAAGGAGACCATATAGTGGTTGAACGACACAGCCTGGAGTTGGCGGCAGCATGCGGAGAACATATAGTGGCTGAATGATACAGCATGGAGGTGGATGCAGCATGAGGATAACATATAGTGGTTGAATGACAAAGCGTGGAGGTGGCAGCAGCATGAGAAGAACATATAGTGGCTGAATGACATAGCGTGTAGGTGGCGACAGCATGATGAGAACATATAGTGGCTGAATGACACAGCCTGGAGTTGGTGGCAGCATGAGTAGACCACATAGTGGCTGAATGACACAGCCTGTAATTGGCGGCAGCATGAGGAGAATATATGGTGGCAAAACGAGAAGGCCTGGAGGTGGCAGCAGCATCAGGAGTCCTGATACTGACCCAGTGACAGAGTGGTGTGGTGTGTGGCAATACCAGTACCCGGTGACGAAGGTGGGTGAAAAAAGGTCTGATGCAGAGGAATGTTTGTAACTGGGGAGCAGCGCCTTAAATCTATTTTGCACTATCCATATTTGTGAATTGTTGGTGTGGCAACATGGTCAATCTACTCTGATGCATCAGGCATTGGTGAATGGAAATCCTGGCTGATCCATGCCTGATTCATCTTCACAAAGTACAGAGTCTCCACATTTTTCGTGGACAGACGAGTGTTCCTTGGGGTGACTCTTGCCCCTGCAGCACTAAACACCCACTCTGATGGCACACTACTGGCCGGGCAGGACAGCTTTTCCAGGGAAAACTCTGCTAGTTGCGGCCACAAATCAAGTTTGGCTTCCCAGAAGTCCAGCGGGTCCACCACCTACTGGTTCAGGTCCTGCTCCAGGTCTACCTGCTGCTGATGAGTTGTTTCACTATGCGGGTGAAGAAAGGTACTCATCAGTGACTGTAGACTCTGGCTGCTGATGAAGCTGGTACTGCTCCTGCCACCCCACCCCTCCCCAGCAGCCATGGCAGTGGAAGTTAAGAGCAGAGGGCCCCCCGAGTCAGACCTGCAAGAGCATGGACGATGGCGCCTATAGGCATCGGCCAACTCACTACATAGGATGTCTCTGTAGTAGGTCAGTTTATCCTCCCTCTCAGCGGGTGTAAAAAAGGCCCCCATTTTGTACCAAAAGAGAGGGTCCAATAAGGTGGAGAGCCAGAAGTCATCCCGCTGCCAAACGGTGACAATTTAGTGGTCACGACGCAAGCAAGTGAGCATGCATCATGACATTTGTGGAAGTGACTCAGAGGGACTCCCTGCCTCCATCTTCATTGCATACTGCCACGGTGTGTCTGGGTCCCCTGAATGACTGACTCAAAGTAGGGTAGCAGGGGCATCTGGAGCGACAGAAAAAGGGTATGACACACAGCTCCCTTCGGCTGAGTTGGTGGAGCCTTGGCTGGCTTAAACATGGAGCGACGTGCCACAGGATGATGCAGCAGTCACGCTTCACCTTCTGTCGACACATCTTGCATGTGGCTATGTTAACCTTGCTTGATGAAATACTGCCACATCCCAGAGTAGCTGATTTTCCCACCAACAGTCCGCACTAATTGACTGCTACTGCCTCCGTCTCAAGGAACCCCTGTTCCTTTACCTCCTGGGAAGGTAGGCTGCCGTGAAGCAGGTGGTATACCCCAGGCACATTTGGCTCCAGACTTTCCACTTCTGCTGCCATGCTGACTGCCAACCATGCTACCACCTTGCTGTCTCAGCTGCTGCCTCACGGGCAACCTGCAACCCTCTTCTCCTGATGATGATGACGCCTCATCTGCACCCGGCTCCCAATTGCAATCATCTTCATCATCATCAACAAGTGTCTGCACGTCACTAATGTCCTCCTCAGGTTCCTCAACAGTGTCTGCTTCAGGCCCCTGAGCGCTCGTAACACCACCTCCCACGTCACTCTCCTCATCACTACTTGCCCGCATAGCGGAGGAAGTGACGGATGTCTCCTCCACTTCTTGGCTGGGCAGTAGCTGCTGACTGTCCTCTATTAGATCGTCCTCACTAAATAGTGGAGCTGAACCCACATCATAAGATACTTCTGTATGGGAGAGAACAGCATAGGACAGAGGCAATGGGAGTACAGGGGCTGCTCCTGGGCCATACCAACTGAGGGTTGTGTCTGAGGAACCCACCGAGTGTTGACTGGGGGTATCAGATGTCACTTGTGATGAAGTGGATGACCGTGTTAACAAATCGATTAACCAACAGATGGGTTGCTGGTGGAGACACGACCGCTAGCTGATACTGGAAGCTCAGGTCTCTCGCTGCGACTCCTGCTGCCCCTTGCCCCTTGTCTGCTGCGACTTCTGCCTGCACCTGATTAATTTAGGCCTCTGCCACTCCTCTGTGCACATCCTGGCACTTCTCTGTCTGACATACTTAGTACGTATATGACGCGAAAACAATACGCAAAACAAAAAACACAAATCGCCAGCACAACTTCCTAATGCACGGGTGCATGCTGCTATGGCAAATGCAAAGTATACAAACACAAAGATTGCAGCAGCACATTATATCAAAAAAAGAAAAAAAAAATTATCAAAAATTTTTTCTCTCAGAATTTTTTTATCAGAATTTTTTTAAGGCTCTCAGCGCACTTTTTGATCAAAACGTGTCCCCCCATCCACCACGTGGAGGTGGCCGTTTTCGGATGGGTCCCTAACATACATTATGAGTTTAACATAACTCTCACCTCTGCTGTGCATATAGCCTCTTGTCTGGGTGTTATGCTAGATCCATTATCAATTTAAAGTCCCTCCTGGGAAAAGGGGGAGGGGTGCATGGCTAGCCCCCTAGCCATGCACCCCTCCCCCTTTTCCCAGGAGGGACTTTAAATTGATAATGAATCTAGCATAACACCCAGACAAGAGGCTATATGCACAGCAGAGGTGAGAGTTATGCTAAACTCATAATGTATGTTAGGGACCCATCCGAAAACGGCCACCTCCACGTGGTGGATGGGGGGACACGTTTTGATCAAAAAGTGCGCTGAGAGCCTTAAAAAAATTCTGATAAAAAAATTCTGAGATAAAAAAAATTTTGATAATTTTTTTTTCTTTTTTTGATATAATGTGCTGCTGCAATCTTTGTGTTTGTATACTTTGGGAAAACAATACGCTTCACTATGCTTAAAACAGTATTTGTCTAGAACAGCAGCATGTGATTACTTTTGGCTGGCCTTTTACAGTAACTAGGCCCTTAAGACTTTATCAGGAACAAAATGGCACAACTCTTAGATGTACATCTGGGGTATGCACTTATGAGGGCAGAAAAATGCGCTACAGTACGCTTAAAAAGTATTTGTGTATAACACCAGTCGGTAAGTACTTTTGGCTGGTCTTTCACAGTATCTAGGCCCTTGAGACTAACAGGAACAAAATAGTACACCACTTAGATGTACGTTTGTGGTATGCACTTATGAGGGCAGAAAAATGCGCTACAGTACGATTAAAAATTATTTGTGCACAACACCAGCAGTACACACCAGTGCTGCAGCAAACAGTTGCTGTGTACTGCACTCAAAATTGCACTTTCTCTCACAATCTCACTAGCCTGATTGGGTTACTAACACTTCTTTGAAAAATAATAATGTTTGTGTGGCTTCCTACATACATTAAAATGTAAACTCAAAACATAAAAACAAATAAAATAAAAAATAGTAAAGTGTTCTGACATGTGTCAGATGGAAATAATGTATGCACTTGAGATTTATGTCAGATTTAAATAAATAAATAAATAAATGTTTAATCAATCAAAAAAAAAAAAGCCCAAAAAATAAACATTGATAGTCCAAGCACAATACATTGCAATAAATAAAAAAAAAAAGCTGACAAAAATTAGGTTGATGTGTAAGACCCTTACAAAAAGTTTAAAAAATATGTACGCACACAGAAAAACACCACAGCAGAGAATCCAAAAGAAAAACAGGTTCATTACATAAACATAAATCAACGTCTTCTAGAACCATCTTGAGATCTTGAGACAAAGATAGATTAAGAGGTTGAGAAAAATCTACACACACTGAGAGATCCATGGCAAACTCTACGGGAGATGAGGATCTAGAGCGATTTTCCACACTGGGTGAGGGTAATCTAAGATCAGAGTGGTTAGACTGATTGTCAGGATCAATTACGCAGCTGCTCACAGATTTTGAGGACAAGGATAAACATCATTATCCACATCTTCTGGCTCAGTGGGAGTTTAAAATTATTTCCTTCTGTCCCTGTGTTTCCTCAGTCTAGCCTCTGAAACATTAACAAGTTTCTTGTCTGTGGGAGGATGTTCAGCTGAGGAAGTAAAGAAACAAAGGCCAATAATCAAAATTTGTGTGCTTAAAATCAAACAAAACTAGTGGGTCAACAGCAACAATCCCAAAAAAATGACATTGCACAAAGACTTATCCCAAAATTTTAAACACAAAATTTCCTGAGAAGGCCATGCTTAACCCCTTTACTAAATAGCCTCTTTTGACCTTAAAGGACAACTGTAGTGCAAGACTTTTATATATTGCTGTGCCCGGGCTGCAAAAATAAACAAAATAAACTTTAACATACCTCCCTACGTGGCCCCGTCGGTCCGATACCTGCCTTACGGTCCATCTCATTCAACTTCCTGGGGACGGTGACGTCACAGAGCCATCGGCGTATCACCGACCGCAGCAATGTCCCGCCCCGGCCGGTGATAGGCTGAGCGCACTGTCATGTAAGGAGCTCTGGCCGGCTTCTTACATGACAGTGCGCTCAGCCTATCACTGGCCGAGGTGGGACATCGCTTCGGCCGGTGATACGCCGACGGTTAGGTAACGATGATGGTTTATTTTTTGCGCCACCAATTCTACTTTGTAATGACATCAGTAATTTTACCCAAAAATCTACGGGGAAACCCCCCAAAAAAATCATTGCGCGACAAAATTGAAGTAAAAATGCCATTTTGTAAGTTTGGAGGGCTTCCTTTTCTACGCAGTACATTTTTCTGTAAAAATGACACTTTCTCTTTATTCTGTAGGTCCATTCAATTAAAATGGTACCCTACTTATATAGGTTTGATTTTGTCTTACTTCTGGAAAAAATCATAAATACATGCACGAAAATTAATACATTAAAAATTGTCATCTTCTGAACCCTATAACTTTTTTATTTTTACATGTACAGGGTGGTATTAGGGCTCATTTTTTGTGCCATGATCTGTAGCTTTTAGCGGTACCATTTTGTATTGATCAGACTTTTTGATCGCTTTTTATTAATTTTTTCATGATCTAAAAAGTGACCAAAAATACACTATTTTTGACTTTATTTTTGCACATACGCAATTGACTGTGCAGTTTAATTAAAGATATATTTTTATAGTTCGGACATTTACACACGCGGCGATGCCACATATGTTTATTTTTATTATGGTTACATATTTTTTAATATGGAATTTGGGAAAAGGGGGGTGATTTAAACTTTTAATAAGGAAGGGGTTAATGTGTGTGTGTTTTAAACTTTTTTTTACTTTTTATTTTTACACTTTTAGTCCCCTTAGGGGACTTTTAGGAGGAATCATTAGATTCCTCATATGGTTCAATGTGGTTTCATAAAACCACACTGATCTGTGTGCTCTGCGCTTGATTGATAAAGCCTGGCCCTGCCAGACTTTATCATTCAAAGCGCAGGAGCCGCCGCAGCAGGAAAGGTAAGCCCTCTGGCTACATCAGCAGTGGATTGGATGGGGCAATTTACCCCACCAGACCACCAGGGAGATTTTCAATGTCCCTTTAGATGCCGCTGTCAACTTTGACAGCGGCGATCTAAAGGGTTAATAGCCGCCCGCGGCAATCGCCACATGTCAGCTATTAACGCAGGCCCCTGTTACGTGGGCTTGAGTCAGGAGCCCGCATCATACAATGGTTGTCGACTCATCCTTCATCGGCAACCGGTTAATGACCAAGGCAAATTTTCAAAATCTGACATGTGTCCAATTATTTGGTAATAACTTTGGAACGCTTTCACTTATGAAAGCGATTCTGAGATAGTTTTTTTTGTGAGATATTGTGCTTTACATTAGTGGTAAATTTTCATTGATATATTTAGCAATTTTTGTAAAAAAAAAACATAATTATGCGAAAAATATGCATTTTTCTAGATTTGACAGTTTCTGATCGTACAACAAATAGTCATGCCGCACTAAATTAATGATTAATTCACATCTACAAAATGTCTACTTTATGTTCCCATTATTTGATAAACATTCTTTTACTTTTTTAGAATGTTAGAGTTTAGTAGAATTTTTCCCTATTTTCAAGAAAATTGCAAAATCTGATTTTTCAGGACCAGTTATGTTCTGAAGTGGAATTGAGGGGCCTGTATTTTAGATACCCCCATAAATCACCCCATTTTATAAACTGCACCCCTTAAAGTAGTCAGAATGACATTAAAGAAGTTTGTAAACCCTTTAGACGTTTCACAGAAATAAAAGCAAAGAGGAGGCGGATTTAAAAATGTAATTTTTTTTGTAGATTTTTCATTTTAATCAATTTTTTTCTGTAACACAGTAGGTGTTAAAACTTAAGATTTATTCCCCGAATTCTAACGTACTGAAAAATATCCCATACGTGGCCTTTGTGTGCTACGCTTCTCTCACACAGGCCTCAGACATGAAGGCGTGCTGTTAGATTTAAAAAATATTATAATTTCCACCGGAGTACCCCTTTAAAGGGGTACTCCCGTGGAAAACTTTTTTTTTTAAATCAACTGGTGCCAGAAAGTTAAACAGATTTCTAAATTACTTCTATTAAAAATTATTGATCCTTCCAGTACTTTTTAGGGGCTGTATACTACAGAGGAAATTATTATCATTTTGTATTTCTCTGGTGTCATGACCACATTACTCTCTGCGGACCTTGCTGTCCATTTTAGGAACTGTCCATAGCAGGAGAAAATCCCCATAGCAAACATATGCTGCTATGGACAGTTCTTAAAATGGACAACATAGGTCAGCGGAGAGCACTGTGGTCGTGACATCAGAGAAATCCAAAAAGATAATAATTTCCTCTGTAGTATACAGCCCCTAAAAAGTACTGAAAGGATTAAGATTTTTTAATAGAAGTAATTTAAAAATCTGTTTAACTTTCTGGCACCAGTTGATTTAAAAAAAAAAAAAAAGTTTTCCACCGGAGTACCCCTTTAACTTAGCCCAGGTTGGGAGAAATCACACACCATAAGATTTAGAACAAATGCCAACATCTCACAATTTAAGGTGCCCAAATTAAACAAAATAAACAAAGTAAGGATAACAAACAACAAACAAAATGGGAAAATGGAAAAAAATATATATACCTCTTCAACTAAAACTTCCGTCTCTCAATCAATAAAGTTTTTCTTTTTGCCAGGCCTGCGGCAAGCTAAACCACTCCTCAAATATGCATCTGCATTCACTGATTCCTCATCCTCCTCCATTATATCACCTTCAGCAACACTTTCCTTCCTTAAAACACTGGTTGAGGTGGAAGGAACCTCTGCCCCTCTCTTTGAAGTTCTTTTTTTGGACTTAATAAACTAAAATAGAACACAAAGAAAGGCAAAAAACTGGGAAACCAGCTCCTCAGATGCAGAGTAGACCTGTTCTAAATGTGGAGGCTTAAACGATCTAGGAATGGTTGAGAGGATCTGTGTGAAATTTATCATGGCCGATGCGACAATTTGATAAATTTTGTGCAATAACAAAAAAAAAAATGTAAATCTAGACCAATTACAAAAATGATCTAGACAAGAACATTATTAATAAATAACCCTCACTGAACTTAAATGTTCTACTGGCAAGATATTTCCATCCCCACACTTGCCTAGATACTACCACTCCCCATGATAAGATGTGATCATCCAAAATATTTATATGTAATTTACTGCAAATAACTACTTGCCAATACAGCACATTATATATGAGTCATGTGACACTAGTGGGTGCAGCTTTTCTTTTTTTGAACATTCCAGTTGTGCAGTAACAGAACATACATTCTATGTATAAGTATAGCATACATACAAAGGAAATATGTGGATGTATTATGCATGTTACCCAATATCTGTTAAAGTGTCTCTGTCACAGAGACATGGCAAAAGTTTTGATTGGCTGGGGTCTGAGAGTTCATACCCCCAACGATCCATAGAATGAGTGGGGAGAAGCACATGGCTGTGCACTTCCCTCTCTTGTTTGCTGAGATTTCTATTTAGTTGCAGGAAATGTGCTCTGTGGAGTCTATGGAGCTCGTCTTCTACAACTGGATGGAGACTGCAGAAAACCTGGTAATAAAGCGCACAGCCGTGCCCCTTCTCCCCCCTCATACTGATGATCAATGGGGGTCTGAAAACTCAAATGCCGACCATTTCTTTTGACATGTCTCTGTGACATGTCTAAAGTTATGGAAAATGACAGAGACACTTTAAAACATACATTAATTATTTTTTGTTTGATCATGAATTCGTTCCACAAATTTAAAGTGCTCCTGTGGGCATGCGATTTTACGATTCTGGCCATCATTAGTAATGGTATGATGGGTAGAGCCCTTGAATTTTTCAGCCTGTTACTCTTTTGGAAACAATATAAATTACTTAAAGGGGTTCTCCGGTGCTTAAACATCTTATCCCCTATCCAAAGGATAGGGATAAGATGCCTGATCGCGGGAGTCCCGCTGCTGGGGACCCCCGGGATCATGTACGTGGCACCCCATTTGTAATCAGTCCCCGGAGCGTGTTCGCTCCGGGACTGATTACCGGCGACTACAGGGCGGACAGCATGTGACGTCACGCTCCGCCCCGCAATGCAAGCCTACGGGAGGGGGCGTGATAGCCTTTTGATAGGGGATAAGATGTTTAAGCACCGGAGAACCTTTAAGTGCTGCCTAGATTATATCCTCATTGTTTGGGATATGGCGCTTGCGCCTGTGTTTTTGTATATATAAATAACAATTTATAAAAATGATGATAATGTTTAGTTCACCTGTGCAGGAGGTGGTTCCATCTTGGATACTCATTTGCATGTAAATTTGCAACTCTCAAAAGTTATTACTTCAATGTGTAGAAAAGACAGAGTTGGCAATAATATCTTACATGCCAGCAGCAATCGCTCTAAACATACTGTACCATGAAATTGTTCCCAGCAGGTGAGCTACTGAGGGCTAAAAGCGTATGTTCAGATAATAGGACTTTTATATTATCTACAGAAAAATATATCCAAAGTGGGTTATAAATCGTGCTATTGATAGAGTGGAAAACAAGAATAGAATTTTAACCGGCATTAAAATAAAATCAAGATATACAAAACCATACAAAATGCTAGTACTAAGCATCCGAAATAAGGGCTATCCTTTTATTTCTTAAAAAGGTAAATTGATAGGGGCCCTAATATACCCCAGCTTGTTTAGTAACTATATATACATGGCTTAACATACCAGAAGGTACAATTGTGGGCTAGCAAGGTGTAAAGTGGGCCAAGTCTCACATCACAAAAACATGCATAAAATCTTTAATTCTATCAAATGTTAGCCATGTTCACTCATAAAATTTTGTTTAGTATGTTTAATCAAAAACAGAAAAAAACTATACTAGAAAGATATACAGCTCTTCTGTTTTTTGGACTCACCAAAATACTGTGTACATACAAGCTGTTACGGTCCGGGGTCCAGCAATATACCAATGACACCTGCGGGGTGCACGTAATCTAGTTGAAGAATCAATGCATAAAAAACTAAAAATTATAACATGCACTCACCGCTAGGTATGTGTCTACAGACCCAGAAGTCTGGGGTCACAGGGAGGCATCATGAGATGTACCGAAGCACTCTGTGCATGTTATCTTTTTCTTGTTTTTTGATACACGTACAAATGCACTTTCAATATATACACATACACTCAAACCCAAACTATATTCATGCATTCATACAACGGCTCACTATACATATAAACATGCCCATGCTGATACACATGAACACTTTCACACATACACATTTACCTATACATGAACATTTATATACATGTGCACACTGACCCATCCACGTGAGAGCTAACCAACTCATTGACTATTTATATACAGGCAATAATTGCAATTTAAAAAGGTGTGGGAAGTTAACCTTTCATTGTCATTTTAACCCTGTGTGTCTGTAACAAGGCCACACATTCAAGGGTATGTAAACTTTTGGTCAGGGCCATTTGGGTGATTTCTGTTGTCATTATGATTTAAAAAGAAGCCAAACAACAAATGTCATAATAAAGAGCATTAAATCATCACTATCCTTAACCCCTTAAGGACCAGGCCATTTTACACCTTAGGACCAGAGCGTTTTTTGAACATCTCACCACTGTCACTTTAAACATTAATAACTCTGGAATGCTTTTAGTTATCATTCTGATTCCGAGATTGCTTTTCGTGACATATTCTACTTTAACATGTTGGTAAATTTTTGTGGTAACTTGCATCCTTTCTTGGTGAAAAATCCCAAAATTTCATGAAAAAATTGAAAATTTAGCATTTTTCTAACTTTGAAGCTTTCTGCTTGTAAGGAAAATGGATATTCCAAATACATTTTTTTATTCACATTTCCAATATGTGTACTGTATGTTTGCCTCATAAAATTGACAAGTTTTTACTTTTGGAAGATACCAGAAGGCTTCAGAGTTCAGCAGCAATTTTCAAATTTTTCAAAAAATTTTCAAACTCACTATTATTCAGGGACCAGTTCAGGTTTGAAGTGGATTTGAAGGGTCTTCATATTAGAAATACCTCACAAATTATCCCATTATAAAAACTGCACCCCCCAAAGTATTCAAAATTACATTCAGTCAGCGTTTTAACCCTTTAGGTGTTTCACAGGAATAGCAGCAAATTGAAGGAGAAAATTCACAATCTTCATTTTTTACACTTGCATGTTCTTGTAGACCCAATTTTTTTTATTTTTACAAGGGGTAAAAGGAGAAAATGTATACTTGCATTTGTAGCCCAATTTCTCTCGAGTAAGCACATACCTCATATGTCTATGTAAAGTATTCGGCGGGCGCAGTAGAGGGCTCAGAGCGAAGGAGCGACAAGGGGATTTTGGAGAGTATGTTTTTCTGAAATGGTTTTTGGGGGGGCATGTTGCATTTAGGAAGCCCCTATGGTGCCAGAACAGCAAAAATACCCCACATGGCATACCAGTTTGGAAACTAGACCCCTTGAGGAATGTTACAAGGAATAAAGTGAGCCTAAATACCCCACAGGGGTTTCACGACTTTTGCATATGTAAAAAAATAATAATAATTTCACAAAAATGTGTGTTTCCCCACAAATTTCACATTTTTGCAAGGGTTAATAGCAGAAAATACCCCCCAAAATTTGTAACCCCATCTCTTCTGAGTATGGAGGTACCCCATAAGTTGACCTGAAGTGCACTACGGGCGAACTACAATGCTCAGAAGAGAAGGAGTCATATTTGGCTTTTTGAGAGAAAATTTTGCTCGGGGGGCATGTCACATTTAGGAAGCTCCTATGGAGCCAGAACAGCAAAAAAAAAACACATGGCATACCATTTTGGAAACTAGACCCCTTGAGGAACGTAACAAGGAATAAAGTGAGCCTTAATACCCCACAGGGGTTTCACGACTTTTGCATATGCAAAACAAAAACAAATAAATTCACTAAAATGTGTGTTTCCCCCCAAATTTCACATTTTTGCAAGGGTTAATAGCAGAAAATACCCCACAAAATTTGTAACCCCATCTCTTCTGAGTATGGAAGTACCCCATAAGTTGACCTGAAGTGCACTACGGGCGAACTACAATGCTCAGAAGAGAAGGAGTCATATTTGGCTTTTTGAGAGCAAATTTTGCACGGGGGGCATGTCTCATTTAGGAAGCCCCTATGGTGCCAGAACAGCAAAAAAAAAAAAAACACATGGCCTACCATTTTGGAAACTAGACCCCTTGAGGAACGTAACGAGGAATAAAGTGAGCCTTAATATCCCACAGGGGTTTCACGACTTTTGCATATGTAAAAAAAAAAAAAAAAAGAAATTTCACTAAAATGTGTGTTTCCCCTCAAATTTCACATTTTTGCAAGGGTTAATAGCAGAAAATACTCCCCAAAATTTGTAACCCCATCTCTTCTGAGTAATGAAGTACCCCATAAGTTGACCGAACTACAATGCTCAGAAGAGAAGGAGTCACAGTTGGCTTTTTGAGAGCAAATTTTGCTCGGGGGGGCATGTCGCATTTAGGAAGCCCCTATGGTGACAGAACAGCAAGAAAACCCCACATGGCATACCATTTTGGAAACTAGACCCCTTAAGGAATGTAACAAGGAATAAAATGAGCCTTAATACCCCACAGGGGTTTCACAACGTTTGCATATGTAAAAAAAAAAAAAAAATTCACTAAAATGTGTGTTTCCCCTCTAATTTCACATTTTTGCAAGGGTTAAGAGCGGAAAATACCCCCCAAAATTTGTAACCCCATCTCTTCTGAGTATGGAGGTACCCCATAAATTGACCTGAAGTGCACTACGGGCGAACTACAATGCTCAGAAGAGGAGTCATATTTGGCTTTTTGAGAGCAAATTTTGCTCGGGAGCATGTCGCATTTAGGAAGCCCCTATGGTGCCAGAACAGCAAGAAAACCCCACATGGCATACCATTTTGGAAACTAGACCCCTTTAGGAACGTAACAAGGAATAAAGTGAGCCTTAATACCCCACAGGGGTTTCACGACTTTTGCATATGTGGAAAAAAAAATCACTAAAATGTGTTTCCCCCCAAACTTCAAATTTTTGCAAGGGTTAATTGCAGAAAATACCCCCCCCAAAATTTTAACCCCATCTCTTCTGAGTATGGAAGTACCCCATA
This sequence comes from Hyla sarda, assembly GCF_029499605.1. Taxonomy (NCBI): domain Eukaryota; kingdom Metazoa; phylum Chordata; class Amphibia; order Anura; family Hylidae; genus Hyla; species Hyla sarda. The sequence goes on along the minus strand of NC_079190.1, from coordinate 116,722,914 downwards.
AGTGGATGTCAAGTGCACTATGGGAGCGCTACAATGCTCAGAAGAGAAGGAGTCACATTTGTAAATTTTGATGAAATGGGGGGGACATGTTGCATTTAGGAAGCCCCTTTGGTGCCAGGACAGCAAAAAAAAAAAAAAAAAAAACACAAGGCATACCATTTTGACCATTTTGGAAACTAGACCCCTTGAAGAACGTAACAAGGGGTAAAGTAAGCCTTAAAACCCCACAGGGGTTTCATGACTTTTGCATATGTAAAAAAATTATAATAATTTTCACAAAAATGTGGGTTTTCCCCAACATTTTACATTTTTACAAGGGTTAATAGCAGAAAAGACACCCCACAATGATTTGTGGATGATTTTGGCTCTGCTTGTGCACACCAAGTCTTGGTATAGGCATGAGGTCAGTCAGGGGCCTTGAGCTTTTCATAGCAGAGGATGTGGGACCCCCCCTCAAGGAGCGTTAATGGGGGGAGCACTGAGCCCTAAAATAGGGGAACCCTATGGGGGACAAGGGCCGTAACTTGGGTATACAGGTGGGGTACAGAGGCCCGTAATATGGGGTTCAGTGGGCCAGAAAATTATAAATTATAATTAAAAAGGATATCTTCCCAGAATGATGACCCAGAGCATAGCCAAAACTAAAAAAAATATGCCCACCCCAAATGCCTATGCTCTGAGTCATCATTCTGGGAATGTGATGTGAGTGGCCGTCCCTAACCTGTTGCCTCAAATGCGCACCCGCTCAAAGGAGAGAGAGCTCTGCGCATTTGAGGCAACATAAAAAAGTCCCCGATGATAGTGACTCAGTGACGATTTCAGCAGGCGTCCGGTTTCGCAACCCGCCCGGCGCGCAGCGGGATGCAAAATTCCCACCGATGTATGAGTACTTGCCTGGTCCTTAAGACCCAGGGCACAGGGACGTACTCATACGTGCTTGGTCCTTAAGGGGTTAAATAAAAGACAGTCTTTTTTGCAAGATCAGTCCTATTGTCTAAATCAATGTTAAAGATCAGGAACCTTGGTCACTGGGTCACTCTCATGAGGGGCGCGTGGCTTCGCCTGGCGGCGTCTCCGCCGCCGTATAGGGGACTCATCATCACTACTAGATGATGAGGAGGGCGAGGAAGAACACAAAAATTTAGGATCTTCCTCGTCCTCACTGGCAGATTCGGAGTCGGAGGCTAAAAAAGTGTAAGCCTCCGCTGCCGAAAATCGCCTTTTTTCTACAGTGGTGGGGGGGGCAGTGGCGGGGGGGAGGGTGTGTGTGCGGGGGCGGGGGTGGGGGGGGGCGGGGAAGTATGTAGTGTGTGGTGCTTGTAAAAAGTGTACAACAGTAATAGAAAAAGCTGCGGCCCCCAAAAAAAGGGGGTGGTGCACGCAGCTCCCTGAACCCCTAATAGGACCCGGGGTCAGGGATCAGACCCTAATAGGACCATTGGGGACCTATTAGGGGGTCGGGGGGGACTTATAATTTTTTTTACTTTTTTTTTTACTTTATTTTTTACTTTTTTTTACTTTATTAACTCCTACCTGTCACTGCAATCAGCTGTCCCTATTCTAAGGCTCCTGAGGGGGCTCCGGAGCTCCGAGGGGGGATCCACAGTCTTCTCCTCACTGCTGCACCCGCTGACGGAACACAGAGAGCGGGTGCAGCAGTGGGAAGGGACCGTTAACTCCTCCTCTGCTGCGCTACTATTGGCCAGACAGTATCGTCACCTCTCCCCAGCAATGGCAGGTGATTGGTGGTGTATCGTACACCGCCGATCACCATCTAGTTCCGGGTCATCGGGTCACCACTGACCCGATTGACCGGAATCACCGCAGATCGCAGATTGCCGACATGTGGGGGTCCCGGGACCCCCCTTGGCGTTTGCCTCGGACGCCTGATGAACGATTTCCGCAGGCGTCCGGTTTCGCAACCCGCCCGGCGCACAGCGGGATGCAAAATTCCCACGGATGTATGAGTACGTGCCTGGTCCTTAAAACCCAGGGCGCAGGGACGTACTCATACGTGCTTGGTCCTTAAGGGGTTAAATAAAAGACAGTCTTTTTTGCAAGATTAGTCCTATTGTCTAAATCAATGTTAATATTTAACAATTTATGCCAGGGTATGCAAATTTTAAGCACAAAAAAATTAAAATGTATGCACATATACCTTTAAGGATGGAGACAATGAGTAGTGTAAATAGTTGTCTAGCTCAGTTACACCTCTACGTGCCATGAGTTAATTACAGCAATGTAAGATAGTGACGTCACCAGTGCCGCTTATTGTAATGGCTGTCCCAAACAGAGCTCCACTTGTGTAATCCATCACAAGTCATCTCATAAATCATAATGTGCCAATTAATGGGGAAATCTTAGGTTGTAAGTAATAGAAGTAAAATGTTATGAATGAATTTTACAGAAGAAGATTTTGTTTAATCACTGAAACTATGTAAACAAATATGATGCATTAAGCATGCCATTCACATTCATATGACACATAAAGACATGTATATGATTTTATCAATTATTCAAATTGTATGCACATTACCAGAGAAATGACACCTTATTAGTAAGGTTTACAGATGATGTAATGAACAAGGGATGCAAAAGAGGGGTGATGTTGAGGGTAAGTCTTACTGGCTTGTGATGATATAGCAAAGGGCCTGGAATGACTACTTTACTGAAGGAGATGGCACAGCGGTGTACCACAAACACAATTCAATAAATACAGATCTAGTGATAGCTTTACTAGCTAAAGGCGTGAATCTTGAATGCCCAGATAGGCCCCCCTTCCCCTACAGATGTGGTTGCAGTTGCACCTCCTGCGATGGCTATGATAATGTATACAGGCTCTGTATGTCAATCATGGAGGGATTGGCGGGTGAGGATAAGTGAGAAGGCATGAGAGAAGTTGGCACTTGAGTAGCTTGGCACCACCTCCTTGACACTTGGCTGGGACAATTTATGATAACATTTTATGCTTTTGGAAACCACCATTAGCTGCAGGAAAGGCCCAGCTAGATTATAAACCCTGACAGCTATCCAATGGTGTCTGCTGTTTTCTTCTGTAGGGAATCAGTCTGGAAGTGCTCTGATGAGCGAATCAAATCTGACAAATCTGAATTAGTTACAAATTTCAGGAAAAATTCGATTTGCAACGAATGCAAATTTCGCGGTCAAGGCTCCAGGGCATCTAAAATGGTCGATCCACATGTGAGGACATGGGGCAAGAAATCCTGGGAAGGCGGGGACAAGGGTAGGCGGTTTGACCCTGAATCACATGCAGGATGCAGCCTATCAGCAGCTAGTCACCCCCTGTGATGTCACAGCAATATATAATCGGCAGCCATCTTGCGGCCAGTCACTTCAGCCTTTTAATGTAGAGAGAGAGAGAGGGACAGACAGCAGTGTGTTGCACAGAAAAGCATTTTTACAGCAGTGATTCACCTCAAGCCCAAATCCACCCTAGAAGCACTGATAGGGAAGGGAGAATCAATGCAATGCAGTGCAATTTTGGGTGTAGTACACGGTGACTGTGTGCTGCAGCACTGGTGTGTACAACAACCGAAAAGCTAATAGTTGCCAGCCAGTTAGGGTGAGCAGAGCACTAAAAGCATATTGTCCTCTATTAAGTGTAACCTGTGCGTACATCTAAGTGGTGTACCATTTTGTTCCTGTTAAGGTCTTAAAGGGGTACTCCGCCCCTAGACATCTTATCCCCTATCCAAAGGATAGGGGATAAGATGTCAGATCGCCAGGGTCCCGCTGCTGGGGACCCCCGGGATCGCCGCTGTGGCACCACGCTATCATTACTGCACAGAGCGAGTTCACTCTGCGCGTAATGACGGGCAATACACCGGCCGGAGCATCATTACGTCACGGCTCCACCCCTCGTGACATCCCGGCCCGCCCCCTCAATACAAGTCTATGGGAGGGGGCATGGCGGTTGTCACGTCCCCTGCCATAGACTTGCATTAAGGGGGTGGGCCGTGATGTCACAAGGGGCGGAGCCATGACATCACACTGCTCCGTCCCCTGCATCCCCGTTCATTACGCAGAGAGCAAACTCGTTCTGTGCAGTAATGATAGCGCGGTGCCGCAGCGGCGATCCCGGGGGTCCCCTGGGGATCTGACATTTTATCCCCTATACTTTGGATAGGGGATAAGATGTCTCGGGCAGAGTACCCCTTTGAGGACCAAGATACTCTGAAAGGCCAAGAAAAATTACAAACCTGCTGGTGTTGTAGACAAATACTGTTTTAAGCTTACTGGAGCGCATTGTACTCTCCTCATAAGTGCATACCACATCCGTACATCTAAGTGGTGTACAATTTTGTTCCTGTTAAAGTCTTAAGGGCTTAGATACGGTGAAAGGCCAGCCAAAAGTACAGACCTGCTGGTGTTGTAGACAGATACTATTTTAAGCGTACTGGAGCACATTGTCCTCCCCTCATAAGTGCATACCACATACATACATCTAAGTGGTGTACCATTTTGTTCCTTTTAAAGTCCTAAGGGCCTAGATACTGTGAAAGGCAAGGCAAAAGTACACACCTGCTGGTGTTGTAGACAAATAATGTTTTAAGCGTACTGGAGCACATTGTCCTCCCCTCATAAGTGCATACCACATACGTACATCTAAGTGGTGTACTATTTTTTTTCCTGTTAAAGTCCTAAGGGCCTAGATACTGTGAAAGGCAAGGCAAAAGTACACACCTGCTGGTGTTGTAGACAAATACTGTTTTAAGCGTACTGGAGCACATTGTCCTCCCCTCATAAGTGCATACCACATACTAGAGATGAGCGAACTTACAGTAAATTCGATTCGTCACGAACTTCTCGGCTCGGCAGTTGATTACTTTTCCTGCATAAATTAGTTCAGCTTTCAGGTGCTCCTGTGGGCTGGAAAAGGTGGATACAGTCCTAGGAGACTCTTTCCTAGGACTGTATCCCCCTTTTCCACCCCACCGGAGCACCGGAAAGCTGAACTAATTCATGCAGGAAAAGTCAGCAACTGCCGAGCCGAGAAGTTTGTGACGAATCGAATTTACTGTAAGTTCGCTTATCTCTACCACATACGTACATCTAAGTGGTGTACTATTTTTTTTTCCTGTTAAAGTCTTAAGGGCCTAGATACTGTGAAAGGCCAGGCAAAAGTACACACCTGCTGGTGTTGTAGACAAATACTGTTTTAAGCGGACTGGAGCGCATTGTCCTTTCCTCATAAGTGCATACCACATATGTACATTTAAGTGGAGTACCACTTTGTTCCTGTTAAAGTCTTAAGGGCCTAGTTACTGTGAAAGGCCAGGCAAAAGTACACACCTGCTGGTGTTGTAGACAAATACTGTTTTAAGCATAGTGGAGCTTATTGTACTCCCCTCATATACGCACTAAGTATGTCAGGAAGAGAAGTACCAGGAAGTGCACAGAGGAGTGTCAGAGGCCTAAATTCATCAGGCAAAGGTCGCAGCAGACTAGGGGCGAGTGGCAGCAGGAGTTGCAGCGAGAGGCCTGAGATCCCGATATCTCGACTAGCAACCCATCTGCCATCATTGATTGGTTAACACTGTCATCCACTTCATCACAAGTGACATCTGACACCCCCAGTCAACAGTCAGTGGGCTCCTCAGACAAAACCCTCAGTTGGCATGGCCCGGGAGCAGTCCCTGTCCTCCTATTGCCTCTGTCCTAAGCTGTTCCCTTCACCACAGAAGTATCTTATGCTGTGGGTTCAGCTCCACTATTTAGTGAGGACGATCTACTAGAGGACAGTCAGCAGCTACTGCTAGGCCAAGAAGTGGAGGAGACATCCGCCGCTTCCTCCTTCCTTCCTCCCCTGGATGGCACACGTGTTCAATCTGGTTGTCAATCAGTTTGTAACAGCGGTGGTAGGTGGATCCACTAACCTGGCAGGAAGATGGCATGGGCCGTACCAGGGTGCAGAGACTAAGGTGGCACCCAGGTCAATACCCCTGATACGACTCATCCCTTGAAGCAGCCGAGGTATAACGAGGCACAGGAAGCATGAGTCACAGACGAAGCCAGGACAGGCAGCATGTCAGGGCTGGCGGCAATGAAGCAAGATCAGGTCACATAGCAAGAAGTCAGAAGGCAGGCGGCACAGGAGCAAGGTCAGGATACGTAGCAAGGGGTCAGATACATGGCATGGCAAGACACAAGTATACCCTTTCTCTTGGGCAACAAGGGCACAAAGATCTGGCAGGGAACAGTAGGAAGTGCCAGAACTAAATAGGGTTGGTTTGAGACAAGCAACAAATATTGGTGCACTGGCCCTTTAAATTTGGAAGAGCTGGCGCGCATGCCCTATGAGGCGCCCTATTGCGTCCCGCAATGCAAACCACAGCACTGCTAGGAGCAGAGGGCTCCTGAAGTGTTCCCTCCATCTGCAAGACATCCTAACAATGGGAAGGAAACTTTGCATGCATTTCAGCCAATCGTACACTGCAAAGCACACCCTCCTTGAGCTGCAGTATCAGAACGGTATATCCCAGCATAGTCTGATTTGCGACATTTCCACATGTTGGAATTCCACCCTCCATATGTTGGACCGACTATACGAACAGAGAAAAGCCATCACCAATTTCTTGATGATCCAAGCGGATAGGGGGACTGCCCTGTGTAGCTTCAATGTCAACCAGTGGCAGCTCATACGTGACAGCTGCCATTTGCTAAGGCCCTTTGAGGGAGCTACATTATTAGTCAGTCGCCAGGATTACCGGATGAACAACTTCATTCCACTGCTTCATCTACTACAACACGTGTTGGAAACAATGGTTGGTCAGGGCACTGGAGACTTGGTGCCTACATTTAACGGTCACATGAGCCCTGTGGGGCTGACCTGAAGGAGGAGGGGGAGGGGCACAGTGGAGCACAGCTTAGATTTTGCAAGATGGGCATTTTTTCTAGTCATCTGACAGGAGAGGAGGAGCAGGAGCAGCTAGAGGAGCTAGTGGGTTAGGAGGAAGGCGAGATAGAGGACCCAGACACACCGTGGCAGTATGCAGTGAAGATGGAGGCAGGGAGTCCCTCCATCTCCACTGATTCGTGGTCCCTCCATCTCCACTGATTTGTTGCCGCAACTAGCAGAGTTTGCCCTAGAAAAAGCTGCCCTGCCCGGCCAGTAGTGTGCCATCAGAGCAGGTGTTCGGCGGGTGCCATAGTAACCCCAAGGAGAATTCATCTGTCCACCAAAAATGGGTAGAGACTGACTTTTGTGAAGATGAATTAGGCATGGATGAGCCAGGATTTCCACCCACCAATGCCAGATACATCAGAGTAGATTGACCATGGTGCCACATAAACACTTCACAAATATGGATAGTGCTAAACATCTTTAAGGCGCTGCTCCCCAGTTACAGACATTCCTCCGCATTAGACCACAAGTAATTATTGAGGATATGCATTATGTAAAACTTAACTTTTGATAATATTCTTAGGATAAAATATATGTATTCAAAATTGTTTTGAAATCAAACAAAAGAAAGGTGTGCAAATAAAAAAACACCATGTGCCACCTATACCACCAAGTATTGATGTGATCCAAAGACCTCTAATAGGGTGGAGGGAACATCATATGGTCCATTGTAACCGGTAGGGGTAAAAACTTTCCCGGTAAGGCCCTACTCTCGCATTATTTATTCCCTTAATGGCAAGTGGTACTCTCCCTAAAAAGGTTGGCATCACACAGGAACCTCTCCCTATTTCCCCCTACAAACACTGCCATTTCCCAGGGTTTTTATGTGATAATAGGGAGAGTTTTCTGTGTGGGGCCGCTCTTTTTGGGGTGAGTAACACTTGCCAAGAAGGGAATAAATAGGGCGAGAGTAGGGCCTTATCGGGGAAGTTTTTACCCCCACCTGCTACAATGGACAATATGTTGTTCCCTTCCACCTTTTCGAGGAAAGTGTTACTCATCTTAAAAAGGGCGTCCCCATACAGGAACCAATCCCTATTTCCACCTAAGAACCCTGGGAAATGGCAGTGTTTGTAGGTGGAAATAGGGAGAGGTTCCTGTGTGGAGCCGCACTTTTTAGGGCGAGTAACACTTGCCAAGAAGGGAATTAATAATGCGAGAGTAAGGTCTTACAGGAAGTTTTTACCCCCACCAGTTACAATGGACCATACGTTGTTCCCTTCCACCTTTTAGAGGTCTTTGCATCACATCAATACTTGGTGGTGTAGGTGGCACATGGTGTTTTTTGCACACCTTTCCTTTTGTTTGATTTAAAAAAAATGTTATGGTCCATATATTTTATCCTAAGAATATTATTAAAAGTTAAGTTTTACGTAATGCATATCCTCAATATTTACTTGTGCACACTAACACTTTTATAAAAGAGACCATTTTCTTCTGCCTACCTGCCTCAGCTACTATTCTGATCCTGCCACCCATCTGATGCCACACATCTGATGCCGAATTCTCCTTTTTTTCACCCGCCTTTGTCACAAGGTACTGGTATTGCCACACACCGCACCACTCTGTCACCGTGTCACTTTCCAGACTCCTGATGCTGCTGCCACCTCCAGGCTGTCTCATTCTGCCACCATATGTTCTCCTTGTGCTGATGCCACCTCCATGCTGTCTCATTCTATCACCATATGTTCTCCTCATGCTGATACCAGAAGGGGACAGAGGGGTCTGGAGTTAGATATTTGTCTACAACACCGGCAGGTGTGTACTTTTGGCTGGCCTTTCACTGTAACTAGACCCTTAAGACTTTAACAGGAACAAAATGGTACACCACTTATGTACACACAGGTTACACTTAATGGAGGACAATGCAATCCACTACACAACCTGTATTAGGCACTAATAGAAGGTGATTATGGCTTTTAGTGCTCTGCTCACCCAAACTGGCTGGCTACTATTAGCTTTTCAGTTGATGCACACACCAGTGCTGCAATTCACAGTCGCTGTGTACTACACCCAAAATTGCACTTTCTCTCTCAATCTCTCTCCCTTCCCAATCAGTGTTTCTAGGCTGGATTTGGGCTTAAGGTGAATCGCTGCTGTAAAAATGTTTTCCTGTGTAACACACTGCTCTCTGTCCCTCTTGCTCTGCAATAGAATGCTGAAGTGACTGGCAGAAAGATGGCTGCTGATTATATAGGGCTGTGACATCGCAGAGGTGGCTGGCTGCTGATAGGCTGCATGCTGCATGTGATTCAGGGTCATCTCGCCTACCTGTGTTCCCATTTTCCCAGTGTTCCTTGCCCCATGTCTTTTTTTTTTTCTTTTTCCAATAGATCACCCCTTGGGGCAATCCAATAGTACCCTAGTTTCCCATATACCCACTAAAATGTATAACCTTTATTGAAAAATAAATCAAAAATATCCACACATTTAAAAAGTATCAGAGCAGTGTTCCTTGGTTTAAATCTAATGTATTATAGATATCTCCACTGAGATTATTTGTTGCTATCTGTCGCTGAGTGTGCCTGCAGCTCACACTCTGCTTCCTCCGGAGACTGCTCTGATATGCTTAAAAACGCCCTACTCAGCCCCCCCCCCAACATGTTTCGCTACTATGTAGCTTTGTCAAGAGGTATGGGGCTCCTGACATGTTAAGCCACCATCTTTGATGCACTGGAACCTGTACAGCACTAAATGGAGTTTAATGAAGCAATTTGTGTATTTGAATTGCGGCGATATTCGGATTCGTTGCAAAGCAAATTTTTCCTGAAATTCATTACGAATTTGGATTCGGCAGATTGGATTCGCTCATCCCTAATGGTAATATGTATGGTGGTAATATTTCCTCTTTGTATACTGGTATTATTGGTGAGTGTTGTCTTGGTGTACTGGACACAATTTGCCATGGGGCTCACAGGACACTAGTAACACCCTGATCTTAGGTCGGCCTCTCCACCTCTTAAGACTGGTGCTCTGGCAACAGTGCAACCATCTCACAACCAATTGGATCACCATGCAGAAAATAATGCAGGGCCTCATGTTCGAGTTTCACCTAAGGCCTCACAAAGTCTAGAGCCGCCTCTGCATATTGCTAACCCTAGACTGGCTTTGGACAAATATCTGTTAGTACTGGGCAGCTAGGCATCCTAAGCTTTCATTCAAATCTAAGGAACCCCCTACTTCTGAAAAAGTCCCCTTTAGGGTCTATTTACACGTACAGTATTCTGCGCAGATTTGATGCACAGGATTTCAAGTAATTTACTTTACATTGAAATCTGCAGCAGAAAATCCTGCGCATCAAATCTGTGCATCAAATCTGCGCAGAATATTGTACGTGTGAATAGACCCTCAATGATTTGGTGCCAAAAGAAAATAAAAAAAAAGTGTTATAAAGGAAGGAACAAAATGTATTTGTAATGCAGAATAGCAACATTGTTTAACGATCAGCTGTGTAGATTGCAGATAAAGATTCCGAGTATATTCCAGACAAGCAATGACTGCTATACCGTATATATCAATTTGTCATATTGCCAGATGGAGGATTAGGTTTTCAATTAATTAATTTCATTGCCTACTAATTTTTTTTTGCAGCTGCTACTAAACCTCTTAGGGATGAAGGGCATACAGGTACACCCTTGCTCCCTGGTACGAGGGGCACTTTGGCGCTTAGACATCTTATCCCCTATCCAAAGGATAGGGGATAAGATGCCTGATCGCTGGGGTCCCGCCGCTAGGGTCCCGTGATCTTGCACACCGCACCCCGTTTAAAATCAGTCCCCAGAGCGTCTTCTCTCCGGGTCTGATAACTGTCAATCATGGGTTCGGAGCGTTGTGACGTCAAGGCTAAGGGGATAACATGTCTAAGTGCCGGAGTACCCCTTTAAGGACCAAGGGCGTACCTGTACGTCCGTGGGGAATTTCGGTCCCCGTTGCGCGCTGGGCAGGGACCGGACCGGGGTGACTGCTGATATCTATCAGCAGGAACCCCTTGCAAATGCCCAGGGGGGTCCTGAGACCCCCCCCCATGTCAACGATCGCTGCAAATCGCCGGTGAATTCACATTGGATCGTTGGTGTCTTGGACTACCCCAATCCCCCTTATTTTTCGGGTCACCGGAGACTGAAATGACCCGGAAAATAAGGGGGATCGGGGTTGTCCAAGACACCCACGATCCCCCTGAAGGGAAAAGAGTGAGGTGGCTGGGGTGCCACCCCTCCTATCCCTGCTATTGGTCGTCTGGAAGCCACAACCAATAGCAGATCGGGGGCAGGGGGGGTTTCCCCGTTCTGCCCACCCACAATAGGCTGGGCAGAATAGGGAAACCGAAGGGGACAGGCTCCGAAGTCCACTTACCCATCGGCGGTGGAAGCGGGTGGTGATCGGCGGTGGCAGCGGGGGACGATCGGCGGCAGAAGAGGATGGCGACGCCGCTCCCTGGTTCCTACAGAAGCCGGTGAGTTGCCTAGCAACATCTGGAGGGCTACAGTTTGAGACCACTATACAGTGGTCTCTAAACTGTAGCCCTCCAGATGTTGCAAAACTACAACTCCCAGAATGCCCAGAGAGCTGTTTGCTGTTTGGACATGCTGAGATTTGTAGTTTTGCCACAGCTGGAGTGTCACAGTTTGGAGATCACTGTGCAGCGATCTCTAAACTGTGGCCCTCTAGATCTGGCAAAACTACAACTCTTAGCATGTCCACACAGCAGTTTGCTGTCTGGGCATGCTGGAATTTGTAGTTTTGCAACATCTGGAGGGCCACAGTTTGGACATCACTGTGCAGTGGTCTCTAAACTGTAGCCCTCCAGATATTGCAAAACTGCAAATCCCATCATGCCCAAACAGCAAACAGCTGTCACGGCATGCTGGGAGTTGTAGTTGCGTACCTCCAGCTGTTGCATAACTACATCTCCCAGCATGCCCTTCGGCGATCATTACATGCTGGGAGTTGTAGTTTTGCAACAGCTGGAGGCACACTGGTTGGAAAATTCTGAGTTAGGTAACAGAATCTAACTATAGATTTTCCAACCAGTGTGCCGCCAGCTGTTGCAAAAGTGCAATTCTCAGCATGCACGGTCTGTCAGTACATGCTGGGAGTTGTAGTTTTGAAACAGCTGGAGGTTTGCCCCCCCCCCCCATGTGAATGTACAGGGTACATTCACATGGGCAAGATTACAGTGAGTTTAATGCATCAAATTTGAGCTGTGGCAAATTCTTCGCCGCAGCGCAAACTCTTAGTGGGAAACTCACTATAACCCACCAGTGCGAATGTACCATAAAAACACTACACTAAACTAACACATGATAAAAGGTGAAACACTATATATATATATATATATACACCCCCTTACACTGTCCAACCCCCCCCCCCCCCCCCCAATAAAAATGAAAAACATATTGTACGGCAGTGTTTCCAAAACGGAGCCTCCAGCTGTTGCAAAACAACAAATACCAGCATTTTGGGACAGCCACTGACTGTCCAGGCATGCTTGGAGTTTAGCAACAGCTGGAGGTACCCTGTTTTTGGGAATCACTGGCATAGAATACCCCTTTGTCCACCCCTATGCAATCCCTAATTTAGTCCTTAAATGCGCATGGCGCTCTCTCACTTCGGAGCCCTGACATATTTCAAGGAAACAGTTTAGGGCCACATATGGGGTATTTCCATACTCGGGAGAAATTGCACTACAAATTTTGGGGGTCTTTTTCTCCTTTTACCCCTTTTGAAAAGGAAAAGTTGGGGGCTACACCAGCCTGTTAGTGTAAAAAAAATCTAAAATTTTACGCTAACATGCTGGTGTTGCCCCATAGTTTTTATTTTCACAAGCAATAAAAGGAAAAAAAGACCCCCAAAATTTGTAATACAATTTCTCTGGAGTTTGGAAATACCCCATATGTGGGCGTAAAATGCTCTGCGGGCGCACAACAAGGCTCAGGAGTGAGAGCGCACTATGTACATTTGAGGCCAAAATTGGTGATTTGCACAGGGATGGCTGATTTTACAGCGGTTCTGACATAAAAGCAAAAAATAAATACCCACGTGTGACCCCAATTTGGAAACTACACCCCTCATGGAATGTAACAAGGGGTATAGTGAGCCTTAACACCCCTCAGGTGTTTGACAAATTTTCATTAAAGTTGGATGGGAAAATGAAAAAAAAAAAAAAAAAAAGTATTACTAAAATGCTGGTGTTACCCTAAATTTTTCTTTTTCACAAGGGAAAATAGTAAAAAAGCCCCCAAAATTTGTAACCCCATTTCTTCTGAGTAAGAACATACCCCATATGTGGATGTAAAGTGCTCTGCTGGTGCACTACAATGCTCAGAAGAGAAGGAGCACCATTGGGCTTTTGGAGAGAAAATTTGTCCGGAATTGGAGGCCATGTGTATTTACAAAGCCCCCACAGTGCTAGAACAATGGACCCCCCCCCACATGTGACCCCATTTTGGAAACTACACCCCTCACGTAATGTAATAAGGGGTACCGTGAGCATTTACTCCCCACAGATGTCTGACAGATTTTTGGAACAGTGGTCCTTGAAAATGAAAAATAAAATTTTTCATGTGCACAGCCCACTATTCCAAAGATCTGTCAAAGTCTGTCAAAGTCTGTCATGGAGTATTTCCAGAATCAGAAGAGATGGGGATACACATTTTGGGGGGCATTTTCTCCCATTACCCTTTGTAAAAATTGTAAATTTAGGAAAAAAACTTCACTTCAGTAAAAAAAAAAAATTCATTTACACATCTGACTTTAACGAAAAGTTGTCAAACATCTGTGGGGTGTTAAGGCTCACTGGACCCATTGTTACATGCCTTGAGGGGTGTCTTTTCCAAAATAGTATGCCATGTCAGGGTTTTTCTGCTGTTCTGGTGCCATAGGGCTTAATAAATACGACATGCCCCCCAAAAAACATTTCAGCAAAATTCACTTTCCAAAATCCCAATGTCTCTACTTCCCTTCTGAGCCTTCTAGTTCACCAGCAGATCACTTTACATTCACATATGATATATTTCCTTACTTGAGAGAAATGGGGTTTAATATTTTGGGGGACATTTTCACCTATTACACCTTGTGAAAATGAAAAATTTGAGGTAACATCGACATTTTCGTAAAAAAATAAAATTTTTCATTTTCACGTCCAACTTCAACGCAAAGTCATCTTACACCTGTGGGGTTTTAAGGCTCACTGTACCCCTTGTTACATTCATTGAGGGGTGTAGTTTCCCAAATAGTGTGCCATGTGGGGTGTTTTTCGCGGTTCTGGCACCATGGGGGCTTCCTAAATTAAACATGCCCCCCAAAAACCATTTCAGAAAAATTTGCTTTCCAAAAGCCCAATGTCGCTCCCTCCTTTTTGAGCCCTCTAGTGCACCCACAGATCAAATTAAATCCACATATGAGGTATTTTATTGCTCATGAGAAATGGAGTTTAAAATTTTGCGGGACATTTTCACCTATTACCCATTGTGAAAATGACAAATTTGGGGTAACATCAGCATTTTAGTAAAAAAAAAAATTAATTTATATTCACGTCCAACTTCAACGCAAAGTAGTCAAACACCTGTGGGGTGTTAAGGCTCGCTGTACCACTTGTTACATTCCTTGAGGGGTGCAGTTTTCCAAATAGTATGCCATGTGGGGAGTTTTTTTGCTATTCTGGCACCACATTGGCTTCCTTTTTTTTTATGTTTATTATTTTTTTTTATTTTACATCACAAAACAGAACAGACAAAATTACAAACCATACAGTTATACAAGACAAAACAGAAATATAAAATACAGGGTTCTATTTATTATCCTATATCTCTCTATATTAATTATTAACAGCATAGAACCCAAAGGATACCTGTCTTATAGTTACCTATGTACATACCCACTTCATACCCCACCCACCCACCCCTTCCACACAATCCTTATTCTAGTGCCATGGAAAGAAGAAAGAAAAAAAAAAAAAAAACTCAATTTATATATATTTCCCTTGGAGATATTATACACCATTAAGCCAGCCTGACCATATTTGAGAGAACAAATCACTACATCCTCGCTTTAGATAAATCGCCCGCTCCCAAGATATAACTCTTTCCAT
The DNA here is from genome assembly GCF_029499605.1 of Hyla sarda. Lineage (NCBI taxonomy): Eukaryota > Metazoa > Chordata > Amphibia > Anura > Hylidae > Hyla > Hyla sarda. The sequence goes on along the minus strand of NC_079190.1, from coordinate 116,707,900 downwards.
TTTTAATCGGAATTCCTCTATGGTTGGAGCTTTTGCTTCTTTCCAGTTCCTAGCTATAAGAACTCTAGCATTGAATAGTAATCTGCTTAAAATAGTTTGTGTAAATTGGCCTAGCTCATGAATATCAATACAACCCAAAACACAAATTTTTATATCTACCGGGACTTTAATTTTAATTTTTTGCTCAATATGTTCCACTATTTGCCTCCAATAACTCTGTATCTCTGGGCAATTCCAAAACATATGCTCAATGTCCTCATTGCTGGCAGAACAACGTGGACATTTCGACTCTAAACCTGCAGCATACTTAGCTACCATAGAGGGGGTCTGATAGGCTCTATATAGAATATATAACTGGGATAGCCGACTGTAAAGTTACAGGACCCAAGACAGACCTCCATGCGACTTGATCCATTCCCAAACTTATTTGCTATTTAGAGAAAGCGGGCACACTATACCCCTGAAGAATATATACCATCAGATTTTTATATATCTTTGATATCACCCCATTGGCACCATTTTTACCCACAATTAAATCTAACATAGGCTCTCTCTTAATTTCTAAAGGTGTCTCTTTATTTTGAGCATATAAAGCATGTCATATTTGAAGGTATTAATAATGAGAAGCATGAGGCAACTGAAAGTCCCCTCTAAGCTGTTGAAAGGATTTTACACTCCCTTTATCATATAAATCTGATACCCATAGCACTCCTGCGTGTTTCCACTTATCAAACCCCTGTAATTTACCCAACTCCATAAGTTTACTATTTCCCCATAAAGGGGTATATTGATGTATCTTTGCTATCTCACAAATCTGTTTGACTTTATGCCAAATCTTATCCATTAAAATAATAGTAGGGGGAAGGGATTTAGTGTCTATTCCAGCTCCATTCTCCAGACAACCTAATATATTCCTAGTTGACAGGAACCTAGATAAAATAAAAAATGAACTGCTATTAGGGTTATACCTATCCCAGTATTCAAAATGTTTGCATTGAGCAGCCAAGAAATAAACCCATGAGTTTGAAAGAGCAAGACCCCCCTCTTGCTTTAAACGCTGCAGGTTTAATAATTTTAATTTGGGTTTTCTGCCATTCCAGATCAACTCCCTTAATTGGGAGTCGATACGCTTAAATAATACGGTTGGCAACCAAATAGGCGTATTTTGCAAAAAGTATAATAATTGTGGTGTTACTATCATTTTAATTAAGTTTATCCTACCAACTGGGGTAAGCGGCAGTTTCCCCCATGCTTTAGATTTTGTTTTAAGCTTATTTAGAAAAGGGGTTATGTTCAGAGGGACAAAATCCTGAACCCTTGAGGTCACTTCTAGACCGAGATATTTAATTTGGTTAACACATTGTATATTACAATGTCCTTCTATATGGACCTCCGAGACTGACCGGTCTAGTAACATCAGAAAAGATTTCTCCCAGTTTATCGCCACTCCTGATAATTTTCCATATCGATTCAATAGTCTCATTGCGTTTGTCAATGACTCCTCCGTATCATTTTAAAAAAGCAATGCATCGTCCACATTGGCTTCCTAAATGCGAAATGCCCCCCCAAAACCATTTCAGCAAAATTCGCTCAAGAGAAATTCGGTTACAAATTTTGGAGGGCTTTTTCTCCTTTTACCCCTTGTTAAAATATAAAAATATGGGTCTACAAGAACATGTTAGTGTAAAAAATTAAAATTTAGAATTTTCGCATTCCACTTGCTGCTATTCCTGTGAAACACTTAAAGGGTTAGCAAACTTTCTGAATGTCATCTTGAATATGTTGAGGGGAGCAGTTTTCATAATGGGGTCCATAATGGGGTATTTCTAACAGAAAGACCCTCAAATTCACCTCAAACCTGAACTGGTCCCTGAAAAATTTAGATTTTGAAATTTACTTGAAAAATTGGAAAATTGCTGCTATACTTTGAAGCCCTCTGATGTCTTCAAAAAGTAAAATCATGACAACTTTATGCTGCAACCATAAAGTAGACAAATTGTGTATGTGAATCAATATATAATTTATTTGGTATGTCTATTTCCTTTAAAAGCAGAATGCTTCAAATTTATAAAAAATGCAAAATTTTCAAATTTTTCCTGAAATTTTGGAATTTTTCACCAAGAAATGATGCAAGTATCGATGGAAATTTACCACTAACATAAAGTAGAATATGTCACGAAAAAACTGTCTCTGAATCAAATTCATAAGTACAAGCATCACAGACTTATTAATGCTTAAAGTGACAGTGGTCAGAATTGCAGAAAATGCTCTGGTCCTTAGATTCAAACTGGGCTTGGTCTCCAAGGGGTTAAAGGCTTACTCCAGTGGAAACTTTTTTTTTTTTTTAAATCAACTGGTGCCAGTTAGTTAGACACATTTGCAAATTTCTTCAATTAAACAATCTTAAACCTTTCAGTACTTATCAGTTGATATATCCTACAGAGAAAGTTGTGTAGTTTTTTCCTGTCTCTTACAATGCCCTCTGCTGCCACCTCTGTCCATGTCAGGAACTGTCAAAAGCAGGAGAGGTTTGCTATGGGGATTTGCTCCTACTCTGGACAGTTCCTAACATGGTCAGAGGTTTCAGCAGAGAGCACTGTGTCAGACTAAAAAGATATTCATATAATTATTAAGTACACAATTATATACGGTATCTACTAATGTAAATCATTACATAAACTGTTAAACTGGTGTCAGAGACATAATGTATTTGTATTCATTTATGTTCATAAAGTTGATACAAAGAACTTAATTAAAGATTTAGTAAAATCTTTCTGAGAAAAGGATAACCTATTGAATAAGCCAAGACATTTAATTATGTGGGATGGACTTTCCCATAGGCTTGATATAATAAGCAACCTAAGGCAGGGCGAACATCACTATTTACTGTCTTGTACAACATATCAAAATATTTTTTTTTCCTTTTTGTTGTAGTCTACACAAATTAACTGAAGTATCTAAGATACATCAAAATATTTGGAAATACAAGCTACCAACAAAGTTGTCAAAGAAAACAACTACAACAACCCGTTTGACATGGTCCCATTTTTTTTTCTTTCCTGCCTACAATTCTCCCATTCACTGTTATAAATATAACGCTTTGTCTGAAGTGATTGTCCTATAAAGGTCTGTGCCGACCAACTGGTTCTTAGTCAGATATCAAGTGCCTCTTTGAGAATGACTGGAATAACTAGAATATTAATATTGAAAAAAAATCTGGCAAGGACTGATATATCCATTCTGTTTGTTTTAGGCTTAACAAAAAAAAAAAAAAAGAGTTTACACAGTGCTACTCTTTAAAGGGAAACTGCAGCATCTCCAGCAGTAAACTGAATATACAGGTTAATAGCGAGCATGATGCTGATTAAAACACTATTTACCTTGAAAAAATATGTTGCACCATTTCTGAGAAAACTCTAATAAACCAAATATACAAATTATCTTCTTGGAGTAATGGGGGTGTTCTCCAGCATATAAAGCAAACAAGAATAGGCGTTTGTCAAGCTCACCCTGCTCCAGGGTTTTGCTGATTGTTCTCGATCCTGGGAACCAAACGAACTCAACAACAAACCAACACATTTCTGGCACCTAGGCATCCTTGATGATGGCCATGATTAAGGGTGTCTAGGTGACAAATATGCATCGGTTTTCTGGCTGCTATGTGATTTTTTCTGTAATGCATGGGTATTTCAATAAAGTAAGAAGCTTTAACTGTACCTGCTGGATCATTGTTTGTTGTGGATGCTCTCCAACCCCTTGGTGCAACGATCATCCCACCCATTCTGGCCCCGTGATACTGTCCTTTCGTAAATATTTTCCCTCTTTCTTCAGCACTTCAGACATGATGAGACATCACCCATGTGGCCTGCTTTCTTACTTGTAGAGTGCACACACCACATAGTCGCTACACCCGGAGGTGGGCTGCCACGCGCACCAAATACAGCGCCAATCTCTGCTGAACTCACTCATGGATCTGGAAGATGTCCTGATTCCTGGGCAGGCCCCTGCTTTTCCTTATTTAGATCCTTCATCCAAACAGGATCTGTTTTGCTTCAAAAGCTGCATCAAAAAACGTGTTAGATTTTTCCTAACTGACTCTATACCTCTATGTTTTGAGATAGCAGAGCTCTTGAAATCTGACAGCTACTTAAGAGTGTATTTAAACATAGCAGTTGACATGTAGTTAAAGGGGTACTCTGGCCCTAATACATCTTATCCCCTATCCAAAGGATAGGGGATAAGATGTCTGGTTGCGGGGGTCCCGCCGCTGGCGACCCCCGCAATCTGTCATTGCTCACCCACCTATGTGAGCTCTCTGCAGCACTGGAGGCTCCAAATGTGCAGCATGATGACCACGGAGCCCCGTTGTCATCACGCTACACATTTGGAGCATCCAGCCTTGTGTACTTGTGTACATCTTATCCCCTATTATTTGGATAGGAGATAAGATGTATTAGGGCCAGAGTACCCTTTAAGACTGTTTTAAAATGCAGCTTAAAAAAACTACATGTAACTGCATGATAGTTGGCCACAAGATTTTTGCAGGTAAAAAACTGAAATGGGCACTGTCATTAAAACTCATATTTGCTATTGGACTCCTTATGGTAAATAAAAAATCTTTCTAATGTACTTTGTTTAAAAAAAAAATTATATGTTTTACTTGTGTTTAAAAAAGCTGCAACTAGGTGTCTCCCTACTTTTCCAGAGCACATTTTCTCCCATCTCTTGCACATACTTTGGACTCCTGCTGGCCTGGCAGAAGTCCAAAATCAGGAAATGCAATCAGGAGTGCTGAGGGGTGTGTGTACAGTCTTAGCCAATCATAGCTCATCTCACATTGAACTGCTCTGGGCTGTGTGTAGCAGAGTGAGGGAGGAAGTTTTCCCCTGTATGGCTTCAGATGATGTCACACCTGCTGTGAATCTGTGAATCTGACTGAGAAGAAAATACAGAGTAATATCAAGGTAGAAAACTGAAAAATAATAAAAATAAAGGCAGGGGTGATTGATCATGATGGGGGCAGTGTACTGGGAAGATTATAAAATTTTACAAGATAATGACAGGTACTCTTTAAAGTAAATATTTTTAACCTGAAAAACTGTGCAGCCAGTGAAAAGCAAGTAAAAAAGCAAGTGCGTGGGAGGTTTAAAAGGTACAACTACATGTTTATGAGATTTCTTAAATCTTAGTTATTTAGCTGCTACTGCAAATGCTGGAAATGTTTTTGAAAATTCATAGGAAATACACTTTGTGGGACTTAAGGATATCCTCACACACCGTTTTAACTTAATTTTGATGCTCACAAAGATATATTTAACTGCCTTTTTTGATACTTTTTTTTGGAAACAGATGTTTCAGCGGGATAGCCAAATTAAATACGTGCTAAGAATTATTCGTTTTTATTTGTTTCATTACTTTGCACATGGTTCTCAACAATCCTCACCACAGGTTTCCTTCCATATAGCATAGCGGTATATACCTGCTGGAGCTATTTGTCACCTTAAGATAAAATGCAATAAACATAAACTATGTTATACAGTAATTTACAGGCATCACTGATGTGTCCAGAAATAAGCTACAGAGATAAAATGAAACATTTAGTAAAAATGCCAGAAGCAAAGGTAAGCTTATAGAGTCATCTGAAGGTGGAATATCCCTAGAAGTCTAAAAATGTCTAAAATGAGTCAATAGTTTCTGTATGATATCATAAAGACACATTAAAATTCATTTACCATTTTTCTTTTAGATTTAGATGCAGCAAAACACATTTTGTCACTTAAAGTCAATATCCACCCTTTAACTTATGGGGCAGATTTACTTATCCTGTTTATTTCTTAGACAGTGTAAGCAAAAATTAGAATTTGAGGATGCTCCACATAGATCACAATGGTTCATGTTGTTTGATAATAAATGTGCCTACATTAAAAGTGTTACATTGGGCCAACATGTTTCAAATTTAGGTGCATTTACTTGAAGCACATTTGAAAATTTGCCCAATGTCATTTCAGCTCCAACTTTATGGGCATTAATAATCTTTTACAGTATTTCTGTAGCAGTTGAAGCTCTGGTTTTATAATAAAAAGCTCTGATTCCTGTGCATAGATAGACATGAAATAAGATGTCTACAGCTACTACGCCAGGGCTGTCCCTATTTTAAAGGACATTTTTTAATTGGCTGTTACCTATTGGATTATTAATTCAATAGGTATCAGCCAATGATATTTAATACTGACTTATGGCTCCCAGCAACAGATGCCATCACACATGATGTTGTGACATTGCCTTGCATCAAAAGTAGATTTTTTTTTTTTGTCATAGTACCGCCATGCAATGCTATCCTCACACCTTTTCTTCTACAGTCCCTATGACAATGAAGGAGTGGGAATTAAAGAGAAGGATCACATGTATTCAACCTGAACTTGTGTCTTATTAGTTTAGTTTTGTCATGGACTTCTAGTAAGTAAAGTTAATAAAATTGGAACTGCTATACATCAGGAATCACTTAGAACCTTGCTGTCACATTGGGGTAGGGATCAATTCAGATCTAAGCTCTTCCCAACGCCTTTCCTACCTACTTGGGCAATCTGTGCAGGGGTGTCAAAATTCTCAGTAACAAACAGTAACCAGAAACATACCAAAAGTAAGAAACCTAGAGGGCAGCACACAGACAAGATCAAGAACAATATCAGGAGATGCAAAGGTCAAAAACCAGGAGAGTATGGCAGTACAAAACAGTATGCAAAAGGAAAGGTTGAGTCACTAGTAAAAGTTCAAAGTAGATAGGTCAGGCCGCAATAAGATACAGGAACCTGAGTGCAGGGAGTTAACCACTAAGACAGATGAGGATAGAAGACACTGAGGAGTTAAAATCCCGCCTTTGGGAAGTGTAAGCACTGGTGCCAAAGCTTATTAGTGTTGAGCGGCATAGGCCATATTCGAATTCGCGAATATTCGCGAATATATGGACGAATATTCGTCATATATTCGTGAATATTCGCATATTCGTAATATTCTCATTTTATTTTCGCATAAGCGAAAAATTCGCGAATGCGAAAATTAACATATGTGGAAATTAGCATATACAAAATTAGCATAAAGGAAAAAATTTGCATATGCGAAAATTAGCATATGCAAATATTCGCATATGCAAAAATTCGCACACCAGTCTCACACAGTAGTGTTAGAGCCTTGTTTACACCACACAAGCTGGAAGCAGAGAGGGATGATCACTGTGATGTGTACTGTGATTTTTTATTTTTTTTCAAACAAAAAAAATGAATATTCATAACGAATATTCGCGAGCAACACTAAAGCTTATTGGCCCGACGCCCACACCGTCCAATTGGTCGGGCCAGCCGCATTACTCAGGGACAAATGGCCCTGTGTCTCGTCAAAACGACAAGTGACGCTGCTGCCAAGACAAGGAAGGACCAGAGCTGACACTGGGGCAGGGACTGGTGCAAATGACACCTGCAGTGGTTATTCATCTCTACATCATATACCCTAGGACAGTATCTGTATGTGTTTTATCCTGTGGGTCCATTGATACATGGGTAATTATGAAGGAATAAGCTGACATAAACCCTAGGCTAGGAATGTAAATTCTGGCACCTATCCATCATCCTGGTTAATAGGTGTAAATCTCTGATACCTCCTATAGATTTAAAATATGCCTAAATATTCCCCAACTCTCCTCTTTTACGATCCAGGAATTGAAGGCCCCTTTCATGTCTGAGGAACTGGAAATAGTGATTACATCATTACCGGCTGGCAAGAGCCCTGGCCCTGATGGCTACACAGCTAAGTTCTTCAAGTCCCTCAGACCTTAACTGTCTCCCCCCCTTGCTATCAGCCTTTAATGACATTTCAGACCCCCCCCCCTCCTCCTCAATCCTTTCTGAAAGCTTATGTCAAAGTTAATCCAAAAGAGGGCAAAGACCCCTGTTATGCCCTAGCTCTCGCCCCATCTCCTTAATTAATACTGATGCAAAACTATTCGTCAAGTTAATCGCCAACAGATTGGCTTCTCATATGACAGCTCTAGTCCACCCAAACCAGGTAGGTTTCATCCGAGGCAGAGAAGCCAGAGACAACACCTTACGCACCTTCTCTGCAATACACTATGCTCTTATACGTAAAGCTCCTCTATTTCTGTTGTCTCTGGATGCCGAAAAAGCCTTTGACCCGGTGGACTAGAGCTTTCTTGTGGAAATCCTTAAACAAATTGGGCTGGATCCATCTCTGCTAGCTTGCATCATGGCACTTTTCTTGTACCCCCAAGCCCAACTCTGAATAAATGGTAAACTATCTGACCCATTTACAATATGTAATGGGACGAGACAGGGTTGCCCCCTCTCTTCGCTCCTCTATGCCCTTTGTATGGAGCATCTCCTTATAGCATACGTCAGAATGTTGATATCAGGGCCTCTCTGCCTCCTCATCCAATTACAAATGTCCGGCCTTTGCTGACGACCTTCTCCTCTATTTATCGCCCCCTCTCACTACCCTTCCCTCCCTTATGCTCACCATACAACAAAACTCCAACTACAGCAACTATGCTGTGTATGTATGTATATAGACTCTGCAGGAGCCTATACCTCATACAATGTGTGTCCTTTATCCCCTGGGGCTCGAATCCTACACGGACAAACTGCTCCCATACAAGAATGGATGGGAGAATGACTTGGGCCATTCAATCCCAGACGAGGACTGGGCTTGAGCTCTTGCCCAGTGCCACCACACTTCCGTCTCCTGTAAAGCCCAAGAGTTTAATTATAAAGTGCTAACGAGGTGGTACAGGGTTCTGATATTACTAGCTAAATTCTATCCGGGAATTCCTGATAACTGCTGGAGGTGTCGTGGTACTGGTGGTTCAATGCTTGATACCTGGTTGACGTGGCCCTTCCCTCTCCTGCTTCTGGATACAAATTCAGGAGGTCATCTATTACATCCCTTCTATACAGATTCCAAATACCCCTTAATCTCTACTCCTCTCCATTCTGTCGAGGCGGATACCAAGGGGCACTGCCAGACTGATATCTTTCCTCCTCTTGGCGGCAAGAACAGTGATCCCCAGATTACGGAAATCCCCCACACCCTGCACGATTTCGTCCTGGCTTTAGGAAGCCACACATTTGCACAGTGTGGATGAACTAATAGCAGATTCTAATAGTCAACTGGCCAATTACTGTAAATTGATGTTTGGCACCCCTGGACTTCGTTCCTCTCCTCCAGAGACTATAATAAATTTTTTCTAGCAGAATAGCCACTAAAATCACACATCTGTTACGCCGAGCGCTCCGGGTCCCCGCTCCTCCCCGGAGCGCTCGCAGCGTTCTCTCATTCGCAGCGCCCCGGTCAGACCTGCTGACCGGGTGCGCTGCGATATTACTCCCAGCCGGGATGCGATTCGCGATGCGGGACGCGCCCGCTCGCGATGCGCATCTCGGCTCCCGTACCTGACCCGTTCCCCGTCTGTGTTGTCCCGGCGCGCGCGGCCCCGCTCCTTAGGGCGCACGCGCGCCGGGTCTCTGCCATTTAAAGGGCCGCTGCACCACTGATTGGCGCAGCAGGCCTAATCAGTATTCTCACCTGTGCACTCCCTACTTATACCTCACTTCCCCTGCACTCCCTCGCCGGATCTTGTTGCCATTGTGCCAGTGAAAGCGTTCCCTTGTGTGTTCCTAGCCTGTGTTCCAGACCTCCTGCCGTTGCCCCTGACTACGATCCTTGCTGCCTGCCCTGACCTTCTGCTACGTCCGACTTTGCTCTTGTCTACTCCCTTGTACCGCGCCTATCTTCAGCAGTCAGAGAGGTTGAGCCGTTGCTGGTGGATACGACCTGGTTGCTACCGCCGCTGCAAGACCATCCCGCTTTGCGGCGGGCTCTGGTGAATACCAGTAGCAACTTAGAACCGGTCCACCAGCACGGTCCACGCCAATCCCTCTCTGGCACAGAGGATCCACCTCCTGCCAGCCGAATCGTGACAGTAGATCCGGCCATGGATCCCGCTGAAGTCCCACTGCCAGTTGTCGCCGACCTCACCACGGTGGTCGCCCAGCAGTCGCAACAGATAGCGCAACAAGGTCACCAGCTGTCTCAACTGACCGTGATGCTACAGCAGCTATTACCACAGCTCCAGCAACAATCTCCTCCGCCAGCTCCTGCACCTCCTCCGCAGCGAGTGGCCGCTTCCGGCTTACGATTATCCTTGCCGGATAAATTTGATGGGGACTCTAAGTTTTGCCGTGGCTTTCTTTCTCAATGTTCCCTGCACTTGGAGATGATGTCGGACCAGTTTCCAACTGAAAGGTCTAAGGTGGCTTTCGTAGTCAGCCTTCTGTCTGGGAAAGCTCTGTCATGGGCCACACCGCTCTGGGACCGCAATGACCCTGTCACTGCCTCTGTACACTCCTTCTTCACGGAGATCCGAAGTGTCTTTGAGGAACCTGCCCGAGCCTCTTCTGCTGAGACTGCCCTGCTGAACCTGGTCCAGGGTAATTCTTCTGTTGGCGAGTACGCCATCATATTCCGTACTCTTGCCTCTGAATTATCCTGGAATAATGAGGCCCTCTGCGCGACCTTTAAAAAAGGCCTATCCAGCAACATTAAAGATGTGCTGGCCGCACGAGAAATTCCTGCTAACCTGCATGAACTTATTCATCTTGCCACCCGCATTGACATGCGTTTTTCCGAAAGGCGTCAGGAGCTCCGCCAGGATATGGACTTTGTTCGCACGAGGCGTTTTTTCTCCCCGGCTCCTCTCTCCTCTGGTCCTCTGCAATCCGTTCCTGTGCCTCCCGCCGTGGAGGCTATGCAAGTTGACCGGTCTCGCTTGACACCTCAAGAGAGGACACGTCGCCGCATGGAGAACCTATGCCTGTACTGTGCCGGTACCGAACACTTCTTGAAAGATTGTCCTATCCGTCCTCCCCGCCTGGAAAGACGTATGCTGACTCCGCACAAAGATGAGACAGTTCTTGATGTCTACTCTGCTTCTCCACGCCTTACTGTGCCTGTGCGGATATCTTCCTCTACCTTCTCCTTCTCTGCTACGGCCTTCTTGGATTCCAGATCTGCAGGAAATTTTATTTTGGCCTCTCTCATCAACAGGTTCAACATCCCGGTGACCAGTCTCGCCAGACCCCTCTACATCAATTCTGTTAACAATGAAAAATTGGACTGTACCGTGCGTTACCGCACGGAACCTATCCTAATGTGCATCGGACCTCATCACGAAAAAATTGAATTTTTGGTCCTCTCCAACTGCACTTCTGAAATTCTTCCTGGATTACCGTGGCTTCAACGCCATTCCCCAACCCTTGATTGGTCCACAGGAGAAATCAAGAACTGGGGTACTTCTTGTCACAAGGACTGTCTTAAATCGGTTCCCAATACTCCTTGCCGTGACCCTGTGGTTCCCCCTGTATCCGGTCTTCCTAAGGCTTATATGGACTATTCTGACGTTTTTTGCAAAAAGCAAGCTGAGACTTTGCCTCCTCACAGGCCTTATGACTGTCCTATTGACCTCCTCCCGGGTACAACCCCACCCCGGGGCAGAATCTATCCTCTGTCTGCTCCAGAGACTCTTGCCATGTCGGAGTACATCCAGGAGAATTTAAAAAAGGGGTTTATCCGCAAGTCCTCCTCTCCTGCCGGAGCTGGATTTTTTTTTGTGTCCAAAAAAGATGGCTCCCTACGTCCTTGTATTGATTACCGCGGACTTAATAAAATCACAGTAAAAAACCGCTACCCCTTACCTCTTATCTCGGAACTCTTTGATCGCTTACAAGGTGCCCACATCTTTACCAAACTGGACTTAAGAGGTGCTTATAATCTCATCCGCATCAGGGAGGGGGACGAATGGAAGACTGCGTTTAACACCAGAGATGGACACTTTGAGTATCTGGTCATGCCCTTTGGCCTATGCAACGCCCCTGCCGTCTTCCAAGACTTTGTTAATGAAATTTTTCGTGATCTCCTATATTCCTGTGTTGTGGTTTATCTGGACGATATTCTGATTTTTTCTGCCAACTTAGAAGAACACCGCCAGCATGTCCGCATGGTTCTTCAGAGACTTTGTGACAATCAACTTTATGCCAAAATGGAGAAATGTCTCTTTGAATGTCAATCTCTTCCTTTCCTAGGATACTTGGTCTCTGGCCAGGGACTACAAATGGACCCAGATAAACTCTCTGCCGTCTTAGATTGGCCACGCCCCTCCGGACTCCGTGCTATCCAACGTTTTTTGGGGTTCGCCAATTATTACAGACAGTTTATTCCACACTTTTCCACTATTGTGGCTCCTATCGTGGCTTTAACCAAGAAAAATGCCATTCCCAAGTCCTGGTCCCCCCAAGCGGAAGACGCATTTAAACATCTCAAGTCTGCCTTTTCTTCAGCTCCCGTGCTCTCCAGACCTGACCCATCTAAACCCTTCCTATTGGAGGTAGATGCCTCCTCAGTGGGAGCTGGAGCTGTCCTTCTACAAAAAAAATTCTTCCGGGCATGCTGTGACTTGTGTTTTTTTTTCTAGGACCTTCTCCCCGGCGGAGAGAAACTATTCCATCGGGGATCGAGAACTACTGGCCATTAAATTGGCGCTTGAGGAATGGAGGCACCTGCTGGAGGGATCAAAATTTCCAGTTATCATATACACTGATCACAAGAATCTCTCCTACCTCCAGTCTGCCCAACGACTGAACCCTCGCCAGGCTAGGTGGTCGTTGTTCTTTGCCCGTTTTAACTTTGAAATCCATTTTCGCCCTGCTGACAAGAACATTAGGGCCGATGCCCTCTCTCGTTCTTCTGATGCCTCTGAAGTAGAGGTCTCTCCGCAACACATCATTCCTCCGGACTGTCTGATCTCCACTTCTCCAGCTTCCATCAGGCAAACTCCTCCAGGGAAGACCTTCGTTTCTCCACGCCAGCGTCTCGGGATTCTCAAATGGGGACACTCCTCCCACCTCGCAGGCCATGTGGGCATCAAAAAATCCTTGCAACTCATCTCTCGATTTTATTGGTGGCCGACTCTGGAGACTGATGTTATTGATTTCGTGCGGGCCTGTACTGTCTGTGCCCGGGATAAGACTCCTCGCCAGAAGCCTGCTGGTCTCCTTCATCCTCTGCCTGTTCCTGAACAGCCTTGGTCACAGATTGGTATGGACTTTATTACGGACTTGCCCTCATCCCGTGGCAACACAGTTGTTTGGGTGGTCGTTGATCGATTTTCCAAGATGGCACATTTTATTCCTCTTCCTGGTCTTCCTTCAGCGCCTCAGTTGGCAAAGCAATTTTTTGTACACATTTTTCGCCTTCACGGTTTGCCCACGCATATCGTCTCAGATAGAGGCGTCCAATTCGTGTCTAAATTCTGGAGGGACCTCTGTAAACAGCTCAAGATCATCCCCAATCCAATGGGCAAGTAGAAAGAGTTAATCAGGTCCTGGGTGACTATTTACGGCATTTTGTTTCCTCCCGCCAGGATGACTGGGCAGATCTTCTACCATGGGCGAATTCTCATACAACTTCAGAGTCTCCGAATCTTCTGCTAAATCCCCATTTTTCGTGGTGTACGGCCGTCACCCTCTTCCTCCCCTCCCTACTCCCTTGCCCTCTGGTTTGCCCGCTGTGGATGAAGTGACTCGTGATCTTTCCACCATATGGAAAGAGACCCAAAATTCTCTTTTACAGGCTTCATCCCGGATTAAAAGATTTGCTGATAAAAAAAGAAGAACTCCCCCCATTTTTGCTCCTGGAGACAAGGTGTGGCTCTCCGCTAAATATGTCCGCTTTCGTGTCCCCAGTTACAAACTGGGACCACGCTATCTTGGTCCTTTCAAAATCAAGTGCCAGATCAACCCTGTCTCTTACAAACTCCTTCTTCCTCCTTCTCTCCGTATTCCCAATGCCTTCCATGTCTCTCTCCTTAAACCACTCATCCTTAACTGCTTCTCTCCCAAAGTTGTTTCTCCCACTCCAGTTTCCGGATCTTCTGACGTCTTTTCTGTGAAGGAGATTCTAGCATCCAAGACGGTCAGAGGTAAAAGATTCTTCTTGGTCGACTGGGAGAATTGCGGCCCTGAGGAGAGATCCTGGGAACCTGAGGACAACATCCTGGACAAAAGTCTTATCCTCAGGTTCTCAGGCTCCAAAAAGAGGGGGAGACCCAAGGGGGGGGGGTACTGTTACGCCGAGTGCTCCGGGTCCCCGCTCCTCCCCGGAGCGCTCGCAGCGTTCTCTCATTCGCAGCGCCCCGGTCAGACCTGCTGACCGGGTGCGCTGCGATATTACTCCCAGCCGGGATGCGATTCGCGATGCGGGACGCGCCCGCTCGCGATGCGCATCTCGGCTCCCGTACCTGACCCGTTCCCCGTCTGTGTTGTCCCGGCGCGCGCGGCCCCGCTCCTTAGGGCGCGCGCGCGCCGGGTCTCTGCCATTTAAAGGGCCGCTGCACCTCTGATTGGCGCAGCAGGCCTAATCAGTATTCTCACCTGTGCACTCCCTACTTATACCTCACTTCCCCTGCACTCCCTCGCCGGATCTTGTTGCCATTGTGCCAGTGAAAGCGTTCCCTTGTGTGTTCCTAGCCTGTGTTCCAGACCTCTTGCCGTTGCCCCTGACTACGATCCTTGCTGCCTGCCCTGACCTTCTGCTACGTCCGACTTTGCTCTTGTCTACTCCCTTGTACCGCGCCTATCTTCAGCAGTCAGAGAGGTTGAGCCGTTGCTGGTGGATACGACCTGGTTGCTACCGCCGCTGCAAGACCATCCCGCTTTGCGGCGGGCTCTGGTGAATACCAGTAGCAACTTAGAACCGGTCCACCAGCACGGTCCATGCCAATCCCTCTCTGGCACAGAGGATCCACCTCCTGCCAGCCGAATCGTGACAACATCTATATATTTTACCGCTAATTCTTGCGATTTGTCTCTACTTACCATTTGCATATGTTCTAAAAGCCGGGCGATAATTCAGTTCCAAATCTCCAACTCCAATTTTAGAAAATGGATAGATCAAGGTATATATACTTATGGTGATATGCTGATAGAAGGGAAGACCCTCACCTTTGAACAACTTCAACAAAAATACAGGTTGCCTAGTGGATTTTTACAAGTTTTTGCAAGTAAGGCATTTTATCGATCTTGTAAACCTTCCTGTGCAGACGCAAAACTCCCCACTTAAACGGGGCTTCTCTATGGGGAAGATCCCCAGGGGGATCTCCCAATTGTACCAAGCATTGCTGGGAGAGGAGGAACACTTGTCACCATGTGTGAAATAGGAGATGGATATGGAGAAAACCTTTTCTGCCTCACAGTGGGCAAATTCATTTACGTTATGTTCTAAAATTTCTAAGTGTGCTGCCCATCTGGAGACAGATAGGAAGTTATTATATAGATGGTATTTAACCCCATACAAAATATCTAAGATGTACCCAGGCACATCAGATAAATGCTGGCGATGCAACATACAAGTAGGAACACTGTTTCACATGTGGTGGGAGTGCCCCCGGATCCAAGAATTTTTTGGGGAAATTTTTCTTATGTTATGTAAGATAATAGTTTTTATAATTCCCTGGGGTCCAGATATAGCTTTGTTAAATCTCAATTTGGAGGCTTTACGCACATCAGACAAAACAGTCATAGTTCACCTTTTGACTATAGCCAGAAACAAAATAGCAGCCAAATGGAAAAGTATAGAAATACCCGAAGTGGGGGCCACGATTAATTCCGTTCATCAGAACTGCATTATGGAATGGTCTATAGCTTTGGCTAATGATAAACGTAGGTCTTTTACAAACGCTTGGTCTAAATGACTGGCTTTTAAGCTGTTGATTATTAAAGTTACACAACCCCCTACCCTCCTCTTTCTTTTTTCCTCTTTCTATGTTTTTTATTTATTTTTTCTTCTTCTTCTCATTCCCTCTTCTTTTTTCTTCTTTTTTTCCCCTTTGGGGATCTTGGGACGTATAATGTTGGAATATTAGATAATGCAATCAATGTGAAACTAGTTATTGTTTGAATATATATCTTTGTACTTCCTTTTGGATGTAATGTATGAAAATGAATAAATAATAAAAACAGAAATTAAAAAAAGAAAAAGGAAAATAAAAGTTGCTGGCTACAGACATCTGGACGCAATCCTGCTGCAGAGTAAGCTTATCCTCTTGGTTCTTCTCAGTGCCTTGTCCTCTCTTTCTTTTCTGTTTACTCATCCTTCTTTACCCCCATACATATCTTCTATTCTTCTCTCCTGCCCCTTTCCTTCCCACCTTCTGCCTCTTTTCTAAGTTCTTTTTTGTTTTCCTTTTAGTTAGTGGCACAAGATGGTAGACATTATGTACTATTTGGATCACGCATTCCACCAACATGTGATTGTTAAATACCCTGATGCAATTGCACTCTATCTCATGCCTGCTGTGACCCCTTGCTGTTTCTCATTTTTGTTTAGTTCTGAGATTGGTATTCATTTGTTATTGAAGGCCTTTGTTGTGCCACTTCCTTTTGTGTGTTATATTTCTGAAATGTATTTCTGTGAAAAATGAATAAAGACTGACTTTGAAAAAAAAAATATGCCTTTATTATGAACTTTCAACCGGTTATCTAGTATTAAAAAAACAAAACAAAAAAAACAAAACAAAGAAAAACAAAAGCAGCGCCACAGGTGTCCCCAGTTTACATGTGGTATTACAATAAAACTCCACTCACTTTAATGGAACTGAGCTGCAATACCACAAGGAATCTAATAAAATGAGTGGCCTTGTTACTTATAAAGTGAACTATGCAACAACAACCCCCCCCTCCCCTAAAAAAATAAATACCATATTTATCGCCGTATAACACGCACTTTTAAATTTAAGGCAAAAAGCCTGCCTGCATGTTATTCGCCGATAAATCTTCTGGTCACTGATTTAAAGCGGCCACAGCAGTGGCTGCTTGTTAAGTATTAGCAACATGGCCGCGGACACTTTACATCAGTGACCAGCAGCGTCTTCTCCCCGCTTTGCTTTAAAGGAAAACTGTCACTTGTTTTCTCTTACACTATCCACAGGTACTGGTGGATAGTGCGGGAGACGCTGATTAAAATGAGCCCTACCTTGTCTGGATCTGTACCGCCGTTCTCCCGCAATTGCAGTTTTATTATGTGTTGAAATCTTCCTGCAACTGTCACGGGCGGGGCTTCTGCGCATAACTGGCACTGATGTCAGCACCGCTTATGAATATTTATCCCCCCTCCCTCCAGTTCTCCCTCTCTTTGCCGCTCCTAACTGGGGGGGATGATTATTCATAATCGGCACTGTCGTCAGTGTCAGTTAAGCGCCGAAGCCCCGCCCATGCCAGTACAGGAAGATTTCAACACATAATAAAACTACAATTGCAGTAGAACGGTGGCGCAGATCCAGACAAGGTAGGGCTTTTTTTAATCAGCGTCTCCTGCACTATCCACCAGTACCTGTGGATAGTGCGGGAGAAAACAAGTGACAGTTTTAGTTAAAAATTTTCTTACCTCCCTCATCATTCCCCCTTTTCCCTGCTTTTCATAGTTTTTTTTTATTTTCCTTACCTGACTGTGCTTTGGCAGGTCAGGTCAGGTGGGGGTCTTGTGGGCTGTGGTCAGTGAAGCAGATGAATGACGTCCTTTCCCGGCTTCCTTGCGCGGCATCAGTGACATCACTTTTCATTTCCTGTAGCCACCGCACTCCGAACTCTGACTTGCGGCGGTTGAAGGAAATGAAAAGTGATGTCTCTGTTGCCGCACAAAGAAGCCAGGAGAGGATGTCACTCATCTGCTTCATGACCGCAGCCCACAAGACAGCGAAATGCAGCCAGGTAAGGGAAAAAAAACAGTGAAAAGCAGGGAAAAGGGGGAATGATGAGGGGAAGGATAGCATAGGAGGAACATGATGGGGGATGATGAGACAGGGGGAAATGATGAGGGGGGGAATGATGGGGGACATGATGAGACAGGGTGGGGGGATGATGAGACAGGGGGAAATGATGAGGGGGGAATGATGGGGGCATGATGAGACAGGGTAGGGGATGATGAGACAGGGGGACATGATGGTGGGGGGATGCACTAAAGGCTTAATGTCTGTATGGCTAGTGGTGGTCTATGACAAGGGGAAATGATGAGACATGGGGGGTGGCGATGAGAGGGGTAAATGTGGCACAGGGACTAATAAAAGGTAAGGAATGATGTGGCACTGGAGAGGATGGGACCAAACTGAGGTGCAGAAGAAAACGAAGTTGGGGGGATGATGTGGCATTTAGTCCAAGTCATTTATTTTACATTTTATTTTTTTTAAATTAAATTTCCCTGTTAAAATGGGGGGGGGGGGCGTGTTATACGCCAATAAATATGGTAATAATTGCAACGTTGCTGTTTTCCTTTCGATTTCCCACCACAAATAATATTTAATGGGCTGCACAGTACATTTTAAGGGTAACATTAAAGGTGTCATTACAAAGTACAATTGGTCGCACAAAAAACACGCCCTCATGGATAAAAGGCTCTTTTGATGGAAAAATAAAAGAGTCATGGCTCCCTGATGAAAATTGGCTGTGTCCTCAAGGCCAAAATGTGCTTTTTCCATAATGTCTTGGTGCTGGGCATGTCAGGAGATCATGTGCAGTGGTGCCTGAAGCTGAAGAGGGGCTGGGCATGGAGAAGAGGAGCCAGGTGCAAAGAGGTATGAGTTAGAAAAGGAATGGTGTCTCATCTGAAGTCTGAGTTTTTGGGTTCAAAATAATTTTTGTCAGACTCTGCAGCAAAATTTAATGGAATCTATTATGAGTCACTGGGATACCTACACCATAGAACTGCATAGATAACGCATACTTATAAAAATAAAAACATTTGTGTGAACAGAGCCAAAGGCTGTGATTTAAATGAAAAGACCACTGCAAACAAAACATGGTATAAAACCTTCAATGAACATAAAAGGTGTGAATGTAGTGAATCAATAACATGTAAACAAATCAGAACTGTAAAACGTGTGCTTCATTTTTAGAGACTAGAAAAGGCGCACATTGTTCCTGTAATAATTGTCCATTGTTCCAGTCTGTTTGCTCATGCCCTCAGGATGGATGTTATAAAGGCCATTGTATAGAACTGTACTCTTCACTCCTCTTGCACATACTGCAGTCACTTGGTGGGCAAGACTTTGACCCAATTCAAAAGCCTTTTATAAAAGTAAAAGTATTTGAGAGGGTATACATGTACATATGTGAGTGCTTAAACTAAAAGTAAGGAAAAATAAGTGAAATGACCATAAACCCATAAACTCTCAGTACATTTAATTTGCAAATAAGCTAAAAAAATTACAGCAGAGAGTAAAACTTTGTTTTATCTAAACCAAAGCAGCTAGTGACTTAAAGGGGTAATCCGGTATGCAAAAGTTAAAGGGGTACTCCGAAATAATTATTGTTTTTTTTATTTTTATTAATTGCAGCTAGAAAGTTATACAGATTTGTTAATAATGTCTATTCAAAAATCTTAATCCTTCCAGTACTTATCAGCTGCTGTATTCTTCAGAGGAAGTTGTATAGTTCATTCCCGTCTCACCACAGTGCTCTCTGCAGACACCTTTGTCCATGTCAGGAACTGTCCAGAGTAGGAAAGGTTCCCTATGGGGATCTGCTCCTGCTCTGGACAATTCCTGACACAAATAGAGGTGGCAGCAGAGAGCACTGTGGTCAGACAGGAAAGAACTACACAACTTCCTCTGGAGCATACAGCAGCTAAACTAAGTACTGGATGGATTCAGATTTTACCTGTTTAACTGTGTTGGTTGCACATGCTCAGTTTCAGCATTAGGAGTTACAGGAGGATGAGATGTTTGAATATAAAACAGAAGATGATGACAACTAGGAACTAATGTGAGATGCTCAGCAGTGAGGGAGCACAATATGGAGTGCACAAGAGGCTGGAGATATGCACTTCATTTATCGAAACTGTTTAAAAAGTAGCTTGTAATTTCCAGAAGTTATGGTTGTTTTTTTAAAAACTATTAGCGCAGATTTATGTGTGATGCAGTTGCCCATGGCAACCAAAAAGATCCCTTAAATTTTTTAGAGGTCTTTTTGAAAATAAGAAATCTAAATAGTTGCATGGGCAACTGCACTACACTAATTGTCATGCACCTGTATGTGGGGCTATCACGAACTGGATGTGGATCATCTACCTGTGTGGCTGATGACTCGAACCGTATTGGGGAGCGGAGTCTAAGGTGCTGCTGGTCTTCGCCAGAGCCCGCTGCAAAGCAGGATGGATTTGCTGCGGCCGGTGACACCCAGGTCGCTACCCCCGACATGGCATGACCACACAGGTGAATGGGCAAGGCGAGGTACCAGAGGATGAGGCAGAGGCATAGTCAACGTAGCAGAAGGTCAAAGCAGGCGGCAAAGGTTTGGAGTCAGTAAACGTAGCAGGAAGGTCTGGAACACGGGTATGACAAAAACAGGCTATGGGAACGCTTTCTCTTAGGCAATGAGCACTGAAGATCTGGCAGGGGTGTGTGGGAGGTGCAATAACTTAGAATGTGCTGTTCAGGTGCATTACTAATTATGAGCGCACTGGCCCTTTAAATTTCAAAGCACCGGCGCTTGCGCGCTCTAAAGGACGGGGACGTGCACACCGAGGTTGAGAGGAAGCAGCAGGAGCGGAGCGAGGTAATGGATGGGCCGGGACTCGCATGAATGCGAATCCCGGCCCCGCCGGCAGACGGGAATACAGGGACTTTGCGCTTGCGGCCGCAGCACAGAGTATAATAGTACCTCCCTCTTTGGTCTCCCCCTTCTTTTGCAGGTCAGAGAATATATGGGAAGGAAGTCTGTGTAAGCGAAAGATATGCTGAAGGAATACCTTAGCAAGCTGTGGTGCTGAAGGAAGTCCGGGTAAAGGTACAAAATGTACCATTTTAGAAAATTGATCTACAACCACCCAGATGACTTTATTGCCTCGGGAAGGTGGAAGATCGGTAATGTTGTCCATAGAAATATTGGTCCAGGGAAGCTCAGGAACTGGCAAGGGCTGAAGAAGTCCCGTTGGCTTGGAACGAGGTGTCTTGTCTCGAGCACAGACTGAGCAGGACCAGACAAAGTCAACGACTCCAGTTTTAAGGTAGGCCACCAGTATTGACTGGAGATGAGCTGTAGGGATTTACGAATACCGGGATGGCCAGCCAGAAGAGAAGGATGTCCCCATTTCAAGACTCGAAGTTTCATACGGGAGATGCGTAAGTCTTTCCGGGAGGCAGATGCTGAAGACTTGCAGGAGCTGCAGAGATGAGACGTTCAGGAGAAATAATATGCTGCAGAGGAGATTCATGGTCATGCACATCAGAGGACCTGGAAAGGCTTGTACATTCTTTTCCGCAGGATGGAAGTGGATATAGAAGTCGAACCTGGAGAAAAATAGAGACCATCGGGCCTGTGGTGGGTTACGTCGATGGGCAGTCTGCAGATAGAGCAAGTTTTTGTGTTCAGAATAAATCGTAACAGGATGTACAGAGCCCTCCAGAAGCTGATGCCATTCCTCCAACGCCAACTTAACGGCCAAGAGCTCGCGATCCCCAATGGTATAGTTCTTTTCCGCAGGGGAGAAAGTTTGGGGGAAAAATCTGCAGGTTAAAGTTTTTCCCTTATTAGACTTTTGCGTTAACACTGCACCTGCTCCAACTGAAGAAGCATCCACTTCCAGGATGAATGGCCGGTTAGGATCGGGTCTAGATAGAACAGGAGCAGATGTGAAAGCCGACTTTATCTGTTTAAATGCTTCTTCGGCCTCAGTAGTCCAGACTTTAGAGTTAGCTGTCTTCTTGGTGAGTGCAACGATGGGGGCTGCCAAAGTAGAGTAGTGAGGAATGAATTACCGATAGTAATTGGCAAAGCCCAGGAAGCACTGAATCGCTTTCAGACTAGTGTGTTGTGGCCAGTCCAGAACTGCGGATAATTTGTTGGGATTCATTTGAAGACCTTGACTGGTAACAATGTAGCCCAGAAAAGGGAGGCAGGTCTTTTCAAAGGTACACTTCTCTAGTTTAGCATAGAGATGGTTTTCCCGGAGACGCTGTAACACTTGGCGGAAGTGGGAGTGATGAGACTGGACATTGGGCGAATAAATGAGTATGTCATCCAGATAGACAACGACCCAGGAGTACAGAAGGTCACGGAAAATATAGTTGACAAATTTCTGGAAGACTGCTGGAGCATTACAGAGTCCGAATGGCATCACAAGTTATTCAAAATGTGCGTCACGAGTATTGAACGCAGTCTTCTATTCCTCCCCTTCATGTATACGAAATCAGATTATAAGCCCCACGAAGGTCGTTTAGATAAAATCTTGGCTTCTTGCAGACGATCAAACAATTCCGAGATTAAAGGAAGTGGGTAGTGGTTCTTCACAGTAATTTTATTCAAACCTCGATAGTCTATGCATGGTTGCAATGACCCATCTTTTTTCTCCACGAAGAAGAAGCCGGCTCAGGCAGGGGAGGAAGACTTCCTGATAAACCCCTTCTGGAGGTTCTCCTTGATGTAATTAGACATGGCCAAAGTTGCAGGAACTGACAAAGGGTAAATTCTGCCCGTGGGATGTGTGGTGCCGGGTAGCAAGTCAATTGGACAATCGTAGGGATTATGCGGTGGTAACACTTTGGCTTGCTTTTCACAGAAGATATCAGCATATGAAAAGGTAAAGTTGGGGTCTACACCAGCATGTTAGTGTAAAAAAAAATTTTTTTTTTACTCTAACATTCTGGTGTTGCCCCATACTTTTCATTTTCATAAGAGGTAAAAGGAAATAAAGACCCACAACATTTGTAACACAGTTTCTCCTGAGTACGGAAATACCTCATATGTGTGCGTAAAATGCTCTGCGGACGCACAACAAGGCTCAGGAGTGAGAGAGCACCATGTACATTTGAGGCCTAAACTGGTGATTTGCACAGGGGTGGCTGCTGGTTACAGCGGTTCTGACATAAACGCAAAATAAATAAAAACCCACATGTGACCCCATTTTGGAAACTACACCCCTCATGGAATGTAACAAGGGATACAGTGACACAGGTGACTGAAAGATTTTTGAAACAGAGGTCCGTGAAAATGAAGAATGTAATTTTTCATTTGCACAGCCCACTGTTACAAAGATCTGTCAAACGTCAGTGGTGTGTAAATGCTCACTGCACCCCTTGTTACGTTACGTGAGGGGTTTGGTTTCCAAAATGGTTTACCATTTGGGTGGTTTTCGCTGTTCTGGCACCAAAGGGGCTTCCTAAATGTGACATGCCCCCCAAAACCCAATGTCGCTCCTTTCCTTCTGAGTCCCCAGTGCACCCACAGATCACTTTACATCCACATATGAGGTATTTCCTTACTCAAGAGAAACGGGGTTTCAAATTTTGGGGGGCATTTTCACCTATTACTCCTTGTGAAAATGAAAAATTTTGGGTAACATCAGCATTTTAGTAAAAAAAAAAAATGTTCATTTTCACTTCCAACTTCAACGCAAAGTCGTCAAACACCTGTGGGGTGTTAAGGCTCACTGTACCCGTTGTTATGTTTCTTGAGGGGTTCTAGTTTCCCAAATAGTATACCATGTGGGGTGTTTTTCGCTGTTCTGGCACCATGGGGGCTTCCTAAATGAGACATGCCCCGCAAAAACCATTTCAGCAAAATTTGCTTTCCAAAAGACCTTTTCAGCACTCTAGTGCACCCACAGATCCCTTTACATCGACATATGATATATATCCTTACTCAAGAGAAATGGTGTTTCAAATTTTGGGGGACATTTCCCCTATTTCCCCTTGTGAAAAAAAAAATTTGGGGTGACATCAGCATTTTAGTGAATTTTTTTTTTTTTTTTCATTTTCACATCCAACTTTATTGAAAATTCGTCAAACACCTGTGAAGTGTTAAGGCTCACTGTACCACTTGTTACGTTCCTTGAAGGATGTAGTTTCCCAAGTAGCATATCATGTGGTGTGCTTTTAGCTGTTCTGGCACCATAGGGGCTTCCTAAATGTGACATGCCCCCCAAAACCCATTTCAGCAAAATTTGCTCTCCAAAATCCCATTGTCGCTCCTTCTCAACTGAGCCCTCTAGTGCATCCAGAGAGCACTTTACATCCACATATGAGGTATTTCCTTACTCAAGAGAAATTGGGTTACTTATTTTGGGGGGGCTTTTTCTCCTTTTACCACTTGTAAAAATAAAAAATATGGGTCCACAAGAACATGTTAGTGTAAAAATGAAGATTTAGAATTTTTGCCTCCCCTTTGCTGCTATTCCTGTAAAACACCTAAAGGGTTAACAAACTTTCTGAATGTCATTTTGAATATGTTGAGGGGTGAAGTTTTCATAATGGGGTCCATTATGGGGTATTTCTTTTCAATAAGATTTTTATTGACATTTTAACAAATATATGAAAAGGTTACAAAAAGGAACATCTTGTTATGACACATAGATATAAAGCATTACAGAAGGAGCAAGATGTATATAAAACATGTTTAAAGGTCTCAACGTTTAATGCTAATAATACAAAATAATATACTTCTTGACATGTCGCCTTGTTTAAGTTATGTCAAAGCGACTATAGCAGGAGTCATCCCTATGATGGGATACTTCAAGACTGGGCTCATACTAGTCATTAAAGTACAGAATATATTGGTCGAGATAATATATCTAATCTACTTTAGGTCAAACAAAAATAACACATATGAAACATCATTAGAGGAAGCTTATGTGGCATGCTGAATAGTAGAATGTAACACTGACTACTATCTAACATTAGAGTGGACTTACCAGACCCCATCCAGGACTCCCTTGGGCTCAAAATGTGGTCACTGAGATGAATAGTGTGAAGGAGAAGGGGTTGAGTATTAATCGATGAGTCAAGCCATTATGGGGTATTTCTAACATAAAGACTCTCAAATTCACTTCAAAACTGAACTGGTCCCTGAAAATTACAGATTTTGAAATTTACTTGAAAAATTGGAAAATTGCTGCTCAACTTTGAAGCCCTCTGAAGTCTTCAAAAAGTAAAATCATGTCAACTTTTTGATGCAAACATAAATTAGACATATTGTATATGTGAATCAATATATAATTTATTTGATATGTCTATTTTCCTTTCAAGCAGAGAGCTTCAAAATTGTAAATTTTTTCACCAAGAAATGATGCAAGTATGTACGAAAATTTACCATTAATATAAAGTAGTATATGTCACGAAAAAACTATCTCTGAATCAAATTTATAAGTACAAGCATCCCAGAATTATTAATGATTAAAGTGACAGTGGTAAGAATTGCAAAAAATGCTCTGGTTCTTAGGATCAAAATGGTCTCGGTCCCCAAGGGGTTAAAGTATATGGAAAAATGGCCTCAGTGCACACATTGGAGAAGATTTTCCAAAACCTGTGTACAGCTAGTGTTACACTTAGGCCGGGAGCGCAGAGTCCCTGTATCCCCGTCTGCTGGCGGGGCCGGGATTCGCATTGCGGGACACGCCTGCATGCGAGTCCCAGTCCGTCCATTACCTTGCTCCACTCCTGCTGCTTCCCCTCAGCCTTGGTGCCCGCGACCCCGTTCTTTATGGCGCGCGCACCGGTGCTTTGAAATTTAGAGGGCCAGTGCGCCCATAATTAGCAATGCACCTGAACAGCACTTTTGAACCTCCCATACACCCCTGCCTTATCTTCAGTGCTCATTGCCTAAGAGAAAGCGTTCCCATAGCCTGTTTTTGCCATACCCGTGTTCCAGACCTTCCTGCTATGCTTACTGACTCTGACCCTTTGCCTCCTGCCTTGACCTTCTGCCATGTTGACTACGCCTCTGCCTCATCTGCCTCAGAGACCCGATCAGCCCGGAAATGCAGCAAATTGTTGATCTGAATTGATCTGGGTCTCAGGAACCCCCCCCCCCCCCCCCAGGCATTTGCACCTGATTGCCTGCTGAATGATTTCAGCAGGCATCCCGTTCCGATCCCCGTCTGGCTAGTGGCGGGGATCAAAATTCCCACGGGCGTACAGGTATGCCCTTGGTCCTTAAGTACCAGAAAGCAAGGGCATATCCATATCCCCAACAGGTTAATATAACACATTATTACAAAAAATATAAATAAATAAGAAACAACAACTGCTTTATTGTGCTGCAATTGTTTGTTTTCTTGGTATACTGTATAAACCCAGCCTACAGCATTTTATGTTTTTTCCCCTGAATTTATTTTTTAAATATCCATGAAAAGAGATGAGCAAGCCGAATCTGTCGAACCCTGATTCAACCCAAACTTTTCTGACTCAGCGAACAGTCAAGCTTTTACCGGTTTGGCCCAGCAGAATCAGTAAACCATATATGGCCTGAATGGCACAGCCTGGAGTTAGCTGAAGCATGAGGAGACCATATAGTGTCTGAATGGCACATCCAGAAGTTAGCAGCAGCATAAGTAGACACTAGGCCTTCACAATCCCTAAGATTACAAGATGAATTCTGAAATTTAAAGCGAAGATTTTGGGTAGTTAGTACTACCATAAAAACATTTTTATTCCCAGAGCATCAGTATACCATATATTGTCTGAATTGCACAGCCTGGAGTTGGCTGAAGCATGAGGAGACAATAGGGCCTCACAATCTCTAATAATAAAAGATGAATTGTGAAATTTCAATTGAACTTGTATGGTACCTAGTGCTACCATAAACATATATAGGTAATGTCATAGGCTCAGCAAGATCACTAAACCATGTAGTGGCTATATGACACATACAGGAGTAGGCAACAGCATGAGTACACAAGAGGGATTCACAACCCCTAACATTAAAAGGTGAATGTTGAAATCTCTATTGAAGATGCATGTGAGCAAGTGCTACCATCCAAAAATGTAAGGCCCAAGCCCAGCAGCATCAGTAAGCCAAGTAGTTCCTGAAACACACAGTCAGGAGCAGGCATCAGCAGTACACTAGAGGGTTTCATAACCCCTTACATTGAAAGATTAATGTTTAAATTTCTATTATGCATTTATTTAGCTCGTGCTAAACACCTAAAAATTTAAGGCCCAAGCCCAGAAGCATCAATAAGCCAAGTAGTTCCTGAAACACACAGTCAGAAGCAGGCATCCGCAGTACACTAAGGGTTTCATAACCCCTTACATTGAAAGATCAATGTTGTATTTTCTATTAAGCATGTATTTAGCTAGTGCTAAACATCCTAAAATGTAAGGCGCAAGCCCAGAAGCATCAGTAAGCAAAGTAATTTCTGAAAGACACAGGAGCAGTCAGGAGCAGGCATTAACAGTTCCCAAGAGGGTTTTATAACCCCTTACATTGAAAGATCAAGCTTGAAATCTCAATTAAGCATTTATGTTAGCTAGTGCTACCAGAACATATTTGGAGTTAATATCCCAGTCCCAGTAGCATCAGAAATGATATATTGGCTGCATGACACAGCCTGGAGGTGGGGAAAGCATAAGGAGCCCATGCAGTGTCTGAATGGTACAGCTTGAAGGTAGCTGAAGCATGAGGAGACCATTGAAATACAAGAATTTTAAATAGAAATCTAAGATTTTGAAATAGAAATTGAGGATTTTGAAATGGAACTTTTAACTCCCAAGTTTCATGGGCCCCGATGTGTGGGTACAAAGGACCTAATCTAACAAGGAGTTCCATGTCACATGTCCGCACAATGACAGAGCCTGGAGGTGGCATCAGTAGGAGGAGACCATATAGTGTCTGAATGGCACAGTCTGGAGTTGGCTGAAGCATGAGGAGAACCCAGAGCTTCACAATCCCTAAGAAAAAAAGATGAAGTTTGAAATTTAAACTGAAGATTTTGGGTAGCTAGTGCTACTATAACAAATTTTTTTATTCCCAGGCCCAGCAGCATCAGTAAACCATATGTTGGCTGAATGACACAGCCTGGAGTTGGCTGAAGTATGAGGAGACCATATAGTGTCTGAATGGCACAGACTGGAGTTGGCAGCAGCAATTTAAATGTAAGATTTTGAAATTGATATCATGGATCTAGTAATTGAAATTTCACTACTCTGCCTGACATACGTATTGCATATATGAGGGGAGTACAATTCGCTTCGGTTCGCTTAAAACAGTATTTGTCTAGAACAGCAGCAGGTGTGTACTATTGGCTGTCCTTTCACAGTATATAGACCCTTGACAGATTAACAGGTACAAAATAGTACACTACTTAGATGTAGGTATGTGGTATGCACTAATGAGGACAGAAAAATTTGCTAAAATACGCTTAAAAATACTTATTTCCCTTATGTCCTAACCAGCAGCACAAGTGGGGGTGTTCTGCCCCTGTGAAGCTGGCAGGACGGTGGAATTTTTAATTCCGCCCAAGTAATTAAAGACTTAATTAGACCCCCATATAAGGCCTCCTCCCTTAGGCCACATTGCTTTTTTTCTGTCCTGTGCAGGACAGCAGGACGGTGCAGGCTCTGGTTTTTTAGTAGAGCCTGCATGGAGTTTTCCCTTCCCCCTCTTTTATGTGGGGAAGGGTTTGTTTTTTTCTAGCAGGGTTGCAGCTTGCTGCCCCTTCTTTTCTGACAGCCTGGGCGGCGTTGTTTGGCGCTGCCCCAGCTGAGTTTTTTTTTTCCAGACTCTGTATCTATGACCCGGGACTTCGGTCCGGGTTCGTAGATACAGTCCATTTTCTTTGTTCAGGCGGCGCTGTGTGCCGCCCTCTATGGTTCAGGGATCCTCCGATTCCTCTGCTACTCGGGCATTCTGCCCTTACCTTTCCGGCAGCGCCGCTGTCTCGTTCCGGTCCTCTGCTGTGTGCAGAGCCGCGGACCGGAAGTGCGTCATCTGACGACTTCCGGTCCGGCATCGGAGCCTTCTGGCGCAATGAGCGCTAGTTTTAACTATTATTTTTACTTAATATATTAGTTACTTGCCCCTTCCAAGGTAAGGAAGGGGCTCAGAGCAGAAATGTTTTATTTCAGATCGTTTTTTAGATTTCGATCTGGTTGGTGCTCTGACTTCCTGGAGGGGCGGGGCTTATTTTAAAATTGCCGCCCTCTCCCCTATTTAAGGCAGTACTGGCCTTCATTTGGCCTCTTGCTGCATTGCTAGCTTGACTACACTTGTGTGGTTCCTGCTATTCTTGGTTTTTTTAAAAGAGCTTGTCTATTTTTCAATAGGTTCTCTTTTTCCATTTGCGCTGCAATGGTAACAGTTCTGGTGTCTTTTCTAACCTATTTTTTTAATTCCAGAACTATGTCCACTCCTCCGTCGAGTGATACACATGCTGGTAGTCGCAAGTCTGCTTCAAAGAAGCGCCATCTAACTTGCGCTGATTGTGGTACTCCACTGCCTGATTCCTATGAATGGATGTCGTCCACCCGCTAATCCAGCTGAACCTACAGTCCATGACATGTTCATCTGGATGAAAGAATTCATGGGAAATTCTATCAACGAGATCAAGAATTCCTTTGCCCCTGAGAGGCCTAGGACCGAGTCTGATCCTCCATCTGTCGTGGAGGATTCCGTTATGTCCGTGGGCGATCACTCGGAACAGTCAGTAGAGGAAGTGATCTCTCTGCCTCTTTTTCCTGTGGAAAAGACGCAGAGATTGCTTAGATCCGTCCGATCAAGGGATCAGGATGTTGATCAAGGGGAAGCCTCTACATCCACCTCTAGAGGACCTCTGGTTTTCAAAGTGGATGATACACTTAGGAAACTGATGAAAGCCGAGTGGAAGCACCCAGACAAGCCTGCTGTTGTTACCCGGAGGTTCAAGCTGATGTTTCCTCTATCAGAAGCTGAGTCGGAATCCTGGATGCCACCGCCAAAAGTGGATATGGCTGTTAACAAGCTGTCCAAGAGGGTTCTAGTTCCTGCAGATGATGGCAGTAACCTCCAGGACCCCCTTGACAGGAAGGTGGACTCCCTTCTAAGACGCAACTATTCGGCGGCCTCAGCATCTGCCTCGGTGGCTGTCGCTTCAAGTGAGGTTGTGGACTTTGTCAAAGAACGCCTACAACGCATTCAGTCTGAGATTGAAAGTAATGTTGCTAGGGAGGATATTCTGGACAGCTTCAAAACGCTACTCCTCGGGGTAGACTTCTTATGCGAATCATCCCAACAGCACCTCAAACTTGCTGCCAAGTCCATGGCGCTCTCATCCGCAAGCAGGCGCCCCCTGTGGTTGCGTCCCTGGGAAGCTGATAATACCTCAAAGTTCAACCTCTGTGGGATGCCCTTTGAGCCTAATTGGCTCTTTGTGTCTGAGTTAGACCGAATCATGGAGGGCTTTGCGGATAAAAAAGGTAAATGCCTACCTGTACAGTCCTTTCGGGGCAAGGCTATATCCAGGGGGGGAAGTTCCAGGGCCCTTCCAGATCCCAGAGACGCCAGTCTACTCAAAAGCGTGGTGGAGGACGCGGCCGTGGTAAAGACCGTAAGGCCGAGCTATGACTCTCCTCTAAGGTCCACCAACGTTTCCCCTCTCCCTTCCCCTCGGGAAGTTCAGGTAGAGAAGCTATCTACCAATCCCCCTCCGGTCGGAGGACGTTTAAGTTTGTTTCTGTCAACCTGGATGCAAGAAATCCAGGATCCTTGGGTTCTGGATGTCATTCAGTCGGGGTACAAAATAGATTTCATTTCCCCTCCTCCAAGGAAATTTGTTTTAACAAAGCTACTTCCTCAGCCAAAACAGGCTATTCTAGAGGACTCTGTCCTACAGTACATGGGGAAACATGCACTAGAAGAAGTTCCCCCCGACCAAAGAGGGTCAGGGGTGTATTCCCCAATATTTCTGGTGCCGAAACCATCGGGCAACTGGCGTATGATCATAGATCTTCGCTTTTTGAACCGTTTCATAAGGAAAAGGCGGTTCAGGATGGAAACCATTCGCTCAGTAGTCAGTATCCTGGACCCTCAAGATCTCATGGTTACCATCGACTTGAAGGATACTTACCTTCATGTTCCTATTTTTCCTGCTCACAGGAAATATTTGAGGGTTGCTGTCACCATAAACGGTATGGTAAAGCATTTCCAGTTCGCTGTTCTGCCTTTCGGCATCACTTCAGCTCCCCACACCTTTACAAAGGTGGTGGCTCCAGTGGTCTCTGCTCTCAGACTAAAAGGTCTAGAGATCATTCCTTATCTAGACGACTGGCTTCTAAAAGCCGCTACTCTAGACGTTCTACAGTCTCATCTTCATCTGGCTCTAGATTTTCTCCAGCCCTTGGGCTGGCTTATAAATTGGGAGAAATCAGAAATCAACCCGTCCACCTCAAGGAAGTTTCTGGGGTTTGTCCTGAACTCCTCTCAGATGATTCTATCCCTCACTCCAGAAAGGAAAGATCGAGTCATAAGAGCCGCCGAGTTTTTGATGGTCCCTCGCAAGGTTCCCATCAGAACTCTAATGAAGATGTTGGGTCATATGTCAGCGTCTGCAGAGGCAGTCCCCTGGGCCCTATGGCACCTCCGGCCTCTCCAAGATCAAGTCTTGAAGGTCTGGAATCGCAACCCCAGAGGGTTGGACAAAAAGTGCAACCTGTCGACCGAAGTCCGTGCATCTCTCAGATGGACGAATCTGACAGATGGGAAGTCCTTGATTCAACCTCAGTGGATCACTTTAACCACGGACGCCTCCCTTCTGGGCTGGGGAGCCCATCTGGACGAGAATCCAATACAGGGTACTTGGAACCCTCAGGAGAAACTTCTCTCCTCCAACATGAGAGACATGAGAGCAGTTCGTCTAGCTCTTCTCCATTTCGCACCCCTTATTCTAGGGAAAGCGATAAGAGTTCGGTCAGACAACACCACTGTGGTGGCTTACATCAACAGACAGGGTGGCAAGGAGACCGGACTAATTCTTTCTCGGGCAGAGCTCAATCTAACCCACCTTTCTGCAGTCCACATCAAGGGGGATCTCAACATAGTGGCAGATCGTCTAAGTCGCGGGCTTCTGGTCCAAGGGGAATGGTCCCTGAACGAAGACATCTTCAAGAAGATAACCCTAAGGTGGGGTATGCCAGAGATAGATCTCATGGCAACTCGTCTGAACGCCAAGGTGAACAAGTTTTGCTCTCTTTACAAAGAGGACAATCCAGTGGCGATAGACGCTCTGTCCATTCCATGGAGGTTCAGGCTGGCCTACATATTCCCTCCACTTTCCATGATACCAAGGGTATTGATGAAAGTCAGGCAAGACCAGACCTCAGATCATACCATTCTGGCCCAAGAGGTCCTGGTTCACCCAACTCATGAGGATGAGTCAGGGGTATTATTGGAGGCTTCCCCACGTGCAGAACCTTGTGTCTCACAACACAGGCTCCTGCCTAGATCTGAGGAGACTCAATCTGACAGCCTGGAGATTGACAGGACCCTACTAAGTAGTGGGCTTCCTGCGGAGGTCTTGAGAACTATTGCACACTCTAGAGCAGAGTCTACAAACAAGGTCTATTCTAGGATAAAGAAGATTTTCCTTCGATGGTGTGCTACGAAAGAGGTAGTAACCTCAGATCCTCCTCTTTCTGCAATTTTACGTTTCCTTCAGGATGGCCTTGACAAGGGTCTTAGTCCATCCACTTTGAGGGTTCAAGTTTCAGCACTCTCTGCCTTTTTAGGCAGATCTTTATCACAAGAATCCCTAATCAGAAGATTCCTTAAGGGAGCTGAAAGACTTAAACCCATAGTTCTCAGACCCATTCCCAAATGGGATTTGACTATTGTTCTTAAGGGGTTATGCTCACACCCCTTTGAACCTCTGGAAGAAGTCGACTTTAGGTATTTGTCCCTTAAAGTCACCTTCTTATTGGCCATAACCTCAGTCAAAAGGATTGGCGAGCTTCAGGCCCTTTCGGCTTTCGATCCTTATACTCAAGGATAGAGTCCTGTTGAGATTTTTGACCACCTTTGTTCCTAAGGTCCCGACGTTCTCCAACATCAATCAAGCTATATCCCTTCCAGTTCTGTGTCCTAATCCATCCTCTCCCGAGGAAGCGGCTGACCATTCTCTGGACATTTCAAGAATCCTCAGAATTTACATCTCAAGAACTGGAGAATTTAGAAGATCAGAGCACCTTCTTGTTTCCTTTTCTGGGAAGAACAAAGGTCTTAAAGCCTCTAAACCCTCTCTGAGTAGATGGATTAAAGAGGCAATCCGGGAGATTTTTGTAGCCCAGGAGTTAGCTCCTCCTGCCTTTGTCACTGCCCATTCCACTAGGGCAGTCTCCACTTCCTTTGCAGAAAGAAAAGCTGTTCCTCTAGAACAAGTCTGCGCTGCTGCCTCCTGGAGCACGTATAATACATTTATTAGTCATTACAGGGTTAATGCCAAACGATCGGAAGAGTTGGCCTTCGGGCAATCAATCCTAAGTGCCACTCTGCCGTAGTCCCTCCCTATTTGTGTTGTTACTTGCTAAGTCCCCACTTGTGCTGCTGGTTAGGATGTAAGGGAAGCGTAAATTTTTAACGTAAATTTTTTTCCCTTAGTCCTAACAGCAGCACACAAACTTTCCCGCCCAAATTGTTTTGTTTTATATGGGGGTCTAATTAAGTCTTTAATTACTTGGGCGGAATTAAAAATTCCACCGTCCTGCTAGCTTCACAGGGGCAGAACACCCCCACTTGTGCTGCTGTTAGGACTAAGGGAAAATAAATTTACGTTAAAAATTAACGCTTACCTGTGTCCCAGATTACAAAATTCTTTTATAATCAGAAATTGTCAGAATACCACCTGACATTCAAAATAATAAAATGATAGATAGGTTCTCTGAAGAAAAGGATCCTTCATTAGATGACAATATCAGTATTGTGTGCCCCAGTGACATTAGCTCATCGGAGGAACAGGAAAACATGATACAACTTAATTCTGCAACTGAAGAACCACAACAAAGAATGAACGAATTAAAGCCTACTGGAACTGAGGAATTTTTAAATGATAAATCTACCTGGGATAGTCAGTCAATTCCAACAGCCGGTGGTCAGTATCCACAGTTCCCTGTTTCTGCTAGTCCTTGGCAATATTCCTTTTATTACTGGTCTGTTATCAACATGGCAATAATGCTGGGAGAGTAACTCAAGGATAGCCACATGTTTCCTACAATACACAGTCAATATATGGAGACCATATAGTGGCTGAATTACACAGCCTGGAGATGGCTGAAGCATGAGGAGACCATATAGTGTCTGAATGGCACAGCCTGGCAGCAGATGAGGAGACAATAGGGCCTCACAATCTCTCAATAAAAGATGAATTTTGAAATTTCCATTGAAGATGTATGGTGCCTAGTGCTACCATAAACATATATAGGTAATGTCCTAGGCCCAGCAGCATTACTAAACCATGGAATTGCTGAATGTCGCAGACAGGAGCAGTCAGCAGCAGGAGTGCACAAGAAGGTTTCCTACCCCCTAAGATTTAAAGATCAACGTTGAAACCTCAATTAAGCATGTATGTAAAATAGTGCTAACATCCAAAAATGTAAGGCCCATGCCCAGCAGCATCACTTAGCCAAGTAGTTCCTGAAACACACAGCCTGGAGCAGGGATCAGCATGAGTTTACAAGAGGGCTTCACAACCCCTAACATTAGGTTAATGTTGAAATCTGTATAGAAGATGTATGTTAGCTAGTGCTAACATAAAAAAAATTTAGGCACAGGGCCAGTAGCATCACTAAACCATATAGTTGGTTTCACAACCCCTAACATTAAAAGATCAATGTAGAAATCTTTATTGCTAGTTTGCTAGTGCTACCTTAATGTAGGTAATATCCAAGACAGTCCCAGTAGCATCAGAAAACAATATATTGGCTGAATGACACAGCCTGGAGGTGGGGAAAGCAAGAGGAGCCCATATAGTGTCTGAATGACACAGACTGGAGGTGGCTGAAGCATGAGGATACCCTACAGTGGCTGAATGGCTCACCTGGAGGAGGCATGAGGAGTCCTGAAAGTGACCCTAATGCAAGGAATGGTGGGAGCATAAGCATGAGGAGACCATAGAACAGCAGAATGAGAGAGCCTGGAGGTGGCAGCATCAGCATGAGGAGACCATATTGCGGCACAATGGCAGAGCCTGTAGGTGGCGGCAGCAGCATGAGGGCCATGCCAACTGAGGGTGGGGTGTGAGGAACCCACCGACTGTTGACTGGGGGTGTCGGATGTTGACATGGATGACCGAGTGAGCCGATCAATCATGGCTGCTAGGTTGCTGGTCGCGACACGACTTTCTGCTGACTTTCGGGAGCTCAAACCTGTCCCTGCGACTCCGGCTACCACACACCCCTACTCTGCTGCAAACTCTTCCTGCGCCTGATGAATTTAGGCCTCTGCCACTCCTCTGTGCATGCCAGTGATTACTTTTCCTGTCCTTTCACAGTATGTAGGCCCTTGACAGATTAGCAGGTACAAAATGGTACACTACTTAGATGTAGGTATGTGGTATGCACGTATGAGGGCAAAGAAATGGGCTACAGCACACTTGGAAAACATATTTTCCTAAAACAACAGCCAGTGATTACTTTTCCCTGGCCTTTCACTGTATGTAGGCT
The DNA here is from genome assembly GCF_029499605.1 of Hyla sarda. Taxonomy (NCBI): domain Eukaryota; kingdom Metazoa; phylum Chordata; class Amphibia; order Anura; family Hylidae; genus Hyla; species Hyla sarda. Next base: position 116,672,388 of record NC_079190.1, on the reverse strand, counting down.
TATTACAGATTAACAGGTACAAAATGGTACACTACTTAGATGTAGGTATGCGGTATGCACTGATGAGGGCAGTAAACTGCGCTACAAAACACCAAAAAAAACTCTGTACTTTTGTAAAACAAGAAAGAGGTAGTCCAGCAGTACCTTTAAAATGTTGAATCTTTATTCTTGTCTTTAAAATGTAGAGCACACTCCAAACACCATCACCATGCCGGCAGGCAACTCACATGGACGCGTTTCGAACACATGCGCGTTCTTGATCACCATAGCACCTGTGTGCATCCCATCTCCTAAATAACCGATCCAGGAGGGAGGAGCACATACTGAGTGAACGAAATGTGTAACAAACATTGTTGAATTAAAACATAGACAGGTATACTTTAAAACTTGACTGTTGAATTTGGATAGACATCTCCCTTTGTCACCTCCAATATCTCTCGCCAGGCTGACATGATTGTGAATGAATATCCGGGATTACGGAGGTGACAATCCAGAGGTCACACTTTATCAGTTTTTATCTGACATGAAACAAGTCAGAGTGTAAGCATGAAACAAAAATCTAATCAATTCCATCACAGACCTTACACGTTTGGTAAATTACAATCCCAATAGCGCATTGTCAATAACGCATTGTGTGAACCAATGCGTGTGTGCGTTTGTTCAAGCCTTGTTACATAGACACACTGAGGAGCTTGGAACAGGAAAAACTGGCCACTACCTGCAACATGGTACAAGCAAGTCATGAATCATTAGTAATGTAACATAAATTCCTTTCTTTTGTTCAATATCATATTCCCAGAAGTGGGCTTACGATATGTGGAGCTCTGTATTTTGAATCCTGAAATGCCGGTAAGTTGCAAATCCAAAAAATTTACTGTAACTGAATCCGTGTGTTGTGTAAATTTTTAATTAAATGGGTTACTGTTAAGGTAATCCATGTACAGTGGTATGGAAGACATATCACCCCTCCAAATAAGGGGTAGATGGTTGAGGAATGGATTGTGACTGGAGAAAATCGTTGTTTCTTCCCAAAAGGACATAGTGAGGTTAGCCAACGAGGGGAAGTGTCTCGCCCCCATTGACACCCCACTTCTCTGTATGTAAAACTGACAATCAAAACTGAAAAAATTGTCAGTGCAATTCGCCTAAATTTCATAATACGTCTCTCGAATCCTGCAAGTATCCTGGCACTTGTCGCACCAATGGCTGCAACATCTGGTCTAACCAAAGGGACAATCTTTCTAATAATGAACCCCTACTGGACACTATGGGACGCATAGGGGGTAAAAGACCCCCTTGTGCATTTTGGGCAGGGTGTACAAGATGGGCATTATAGGATTGTCGCCCGACAAGTACTCTTTCTCCCTTTCGGGGAGTACGTGTAAGGCAACACCCTCGTTTAGTAATGTCTCCAATTCTCTGGAATAAAGGGAGGTTGGGTCTGTTTTTAATTTTCCGTATACTTGTTCATCTGCTAACATTGTATTTATTTGTGTTATGTAATCTTTTTTGTTCATTACAGTCACCACTCCCCCCTTATCAGACATCCAAATTACTATGGACTGATCATCCTGTAAATCTATGAGTGCAAGTCTCTGAGCCTTGTTCAGATTGTTATACCCAGTGTCCCCCTCATTGTGTCTTGTGTTTAACTCAGTAAGTTCTTTTTCAATTACTTCTTGGAATTTATACATTCCCTCAGTCCTTGATTGAACCGGATAAAAATGAGGATTTTTGCTTTTGTGATGTTCATTTCTGTTGATATTTCTTACTGATTCTTCACTTTTCAAATTAAGTTCCTCCAGAGCCATGAGTGCAACTTGTTCAGAAAATGACATGGAACGATATGGATTAGTGTACTGATTGTTCTGTACCTCACTCAATTCATCATGTTCATTGAAAAAATGCTGTTTGACTGTTAGGTTGCGGATAAATTTATTTATCTCTGTAAGATATCCAATTTATTTGTGGGAGCAATGTTCAAACCTAGGGATAGTACTTTAATGTGATCTGAGGTTAGATTTTTAGAAGATAGGTTTAAGACATTGTTTTCTTCGCTGCCCTGCTCCGGGTTTGTAGCGTTTTCTCTGCTTCTCTTTCCTCTATGCCTTTCCAGTTTTTTTACTTGTATTGATGAGAAGTATTTTTATTTCTGTGAGGTGTTGTATTTTCTGATTCTGAACTATCCGCATCGTCTGAATCAGCCTCTGTGGAACTGAAAGTGACTTTTGGATTATTCCGAGGTTTTCGTCTATACCCACTTTTCTTCAAGATGGATCTTGGTAAGTTTTCATTTCTTTCTCACTTGTGCCAATCGTATACTTGATTGAGTGTGTAATCCTTTGTATCTCTCTTATATTTCATTTTTTTTGTTTCCATGATATAGTTTTCAAGTTTTTCCACTCTATCATTTATTTTTTCTAGAAATGTATCATAGTCCGGTAGATCTTTATATTTTTCTACTTCCTCCTTTGTTTTGTCTATGTCTACTTTTAGACTGTCAAGGTTTATTATTTCATATTTTTCATGACATTTATCAAGGTTTTTGAACACACTGTGAGCGCTTGATTCCACTCCTGTAACATTTCGTCACAGTAAATCGTGGTTGGGATCTTTTTCACTCTGATGCCTCTTGGTATCATTTCCTGAGACAGGTAATTGCTTAGGGTGGTTTGGTCCCACCAGATTCTTGTTTCCTGTGTAAGAAGTTTTTCTAAATCGTCCAACAGTACTTTAAAGTTCACCTCGGTTTGCTCCTGCTGCGCAGACGAGGAAAATAATTCAGCAGCTTTCTCCTTGCGATTGCGTTTTTTCTGCTGTCCTGTCGCCATGTTGCGTTTTAAGTACTTGTTGAGCCAATTGGCTCGCAAACCGTAAGTGAAGAGTGCCTGCACTGGCGTAAACGGTGAGGTGTGTGGTGCTCTAGTAAGAATGTACATGTATGGTCTTCAGAGGGAGCACAGAAAATCAGCCATAACCATCATACATGAAAGCAAAATAAAAGTTCTTTCAGCTCACCTCCTCCACGGTCTGCACGGACTTCAAGCCTGGCCTGGCTTCATACGTATCAGCAAAAGAAGAAAGAGGTAGTCCAGCAGTACTTTTGTAAAACACCAGCCGGTTAATACTATTGCTTAGACTTTCACAGTATGTAGGCCCTTGACAGATTAACAGGTACAAAATGGTATATTACTTAGATGTAGGTATGTGAAGAGGAGTAGAAGAAAGGATCCTTTATGGCACTCTTCATAGAAGAAAATGTGAAATTACGGCCGTAGCAGCATTAAGTAATATAACTGGTTTATTGGAGCGCTCGTGGACAACGCGTTTCAAAGGGTAGCCCCCTTCTTCATCAGGTCCAGTGATAGGTGAAAATAAAAAGTATGTAATTATGTACAAAAAAAGCCCGCGAACTACACAAGTAAGAGTGCGGGAAGGCTATACATAAAAACATAAAAATACAGAATGAAACATAAAACAACAGCGTACATATAAAATACATTCTCCCAAAGTATACTCATATGTAAAATTATTAAAATAATGGTCATTTATGAAGAGCAACCCTTACATCAATTTCCTTCTGTTTTACCTGGAACTCGCGGTGAACAGGAGGTGACAAAAAGAGGGCTTGTCACGATTCGGCTTCCAGGTAGTGGATCCTCTGTGTCAGCGAGGGATTGGCGTGGACCGTGCTAGTGGACCGGTTCTAAGAGGCTACTGGTATTCACCAGAGCCCGCCGCAAAGCGGGATGGTCTTTCTGCGGCAGTAGCAACCAGGTCGTATCCACTAGCAACGGCTCTACCTCGCTGACTGCTGAGAAGGCGTGGGACAGAAGGACTAGGCAGAGGCAAGGTCAGACGTAGCAGAAGGTCGGGGGCAGGCGGCAAGGTTCGTAGTCAGGATGGGTAGCAGAAGTTCAGGTACACAGGCTTTGGACACACTAAACGCTTTCACTGGCACAAGGCAACAAGATCCGGCAAGGGAGTGCATGGGAGGAGGTCAGATAAAGGCAGGGAGCAGGTGGGAGCCAATTAAGCTAATTGGGCCAGACACCAATCATTGGTGCACTGGCCCTTTAAGTCTCAGAGAGCTGGCGCGCGCGCGCCCTAGAGAGCGGAGCCGCGCGCGCCAGCACATGACAGCAGGGGACCGGGACGGGTAAGTGACCTGGGATGCGATTCGCGAGCGGGCGCGTCCCGCTGTGCGAATCGCATCCCCAACGGCCAAGACAGTGCAGCGCTCCCGGTCAGCGGGACTGACCGGGGCGCTGCAGGGAGAAAGACGCCGTGAGCGCTCCGGGGAGGAGCGGGGACCCGGAGCGCTAGGCGTAACAGTACCCCCCCCCTTAGGTCTCCCCTTCTCTTTGTCCGGTAACTGCCTCCCCTGGGATGAGGACACCGGGAAAGAATGGAGGGTTTCCTCAACGGCAGGCAGTACAGCAGGAGTGGGAATGGGGAGGGAGGGCAGAGGGCGAGGCCTGGCACGGGGCAGTGTGACACCAGGACGGGGGCCATGGGGAGGCACAGAGGCTTGCCTGACGGGACTGGGAGGGGGGGAGAGGCACTTCCTGTGGCAGGCAGAGTCCCAGTTCCTGATCTCCCCGGTGGTCCAATCAATGGTGGGGGAATGAAGCCGGAGCCAAGGCAGACCGAGGAGGACCTCAGAGGTACAGTTGGGGAGAATGAAGAACTCAATCCTCTCAAGGTGGGGTCCAATAGACATGAGGAGGGGCTCTGTGCGGTAACGCACGGTGCAGTCCAATCTGGCTCCGTTGACCGCGGAAATGTAGAGCGGCTTGACGAGACGGGTCACCGGGATGCTGAATTTATTAACAAACGACTCCAAAATAAAATTTCCAGAGGCACCGGAGTCCAAGCAGGCCACGGCTGAGAGGGAGGAGTTGGCTGAAGAAGAAATCCGCACGGGCACCGTGAGACGTGGAGGAGCAGACTTGGAACCAAGAGACGCCACACCCACGTGAGCTGGGTGCGTGCGTGCGTTTCCCAGGCGTGGAGGACGGATAGGGCAATCCACCAAGAAATGCTCGGTACTGGCACAGTAAAGACAGAGATTTTCTTCCCTACGGCGATTCCTCTCTTCCTGGGTCAGGTGAGACTTATCCACTTGCATGGCCTCCTCGGCGGGAGGCCCAGGCGTAGATTGCAACGGATACTGTGGGAGAGGTGCCCAGAGATCTAAGTCTTTTTCCTGGCGGAGCTCTTGGTGTCGCTCAGAAAAACGCATGTCAATGCGGGTAGCTAGATGGATGAGTTCTTGCAGATTGGCAGGAATCTCTCGTGCGGCCAGCACATCCTTGATGCGACTGGATAGGCCTTTTTTAAAGGTCGCGCAGAGAGCCTCGTTATTCCATGATAACTCGGAGGCAAGAGTACGAAATTGGATGGCGTACTCGCCCACTGAAGAATTACCCTGGACCAGGTTCAACAGGGCAGTCTCGGCAGAAGAAGCTCGGGCTGGCTCCTCGAAGACACTCCGGAGTTCAGCGAAGAAGGCCTGGACTGTGGCTGTGGCAGGATCATTGCGGTCCCAGAGCGGTGTGGCCCAAGACAAGGCCTTTCCTGAAAGAAGGCTTACTACGAACGCCACCTTAGACCGTTTTGAAGGAAACAAGTCCGACAACATCTCCATATGCAGGGAACACTGAGACAAAAATCCACGGCAGAGTTTAGAGTCCCCATCAAATTTGTCCGGCAGGGACAAGCAGAGGTTAGGAGCGGCCACTCGCTGCGGAGGAGGTGCAGGAGCTGGCGGAGGAGATGGTTGCTGCTGTAGCAGAGGCAGAAGTTGCTGTAACATGGCGGTCAACTGCGACAGCTGCTGTCCTTGTTGGGCAATCTGCTGTGATTGCTGAGCGACCACCGTGGGAAGATCAGCGAGACTTGGCAGCGGCACCTCAGCGGGATCCATGGCCGGATCTACTGTCACGATTCGGCTTCCAGGTAGTGGATCCTCTGTGTCAGCGAGGGATTGGCGTGGACCGTGCTAGTGGACCGGTTCTAAGAGGCTACTGGTATTCACCAGAGCCCGCCGCAAAGCGGGATGGTCTTGCTGCGGCAGTAGCAACCAGGTCGTATCCACTAGCAACGGCTCTACCTCGCTGACTGCTGAGAAGGCGTGGGACAGAAGGACTAGGCAGAGGCAAGGTCAGACGTAGCAGAAGGTCGGGGGCAGGCGGCAAGGTTCGTAGTCAGGATGGGTAGCAGAAGTTCAGGTACACAGGCTTTGGACACACTAAACGCTTTCACTGGCACAAGGCAACAAGATCCGGCAAGGGAGTGCATGGGAGGAGGTCAGATAAAGGCAGGGAGCAGGTGGGAGCCAATTAAGCTAATTGGGCCAGGCACCAATCATTGGTGCACTGGCCCTTTAAGTCTCAGAGAGCTGGCGCGCGCGCGCCCTAGAGAGCGGAGCCGCGCGCGCCAGCACATGACAGCAGGGGACCGGGACGGGTAAGTGACCTGGGATGCGATTCGCGAGCGGGCGCGTCCCGCTGTGCGAATCGCATCCCCAACGGCCAAGACAGTGCAGCGCTCCCGGTCAGCGGGACTGACCGGGGCGCTGCAGGGAGAAAGACGCCGTGAGCGCTCCGGGGAGGAGCGGGGACCCGGAGCGCTAGGCGTAACAGGGCTCATTTAGACACATAGTAGTGTCAGCTCTAAACTTGAATACGCTAAGCAGCTACCACTCTGGCAGTGATTACGATGGGAGACGGCCAAAAAGCAGCAAGGTTTGTCCAGAGGCCAGCAGAGCCCCACTTTTTAGAACCATAGCTTCACATGTGTATACATGTCCGCACAGTGAGTATACTTTGGGAGAATGTATTTTATATGTACGCTGTCGTTTTATGTTTCATCCTGTATTTTTATGTTTTTATGTGTATCCTTCCCGCACTCTTACTTGTGTAGTTCGCTGACTTTTTTGTATATAATGACATACTTTTTATTTTGACCTATCACTGGACCTGATGAAGAAGGGGGCTACCCTTTGAAACGCGTTGTCCACGAGCGCTCCAATAAACCAGTTTTATTACTTAATGCTGCTAATACGGCCGTAATTTCACCTTTTCTTCTATGAAGAGCGCCATAAAGGATCCTTTCTTCTACTCCTCATCACTGCACAAGACCGGCGGAGATTCCATCCGTTCGGGCGGATCCTGGCAGCACTTTCACGCCTGACCCACATCAGTTGGGCCCATATGTCCTCGCAGGTGTTGTGTCCTTAGCATAACGCCCCCAGGTGAGTGCAAAAATAAGAGCCTTTTTTTGCATGCCACTTTTTAACCTGGGTAACGGCACAAGGTTGGTCGCATTGTTCCTCTTTTTTTCTTCCATATATATATATATGAGTAGATGTAGGTATGTGGTATGTACTTATGGGGGCAAAAAAATGTGCTACAGCACACTTGGAAAACATATTTTTGTAAAACACCAGCCGGTGATTACTTTTACCTGAACTTTCCCAGTATCTAGACTTGTTGCAGAATTACAGATACAAAATAGTAGACTGCTTTGATGTAGGTATGTGGTATGTGATCCAATTGCGGACCAATATATGGAGGGTTGTTTTAAACCAATTAACCAAAAGATCACCAAGGTGATCCACTAATTCCCTATACTTCCCATATATTTAATAAAAGGTGTAATCTTTATTAACTCATAACACCAACAATATATATTTAAAAATACAAATATATAGTTATATACATACTTATCGAACACCTTGCAGAAGTGACATCAAGGAAGGGATTGCAGATGGATATAACTATGATGGATCAACATGCTGCGTCTAAATCATCAATAAATAATTAATTAGCTCCACGGTGAAAATAACATATAACATAAAACAGCATAGTCCATGGTAAAATGTGAGGATTGGAAGATTGGGAGTGTTGTTGAGTAGGGTGATGGCTGATACAGTGGATATAATTTCTATATATGATTTTCCACAATCTATAATTTAAAACTAGGTGATTCTGTATGAATCTGTAGTGGAATCCCTCTTGGTTACAGTCTTAAAGGAAAATAGATATGGGAATCAACCATGTCAATCCAATATATACATAGATTAGCAAGGATCACAATAAATAAAATAACATGATTGAGTATATGAGAAGATATATAGGTGATCCTTGGTCATTGTGAATTTACCCCTATATATGCACACAGATGTGTATATTGGATGACATATGATCTTGTCCCAAACAGCATTACATACTAATACAGCCATGCCCCAATTTTCAACCTCATAGCCACCAATTAACTGCTATACAGAATGACAATGCATCTTATTGGACCCTATCCTTGGGAGTGTGGATTACCAAGGGAGACTAAGTGCCTGCGCAGAGTTAACCGCGCAGCTCCTACATAGGAAAGGGATTCCAGATGCTAAGTCCCGGCGCATGTGAAGCTGCGCAGCTACTGGCTGTTACACTTACCTGGAGATGCCCGTGGAGACTAAGTCCCCGCGCACGTAGAACTGCGCAGCTCTGGCAGTAAGGAGCGGCTGCTGACATAAGAGCTTGCACAGGGGTCACAGCGCAGGAGGTGGATGAGAGTGCCGGCGCAGAGATCACGACGCAGTGATCATGTGACGTATTACTGAGGCAACCAATAAACAACAATGCGGATTGGTTGAACCATGAGCGCAGCAATAGGTGGATGGATACATACATCAAAACAAACAGATGATGATTGGATGGGATGGCGTCCCACCAATCAGAAGTGAATACCGCCCTGCAATGATGTCACAATAGGAGGTTATTTAAACCCCTGTACTGGCTTTCCTCATTCAGTGCCCTAAAATCTCTTGACAAAGCCGCGTCCTGCGGCGAAACATGTCAAGGGGGGCATAGGACTGGTTTTAATATACAGTGCAGACTCCCCCAATAACTGTGTGCACACTGCAGGTACAAACAGGTAGATAATAGGTGATGCCTGATTGGCACAAAATGACCACTATCAATACGGGAGGAGAGACACACTGGAACTTTTAACCTTTTTTGTTGGTGTTATGAGTTAATAAAGATTACACTTTTTATTAAATGTATAGGTATGTGGTATGCACGTATGAGGGCAGAAAAATGCACTACAGTCCGCTGAAAAAAATATATTTTTGCACAGCAGCAGGACACAACAGTGCAGTACCACAAAAAAAAGTATTAAACCCAAAATTGCACTCTGTCACCGAGTAATAAGAATGGTGTGAACTGCTGGTTATTATAACGTCTACAGACTAGTATAAGCAACAGATGATTTCTTGTGGAAAAAATATACAGAATTATGCTGAAAAATCATTCCTGCCTACTGTGATAAGGTTTATGAAGTTAAGACTTGTTCATATGTACGAGGTAACAAAAAGCTATCTGCCCCTCTCTGATAAAATGCTGAATAAAGCAACTGGGAGGTTAATGGCTGGAGTAAAAATCCTTCTCAGTGAGAAGAAGCACTGCTCTCTTTCCATGATGCTGATGTGATTAGCAGTTGGAAGTGGAACGCTGCGCTATGATCAATTCAGCGTGTCTATGTAACACACACAGACACGTAGTCCATCCTATCACTCTGCAGTGTATGGCATGAAATGAGCAGCCGCAAAATGGCTGCCGATTATATAGGGCTGTGGCATCACAGGGGTCAATGAATGCTGATAGGCTGTATCCTGCATGTGATTCAGGGTCATCCCGCCTACCTCCCTTCCCGCTTTGCCTTCCCACCTTCCCAGCATCCCCTGCCCCATGTACTCACATGTGGATCCACCATTTTAGGTGTCCTTGAGCCTGGAACGCTGTTAAATGGAGTTTAATGAAGCGATTCACTTGATAGAATTGCGGCGATATTTGCATTCATTGCGAATTGAATAAATCCTGAAATTTGTCATGAATTCGGGTTTGTCTGCTTCGATTCGCTCATCTCTACTTACGACCCATGGGTGGTCTGCGATTTTCTGGCTAAACAAAGCTCGGGGGGTCACCGAAAAAAACACTAAGACTTAACCTTTAATATTTCAGATAAAATTGGAGAAATAACCTCCTCAAAAACCATCAACAAAAAGAAAAAAGAAAAAAAGTGAAGTGACAATATGGACACCATTGGGGTCCAACCTCACTCCACCAGGATAGGCAATCAATAATTAATTAAATCCTGAACAGCCATTGACAAGTATAGATGTAGCAAAATACCTCACTAAAGGTGGGGGTGTAGGTAAGGAACAAGTCGAGGGAAGGACCTAGGGGAATAGGTGAGGCCCAACAGGTGTATTGGCCACTACCTAACGCTCTCCCTGGTAAACCCTTACCGGTAAGCCTATTCCTAGGCGGAGTTAACACCCTAATAAGGGCGGCCCCGCTCCGGAACCTAGACTGCGCTTGCACCTATATGCCCTGAGATAAGACAGATAGGAAGGAGGCTAGCTGTCTCACTGGGGAGCCCTGATTAGCTAGTGGGATAGGAAGAGGTGGTCCTGACTGCACAATACAAAGCTATGGTCGTAACTCTTGGAAACCAGGTTACCGGGCAAGTGTCTCCCAATATACAATACAGCTATGAAATCACAAGCTCTTTGATGTATAATATCTCAGATATTCTGGCAAGATAAAGTAGACAAGTCTGTAACTAGGAATAACAAGGTTGCTAGGCAAAATATCTACCTATACAACCTTCAGCTGGACAATCCCAGCCTCTAATCACAAAAGAGTAGAAAAATCCACATACTGAACCAAATTATGCAAATAGTGACATCAAATATGGTTGAAAAAACAATATACTGAGATAGTGTGGTCAGTGAGGATATTGGACCAAGGGAGAAATATGAGCGGAAAAAACACATCTATACTTATTAGAAAAAATGGGTGCTGGGAAGGAATGTCCCGACGCGTTTCACGTCCCCCCCCGTCCCCCCCGTTCATCAGGGGACGATTTGGGGGCTAAATACAAGTCCTGGATGGAGTCTTGATGGCCGATGGTGGAGCAACAGTAGTGGTGACTGCTGGTGGCCCAAACAAAGCTCCTAGAGCCAAGATGTGAACTTTTAATGTAGCTGCTCTCTGACCTTTTTCAAACCCATTTTGCAGGAATTCAAGAATGGATGCAATATTAGGTTTCTCGAGATCTATTGATGAGAGATTACATACTTCAATATATTTCTTACATATTCTAAAATAGATTTTTTTTTTGTGACTGGCTTCCTACTTGCTTGAAGGGTGGATATTACTGCTTCTTAAAGGCCTTTGGCTTTAAGTATCATAATCTCAAAAGCCAGGCCGTGAGGTGTAAATTTTGGATCTCTGGGTGAACTATTGGGCCGTGTACTAGCAAGTGCTGTAGATCCGGAAACACCCAAGGATTCCTGAATGACATATTCCTTAGACACAAAAACCATGCTCTCCGAGGCCAAAAGGGGGCTATAAGAATTACTGTGGCCTTGTCCTCCCTGATCTTTTTGATCACTCTGGGAATAAGAATTAAGGGTGGAAAGGCATGTGCTAGATCCCAAGTCCATACCTGTGATAGAGCATCTACTGCTAGAGGCTTGTCCACTGGGGACAGAGAGTAGAAATTCCTCACTTGACAGTTTTTCCTTGTGGCAAATAAGTCTATCTGTGGTTTCCCCCAGAGTGAGACAATTTTCAAAAATACCTTTGGGATCAGTTGCCATTCCCCTTGAGATATCTGGTGATGGCTGAGATAATCCACTCTGAAGTTCAGATCTCCCTTGAGATAAACCGCTGTGATGGAATTAATTTAGCTGTGCTTCTGCCAAGGATATAATCTGAAAAGACAACTCCATTAAACTATTACTCTTTGTGGTGCCTTGTCTATTGATAGCGAAAACTGCAGTAGTGTTTTCAGACATAATTTTTATATTTTCCCCCTGAATGGAAGGACATAAAGACTGAAGGGCACGTAAGATAGCTAGTAATTCCCTATAATTTGAGGAATAGCTAGAGATATCTAAATCCCAGGAACCCTGAACATCACTAGTACCCATATGGGCACCCCATTCCCATAGACTAGAATCTGTAGTAATTAGAACAGGAGAAGGGTATATCCAATCCAGACCTATAGTGAGATTTTTAACATCCAACCACCATTTAAAGGACTGGAGCACCAAAGGGGAGAGAGAGATTTTCCTATCTAAATACACCTGAGATCCATCCCAAGATTTAAGAGTTCTAGTTACATAGTTACATAGTTACATAGTTAGTACGGTCGAAAAAAGACATGTGTCCATCAAGTTCAACCAGGGAATTAAGGGGTAGGGGTGTGGCGCGATATTGGGGAAGGGATGAGATTTTATATTTCTTCATAAGCATTAATCTTATTTTGTTCCAGGAATGTATCTAATCCTGTTTTAAAGCTGTTAATTGTTCCTGCTGTGACCAGTTCCTGAGGTAGACCGTTCCATAAATTCACAGTCCTCACGGTAAAGAAGGCATGTCGCCCCTTGAGACTAAACTTTTTCTTCTCCAGACGGAGGGAGTGCCCCCTCGTCTTTGGGGGGGTTTAACCTGGAACAGTTTTTCTCCATATTTTTTGTATGGGCCATTAATATACTTATATACGTTTATCATATCCCCCCTTAAACGTCTCTTCTCAAGACTAAACAATTGTAACTCCTTTAATCGCTCCTCATAGCTAAGATGTTCCATGCCCCATATTAGTTTAGTCGCGCGTCTCTGCACCCTTTCCAACTCCGCAGTGTCCCTTTTATGGACAGGTGACCAAAACTGAACAGCATATTCCAGGTGAGGCCGTACCAATGCTTTATAAAGGGGGAGTATTATGTCCCTGCCCCTTGAGTCCATGCCTCTTTTGATACATGACAATATCCTGCCGGCTTTGGAAGCAGCAGCCTGACATTGCATGCTATTCTGTAGTCTGTGATCTACAAGTACACCCAGATCCTTCTCTACCAGTGACTCTGCCAGTTTAATCCCCCCTAAGACATACGATGCATGCAGGTTATTAGTACCCAGATGCATAACTTTACATTTATCCACATTGAACCTCATTTGCCAAGTGGATGCCCAGACACTTAGTCTATCCAAGTCATCTTGTAACTTATGCACATCCTCTATAGACTGTACTGTGCTACAAAGCTTGGTGTCATCTGCAAAGATAGAAACAGAGCTGTTAATACCATCCTCTATATCATTGATAAATAAATTAAACAACAGCGGTCCCAGTACTGAACCTTGGGGTACACCACTAATAACCGGGGACCAATCAGAGTACGAATCATTGACCACCACTCTCTGGGTACGATCCATGAGCCAGTGTTCAATCCAGTTACAAACTAAAATTTCCAAACCCAAAGACCTTAACTTACCTGTCAGATGTCTATGAGGGACAGTATCAAATGCTTTAGCAAAATCCAGAAACACTATATCCACAGCCATTCCTCTGTCAAGGCTTCTACTCACCTCTTCATAAAAGCAAATTAGATTGGTTTGACAACTTCTATCCTTAGTAAATTCATGCTGGCTATCACTTATAATACAATTATCACCTATGTATTCCTGTATGTAATCCCTTATAAGTCCTTCAAACAATTTACCCACAATGCACGTTAAACTTACCGGTCTATAGTTTCCTGGGGAAGACCTAGAGCCCTTTTTGAAGATTGGCACCACATTCGCCTTGCGCCAGTCCCTTGGCACAATACCAGACACCAGAGAATTTCTAAATATCATGAACAGGGGTACAGATATTACTGAACTTACCTCTCTAAGAACTCTTGGGTGTAGTCCATCCGATCCTGGGGATTTGCTTACATTTATATCACTTAACTTACCTTGTACCATCTCTACATTAAGCCAGTTCAGTACATTACATGATGTGTTACCAGCACTGACCTGGCCAATGTCAGCTCCTTCTTCCATAGTGTATACAGAACTAAAGAACCCATTCAGTAGCTCCGCCTTCTCTTGATCGCCTGTGACAACCTCCCCATTATCATTATTAAGGGGTCCTACATGCTCTGTCCTTGGTTTTTTTGCATTTATATATATAAAAAATATTTAAGATTAGTTTTGCTTTCTTTGGCCACTTGTCTCTCATTTTGAATTTTTGCTGTTTTTATTACATTTTTACAGATTTTATTAAGCTCCTTGTACTGTTTAAATGTTATAGCTGACCCATCAGATTTGTATTTTTTGAAGGCTATTTTTTTGTTGTTTATTGCTCTTTTAACATCATGTGTCAGCCATGTAGGATTTAGTTTTAATCGTTTATATTTGTTCCCCTTTGGTATATATTTAGCTCTATAGTTATTTAGAGTTGATTTAAAGATGTCCCATTTACCTTCTGTATCAGTATTTGACAACACCTCCCCCCAGTCTATGTCCTGTAGTGCAGCCCTCAGCCCAGGGAAATTTGCCTTTTTAAAGTTATATGTTTTTGCCTTCCCCGCCTGTCTTTGTTTTCTACATTTTAAGTCAAAAGTAACTATATTGTGGTCGCTATTACCAAGGTTTTCCCGCACAGTTACATTACCAACCAGCTCTGCGTTGTTGGAAATGATCAGATCCAACAAGGCATCACTTCTTGTTGGGTCCTCCACAAACTGGCCCATAAAATTATCCTGCAATAAATTTAGGAATTGTCGCCCCTTTGTAGTTTTAGCCAACCCCGGACCCCAATCTATATCTGGATAGTTAAAATCTCCCATTATTACCACTGTACCTGCCCGGGCGGCCCTCTCTATTTGTTTATGAAGCCGAACTTCTATCTCTTCAGTGATATTAGGGGGTCTGTAGATTACACCAAATACTATTTTTTCAGTATTTCCCTCCTTTTGTAATTCTACCCACAATGATTCCACATCCTCAGAATCATCACACACTATGGCATCGTTCACACTGACTTTCATACCACTTCTTACATACAGACAGACGCCACCACCTTTTCTGTTCATTCTATCCTTGCGAAACAATGTAAACCCCTGCAGATTGATAGCCCAGTCATGCGAGGAGTCCAGCCATGTCTCAGTGACCCCAACTATATCAATATGTTCCTCCAGTATCAAGGCCTCAAGCTCCCCCATTTTATTTGCTAGGCTTCTGGCATTTGTGAACATACACTTTACATTTCCATCCTTTATGTTATTGGGGTTAATGGGATTCAAGGGTGTAAGTTTTATTTTCCTATGAAGCCTAATCCTATTAACTATTCTAGCACCTCCCTCCGCTCCACCCCCAGGTACATTTATAATTCCCACCTCTCTATCTACACTATCTTCCCCCTCTTTGCTGTAGGTTCCCTCCCCCCAAGTCCCTAGTTTAAACACTCCTCCACCCTTCTAGCCATCTTCTCCCCAAGCAAAGCTGCACCCTCCCCATTGAGGTGCAGCCCGTCCCTATGGTAGAGCCGGTAACCGACAGCGAAGTCAGCCCAGTTCTCCATGAACCCAAACCCTTCCTTCCTACACCAGCTTCTGAGCCACTTGTTTACCTCCCTGATCTCCCGCTGCCTCTCTGGTGCGGCTCGTGGTACTGGTAGTATTTCAGAAAAGACTACCTTGGAGGTCCTTGCCTTAAGCTTGCGGCCTAAGTCCCTGAAATCATTTTTAAGGACACTCCACCTACCTCTAACTTTGTCATTGGTGCCAATATGTACCATGACTGCTGGGTCCTCTCCAGCCCCGCCCAACAACCTGTCAACTCGATCCGCGATGTGCCGAACTCGTGCGCCAGGCAGACAACACACTGTTCGGCGATCCCGGTCTTTGTGACAGATTGCCCTGTCTGTCCCCCTAATAATTGAGTCCCCCACCACTAGTACCTGTCTGGCCTGCCCTGTACTCCTCCCTCCCTCCTTACTGGAGCAGACACCCCCCTGGCGGTCAGAGGCGGTATCCTGCTGCAGTTCTGCTAGCTCTGTAATGGCATCCCCCTCATCTGCCAAGCGGGCAAACTTGTTGGGGTGTGCCAGTTCAGGACTAGCCTCCCTGACACTTTTTCCCCTACCCCTCTTTCTAACTGTAACCCAGCTAACTGCCTGACTGTCCTGCAACTCCGTCCCACTGTCCTCCCCCACCTCTATTCCCGAGAGTGCCTGCTCAGTGAGCAGGAGACTCCTCTCCATGTTGTTAATGCTTCTCATTGTTGCCAGTCGCCCCTCTAGATGCAGGATCTGGGCTTCCAAACGGACAACTAGCACACATCTTGCACAACAATATGCACCCTCAAACTGTTGTTCAAGGATTGCATACATTGAACAGGATGTACATTGGACTGCATTTTCCAACATGGAGGCCATCTAATTATGGGGATTTCACAAATGTATAGGAAAAAACAGACAGTCAAAATTACACTTAAAATTTTTTGTAGACCTTGTGGGTTCAAAAATTAAAACTCACAGCGATCTCAACCTCCTGCTTTCAAACTCCAGTTTTTGAAACTCCTCTTTCACGCCCCCTCTTACACAGCAACACTCAGAAAGAGCAAGCTCTAGAATGAATCTGAGCCCAGGGAACTGCAGGGAAGGAAGAGGGAAACAACCCTAGTAATGACATGCACTTCCTAATAGATATATGGGGAGAGGCGGACACTTCCTGAACTAGGGATATCAATTTATCAATCTTTTGAGATGGTAGAAAAGATTTTGCCGGACAGAATCAAGCATAATACACAGAAAATGATTTTGTTTTGTAATGGCAGGAGAGGACTTTCCCCCTAATTTATCAACCACCACAATGTTTTAAGGATGTTTACCGTATGCTCTAAAAAGGACAGTACCTTTTCCTTTGTCTCTGCTACCAGGAGAAAGTCGTCCAGGTAGGGTACAAATATTCCGTCCCCTTCTCTGATGTGTTGCACCATTCTGCTACAATCTTGGTGAACACCATTGGGGCGACGGATATGCCGAATGGAAGAGCACAGGATTGGAGGTGGTAAAGCTGAGAGTCTATGTGAATGGCCAGTCTTAAATATTTTTGATGATCTTTGTGAATCGGTACATGAAGGTAGGCGTCTGTTAAGTCTAAGGATGCCATAAAACAGTTGATTGGTAGAAGATTTATGGTTGATTTTAGTGACTCCATCTTGAATTTCTTGTATTTGAGGTATTTGTTGAGGGGTTTTAGGTTTACTATGACCCTGAAAGTGTTGTTTTTTTTTTTTTTTTTTATGAGAAAGGGATGAATAAAACCCCTGACCCTGTTCCTCTAAAGGAACTGGCACTAAGACTTGCTTTTGAAGTAGAGATAGAACCTCTGATTGAAGTTGACATTATCCTGTAGGACCTGGTGTACTTTTTGTTATTACAAAACGAGAAGGCGGCAGGCTGGAGAATTCTGGAATGAGACCATTATTCATGGTCTCTAACACCCAGGAGCTTCCGGCTATCTCCTTCCATTGGGGAAAGAATTCCTGCAACCTGCCGCCCACTCGTGGCGACCTGTCATTGAGAACTGGGTTTTTTGTTGGAGGTGGAGGGTTGGTTGAACATGTGGCCTGAACTCTTTTAAGAAAACTTCCACCTGGTTGACTGACCCCCTCTATACTGCTGGCCCCCCCCTCCCTCTATAACGAAAGGGCCAATTCTGTCTAGGGGCTTGGGAAAAGGGGAACCCCTTCTTCTTGTCTCCAGCTTTTTCTAAAATGTCCGTAAGTACTGAGCCAAAAAGTAATTCACCCTCACATGGGATGGCACACAATTTGTTTTTAGAAATAATTATACCCTGCCAATTTTTTTGCCACAGGGCTCTTCTGGCGGAGTTTGCTAAAACTGCAGATCTGGTGGAAAGTCTTAGGGCATCTGATGAAGATTCTGACAGAAAGGCGGTTGCCTTTCTAATGGTTGGTAGGGATGCCAACAATTGATCCTTGCTAGTGTTACGCCGAGCGCTCCGGGTTCCCGCTCCTCCCCGGAGCGCTCGCTACACTCTCGCTCCCGCAGCGCCCCGGTCAGATCCACTGACCGGGTGCGCTGCGATACCGCCTCCAGCCGGGATGCGATTCGCGATGCGGGTGGCGCCCGCTCGCGATGCGCACCCCGGCTCCCGTACCTGACTCGCTCTCCGTCGGTCCTGTCCCGGCGCGCGCGGCCACGCTCCCTAGGGCGCGCGCGCGCCGGGTCTCTGCGATTTAAAGGGCCACTGCGCCGCTGATTGGCGCAGTGGTTCTAATCAGTGTGTTCACCTGTGCACTCCCTATGTATACCTCACTTCCCCTGCACTCCCTCGCCGGATCTTGTTGCCATTGTGCCAGTGAAAGCGTTCCCTTGTTTGTT
Organism: Hyla sarda; assembly: GCF_029499605.1. Taxonomy (NCBI): domain Eukaryota; kingdom Metazoa; phylum Chordata; class Amphibia; order Anura; family Hylidae; genus Hyla; species Hyla sarda. Next base: position 116,654,139 of record NC_079190.1, on the reverse strand, counting down.
CCTAGCCTGTGTTCCAGACCTCCTGCCGTTGCCCCTGACTACGATCCTTGCTGCCTGCCCCGACCTTCTGCTACGTCCGACCTTGCTTCTGTCTACTCCCTTGTATCGCGCCTATCTTCAGCAGTCAGAGAGGTTGAGCCGTTGCTAGTGGATACGACCTGGTCACTACCGCCGCAGAAAGACCATCCCGCTTTGCGGCGGGCTCTGGTGAAAACCAGTAGTGACTTAGAACCGGTCCACTAGCACGGTCCACGCCAATCCCTCTCTGGCACAGAGGATCCACCTCCTGCCAGCCGGCATCGTGACAGTAGATCCGGCCATGGATCCCGCTGAAGTTCCTCTGCCAGTTGTCGCCGACCTCACCACGGTGGTCGCCCAGCAGTCACAACAGATAGCGCAACAAGGCCACCAGCTGTCTCAACTGACCGTGATGCTACAGCAGCTACTACCACAGCTTCAGCAATCATCTCCTCCGCCAGCTCCTGCACCTCCTCCGCAGCGAGTGGCCGCCTCAGGCCTACGACTATCCTTGCCGGATAAATTTGATGGGGACTCTAAGTTTTGCCGTGGCTTTCTTTCACAATGTTCCCTGCACTTGGAGATGATGTCGGGCCAGTTTCCTACTGAAAGGTCTAAGGTGGCTTTCGTAGTCAGCCTTCTGTCTGGAAAAGCTCTGTCATGGGCCACACCGCTCTGGGACCGCAATGACCCCGTCACTGCCTCTGTACACTCCTTCTTCTCGGAAATTCGAAGTGTCTTTGAGGAACCTGCCCGAGCCTCTTCTGCTGAGACTGCCCTGCTGAACCTGGTCCAGGGTAATTCTTCCGTTGGCGAGTACGCCGTGCAATTCCGTACTCTTGCTTCAGAACTTTCCTGGAATAATGAGGCCCTCTGCGCGACCTTTAAAAAAGGCCTATCCAGCAACATTAAAGATGTTCTGGCCGCACGAGAAATTCCTGCTAATCTACATGAACTCATTCATCTAGCCACTCGCATTGACATGCGTTTTTCCGAAAGGCGTCAGGAGCTCCGCCAGGATATGGACTTTGTTCGCACGAGGCGTTTTTTCTCCCCGGCTCCTCTCTCCTCTGGTCCTCTGCAATCCGTTCCTGTGCCTTCCGCCGTGGAGGCTATGCAAGTTGACCGGTCTCGCCTGACACCTCAAGAGAGGACACGACGCCGCATGGAGAATCTCTGCCTGTACTGTGCCGGTACCGAACACTTCCTGAAGGATTGTCCTATCCGTCCTCCCCGCCTGGAAAGACGTACGCTGACTCCGCACAAAGGTGAAACAGTCCTTGATGTCAACTCTGCTTCTCCACGTCTTACTGTGCCTGTGCGGATATCTGCCTCTACCTTCTCCTTCTCCACTAAGGCCTTCTTGGACTCCGGATCTGCAGGAAACTTTATTTTGGCCTCTCTCATCAACAGGTTCAACATCCCAGTGACCAGTCTCGCCAGACCTCTCTACATCAATTGCGTTAACAATGAAAGATTGGACTGTGCCGTGCGTTACCGCACGGAACCCCTCCTAATGTGCATCGGACCTCACCATGAAAAAATTGAGTTTTTGGTCCTCTCCAATTGCACTTCCGAAATTCTCCTTGGACTACCCTGGCTTCAACACCATTCCCCAACCCTGGATTGGTCCACAGGGGAGATCAAGAGTTGGGGTCCCTCTTGTTTCAAGGACTGCCTTAAACCGGTTACCAGTACTCCTTGCCGTGACCCTGTGGTTCCCCTGTAACCGGTCTCCCTAAGGCCTATATGGACTTTGCGGATGTTTTTTGCAAAAAACAAGCTGAGACTCTACCTCCTCACAGGCCTTATGACTGTCCTATTGACCTCCTCCCAGGCACTACTCCACCCCGGGGCAGAATTTATCCTCTCTCTGCCCCAGAGACTCTTGCTATGTCTGAGTACATCCAGGAAAATTTAAAAAAGGGCTTTATCCGCAAATCCTCCTCTCCTGCCGGAGCCGGATTTTTCTTTGTGTCCAAAAAAGATGGCTCCCTACGTCCTTGCATTGACTACCGCGGTCTTAATAAAATCACGGTAAAGAACCGCTACCCTCTACCTCTCATCTCTGAACACTTTGATCGCCTCCAAGGTGCCCACATCTTTACCAAACTGGACTTAAGAGGTGCTTATAATCTCATCCGCATCAGAGAGGGGGATGAATGGAAAACGGCATTTAACACTAGAGATGGACACTTTGAGTATCTGGTCATGCCCTTTGGCCTGTGCAACGCCCCTGCCGTCTTCCAAGACTTTGTTAATGAAATTTTTCGTGATCTCTTATATTCCTGTGTTGTTGTGTATCTGGACGATATCCTGATTTTTTCTTCCAACCTAGAAGAACACCGCCAGCATGTCCGCATGGTTCTTCAGAGACTTCGTGACAATCAACTTTATGCCAAAATGGAGAAATGTCTGTTTGAATGTCAATCTCTTCCTTTCCTAGGATACTTGGTCTCTGGCCAGGGACTACAAATGGATCCAGACAAACTCTCTGCCGTCTTAGATTGGCCACGCCCCTCCGGACTCCGTGCTATCCAATGTTTTTTGGGGTTCGCCAATTATTACAGACAATTTATTCCACATTTTTCCACCATTGTGGCTCCTATCGTGGCTTTAACCAAAAAGAATGCCAATCCTAAGTCATGGCCTCCTCAAGCGGAAGACGCCTTTAAACAGCTCAAGTCTGCCTTTTCTTCAGCTCCTGTGCTCTCCAGACCTGACCCATCTAAACCCTTCCTATTGGAGGTTGATGCCTCCTCAGTAGGAGCTGGAGCGGTCCTTCTACAAAAAAATTCTTCCGGGCATGCTGTTACTTGTGGTTTTTTTTCTAAGACCTTCTCTCCGGCGGAGAGGAACTACTCCATCGGGGATCGAGAGCTACTAGCCATTAAATTAGCACTTGAGGAATGGAGACATCGGCTGGAGGGATCAAGATTTCCAGTTATTATTTACACCGATCACAAGAACCTCTCCTATCTCCAGTCTGCCCAACGGCTGAATCCTCGCCAGGCCAGGTGGTCTCTGTTCTTTGCCCGATTTAATTTTGAAATTCACTTTCGGCCTGCCGATAAGAACATTAGGGCCGATGCTCTCTCTCGTTCCTCGGATGCCTCGGAAGTAGAGCTCTCTCCGCAACACATCATTCCTCCTGACTGCCTGATCTCCACTTCTCCAGCCTCCATCAGGCAAACTCCTCCAGGGAAGACCTTCGTCTCCCCACGCCAACGCCTCGGAATCCTCAAATGGGGTCACTCCTCCCATCTCGCAGGTCATGCGGGCATCAAGAAATCCGTGCAACTCATCTCTCGTTTCTATTGGTGGCCGACTCTGGAGACGGATGTTGTGGATTTTGTGCGAGCCTGCACTGTCTGTGCCCGGGATAAGACTCCTCGCCAGAAGCCCGCTGGTCTTCTTCATCCTCTGCCTGTTCCCGAACAGCCTTGGTCTCTGATTGGTATGGACTTTATTACAGACTTACCCTCATCCCGTGGCAACACTGTTGTTTGGGTGGTCGTTGATCGATTCTCCAAGATGGCACATTTCATCCCTCTTCCTGGTCTTCCTTCTGCGCCTCAGTTGGCAAAACAATTTTTTGTACACATTTTTCGTCTTCACGGGTTGCCCACGCAGATCGTCTCGGATAGAGGCGTCCAATTCGTGTCTAAATTCTGGAGGGCTCTCTGTAAACAACTCAAGATTAAATTAAACTTTTCTTCTGCTTATCATCCTCAATCCAATGGGCAAGTAGAAAGAATTAACCAGGTCCTGGGTGATTATTTACGGCATTTTGTTTCCTCCCGCCAGGATGACTGGGCAGATCTTCTACCATGGGCCGAATTCTCGTATAACTTCAGAGTTTCTGAATCTTCTTCCAAATCCCCATTTTTCGTGGTGTACGGCCGTCACCCTCTTCCCCCCCTCCCTTCTCCCTTGCCCTCTGGTGTACCCGCTGTGGATGAAATATCTCGTGATCTTTCCACCATATGGAAAGAGACCCAAAATTCTCTCTTACAGGCTTCATCACGCATGAAGAAGTTTGCTGATAAGAAAAGAAGAGCTCCCCCCATTTTTTCTCCCGGAGACAAGGTATGGCTCTCCGCTAAATATGTCCGCTTCCGTGTTCCCAGCTACAAATTGGGACCACGCTATCTTGGTCCTTTCAAAATTTTGTGCCAAATTAATCCTGTCTCTTATAAACTTCTTCTCCCTCCTTCTCTTCGTATTCCTAATGCCTTTCACGTTTCTCTTCTTAAACCACTCATCATCAACCGTTTCTCTCCTAAACTTATCTCTCCCACTCCTGTCTCCGGTTCTTCAGACGTCTTTCCTGTAAAGGAGATACTGGCCTCCAAAAAGGTCAGAGGAAAAACCTTCTTTTTGGTTGACTGGGAGGGCTGTGGTCCTGAAGAGAGATCCTGGGAACCTGAGGACAATATCCTAGATAAAAATCTGGTCCTCAGGTTCTCAGGCTCCAAGAAGAGGGGGAGACCCAAGGGGGGGGGGTACTGTTACGCCGAGCGCTCCGGGTTCCCGCTCCTCCCCGGAGCGCTCGCTACACTCTCGCTCCCGCAGCGCCCCGGTCAGATCCACTGACCGGGTGCGCTGCGATACCGCCTCCAGCCGGGATGCGATTCGCGATGCGGGTGGCGCCCGCTCGCGATGCGCACCCCGGCTCCCGTACCTGACTCGCTCTCCGTCGGTCCTGTCCCGGCGCGCGCGGCCCCGCTCCCTAGGGCGCGCGCGCGCCGGGTCTCTGCGATTTAAAGGGCCACTGCGCCGCTGATTGGCGCAGTGGTTCTAATCAGTGTGTTCACCTGTGCACTCCCTATGTATACCTCACTTCCCCTGCACTCCCTCGCCGGATCTTGTTGCCATTGTGCCAGTGAAAGCGTTCCCTTGTTTGTTCCTAGCCTGTGTTCCAGACCTCCTGCCGTTGCCCCTGACTACGATCCTTGCTGCCTGCCCCGACCTTCTGCTACGTCCGACCTTGCTTCTGTCTACTCCCTTGTACCGCGCCTATCTTCAGCAGTCAGAGAGGTTGAGCCGTTGCTAGTGGATACGACCTGGTCACTACCGCCGCAGCAAGACCATCCCGCTTTGCGGCGGGCTCTGGTGAAAACCAGTAGTGACTTAGAACCGGTCCACTAGCACGGTCCACGCCAATCCCTCTCTGGCACAGAGGATCCACCTACTGCCAGCCGGCATCGTGACAGCTAGAGTCATTTTGAACATCTGCAGATAGCTGGTCAATCCATAAAATCATAGAACGGGCTACAGATGTACCCGTTATGTTGGGTTTTAACCCCTTAATGACCAAGCCCATTTTCACATCAAGGACCAGGCCAATTTTATTGTTGCGTTTTTGTTTTTTCCTCCTCGCCTTCTAAAATCCATAACTCCTTTATATTTCCATGTACAGACCCTTATAAGGGTTTGTTTTTTGCGTGACCAATTGTAATTTGTAATGAAACCTCGCATTTTACCATAAAATGTACGGTGAAGGCCCCAAAAAAAATTTTAAGGAGGAAATTTAAATGAAAACCAAAATTTTGCACATTTTGGACGGTTTTGTTTTCACACTGTATACTTTACGGTAAAAATGATAGGTGTTCTTTATTCTGTGGGTCAATAAAATTAAAATAATACCCATGGCTAGATACTTTTATATTTTTGTACCACTTAAAAAAAATCTAAAACTTTTTGTACAAAATCAGTAATCTAAAATCGCCCTATTTTGACCACCTATAACTTTTTCATTTTTCCGTATATAGGGTGGTATGAGGGCTCATTTTTTGTGCCGTCATCTGTACTTTTTTTAGATACTACATTTGCATATATAAAACTTTTAGATAATTTTTTATTAATTTTTTTTAATAAAATGTGACAAAAAAGCAGCATTTGTTTTACGTTTACGCCATTCACCATACGGGATCATTAACATTATATTTTGATAGTTCAGACATTTATGCATGCCGTGATACCAAATATGTTTATTAAAAAAAAAAAAAAAGCTTTTTGGGGGTAAAATGGGAAAAACGGCCAATTTTCATTTTTATCGGGGGAGGGGATTTTTCACTTATTTTTTACTTTTTATTTTTACATTTTTCAACTTTTTTTTCTTACTTTTTATGTCCCCATAGAGGACTATCTATAGCGGACTATCTATCTGCAATACTGTGCACTGCTATGCATAGGACACAGCACTGCTCAGTATTATCAGTGATCTTCTGCTCTGGTCTGCTCGACCAGAGCAGAAGACCCCGGGAGACAGCCGGAGCTAGGTAAGGGGACCTCCGGCTGTCATGCTGGATGATCGGATCCCCGCGGCAACGCTGAGGGGCGATCCGATCTTCCAATCAAAGTGATGCAATGCTGCAGATGCCGTGATCTGTATTGATCACAGCATCGGAGGGGTTAATGGCGGACATCCGCTATTGCGGATGTCGGCCATTACCGGCGGGTCCCCGGCTGCTGCTAGCAGCCAGAACCTGCCGTGTATGACGCGAGCACCCTTCCGATGCTCGCGGTCATACACAGGGCGTAAATGTACGTCCTGGTGCGGGAAGTCCCGCCAAACCAGGACGTACATTTACGTCCGTGGTCGTTAAGGGGTTAAGGCTGCTCCTGCCATTTCCCAAATTCTTTTAAAGGATCCCTATGATCTATGGGATCTTTTAGTACCCCGAGATAATCAAAGGGTAAGACACCTTTCCTTGAAATTTTTGAAATGGCTACATCAATCTTTGGAGCTCTATTCCAGTATTTTGTATCTGAATCATGAATGGGGTATTTCCTCTTTAAGGGGCTTGGAATAAATGATTTCTTGTCCGGGTTTTCCCATTCCTTTTTAATTAATTGGGACACTGTTCTGTGTATGGGAAACACTCTACGCTTCCTTACTTCCAGACCCTCAAACGTTATGTCCTGTATTGATTTGGCATCTTTTTGCTCCTCTAGAACCAGCTGGTCCGTATCTTCCATAAGGAAGGCAGGCTTGCCCGATAAATCCTCATCTGAGGAAAGGCACTCCTCTCCTGCAGAAATATATATATATATACATATATACACACATTAATATCTGCAAGAATATATAGAAACAGTTTTTATTTACACACACACACACATATATATATAAGTATATATATATATATATATATATATATATATATATATATATATAATATACATATATATATATATATATATATATATATATATATATATATATATATGGGGTAGCTGTAGGCTGGGTGGAGATGGTAGATGGTAGTATCCCTTTAAGAGACTCCTCTATCTGTTTCTTAATCATATATTGCATTTGCTGCAACAGGCTCGGGGTATCTGCCATCATTACAGGAAATGCAGTTAGGTTTGTTATAATCTGCAGTTAAACTTGCTCTGCAGATAGCACACTCTCTATTCTTAGTCTTTTTAAATGCCATCTTATGCGAATCCTACAAAAAAAAAAATTACTAAGTGTCACAACCCCAAAGAAAGTAGGAACAAACTCACCACATAGCCTAAGAATACCGAGGAAGGGATCCAGGGAGAAGACTCTGGATGATCCCGCTTGCCCACATCCTCCAGGGAGCTCATGCTGACCACACTCGCTCGTGGAAGCTTGCTGAATGATAAGCTGGCTGTCCAGTGCACCCGAAAAGGCAAAGGAGCAGAAAGAGGATTTCCTCTTTTAAAAATGCCGTCCTTATCCTCGCGGAGACCGGCTTCTGACGTCACTTCCAGTCTCCGGCCTTATTCCTCTACCAGCCATCACATTAAGCGCAGGAGATACGGTCGGCAGAGGGAGTGGGGCGGACGGTACAAACTGCCAGGCTGGGGGTGCACTGGAAAGGCTCCCAACCAAGAGTCATAAGTGGAACCCTTTATCCCAACTTCATGGGACATTGCTACCAAGGCCCCCTCCACTAGCATCCATCCAGAAGATGGATCAGCTCCAAGTTTCCCAAGGGACAGGAAACCCCTGGGGCCTCGGAGAGATGCACTTCCTTTTAAGCTTCAGGTTTCTTGTCCTTGGGGGAGGAGTCCATCTCTCTGGTGGTGCTGTCGTGACGGGCTGAAATTTACTGTTAACTAAAACTCTTAAGTCCTTTTCCATGTAGGTCGTCCACAATGTTTACTATTTAATACATATTCCCAGCCCCCCTATGTGCATAACCTTCCATTATCTGTGTTGAACGCCATCTACCACTTCCCAGCCCAAACCTCCAACATATCCAGATCCATCTGTAACAGTGCACTGTCCTCTATTGTGTTATCTACTATACACAGTGCACTGTCCTGTATTTTGTTATTTACTACTGGCCTTTATAGTGTTAACCAATTTGCAGAACTTAGTATTATCTGAAAAAATATATACTGTACTATACAATCCCTCTACAAGGTTTCTCATAAATATATTAAGTACCTTTTGTGTGCCTCCTTGTTAAATCCAAAGACACAACGTAGACATAATATGGACCCATAGAATTTTATTGGTGTTGTATTATGAATCCATGCCACACACGTGCCTCAACTTTATGACTGTTAAAATACTAAACATCTACTTCTGTAATTCACTTGTCTGCCACAAATGACAATGTATACATTTTTCTTACCAAGGATTGTACCACTTTTTTCCCCTAACCCTGCTAAAGTTTCAAACTAGCGATCTGTCAGCATAGGCATTATTGTACGCTGTCAACACCAGCTAAGTGAAAGAATAGGGAATGTATGTCAATTTCTGTTAATTGCAAATATTTCATTTATAAACCAAAGTACGGGACAAAATGTGTTTTTCCAATACCGTAACCTGACAGTGATGTATGAGACCAGAACAAAATATTAAAAATCAGTTGCATTTGGAGGTAAACTCTACAACTTTACACAAGTATAAATCTGGTTGTATACCTACATGGAAGCAAATATTCTTTTTCTGTGCATAGAAATACAATTTGTAACATTACTTTAAGCAGCAGAACATCCATTAACTTCTACTCAAGAGGGAAGTGAAATATGGAATCAGCTGGAATATTACCTTATATTCACCGCTGTGGAATATAAACAGCAACATTCAATTATACAGGGGACGGTGCCCAAGATCTACATTGTGAAATGTCTGGAGTAGATTCTAAGACTTTCTTGAAGGCACAATATTATTGTTATTATTATAATTTTTATTTGTTGCGCAAAAAACTAAGACAATGGCTTGAGTCACATAGTGGCTCTATTCACATAGCCAAGGGCTTTTCTCAACATATAAAAGGGATTGTTGTAAATGCACATGGAAATGTACTGTACATCAAGAGAACCCCTGGAATGGAAACATTTTATAATATACCTTTTGTCACTGCAACTTCTTGTAAGAATGACCATAGCATTTGGCACACAAGTTCTTTAACCTATTCAAAATACCTCTATTCTAAAAGCAAAGATGAGAGCGATCCATAGTGTAATACAAACAGGGGACAAGATAGTGAAAGAGAAGCATAAAAGCCGCTCACCCTGTCGTGTTGTGTAGCCACATACACAACAATGATCATACGTGTAAGTGTTAATGAAACGTCCGCTGCCCTCCGGCTGGGTGTTTTATACAGGTGTAGGTAGCTTCAATGGAAACGCTGGCTCAGCATGGCGCAGGAACGACTCAAGGTACAGCCATGTAGGAGGAAAAAACTTTATTCCCAAGGTGCAACGCATTTCACTGTGCTTGCGCAACCTCTTCAGGCATGCCTAAAGAAGCTGCACAAGCAAAGTGAAACGCGTTGCATCTTGGGAATAAAGTTTTTATCCTCCTATTTGGCTGCATCTCAAGTCGTTCCTGCGCCATGCTGAGCCGGCGTCTCCATTGAAGCTACCTACTAGAGATGAGCGAATCGAACTTGACGAACCCGAATTCGTTACGAATTTCATGAAAAATTTGATTCGTAACGAATACGAATATCGCCGCGATTCTTCATTAATTCTTCAATCGCTTCATTAAACTCCATTTTACAGCGTTCCAGGCTATTGTAGAGCTAAGATGGCAGATCCACATGTGAGTACATGGGGCAGGGGATTATGGGAGGGCGGGAAACAGCGGCGGGAATGAAGGTAGGTGGGCTGACCCAGAACCACATGTGAGATGCAGCCTATCAGTGTTCACTGACCCCTGTGATGTCACAGCCCCTATATAATCGGCGGCCATCTTGCCTCACTTCATTTCATCTATGCACTCAGATGGAGAGGACGGGACTGTGTGTGTGTGTGTGAGAATAGCTCATACCACAGCATTACACTGAAACTGCTAGTCACATCAGCATTAGGGAAAGGCAGGAGTGCAGAGTGCTCTGCTGTTACACTGAGAAGGATCATTGATAGCTAAACCTCCTATTCACGTTATTGAGCATTGCAGCAGAGAGGGGCAGATAGCTGTCAGCTGCCTCATACAGATCTCCAAGCTGCCTTAACTTTAATCCCTGGATTTTTTTTTTTTTTGGTGGTGCTGCACTGTTGAGTCCTGCTGCTGTACAGAAATAAGTAATATTAGTGTGGACTTTAGTGCCTTTTTACCATTTTTCACCTGTTACTCTGTCTCTGTGCTAAATTCAGTGTTATACCACACGTTATACACCTGCCAGTGTATTAAAGAAATTTTTTTTTCCTGAGTACAAATACGCTTAAAGGAAATCTGTCATCAGAATCACCCGCACTAAACCTGTTACACAGGCTTGTAGTGCGGGTGATCCTGATTAAAACGCTCCTTACCTGGTTAAAAATGGTTCAGCGCTTCTTAAGATATCTATATTTTTAGTTTTCTGTTATTCCCTGGCTTGGGACTCAGTGGGAGGTGTTATCATCTGGGACTCGGCCACACGTCATTCTAGCTGGGCGGAGCTGCCGCCCGGCTCATGAATATTCATGAATTTATCCTCCTGGTCTAATTCTTCTCTCTCGGTCTAAGTTCATGAATATTCATGAGCCGGGCGGCAGCTCCGCCCAGCTAGAATGACGTGTGGCCGAGTCCCAGATGATAACACCTCCCACTGAGTCCCAAGCCAGGGAATAACAGCAAACTAAAAATATAGATATCTTAAGAAGCGCTGAACCATTTTTAACCAGGTAAGGAGCGTTTTAATCAGGATCACCCGCACTACAAGCCTGTGTAACAGGTTTAGTGCGGGTGATTCTGATGACAGATTTCCTTTAACAGTGGCCTTATCATTGCAAAGGGCCTAAATACAAGCAAATAGCGTACCATATACTACCTTTTTTTCTGTCTCTGTTCTAAATTTAGTGTTATACCACACGTTATACACCTGCCGGTGTATTAAAGATTTTTTTTTTTTCCTGAGTACAAATACGCTTTTTCAGTGGCCTTATCATTGCAAAGGGCCTACATACAAGCAAATAGCGTACCATATACTACCTTTTTTTCCGTCTCTGTGCTAAATTAGGTGTTATACCACACGTTATATACCTGCCGGTGTATTAAATAAAAAAAGGTTTTCTTGCGTAAAAATACGCTTAACAGTGGCCTTATCATTGCAAAGGGCCTACATACAAGCAAATAGCGTACCATATACTACCTTTTTTTTCTGTCTCTGTGCTAAAATAAGTGTTATACCAAACGTTATATACCTGCTGGTGTATTAAAGAAAAAAAAGGTTTTCCTGCGTAAAAATACGCTTAACAGTGGCCTTATCATTTCAAAGGGCCTAAATACAAGCAAATAGCGTACCATATACTACCTTTTTTTCTGTCTCTGTGCTAAATTAAGTGTTATACCACACGTTATATACCTGCCGGTGTATTAAAGAAAAAAAAGGTTTTCCTGCGTAAAAATACGCTTAACAGTGGCCTTATCATTGCAAAGGGCCTACATACAAGCAAATAGTGTACCATATACTACCTTTTTTTCTGTGGCATTATCATTGCAAAGGGCCTACATACAAGCAAATAGCGTACCATATACTACCCTTTTTTCTGTCTCTGTGCTAAATTAAGTGTTATACCACACGTTATATACCTGCCAGTGTATTAAATAAAAAAAGGTTTTCTTGCGTAAAAATACGCTTAACAGTGGCCTTATCATTGCAAAGGGCCTACATACAAGCAAATAGCGTACCATATACTACCTTTTTTTCTGTCTCTGTGCTAAATTAAGTGTTATACCACACGTTATATACCTGCAGGTGTATTAAAGAAAAAAAAGGTTTTCCTGCGTAAAAATACGCTTAACAGTGGCCTTATCATTGCAAAGGGCCTACATACAAGCAAATAGAGTACCATATACTACCTTTTTTTCTGTGGCATTATCATTGCAAAGGGCCTACATACAAGCAAATAGCGTACCATATACTACCTTTTTTTCTGTCTCTGTGCTAAATTCAGTGTTATACCACATGTTATATACCTGCTGGTGTATTAAATTAAAAAAAAGTTTTCCTGCGTAAAAATACGCTTAACAGTGGCCTTATCATTGCAAAGGGCCTACATACAAGCAAATAGCGTACCATATACTACCTTTTTTTCTGTCTCTGTGCTAAATTTAGTGTTATACCACACGTTATATACCTGCTGGTGTATTAAAGAAAAAAAAGGTTTTCCTGCGTAAAAATACGCTTAACAGTGGCCTTATCATTGCAAAGGGCCTAAATACAAGCAAATAGCGTACCATATACTACCTTTTTTTCTGTCTCTGTGCTAAATTCAGTCTTATACCACATGTTATATACCTGCCGGTGTATTAAAGAAAATAAATTTTTTCCTGAGTAAAAATACGCTTAACAGTGGCCTTATCATTGCAAAGGGCCTACATACAAGCAAATAGCGTACTATTTAATACCTGTATTTCTGTTTTATACCACACGTTATACACCTGCCGGTGTATTAAAGAAAAAAAAGGTTTTCCTGAGTAAAAATACGCTTTTTCAGTGGCCTTATCATTGCAAAGGGCCTAAATTCAAGCAAATTGTGTACCACATACCACCTTTTTTTCTGTCTCTGTGCTAAATTAAGTGTTATACCACACGTTATACACCTGCCAGTGTATTAAAGAAAAAAAAAGTTTTTCCTGCGTACAAATACGCTCATCATTGCAAAGGGCATACATACAACCAAGTAGTGTACTATTTAGTACCTGTATTTCTGTCTCAGTGCTAAATTCAGTGCTATTCCACACATTAGTATACACTGGCTGGTGTATACAACAAAAAAAGAGTTTTTTTCTGCGTATAAATACGCTTAACAGTGCGCTCATCATTGCAAAGGGCATACATACAACAAAGGAGTGTACTATTTAGTAACTGTTATTCTGTCTAGGGCCTATATACTTTGAAAGGACAGCCGTAAGTAATCGCCTGCTGCTGTTCTATACCCTCATAAACGCACTAAGTATGTCAGGCAGGGAAGTGCCAGGACGTGCACAGAGAAGGGGCAGAGGCCTACATACGTCAGACAGAGTTGGCAGCAGACTTGGGGCAAGTGGCAGCAGGAGTCGCAGCAATAGGCCTGAGCTCCCGTTATCACCCAGCGGTCGTGTCGTCGACCCATCTCTCCTCGTCAATTGGTTTGCACACTCATCCCCATCATCACAAACGACATCTGAAGCCCTGTGTGTACTGGTGCATCAGCCAACTCCAGGCTTTGTCCTTCAGGCAATAAATGGGTTCCTGATGCCGCAGAGGTGGGGCCTGGGTCTGGGAATTTAACATTTTTGGATTGCGGGTGCTACAAAAAAAGATGGACACACCCTAATCCGTTCAGTGGAGCGTGCCTGCGGCCCCGGACATCTGAGGGCTTAACACACCTGTTATTGCTCGATCTCAGGAGAAGGGGGTTCATCATCGGGAGAAGAGAGTTGCAGGTTGCACTTGAGTCAGCAAGGCGGTAGCAAGGTTGGCAGTCAGCGTGGTGTGGCAGTAGTGGAAATTCTGGAGCCAAACGTGCCCGGGGGAGAAAACCTGCTTTGCGGCAGCTTACCTTTCCGGGAGTTAGCGGGTTACCAGCACCGGTCGATGAAAGATAGAGACACACTAATCCGTTCAGTAGAGCGCGCCTGCGGCCCCGGAAATCAGAGGGCATAACACACCTGGTATTGCTTGATTTCGCAATTGATCGTGCAAAGGTAGGGGGTTATTAAAGCCTCTTTGGTATCAGCCAACTCCAGGCTGTGTCCTTCAGGCAATATATAGGTTCCTGATGCCGCAGAGGTGGGGCCTGGGTCTTGAAATTTCAAATTTTTGGATAGCTGGTGCTACCAATGAGAAATCTTTGACAAAAATGTCATATATTGTGTTGTTTTTTTTTGTTTTTTTTTTGGGGGGGGGGGGGGGGATTGTGAAGCCTTGGTGTGTACTCTTGCATCAGCCAACTCCAGGCTGTGTCATGCAGGCAATATATGGGTTACTGATGCCACAGGGGTGGGGCCTGGTTCTGGAAATTTCACATTTTTGGATAGCGGGTGCTACCAATGAGAAATCTTTGACAAACATTTCTCATTGTGCTGATATTGGAGGGGGGATTGTGAAGCCCTGGTGTGTACTAGTGCATCAGCCAACTCCAGGCTGTGTCCTACAGGCAATATATGGGTTCCTGATGCCGCAGAGGTGGGGCCTGGGTCTTGAAATTTCAAAATTTTGGATAGCGGGTGCTACCAATGAGAAATCTTTGACAAAAATGTCATATATTGTGTTGTTTTTTTGGGGGGGGGGGGGATTGTGAAGCCCTGGTGTGTACTCTTGCATCAGCCAACTCTAGGCTGTGTCATGCAGGCAATATATGGGTTACTGATGCCGCAGGGGTGGGGCCTGGTTCTGGAAATTTCAAAATTTTTGGATAGCGGGTGCTACCAATGAGAAATCTTTGACAAAAATGTCATATATTGTGTTGTTTTTTTTGGGGGGGAGGGGGGGATTGTGAAGCCCTGGTGTGTACTCTTGCATCAGCCAATTCCAGGCTGTGTCATGCAGGTGATATATGGGTTACTGATGCCTAAGGGGTGGGGCCTGATTCTGGAAATTTCAAATTTTTGGATAGCGGGTGCTACCAATGAGAAATCTTTGACAAAAATTTCTCATTTTGTTGATTTTGGAGGGGGGATTGTGAAGCCCTGGTGTGTACTCTTGCATCAGCCAACTCCAGGCTGTGTCATGCAGGCAATATATGGGTTACTGATGCCACAGGGGTGGGGCCTGGTTCTGGAAATTTCAAATTTTTGGATAGCGGGTGCTACCAATGAGAAATCTTTGACAAAAATTTCTCATTGTGTTGATTTTGGTGGGGGGATTGTGAAGCCCTGGTGTGTACTGGTGCATCAGCCAACTCCAGTCTGTGTCCTACAGGCAATATATGGGTTACTGATGCCGCAGAGGTGGGGCCTGGGTCAGGAAATTCCTAACTTTTGGATAGCGGGTGCTACCAATGAGAAATCTTTGTCAAAAATTTCATATATTGTGTTGTTTTTTTGGGGGGGATTGTGAAACCCTGGTGTGTAGTGTACTAGTGCATCAGCCAACTCCACACTGTGCCATTCAGCCACTAAATGGTCTCCTCTTGCCACGCTATGTCCACGCTATGTCATTCAGTCACTTTATGGTCTCCTGACACTGATGCCACCACCAGGCTCTGTCATTGTGCTGCTGTGCGGCAGTGATTCTAAGAGCGATGCCGGTAATCTGCATGCTATTCTGAATAACAGTATTATTTCACTACCCCAGCACACTCCATATGTGTTTTACGACACAGCAAAGTGTTCTATACCCCTATAGAGGCCCTTTTTTAACATCGATTTGCCACGAATAAATTCGTATCGAAATAAATTTTTTCGGGAAAATTCGGCGAATCGGCCGAATCAAATTTTTTAAAAGTTCGCTCATCTCCACTACCTACTGTTACGCCGAGCGCTCCAGGTCCCTGCTCCTCCCCGGAGTGCTCGCGGCGTTCCCCTCTCTGCAGCGCCCCGGTCAGACCCGCTGACCGGGAGCGCTGCACTGACACTGCCGACGGGGATGTGATTCGCATAGCGGGACGCGCCCGCTCGCGGATCGCATCCCAATCCACTTACTTGTCCCGGTACCCGGCTGTCACGTCCTGGCGCGCGCGGCTCCGCCCTTTAGAGCGCGCGCACGCCAGCTCTCTAAGATTTAAAGGGCCAGTGCACCAATGATTGGTGCCTGGCCCAATCAGTCTAATTAGCTTCCACCTGCTCCCTGCTCATATAACCTCACTTCCCCTTCCCAGCATTGCCGGATCTTGTTGCCCTTGTGCCTAGAGAAAGCGTTTTCTGTGTTTGCCATTACTGTGTTTCCAGACCTTCTGCTATCACCATTGACTACGAACCTTGCCGCCTGCCCTGACCTTCTGCTACGTTTGACCTCGCCTCTGTCTAGTCCTTCTGTCCCACGCCTTCTCAGCAGTCAGCGAGGTTGAGCCGTTGCCGGTGGATACAACCTGTTTGCTACCGCCGCAGCAAGACCATCCCTCTGGTGTATACCAGTAGCAACCTAGAACCGGTCCACCGACACGGTCCACGCCTATCCCTCGCTGACACAGAGGATCCACATCCAGCCTGCCGAATCCTAACATCTACACCAAACCTTTACCAAACCTCTATTGGGATCAGGTTCCATGGTTATCTCTTTGTCTACCTATTCCTGAGTGACTGACAGCCCACATACGGATTACCGCCAACCAGGCCCTTCTTCAGTCCAATCCGTCCACGTCAAGTTCAGACTTGTCCAGTACAGAACGGATAACATGAGTGAAATCCTCAGGCAGCTCAGGTCCAAATAGGTTAACCCTGGCCAGTAAGCCCTAACCCTGGAGCCCCGTGTGTTGAAAGTCTAGGCCGGTGGCAGCCATCTCACCTGTCTCCAAGTCTACTGTATGTCATCTCTTCTGTCTTCAGTCAAGTCTAATCAAGTCAAGTCCCAGTTAGTTAGTCTGTCCAAGTTAAGTTCAGACCAGTCTAAGCTGTATCCAAATTGAGGATAACTACAATTCCCAATGTGCCAAGAAGCAGTTGTAGTTCTTTGGTGCATCCTCCAGCGAATATTGCACTAAAGTGAACTGTATTGTTTGTACAATGTTGCAAGTTCCTGAAGTAGTTAAAAGGGGTTTCCCCCAACCTGGCATTTGTGGTATTTCTTGACCGCCGCCTGGTGTGGTGATTAACTGGCGTCACAAACTCTAGTCATAACACTTATAGTCCACAGAACACGCCACCCTTTAGTCAACACACATGTCCTTCAGCATTATTCACCTGGATTATATTTTCACAGAATGGCAAAATGGGTTTTTGCACAACAAATGATAGTCTAAAGCCAAGATATGCCCAAAAGTATAACTTGAAGCTTGACCCCCACATGCAAAGTCTGTAACTTGCCCCCTCACCTAGTTTGTGCCCTTTATAATCTTGGTGTCATTGTAAGTGACCAAGGGGCCTTTGGAGCTCCCTCAGACAATACTGATTGGGTGCAACTGCTGCCCTCCGCTCTCTATACCCCATGGATATGTCATCACTTACTGATCATTGGGTTTCACATGCTGGAAATAACTTCTGAAAATTGAATTAACAGGCAATAGTACTGTGTAATGAAAAAAAAAGTCTGCTTTCATCCATACCCTTGGTCAAACACTGTCCAAAAAACTGCAGCACAGCCTGATTCACTTCACTACCCACTAATGGATCAGAAACATTTCTGTGCAGAGAGGAAAAATCTAGCAATTGAAATGATAGAAGTCCTATGATGGATCAATGCACAAAGACGAATTATCCAGAAAGACTTTAAAGGGGTAATCCAGGCAAAAACTTTTTTTTTATACATCAACTGGCTCTGGAAAGTTAAACAGATTTGTAAATTACTTCTATTAAAAAATCTTATTCCTTCCAATAGTTATTAGCTTCTGAAGTTTTCTGTCTCTCTGTATTCCACAATTTTTAAACAAACAAAACATTAGTCCTCTTTTATGTTTCTTGTTGGAGTAGAGCAACAGCTGCAGCTTACACTGGAGGGACTATCTTAGAAGGACAGCAGATGGCACCACACTATTAGTGCTTGTTAATGTGTAGCTCCTCTAGTCTTTACAACTCTCTGGTTGTCATATTTATGTTACCCCTGCATTTGCCAAATCAAAAGCAGTTAATTTTCCCACAATGCCCAAGATGCTTCTGCTGAAATCTACAACAGGTTATGGGCCCATACACAGTACAACTTGACTAGGCTAAGGCTAAGTCTCCACTTGGTCGCTTGAAAAAACGCCATTGCATTTTCCTGCGTTTTTGCCGTTTTTAACTTTGTGTAGAAATTGCATTTTTGGCCCCTTTGACAGTTTCCCTGTGGGCGTTTTTTTATTTTTATTTTGTTGGGTACAAAAAATTAGTGCAGTACGGAATGAAAAAAATGTAGGAAATGAAATTTATATTTTTAGTACAACATTTTTATTAATTTTCAATCAGGGACCATCCCTGCTGTATTTATTTTTCTTTTTTTTTACTTTCAACTGTGAAATTTCATATAAAACCTAACTTCATTCCTTTTTTGGATCACCAAAGTCCAAAAAAGAATAAAAAAACACCCACAAAAATGCTAATGTGAAAACCCACATGGCTTTTTTTTCGATGTTTTCTTCACTCCCATCGACTTCTATTGGAGAAAAACGCCAAGATTTTCCCCCTAAAAAAAACGGCAAAAGGATTTATAAAACACCAAGTGGATATGGCATTTTGCAGTTTCCTATTGACTTGCAGATTTGGCGTTTTTCTTGGCATTTTTTCAGAAAATAAAAGTAATGTTCCAAATGTTCCTAATACAAGTAATGTTCCAAATGTTCCTAATACAAGTAATGTTCCAAATGTTCCTAATACAAGTAATGTTCCAAAGTTACTTTTCTCCAGAATTAAAGAAAAAAGTGCAATTTATACAGATGATACAGAAGGGAGGAAACATGGTTTGCCAAGGGCTTAAATGAAAACTGACCTCAGGGTCACCTGCACTTACATGAATATACAGGAAGATAGTGTGGGTGACCCTGTTTAAAATTTTCTTACTGGGTGAAAAATGGTGCAACCATCCAGGATAAATCCATTTTGTTGCTAAAATTTGTTCTGGAATGGAGGTGGCTACATGATAACTCTCCTCCCCCTTTGACTGATAACTCTGACATGTCTAAAAGAGTGATGAATATTTATAAAAGGAGTGATCAAGGAGGGCGGGGTTATCAACGGAGCGGGTGGGCGGGCGGGAGAAAGTATTGTACCTCAGTGCCTAAGTTCATGCTAAGAAAGAAGGATTTCATGCTAAGGGAGCTCCAGACAAGAGAACTCCAGAGGTGCATTGCTGAGAAAGGAAACCAGAGTTCAAGTGTAGGTGAGTCAGACAGCACATTTTCAAGTATAATGGCCATAAAATTAAAGGGGTACTCCACTCCCCAGTGTTCAGAACATTTAGTTCCAAACACTGGGATTGGGCTTCGGGGGTTGCCACGTTCCCTCGTGATGTCACTCTGCCCCTCATGATGTCATATCCTGCCCCCTTAATGCAAGTCAATGGGAGGGGGCATGACACCTGTTTCATCTCCTCCCAAAGACTTGCATTAAGGAGCAGGGCGTGACCTCACAAGGGGTGGGGCATGATGTCACAAGGGGGTGTGGTGAATCCCGGAGCTCGCATCCAGTGTTCGGAACTAAATGTTCTGAACACTGGGGAGTGGAGTACCACTTTAAAGCACATGTGTGCACAAACTCAATATAAAAAACAATACATCATTGGCTCAATTTTTTATCATAAATGAGCGATTTTACAGTGCATAAATTGGTCCAAAATATTGTGTTCCCCACAAGGCCTCAGATGGATTTAAGAGGGAGTGACAAAAGCCATGTAAGGTAACAGGTTTGTAAACATAATACAGCTTCACTTTACCTGTAACCTTACAATCACAACAGCTTCCTGTTAGCTGTAGCATAGATGGCAGAGCTTTGAAAAGTAAGAGTAATAATATTTCGTAAAAATAGTTTCTTTACACTGGAGATGTGCTTCTCGAATTATTGGAAGCCTGGGAACACTTAGCCTTAATGGGTAGAAAGATATAAAAGAAAGCTCACAATATAGGATAAATCCCTATTAAATAAAACATCTTCCAATACTATATTTGCCAGAGTTCTTGGGTGTGCTTGAACCAACAATCCATGGAGACGTCTGAGCGGTAGCAACATAGTGTTTCCTCAAGGAAGAGTAAACAGTAATTATTTGGTAGTATGTGGGAGATAATTACCTAGTAATTGAAGTTTATGCCACTGTTTGTTTGTTACATGGGGCAGCAGCAATGCACTGTAGCTAAGTTACATCACCATGTATGATTTTGTTCGGAGTGTTCCCCTTTAAATAAGACATCAACAAAGGCCGATTTTTTAAGAACAATATACATAATTATTATTTTTTTTTTCTTAAGAGCTGGTTGGTTTCAATTCACACAGTTTGTACAAAGCTTGATGCCTACAAAACGCTAGGTGGTGCTATAAACTGAACTGTTTGAACTTCAAGATACAAAAATTAATAGAAACATTTAAAGGGAGCCTTTAAGTAGATTTATGTAGCCTGAATCAAAGGCAGCATGAAATCCCAACAGCTCCACCCCCCCCCCGTCCAATATGTAGCAACTAATTTTTTCTCTGAATCGGCAGTATTTAATTAATAAAAATAAATGTATTGTGTCTGTTACTGTCTTGGAAGAGGTCCCCCAGCTTCTCCTGGCCCAGCTTAGCTTGATCAACAGTTTCCTTACTATACACAAATAGGAAGAGACATGTCAATCAAGCCATGCTGGGTGGGTAGAAGCAGAGGAGACCACCTCCCACTCAAACACCATGGCTTGGTTTTTACACCATGTTTTTCTCCTAAATGCTGCAGCGTTTTAGAATAAAACTTAGATGTCAGTAAAGAAAGTGCCTGCCAAGATATGATTTATGCTGCCTGTAGTTTGGGCAGCATAAATCTTCTGACAGATGCCTATTAAAGTAGCTACTATTCCTTCACTAATCCAGTCCTAACAGAAAAGTGGTCAATATTTGAATCAGATCTACCTTCCAATAAATCCTTCATACTATCCCACCCTACTATAACTCCACCTCCACGCTTACACAGGCCAACCCTTGAGGTATGCCTCATGACACTGGCCATCTAAAAGAAACATAGAAACCCATATCACAGATTCTCCACAGTCTCTCTTACCACCTCTCTGCTCACTTCTTACCTCTGTTCCTGACATGGACAGAGGTGTCAGCAGAGAGCACTGTGGTCAGACAGAAAAGAAATTCTAAAAGAAAATAACTTTCTCTGGAGCATACTGCAGCTGATAAGTACTGGAAGGATTAAGATTTTTAATAGAAGTCATTTACAAATCTGTTTAACTTTCTGGCACCAGTTGATTTCAAATAAACAGTTTTCCACCGGAGTACCCATTTAGGCGAACAGCATTTTTGGAAAAGGTATAAAGTGCCAGCTGGCCTAGATTCAGCACCTTAATTTCACTGATTTATGTATAACTAGCTTTTGCCCAGGGCTTCGCTCGAATTAAATTTGGGGTAACATAGATTTACTTTTTATGATCCTATAGTAATGAGGCCGCTATGGGTAAAGTCTACGGGCATCCAAACAACTCGAAACATTACATCTCCTGTTCCATAGAATTGAAGATCAACATCCTTTGAGGACTTTTCCCGAGTCTGCGTGCAGGGGAATCCGCCTTCTCGTGCTGCTTATATACTCCCAACAGTCCTCATATCCCATCCTCATATCCTGTCCTCCTATCCCATCCTCCTATCTCAACCTCCTATCTCGACATCCTATCCTGACCTGCTATCCCGACCTCCTATCCCATCCTCCTATCCCGATCTCCTATCCCGACCTCCTATCCCGTTCTCATATCCAGTCCTCCTATCTTGATCTCCTATATCGATCTCCTATCTTTACCTCCTATCCTGTCCTCCTATCCCGACCTCCTATCTCAACCTCCTATCCAAACCTCCTATCCCGACCTCCTATCCCGTCCTCCTATCCCGTCCTCATATCCCATCCTCCTATCCCGTCCTCATATCCCATCCTCCTATCCCGTCCTCGTATCCCATCCTCCTATCCCATCCTCCTATCCCGTCTTCCTATCTCAACCTCCTATCTTGACCTCCTAACCCGAACTCCTATCCCGACCTCCTATCCTGACCTCCTATTCCGTCCTCCTATCCCTTCCTCCTATCTCGACCTCCTATCTCAACCTCCTATCTTTACCTCCTATCCCAACCTCCTATCCCAACCTCCTATCTCGACCTCCTATCCCGTCCTCCTATCCCGACCTCCTATCCAATCCTCCTATCCCGTCCTCATATCCCATCCTCCTATCCTGTCCTCATATCTCAACCTCCTATCTTGACCTCCTAACCCGACCTCCTATCCCGACCTCCTATCCCATCCTCCTATCCCTTCCTCCTATCTCGACCTCCTATCTCAACCTCCTATCTTTACCTCCTATGCCGACCTCCTATCTCGACTTCCTATCCCATCCTCCTATCCCGACCTCCTATCCTGTCCTCCTATCCCGTCCTTATATCCCATCCTCCTATCTCGACCTCCTAACCCGACCTCCTATCCCAACCTCCTATCCCGACCTCATATCCCGTCCTCCTATCCCGTCCTCCTATCTCGACCTCCTATCTCGACCTCCTATCTTTACCTCCTATCCCGACCTCCTATCCCAACCTCCTATCCCGTCCTCATATCCCGTCCTCCTATCACGTCCTCGTATCCCGTCCTCCTATCCCGACCTCCTATCCTGACCTCCTATCCTGACCTCCTATCCCGTCCTCCTATCTCGACCTCCTATCCTGTCCTAGTATCCTGTCCTCCTATCCCGTCCTCCTATCCCGACCATCCCGTCCTCTTATCTCAACCTACTATCTCAACCTCCTATCCCGACCTCCTATCCCGTCCTCCTATCTCGACCTCCTATCCCGACCATCCGGTCCTCCTATCTCGACCTCCTATCTTGACCTCCTATCCCATCCTCCTATCCCGACCTCCTATCCTGTCCTCCTATCCCGACCTCCTATCCCGACCTCCTATCCCGTCCTCCTATCCCGATCTCCTATCTCGACCTCCTATCCTGTCCTCATATCCTGTCCTCATATCCCGTCCTCCTATCCCCTCCTCCTATCTCGACCTCCAATCCCGACCTCCTATTCCGACCTCCTATC
Organism: Hyla sarda; assembly: GCF_029499605.1. Lineage (NCBI taxonomy): Eukaryota > Metazoa > Chordata > Amphibia > Anura > Hylidae > Hyla > Hyla sarda. The sequence goes on along the minus strand of NC_079190.1, from coordinate 116,630,897 downwards.
CCGACCTCCTATCCCGACTTCCTATCCCGTCCTCCTATCTCGACCTCCTATCCCGACCTCCTATCCCAACCTCCTATCCCGACCTCCTATCCAGTCCTCATATCCCGTCCTCCTATCCCGACCTCCTATCCCATCCTCCTATCTCGACCTCCTATCCCATCCTCCTATCTTGACCTCCTATCTTGACCTCCTACCCCGTTCTCCTATCCCGTCCTCCTATCTTGACCTATCTCGACCTCCTATCCTGACTGTCCCGTCCTCCTATCCCGACCTCCTATCCCGATCTCCTATCCCGACCTCATATCCCGTCCTCATATCCCGTCCTCCTATCCCCTCCTCCTATCTCGACCTCCTATCCCGACCTCCTATCCCGACCTCCTATCCCGACCGCCTATCCCGACCTCCTATCCCGTCCTCCTATCTTGACCTATCTTGACCTCCTATCCCGACCATCCCGTCCTCCTATCCCGACCTCCTATCCCGACCTCCTATCCCAGCCTCCTATCCCATCCTCCTATATCAACCTCCTATCTCGATCTCCAATCCCGACCTCCTATCCCATCCTCCTATCTCTACCTTCTATCCCAACCCCCTCTCCCGACCTCCTATCCTGTTCTCCTATCTTGACCTCATATCCCATCCTCCTAACTTGACCTCCTATCTCGACCTCCTACCTTGACCTCCTATCCCGAACTCCTATCACAACCTCCTATGCCGATCATCCGGTCCTCCTATCTCGACCTCCTATTTCAACATGAGTTAATCAACTAGAAATGACATAACACCATTTTCTAAAAAAGAGACAAGTACTGTATGTACATAGACAAACAAGAAGATGGATAGATAATAGTCATTCTGTTTAAAACTGCAGATAAAGATAGGAAGGCCTCTTGCAAATAGCCATATTTCTGGGGAAGGACCATAAGTCTGTTCAGAAATAACAACCATATTTATTCATAGTTCCGTTTTAGATTAATTCTAAGCAAAAATTGCTCATACAGGTGACACACATTTAGAAACAGCCAGGACAACACAGATTAGAACTGCATGAAAAATACATAGGGGGAGATTTATCAAAACCTGTCCTGAAGAAAAGCTGCTCAGCTGCCCATAGCAACCAATCAGTTCACTTCTTTAATTTTTAACAAGGCCTCTGGAAAATGAAAGAAGCAATCTGATTGGTTTCTATGGGCAATTGGGCAACTTTTCCTCTTCACAAGTTTTCATAAATCTCCCTCATAGGTCGGGATTAACTAAAACCAATGTTTTTTAATATGCTGGTTTTAAAGGAGATTTTCATATTTGTGGAAAAAATAGGATCCACAGGATAAGGGAGTGTCCAATCACTGGGGATAGTTCCCCACATTAGGTGAAGTATAGTTCCCCACATTAGGTGCAGTATAGTTCCCCACATTAGGTGCAGTATGTTTCCCCACAGACATACAGCCTTCAGCCATATACAGTGAATGGCTGGAGGCTGTATGCCTGTGTACTACCCCACTTCAGTGTTCCGACCACCACTCCTCCGGTCCGGGGTCACAATCTACTGCCATGGCCTACAGGCCATAGCAGTAGGTCCCGGGACCAGAGGAGTGGTGGTAGGAACACTGAAGATGACATACAACATACAGGTAGCTTACCATGTGCGCGTGCGTCCTCCACCTCGCTGCTCCGCTTTGCTCTGCTATGCTGTTGCTATGGGCACACGCACAGGATGTCAGTGACGTCCCTGCATGCGCTACCTCCCGGCGGACCCTGCATTTTAAAAGTTAAAGCAGGGCTGCAGCAAGGTAATGGAGCATCCTTGTGTCCCGAAAAAATCTTTCGGGACACAGGGATGTCCCGAATGGGCTGATGGCGAACTATGGCCGCGTGCCCAGAGCGTGGGCCATAGGTTCGCTATCACTGGTCTAGACAAAGATATAATGCTTCCAGGTCTTTCCAATACGATCGCAGATTGGAACTCTCGACATCTCACTGATTCCAGTGATTGGAAAATGGATCCTCGCATATTCTTACGCATCAATGCTTTATGGGTCCACTTTATCTGGACCTTTTTGCCTCCCATTTGAATCACCAAATTCCTCATTTCTTCAGTTGGCGTCCGGATCCAGATGCAGAAGGAATAGACGCACTTTTACCATTATGGCCATCAGAACCCCTAAATCCCTTTCCTCCTTTCTCTCTGATTCCGAGAGTTCTTTTGCTAATCAAATCCCAGAAATCGACAGTAGTACTAATAACTCCTTGGTGGCCAACACAATCTTGGTTTCTCTAAATTCTGGACTTGATTATAGATTTTCCTCAGATTCTACCATCTCATCTTTCCTTCCTTCAAGATCCCGTTGGGAACCCACATCCTCTTGTAACATCCAATCTATTAACTCTAATGGCTTGGCATGTAACGGGTCGTCTATATCTAATCCAATCCTTTCTCAATCGGCTAGAAATATCCTAGAGGACGCCTGGGCCCCAGGTACCAGATCTGCTTACAGATCAGCCTGGAAAATTTGGTCTGATTGGTGCTTGCAACGGGATTTGGATCCCATACATGCACCTATAACACATAGCTTAAATCTTTTCTCCACATCTTTTGACAACGGTAGAGCATATAGGATCATTAATGTATATTGTTTGGCTCTCCTGTTCTTTCTATGCCTGTTAGTAAACATCCTTTAGTTTGTAAATTACTAAAAGGTATCAAATTTTGACGTCTACCTCTTCCCAAATATCATTCTACATGGAACGTTAATAAGATTTTTTCTCTCTTTGAATCCTGGGGAGATAATTCATTTCTCTCTCTAACATTTTTATCCTTTAAACTTACAGTTTTATTATGTCTTATTTCTCTGAAATGAGTCTCCGATGTAAAAGCTCTTGACATATCTCAAAGACACTTCTCCTCTAATGGTGCTACTTTACTCTATTTTTCGCACATAAGAACATAAGACTGCTTCTATTAGAGATCCCAATTCTACCCAATTACTCATTTCTTTCCACAAACCCTTTTGTCTGGTTTCTTCTCCCAATCTTACCAGATGGGTGAAACAAACCATGTCACTTGCTGGTATCGACACTTCTATCTTTAGCGCTCATTCCTCTAGAGGAGCCATGTCCACAAAAATTAGTCTAGCGGTTAAATCTTTATCGAAAGGCAGCTGATTGGTCATCACAATCCACCTTCAAAACATCGATTTTATTAAAGACAGAAGACGAGCATTTATCCCCCCTTTATCTTGACCCTACCCATTACTATTAAATATTTTCTTTTCTCTATCAGCGTGAATTTTTCTTGAGAGGACTTCAACACTGGTCACTCTCTTCATCTCCTAGACCTTGTACAGTTGGTTATTTCCTTTTGGATCATTTTCCATTCTAATTGAAGATGTGTTCTTCTGTCAAGTAACTCAACTTAAGACTTTTACTTTTTATCCTGTTCTTATTATCCTCACACCAAAGAAGAGGAAGTTTATTTATGGCGTGCTCCTTTTATGACCTCTGCTATTCACTGGCTACTGTTACATGCCTAATTTGCATATGACCAGTTTTTTCTTTTCATAATACAGTACCTACTGTTAAACTGGCTGCTATTTCAAGTATTAAAGAAGAGACTGCATAAATGCTCGTCTCCTGTCTTTAATAAAATCTATATTTTCCATCATAGAGACTAGGAAAATCTCCAATTATATTTAATAGATGCTTCTTCTCATCGATATAAGTTGTATGGGAAGAACTGCAATAATAATAAGCAACCACTACTTATCTGGGGAAATAAATAATTAGAGAGTATCATTATATAAACTGTTTCACAAGTGGGATATCTATGGATAAACTATTTCGCAAGCAGATTTTGGCATAAATTGTGTGGCCCAAAATATATTCTGATACAAACCCCTCCTGCTGGCGTTGTCTATTACACCCAGGCTCCCAAATGACAAATTATTGGGAGACAATTTTTAGGACTTAAAGCGGTTATCTAGCAGTAGCAAAACAGATATAATTTCTTTCAAGCACAGCACCATACCTATCTGTGGTATGGCGTCTTGTCTGTGGTATTACAACATGACCCCTTTCACTTCAATGGAGCTGAGCTGTAAAACCACACCCAACCTATAGACAAATGTGGTGTAGTTTCTGAATCTTTAATGCTTTTTTTTTTAGGTCTTTTGGGTCTTTTATCAGTCTAGCATCAATACACTTGCAAAGCAAATGTATAGGACTTCCAGAAATTCTATATACCACTCACTTTAGGGATTTTGCCACCTGGTTCAAATGCGAGGTGCCCTTTAAGAATACTAGAACACATCCCACAAACTAATCCAAATGGTCCTGGCTATAGCAGAATAATAATCTCCCCTCGCAAGTCAGAAGATTCCAAATATTTTTAGCATTGGATTAAGGCTGGAATTCCACTTGTTTTTTTGGGGGGGGAAATGGCAAGAAAAATGCCAATTCATTTGCATGGCGTTTTTTTTTTTTTTTTTGCCCAAAAACGCTGCAGCCAGATGTTTGCTGTAAATCAATGAAAAAATGCTAAATTATTTTTCCACTTTGCGTTTTTCAGTTTGGCGTTTTTCTTTCTTTTTTTTTTTTTTATCCTTTTTGGCTTTTTCATTCTTTCAGCTCCTTGGCGGTTTTGCAAAATTGCAGCATGTTGAGCCTATGGAGTTTTTTTCCCTGAAATCATGGCGTTTTTCTCCCATAGAAGTCTATGGGAGTAAAAAAAATGGCAAGAAAAATGCAGGTTTTAACTTTGGCATTTTTGCAGGTGGTTTTTATTCTTTTTTGGACTTTAGCAAACCAAAAAAGGGATGGAGATACCTTTTTAAATAAAATTTCGTAGAGTACCATTTAAAAAAATTATAAAAAAAGATACCCTAGTGATGGAAAAAATTGTATTTAATGAAATGTATCTTTTTTTATAAAGACATTTTTATTAATTTTTAAACAGGGATCAATTTATGTGTGTGGGCAGGGCACTAAAAATGTAGGTGACAATAATAAAAATGTAGTGTGTGTGTTTGTGTGTTTCACTTTTTATTCTTTACTTTTTACATTTTTAGGTAGTACTACTACTCCCAACATGGAATACACTGTTCAATGACGGGAGTAGTAGTACCTGTACTAATGGACAGATCGCCCTGGGTCCTTGCGATCCTTCTGTATATTGTATAGATGCGGCTGGCCGCTTTTCTATGGTACCCTGCACTGTCGTATATATACACCTATTCATATTTCCAGCAGAGAACAGTGATTGGCCAGATGGTTCCAGCCAATCACAGCTCTCTGTGGTAAATATGAATAGGTGTATATATATATATATATATATATATATATATATATATATATATATATATATATATGTCAGTGCAGGGGACCATAGAAGAGCGGCCAGCCGCATCTATATATTATACAGGAGGATCACAGCGGGTGTCAGGAGCGACATCCGCTGTGATCTTTCCTTAACTGCAGGTACTACTGCTCCCAACAAGAAGCACACTCTGCTCCATGCTGGGAGCTGTAGTACCTGCATTAATAAACAGATCGCAACAGGTGTCAGAAGTTACAATCGCTGTGATCTGTCTATTAATGCAGGTACTACTGCTCCCAGCATGGAGCAGAGTGTGCTCCATGTTGGGCGTAGTAGTACCTGCATTTAAGGACAGATAACAGCAGGTGTCACTCTTGACATCTATTGGCTGCAACCATCCAGCCAATCACCACTCTTGGCGGAAAATATAAATGAGTGAAATTCTATTCACATCACTGGCCGGCCGGAGTACAGAGCAGAGACGCGAGCGCTGTATAGAGCAGCTCTGCATCTCTGCTATATTATGGATGATCGCATCGGGTGTCAGGAGTGACACCCAGGGCGATATGTCTGTTAGTACAGGTACTACTACTCCCATCATGGAACAGTCTGTTCCATGCTGGGAGAAGTAGTACTACCTAAAAAAACGGAGAAAAAAAGTGAAACAAACACACATACTTTATTAAAAATGTATAAAATTTTCAGTATAAAAAATAAAAATGTAATTAAATACATTTTCCCCATCCCTACTGCATCCTTTTTTTTTGTACCCAACAAATTTTGAAAAAAAAAATGTCAAAGGGGCCAAAAATGCTAATTCTACTCAAAATACAAAAACGCCACAAAAAATGTCAGACACAGGAAATTGCATTGGCATTTTTTCTGAAGTGAAAGTAAATCCATCCCGTCAGCTCAGTCCGGCTGATCGGGACCACCGTGGTGAAACCGCGGTGTCCCGATCAGCTAATGCACATGGAGGGTCTCTTACCTGCCTCTTCTGCGTCCGATCGGCGATCGTTTGCTCCAAGCCTGAGATCCAGGCTTGAGCAATCGACCACCGATATCACTGATCAATGCAATGCTATGGCATATCATTGATCAGTGCCTGCAATCAATGTAATGCATGTTATAGTCCCCTATGGGGGGCTATAACATTGCTAAAAAAAAGTGTAAAAAAATAGTTAATAAATGTGATTTAACCCTTCCCTAATAAAAGTTTGAACCATCCCCCCCCTTTCCCATTTAACCCTTAACAACTACGGACGTAAATGTATGTCCTGGTTTGGCGGTACTTCGCAAACCCGGACGTACATTTACGTCCTGTGCATGACCGCGAGCACCGGAATGGTGCTCGCGTCATACACGGCAGGGACCCGCTAGTAATGGCCGACATCTGCGATCGCACGGATGTCCGCCATTAACCCTTCAGATGCCGTGATCAATACAGATCACGGCACCTGCGGCAGTGAGGTACTTTAAATGGAAGATCGGACCGCCCGTGGCGCTGCCGCGGCGATCCAATCATCCAGCATGGTGGCCGGAGGTCCCCTCACTTGGCTCCGGCTGTCACCCGGGGTCTTCTGCTGTGGTCTGAGATTGAGCAGACCAGAGCAGAAGATCACCGATAATACTGATCAGTGCTATGTCCTCTGCATAGCACTGAACAGTATTAGCAATCAAATGATTGCTATAGATAGTCCCCTATTGGGACATAAAAATTGTAAAATAAAAGTTGAAAATTTAAAAAATAAAAAGTAAAAAAAAGGGGAAAATCCCCTCTCCCAATAAAAATGAAATTTGTCCATTTTTCCCATTTTACCCCCAAAAAGCGTAAATATTTGGTAAAACATAATGTTAATGATCCCGTACGGTGAATGACGTAAACATTTAAAATAAAAAAAGTCCAAAAATGCAGCTTTTTTGTCACATTTTATTCAAAAGTAAAAATAATAAAAAATGATCTAAAAGTTTTATATATGCAAATGTGGTATAGATAAAAAGTGCAGATGATGGCGCAAAAAATGAGCCCTCATACCACCCTATATATGGCGGTCTAAATAGGGCTATTTTAGATTACTGATTTTGTACAAAAAGTTTTAGATTTTTTTTACGCGGTACAAAAATATAAAAGTATCTACCATGGATATCATTTTAATCGTACTGACCCACAGAATAAAGAATTACTGTAAAGTGTACAGTGTGAAAGTGTATGTCCTGTGAAAAAAACAACCTCCAAAATTTGTGCAAAATTGTGGTCTTCATTTAAATTTCCTCTCTAAAAATTTTTTGGGGAGGGTTCGCCGTACATTTAAGGGTAAAATGAGAGGTTTCATTAAAAAGTACAATTGGTCACGCAAAAACCAAGCCCTTATATGGGTCTGTAGATGGAAATATAAAAGAGTTATGGATTTTAGAAGGCAAGGAGGAAAAAATGAAAATGCTAAAATAAAATTGGCCTGGACCTTAAGGTTAAAATGGGCTTGGTCCTTAAGGGGTTAAAAAAACTATATCAATAAAAATAAATATAAACATGTGTGGTATCGCAGTGTGCATAAATGTCCGAACTATAAAAATATATTGTCAATCAAACCGCACGGTCAATGGTGTACACGTAAAAAAATTAGTCCAAGTCCAAAATAGCGTATTTTTTTAATCACTTTTTATACCATAAAAAATTGATAAAAAGCGATCAAAAAGTCAGATCAAAATAAAAAGGGTACCAATAAAAACTTCAGATTATGGCACAAAAAAATTAGCCCTCATAAATCCTCTAATGCGGATAGATAAAAATGTTATAGGGGTCAGAAGAGGACATTTTTAAACATATTAATTTTCATGCATGTAATTATGATTTTTCCCAGAAGTAGAACAAAATCAAAAACAAATATAGAGAAAAAAAAACACAGCGGTACATCCACAATTTGTATTTTGATCTACTTGCTTCTCAGCATTAATTCATACACTAAGAGGTTGTTAGTATACATTTTGATCAAAAGTACAAGCCCAATAGCCATGTCAAGGCCACCTATTTAGAGTGGGTCCCTAACCAAACATTGGCGTAGTGCTGGCCACCACCACCGCAACACCATGCCCACAGGGGGAGCGACCCAGTGGTCAGGCAGTCCCACTGTTGCCTGACCAAGCACCCGCTCTGGGTCAAACCACCCCACAGATAATGCATCACAGTAACAATGACTGCCACTGTGCAACCACACCAATGTGAATACCTACCAAATGCTCCCTGCCAGAGGGATAATTCTAGGAGGAAATCCTTATGCAGTCTCCTACTAATTAAAAATCCCGGGGCCAAATGGGTGGAGCAAAGTGCTGGCTATGAAAGATTGCGGAATTGTTTCTCTGTTTGTGTTGTACATTTGTAGTCTCTCCCTTCTTCCATGGTCAGCACTCCACTCTGCCCATTCGGCCCAGGCGTTTTTAATTAGCAGGAGACTGCATAAGGGTTTCCTCCTTACATTCTCCTAGCCCTCTGGCAGAGAGCACATGGTAGGTTTCACACTGGTGTGGTTCTCTGTGGTGGCCCTGTGGGCATGGTGTCTCGGAGGCGGTGGTTGCCACCCGGCGCTACGCCAGTGTTAGGTTAGGGACAAACTCTAACTAGGTGGCCTTGACATGGTGAGTGGGCTGGTACTTTTTGATCAAAATGTATACTAACAACCTGTTAGTTTTTTAATTATGCTGAGAAGCAAGTAGATCAAAATACAAATGGAGGATGTGAGGCTGTGTTTCTCTATTTGTGTTGTAGAAGAAAATCAAACCTATATAAGTAGGGTATCATTTTAATCGTATGGATCTACAGAATAAAGATAAGGTGTCATTTTTACCAAGAAATGCACTACGAAGAAACTGAAGCCCCCAAAATTTACAAAATTACAATTACTTGCCAGGGCCACCTATCAGGGAGCACGCCTTCCTTCCTGTGGTGCCAGAGAAATATTTTAGGTTTCCACAGCTAAGGTCTCTGCAAAACTACCTATCCTGCTCTACTGAATCTGATTTTGCCTGCTGATATCTTCATCTCCGGCATTAGTTTCCCCGCACCGGCCTGTACCTGGTGCTTGGCACCGGGGTGTTCTGGACAGCTGCCACTTACAGAGATGACTTTAGTGGCACTTTTATGGCATTACAAAGGGAAAACTGTGACATGTCCAGGTAAACTGAATGTGATTAAGTGAATTTATGAACTTTTGAGCTGTACAAATGGAGCCCACAGTGGGGTTCCATCCCTGTGATGACCAGGATTCTCATCCCCTATAACCACTTGCCTCCTCCTACTGCATATAACTTACAGCCACTGTGCTGTCATGTACTTCTTAACATGTTGCAAATATTTAGTGTGGTGCTTACCCTCAATTGATATAGAAACACACACCTAGAACTTAAAGGGGTACTCCGCTCCTAGAAATCTTATCCCCTATCCAAGGGATATGAGGATAAGATGTCTGATCTTGGTGGTCCTGGAGCTGGGGACCCCCACGCTCTCCCTGCTGCACCCGGTGTTTGTATAGAGCGTTGGGTGCAGGGCCGGAGGCTTGTCATGTCCCGTCCGTGCCCCACTCGTGATGTCACGGCCACCCCCCTCAATGCAAGTCTATGGGAGGGGGTGTGAGGGTGTATGGCCGTGACTTCACAGTCATCCCGCGGACGTGACTTCACAGTCATCCCGCATTGAGCAAAGTGTCTGGAGTGCCGTAGTTGAGAATAGGACCCCCGCAATCAGACATATTATCCCCTATGCTTTGCATAGGGAATAAGATGTCTAGGGGTGGGGTACCCCTTTAAGTAAGCCAAATTTGTCTCAACTTCATAAAATGTAATGTAACATGCAACTATCATACACAAACATAGTGCCGCTACTCCACACACATTCACAGAATCCCTATCCCCCAGCTAAACATAGTAAGGCTATGCAATGTATATGCACTGCTATATTGTGCGCACACATAACATACACACATGCATGCACAAAGATGTACTAAGAGATCAACTGGGTTATTTTCTTCCTAAGCTGTTGTTTTTTTTATAGGGCTCTATATATAGTTCTATAGTGCTACTTCTATTACATGAATGAGCAATGATATTGCTTAGGGCAATTACATTGCTTACTATGTTGATATCTTTATCTTGTGTTATATCTATGCATATCTCGTTTGTACATATTATGACATGTTATGGTTATACTTGCTTTGCATGTCAATTAGCATTGTGAAAGAGAGAAAGTTGTACTTTATGGTAAATGTGCTTTCATGGATTTATGATGCTTAAAAGAGTTAAAGGGGTATTATGAGATTTTTCCTTATTTGACTGTGCTGCATGGGCTGTAAAATTTGTGTAGTTCATATTATAGTGTCTGTACCTGTGTTTAATAACTGGCAGAGGTGGCTCTAGACTTTGTGAGGCCTTAGGCGAAACTCAATCATAAGGCGGGGACCTGCGAACTTAGGAGAATGGCGGTGCATACAGTGTATTCATGGCCTTTCACCAGGGGCGCACACAGGATTTTCACACAGGTTGATGCTTAAAAACATAAAATAGTACCTCCACATCAGGACAACATATTACTTCTGCAATACCATTATACTGTTATTATCTAAAAGCCACTATAGACAGATCAATATTACCACTATACAAGGGATAAATAATTGGCCCACAGAATGACCAGTAACATTACCTCCATATAGTGACGGGATAATACTACCATACTGATACTAAATAAAACCACTATACATAGTCCAGTATCATCAATAACAACACTATACAAGAGACAAATAATTCCACCACACCATGAGCCCTACCATTACCACCATATAATAATGGAATAATACAACCATACTGATACTGAGTAACACCACTATACAAGGGTCAAATTATACTGCCACACCATGACTACTCATTACCATCATATACTGACAGGATCATACTACCACAAAGATACTGAATTACCCCGCTATACGCTATACACAGACCAGTATCACCAGCAACACCACTATACAAGGAACAAATTATTGTACTACACCATAAATACACATTACCCCCACCTAGTAATGGGATAATACTACCATACTGACACTGAATAATCCAGCACTACACCAGCAGTACACAGGATACATACCCATATAAGAGATTACAGCATGTCCAGGGAGTCAGGTGGCATTGTCCCTAATCAGTTGTTCTCTTTTCCTTCTCTTCCATCCGAATCAGACCGCTATGAGGACTTCTCCCAAATACGACTGGTGTCTGCAGAGTATGATGCCCCTGTTAGTGTACCAAATTAAAATATCTAATAATATATAAGTAATACCCCTTTTAATAAAACCCCCATGTGCCCCCTTCCTATATTTATACTGCTCCCCTGAACCCCCTCATATATTAATAAAACTCCCATGTGCCCCTCCTATATTCATACCCCCTCCTGAACCCCATCATATATTTACACTGCCCCCCTGCCCCATATATATTTGTTCTGCCCCCTTTTCCCCTTTGTATTTATAACGCTCCCACATCTATTTATACTGCCCCAATAATTATTTTAATGCCCACCTTGTGCCCCCCAATTGCTCATAACTCTTCATGGCCAATCAAAAAAAACATATACAATATAAACAAATTCTTCCAATGAGGCGTAGATAGTTTGTATAAAATGTAACATACTCAAATATTGTTAAAAAACAGAATATACATAATACAAGTGAAAAAAATTACCCACCTTAGTGGTATACTATATATAACATACACAAGGAAATAGGAAGGCCCAATAGTGACCTACAAAGGAGGGGAATTAGGATACAGGTGAGTACCTATCTTCTAAATGACCCTACCTAGAAATGTCCTAACCCTTACTACCCATAAGGGGGGAAAGGGAAGGGATAAACTATAAAGACTACCCCAGTGGTAAGCAATATTTAGCACAATCACATATTACATAACAGTTGACAGGCATGAGTATACAGTATGTAAGACTGGCCACATGTGCATTGTTATGTCTAACTAGGGCATATACGTATTAAATTCTAGACCATGTTGTGCCGACGCTAATTCATGAATTCATGACATTCATTAGCCCCTGTCCTGCTGGTGCATAGAAATAAAATGTCAGAGGGGACGCAAATAGATTAACCCTTAGCAGGCTGATATATAGGAATAAACAATGTTAAAGGGAGCGCAACAAGATAATAATGACTTGATGCTACAAAAAATAAACCTAGATAGAGATGAATTAATATTCAAAATAATTAATGGAGGTAACCATTTACCATGCAAAAGCTATATTAATGGACAATATCCAAACAGACGGAGATAAATAATGATGATGTAAAGATGCTAACTGATACATAATATAAATAATAATATTAGATGCAGTTTAGTAGGCAATAATGAGGGCACATAGTTAGCAGTTAATTTTAAACATGGACCTGGAATAGACGGCTACATTCACTGAAAAATATGGATAAGCGTTATATAAACGAGCAAAATGACAAATAATCATTAAAGGGGTACTCCGGTGAAAAACTTTTTTTTTTTTTTAAATCAACTGGTGTCAGAAAGTTAAACAGATTTGTAAATTACTTCTATTAAAAAAATCTTAATCCTTCCTGTACTTATTAGCTGCTGAATACTACACTGGAAATTATTTTCCATTTGAAACACAAAGCTGTCTGCTGACATCATGAGCACAGTGCACTCTTCTGACATCTCTGTCCATTTTAGGAACTGTCCAGGGTAAAAGGAAATCCCCATAGCAAACATATGCTGTTCTGGACAGTTCATAAAATGGACTGAGATGTCAGCAGACAGTTCTGTGTTTCAAAAAGAAAATAATTTCAGCTGTAGTATTCAGCAGCTAATAAGTAGAGGAAGGATTAAGATTTTTTTAATAGAAGTCATTTACAAATCTGTTTAACTTTCTGGCACCAGTTGATTTAAAAAAAAAAAAAAAAGTTTTCACTGGAGTACCCCTTTAAGACCTCCCAATGTGACAGTTTCTTTTTGTAAGAGTTTCTGACCTAAGTCACCTCCATGGGCGTCATTCTTCAAGACCTCAATTACTTGGAATTTTAAAGGGGTTATCCAGCATAAGGTGATTTTAGTACGTATCTGGCAGACAGTAATGGACATGCTTAGAAAGGATCAACGCTTGTCTTGGGCTAAATGGCTATTCTGTGAGGTTACCATAACAGTGTGGCTAGCTTTCTGTGAACTTGTATTTCCTGTTTTGAGTTTTCTTGTTTGCCTACAAATCCCATGATACCATTTTCCTCCTTCCCACACATCAGCTACCCCACCCATTGAAACATAAATTAGCTGCAGACCTGTGGTTTTCAATCAGGGTGCCTACAGCTGTTGCATTAGTTGCAGACTGATCCCTCCACCCATTGAAGTAGACAGGCTCCCTGTCATCAGCTGACTAGTGAGTCAGGTCTCGACCGCATTGCAAGCTGGGAAAAATCTGAGACAGCAGTCATTTTGTATGCTGTTAAAAATAAATATTGGGGTGAAAATCACATAATAATTGTTAGAAAACCGTCACACACAGGTGAAGACACTATATTATGAACTACAGTAACTTTACAGCCCCTGTAGCATAGTCAAATAAAAAAAAAATCCTGGAATACCCCTTTAAGGCTTGGGGATTCTCTGGTTGATGTTATTGCATATGTTTAGCTTATCCCAGCGATGTTTAAGGTCCCCCCAGATGCTCAAGAATGCGTCACCATAATTCTCTAGTAGTTTTCCCTACATACCTTAGGGGACAGGGGCATGATGCGAGATAAACTACCATTTTAGATTTACAATTTGCATGGTCTAGACACTTATAAATTTTACCATTATACGATCCATAAAACTCTTTGGATACATTAATGTAGCGACACGCCTAGCAAGTGCCTCATCGGAAAGTACCAGTGATTTTTCTATCCAGCCACGTCCCACTGGGACTTGGTGGCACATAGTGGCTGTGTACCAAGGAGTCACTTGAATTTCTGCCTCTTCTATAAGTAATGATAGGACTCTCCTCTACTAAATTACCCACCATTGGATCTCTTCTGAGGATAGACCAATGTCCAGAGATGATGCAACGTATATCCTCCGAGGCGGCATCATAGGTGGCTCTAATGCATGTGAGAGTTTTCTTCCCTACATCCTTGATCTTAGGTTGAAGGAGAGATGTCCTAGTTAGGTCTGCTGTATGATGGTAAACATTTCTTAGCACTTAAAGGGGTAGTCCAGTGGTGAAAAACTTATCCCCTATCCTAAGGATAGGGGATAAGTTTGAGACCGCGGGGGGTCCGACCGCTGGGGCCCCCTGCGATCTCTCTGTACGGGGCCCCGGCTCTCCGCCGAGATAGCGGGTGTCGACCCCCGCACGAAGCGGTGGCCGACATGCCCCCTCAATACATCTCTATGGCAGAGCCGGAGATTGCCGAAGGCAGCGCTTCGGCTCTGCCATAGAGTTGTATTGAGGGGGCGTGTCGGCCGCCGCCTCGTGCGGAGGTCGACACGCCCCCTTCCCGCCGGCTGTCGGGGCTCCATACAGGAGATCTCGGGGGGCCCCAACGGTCGGACCCCCCGCGATCTGCAACTTATCCCCTATCCTTAGGATAGGGGATAAGTTGCTCACCACTGAATCACCACTGGACTACTCCTTTAATCCGGGTAACCTCTCTCTTTGAACATATTATGCAGAATGTTTGCCTCCTGATGAAAAGTACTCTTAGATGAGTAATTTCTTCATAGGTGTACATATTGAGGGACATTTACCAATGTTTGCTTATGTATTCTTTTTTTTAGTAACTTTTTCCTTACTTTTTTTTTTTGCTTATGTGTGACTTATTTATCAACTGCTTTCAGGCTGTTGATCATTTTCTTTCACATAAGCAATTTTTCCTTTTTTACTTTGGTAGTAGCTTTTTCTGCCCCATGTTTGAGCTGGAATAAATTTTGTCAATTTTTAACCCTGTTGCGACTTTTTTTTGCGCAGTTGCGACTGTCGCAGTTAATAAATACCTAACTACCCTTAGTCCATTTTAAAATTATTACGTAGTTAATTTTTGGAAAACTTGCTTTTCTCGCTTTCCAGTCAAAATGTTGCACGAAAAATTGCGTAGTCGCAGTTGCGACAATTTTGCGACAATTATAGTAACGAAAACCTGACTAAACCCGTTGATAAATGTCCATAATTGTCCCTGAGGTATTCCTTTTCTCAAAGGATAAGGGTGGTGGCTTTTCCAAGAAAGCAGATTATTCCCTGCTATAGGATCCCTGCTGTATTGTGGTGTCAATACCGCCAGTAGAGTTGTTCCTTAATATAACATCAAGGAATGTAAGGGAATCATGATGAATCTCATGAGTAAAGGTTAAACCAATTGTGTTCTGATTCAGAGATAGCAGAAAATTCTCAAATTCACCTTTGGGGCCTGACCAGATGACGGCCACATCCTCTATATAACGGCCCAGTATTGTATGTATTGGAGGAAATGTGAATTAGAGTCCCCGAACACAATCACCTCCTCCCACCAGCCCAGGAGCAAGTTGGCATATGTGGGCGCCACGAGGCTGCCTATGGCAATGCCCCTGAGCTGGTGGTAGATGTGGGAGTTGTAGGTGAAGTAATTTCTTGTCTTGAGGCTGCAGGACTTGTCTTGAGGCCTCCACTGCTCTGGACACACACTATAGGCACAACTTGACTGGACCGAACCTCAGCACAAAGAGAGAGCAGAGCTCAAAAAGAGCAAGGCTAGCTCCACCCAGGGCTTATATGAGGGAGACTGGCATGGAGCCCATAGGTCACCTTTGGGGGTCAGCTGGTCACTAGTACCTCCTGGTTAAGAATCACATGGTACATTTATTAAAGGTTCAATACACAATATAATACGTAACCTATTTACATGGGGGATTCAACTGCAGGGGCCCCTGGCGACACTGTGGGACACTGCCTGACAGGGCAGGGAAGGTACAGGGAAACACCATTCCTTACTGGGCCACCGCAGATCTTTGGAAGCCCATAAAAAGTGGACAAGCGGGGTGCAGGAGGTAACAAAAATGAAAACTCTTTTTCATCTAATAAGCCATCCTCAAGAGCCTGTTTCAACAGGTTTTGGTGTTCTTTGTGGAATTTCATAGTGGGATCTTTGTCCAGGGTTCAATATGTAGTTCTGTCAGAGAGAATATTCATACACATCTGGACATAGTCATTATGGTCCAGCAGCACTAGGTTTCCACCCTTATCTGAAGGTTTTATAATGGTGGTTTGATCTTGTTCTAAATTCCTCAATGCACAGCATTCCCCAAACATTAGATTAAATGTAGAGATTTTAAAATTGGTCATCAAAGCTTCAATTTCATGGCATATTACATCCACAAAAGTATCTATGCAATCCCTGTCTCCTGATGGTGGCGGCGTGGAACTTTTATGCCGACAAGATGAAAAAGGTCCACAGCCCATGCCTCGTTCTTGTACTAAGGATGATAGAAGTGTGACCCCCTCCAAGTCACCTGGATCTATTCCTAATACCAGGCCGTTTTTTTGTCATGGAATTTGAAGAATGTCTTCCACTTTAGTTTTCTCCTGAAGAGATGGATGTCCTTAATCCAATTAAAGACATCTGACAAATGATAGACCAGACTTTAATAGGGAAATCACATTTTTTAAACAAAAAAACAAAACAAAAAACAATACTTAAAAAGCAGAAAGTTTTGGCTGGTTCTCAAGGACTACATAAAAAATAATAGATAATAAATAGATAAAATAAAAAATTAAAATGGGTGTGATAATAGATTATAAATAAAAAAAAAGATATAGGGGATGTAGTTGTTGTATTGAATGGTGTGTGTAACAGTTGAATAATATGCAATAATATGCATGTGAATGGAAACAGTGTTGGTTAGTGTTAATGTATTGTAACAAATGAATCAAAGGGATATATAAATTTCAGTGTGTTACAATAACTCATGTGCTGACCATGTCCAAAGTATAACATTTTTTATTAGATACAATTTATAAACATAACACTATAATACAAGTGCTGGATCCTAGCACTAACTTACAGCGCTTAGAGTAACTGGCATAAAAGTTTGTGAATATTTAACAAATGTTAAACAAATAATTTGTCATAAAAGTTATTAAAAATTATTGAAATTTGTTCAAACAGTCTCAGGGGGTATGAGGAACAGATGGATAATACAAGTTAGGTGGTGGGAGCGCCTGCAGTGTACTTGCAGGCGCTGGAGTCCCACAGTTCTTTGCCCACTCCTATTTAGCCAAAGTAAAAGTTCCTCATTGGTGGTAAAAAAAGATGATTTGGGTGCCAGACAGGCTAATGCAAAGTCTTAGATGTGATATAGTAGATGGTGAACGGCTCGGCGGCCGTCTGGAGACACAGCACGGCGGCTATGCAGCAAAATTCCAACTATAGTAAATGGCACGGCGGCCGTGAATGAATGAATAAAGTTGATCACTGAAGAAGGTCCCAGGCAGACCGAAATGTGTTTGATCCAGTTAAACGGCAAATTGACATCACCCTCAGTCTCACATAAGGTACTGGACACATCGCGGACATCAGTAAGGATATCACCGCCACTACCGCTGCACGCACCACCAGCGCTCATTGCTCCACGTCTACAACTCTGAGCGTGTTCCCACAAGCCATCTTACCCGATCCCTGACGGAGTGTTAACCTGACCTGGACGATCGGACTGCTGGAAGGCAGACCCGGCCGATACTATTAGGAACTCACCGCAGAGGAAGGAGAGGACTGCCATATCCTCCAGCACAGGGTAAGAGGTACTCTGTGCCGGCGGGACTTTATTCATTCATTCATTCACGGCCGCCGTGCTGTTTACTATAGTTGGAACTTTGCTGCATAGCCACCGTACTGTGTCTCCAAACGAACGCCGAGCCGTTCACCATCTACTATATCACATCTAAGACTTTGCATTAGCGTGTCTGGCACCCAAATCATCTTTTTTACCACCAATGAGGAACTTTTACTTTGGCTAAATAGGAGTGGGCAAAGAACTGTGGGACTCCAGCGCCTGCAAGTACACTGAAGGCGCTCCCACCACCTAACTTGTATTATCCATCTGTTCCTCATACCCCTTGAGACTGTTTGAAAAAGTTTCAATAATGTTTTATAACTTTTATGACAAATTATTTGTTTAACATTTGTTAAATATTCACAAACTTTATGCCCATTACTCTAAGCGCTGTAAGTTAGTGCTAGGATCCAGAACTTGTATTATAGTGTTATGTTTATAAATTGTATCTAATAAAAACTGTTATACTTTAGACATGGTCAGCACATGAGTTATTGTAACACACAAAAATTTATATATCCCTTTGATTCATTTGTTACAATATATTAACACTAACCAACACTGTTTCCATTCACACCTGCATATTACTCAACTGTTACACACACCATTCAATACAACAACTACACCCACTATATATTTTTTCTATTTATGATCTATTATCACACCCATTTTTTATTTTTATTTTATCTATTTATTATCTATTATTTTTTAAGTAGTCCTTGAGAACCAGCCAAAACTTTCTGCTTTTTATTATTTTCTCCAGTGGTTTGAGGATACCATTTTAGGCTAATTTCTCGGACATTAGATATACATTGTTAGATAGATAGAGTACCCCCACCTATTGTTATTTGTTATTTAAAAAACAATACTTACCTAATCTAGGTTGCTATGATGTACTGAGCTCTTCTCTTCAGCTTCTTCAGCTCATATCATTGTGCCGACCTGTATGGGTCAGGGGTCGAGTAGCACCAAAGTGTCTGCAGCCTTTGGGACAGTGAATGTTGGAGCAGGGAACTGACAGCCTGCTCCATGATTGACAGATCGAAGAGCCAATGGCTCTTCGCTCTGTCAAAACAGCCGAACGGCAAGCATTTAACTATAGACGCGTCTGTAAGACACCCTTATAGTTAAATTCATCCAGCACTGGCACGTTCTGCAGAGTGGCAATGCATACATTGAAGGGTTGTACATGGAAGGGTTAGTTAGGCAGCCACCTAATTCACCTAATTGGAGAGCCACCTCTAATATTCTTGCAGTTCATTTTTAGCAGCATACAAAATAAGTGTTTTCTCCAGCTTTATCCAGGTTGCAGTGCGGCTCAAGACATTACATCACTAGTCAGGTGTTAAAAGGGAGCCTGTCTGTGCTTCAATGGGTAGACGATCGCTGTGTGGGAGGGAGATCATTATCCACAGGTCTTCAGGGAATTGTAGTTTAAAACATAGCATGCATGGAAGGGAGCTCAGCTGTGCTGTAATGGGTGGGGTGAATGATGTGTGGGAGGGAGAAAAATTCCAGAACTTTCTAGAAGGTTACTGCAAAGTTAATTTTGATTGATGTAAACAACTGGTCCCTTTGTGTACAGGGTCTTATGATCCTCTGCGCCAGTGAACCTGATGTACCTCTGTCGAATAACTGAAGGATCCAGTAGAGCACGAGCCCAGACTGTAATGGGGCAGGTAGCACTTCTTGCATTTTCTTGCAATAGTACGTTGACAATACACATATACATTAATACAATAAACATTGATATATATTAGACACATGTACCTTCACATATTCATATACACATATTCACATGGTCCAAGTTACAACAGCCACAGCTGTGCCCATGCCTTAAACACTCCTACCCAAGTATCTACCACAGCTAGGGAGAGACCTAAAAGCAACAGCCTCACATTAAAAAAAACGGAGGTTGACTGACTGATTTATTTCATGTAAAAAAAAAAAATGTCTATGATATATGAATATTAGAGGGAAAAAAGGACTACTATAACATGAGATTATCAGTGGGTGCCAGTAGGGCAAAAGCCTTGATCAGGGTCCAAACCACATGTAGATAGTAAATTATCCATTACCCCCTCCCCCCTTCTCCTAGGTGATCAGCTGCTCACCCTGTGTACCACACTGGGCACCCTAGGCAAAACAACTGATTTTGATGGGTAAGGTGCGACCAGCTACTGGTTTCCACTGCACCCACTGCTGCAGTGTAAATGTAGTGTCGCATTTAGATAACAACACTATTTAATGTTATTTTATAAGGTTTATATAGTAGTTAAAGGAGAACTGGATTGCATTATAACTTATCCCCTATCCAAAGGATAGGGAATAAGTTATAGATCGCGGGGTGTCTGACCGCTGGGGCCCCGCGATCTCCTGTACAGGGCCGTAGCAGTGTGCAGGAAGAGGACGAGTCTATCCCCACATGATGCAGTGGCCAATGCACCCCCTCCATGTATCCCATAGAGATACATGGAGGGGGCGTGTCTGCAACGGCTTTCTGCAGACTGCTGCAGCCCCATACAGGAGATAAGTTATATTGCACTACAGTTCTCCTTTAATAGATTTTTCTGCTATGCTAAATGTACTTTAAAATACTTTAAATTAGATATAAACTTGCTTTCCCAGTTGCTTAAAGGGGTACTTTAATCAACTGATGCCAGAGAGTTACACAGATTTGTAAATTACTTCTATTAAATCTTATTCCTTCTAGTACTTTCCTTTTTGACTTTCCTTTCTGTCTATATAGTGAAACATTTTACAATTTGCTATATACTTTCTTCAACAAGTACTTGGAAAGTTCATGCAGGATCAGGAATTTTTGTCAATTCCAGACTCCCTGTTCCTGTAGGTACCAATTACATGAAAACTTGCAATTCAGATATCGGGTGTGTAGGTCCCAATCTTTAGGGAAAATCTCAGATGCTGGTGGTTTCAGGGGGGCTTATTGGACCCTCTCTGTGAAATTGTGGGGGTCTGATGAGCTCAAACGGCATCCTGAGGTCTATCACCTCCAGCATGCAGGATCTCCAGTTTCCTTGTATTGCCTAGTAGGCGGTACAAAATGATTACTTGCTCAATACTATGATATTCGATAGTCCTGAACAGAATATTGCAATATAATGACTTAAAAGTGTAATATACTGTAAATAATTAAAATGTTTAAAAGCACCTCACAAAATTGTAAATCATTCCCCTTTTCCCATAAAAAAAAAAAAAAAAAAACAACAACATAATGGCATTGCCATGTGCGAAAAAGTAGAAACCATTAAAATATAATGTTTATGATAATGCTTGGTAAACGCCAGAATTTTTTGATAATATGTCAGAAAAAATAAAAAATAAAGCAAGGGATCAAAGAGTACCTGAATCAAGATAACATGCAGTAAAGTAGGTTAAATGAACCCCCCCCCCCCCCCCAAAAAAAAAAAAAAGTTGCATTTTTTCCAATCTCAATCCCCCCATACATTTTTTTTATAAAATGAAAGGTACCACTTCAATGTATAATTAAAGACCCAAACAGGCTGTGTCCTTAAGGGGTTAAGCATCTGATACCAGGTGCCATTGCTACGGTACCTCTACATCTCCCATAATTATGGCCATCCCAAGGATGGGCCACTAATCCAAAATTCTAGAATATTCCTTTGGGTCAACTTTGCTATCCGTATGTTATAGGTTTTACTGTTAATAACATTTTACAGAAGTAATGCAGGTACTGTGGATAAAACTGATACCTACCTACATAAACATTTAGCAGAAAAAATTGTAGATATTCTAGACTTGGTCTTTCATAGTTCTGAAATTCAGAAATCTACAGAGTTGATGGTAAACAATGGAGTTGAATATAAATAAGTCTAATAAGCTATTGCCTAGGGATAAATGCCAAACAGGACATAGTACTTGTGCCAGAGACATTTATACAGCTAAAGAAACTGGTATTGCTTATAACTGAGCCAAAGAAAACACTAAACAAAATCAGTAGCTCCAATCTCCACCTGCTGCACCCGCACACAGGCTTGCTGGCAGCGCCTCTAGCTCACGTCCTATGGATAACAGAAGAAATGTCCAGCAGCAGGAAATGCATAAAAAGGGATGTATCTTTATTGTTGCAATATGAAATGATACAGAGCATCAAACACATACACGTTTCAGGCCTTCGTGACCCTTAGTCATGGAATGCCATGACTAAGGGTCCTAAAGACTCGAAACATGTCAGAGTTTGATGCTCTGTATTATCTGATGTTGCAACAATCAATGTACATCCCTTCTACTGCATTTCCTGCCGCTGGACATTCCTTCTCTGAGCCAAAAAAAAAAAAAAAAAGGTATGAAGCTGCAAATGCCAGAAAAGAAAAACAGATGAGACGATAATACAATGGTCTCAAACTGAGGCCCTCCAGATGTTGCAAAACTTAAATTCCCAACATCTGTAGGGCCACAGTTAGAGACCACTGTGTCACTGTGGGGGGGGGGGGGGGTCCGGCCACTGGGACCTCCCACGATCTCCCGTACTGGAACCAAACATTACCGTGGCTAATGCGTTTGTCGTCAACCTCACTGAGGTCGACAACACACCCCCTCCATACAAATCTATGGGAGAGGCGGGGATGCACAAATGCATCTCTGCCTCTATCATAGAGATACATGAAGAGGACGTGTCGTCTGCGGCGTCATGCTGCGCCCGACACTCCTTCTGCCATGGCAGAGCCGGGACCCCATACAGAAGATCACGGGGGGGGGGGGGGGCGTCCCAGCATCCTGCGGATAGGGGATAAGTGTCTATGGCTGTAGATGTCTCCTTGTATAATTGTGAGACGGACCTGATAAGTAAAGCTTCTATATGTTTATCTTGCACGTTACCCTTGTGTTATCTGTAATAGGACTAATAGGGACTTTTGTTGAAAAAGGTGCAAAAATAATAAGAAAAAAACTCACAGGTGCCACATTTTCCATCACTCCAGACATAAGGAAGAGTAACAAGATTCAGTTAATCTCTACTTAACATTAGAATTGCTAAAGCAGAGATCAAAGCTTTTAGCATCCTACGTCTCGCTTCACCAAGATTGTTGGATGAGATAACAATGTAATACCCAGCAGAGGATTTTATTTGCTTCTTGTGCATTATACAAGTTTATTCACATACGTACCAGAATCATTTAAGCTACTAGTCCCCAGTGACCTACTAAAAAAATGCTGCATCTCCAAGGAGTAGAGAAGGAAAATAACAATTGCTGTAAAGAGCTTTGAAGAGCCTGTAAGGAGGCAGGGAAGCAATTATACCTCTTCAAGGAGATTTACCCTCTCCGAACATCCTAATGGATAAAGTATATTCTTATATAACTGGACCCATAACAGGTAAATCGTATAGAGAGAGGAATTCATTCATGGTTTGGGAATTTGTTGCCTTGTAAAATAATAGTACTTTATTGCATAGCATAGTATGCCGCATTAGAGAAAATAAAATACACTAGTTTTTAAATGGGCACTGTCAGATTTAAAAACTTTTAAATCTTGGCAAACCATAACATATTCTTATATACTTCATAAGAAAATGTTGTTTCCTTTTATATAGAAATTATGGCTTTGTCCAGGCTGAAGCACTGAAGTATGTAAGGGTGGGCTAGTATTCCCCTGTGCTCTCTCCTGTCTGATAGTACTCCTCTGTGCTTTCTCCTGTCTGATAGTACTCCTCTGTGCTTTCTCCTGTCGGATAGTACTCCTCTGTTCTCTCTCCTGTCGGATAGTACTCCTCTGTGCTCTCTCCTGTCTAATAGCACTCCTTTGTTCTCTCTCCTGTCTGATAGTACTCCTCTGTGCTCTCTCCTGTCTGATAATTCTCCTCTGTGCTCTCTCCTGTCTGATAGTACTCCTCTGTGCTCTCTCCTGTCGGATAGTACTCCTCTGTGCTCTCTCCTGTCTGGTAGTACTCCTCTGTGCTCTCTCCTGTCTTATAGGACTCCTCTGTGCTTTCTCTTGTCTGATAGGGCTCCTCTGTTCTCTCTCCTGTCTGGGAATTTGTTGTCTTGTAAAAAAATAGTACTTTGTTGCATAGCATAGTATGCCGCATTAGAGAAAATAAAATATACTAGTTTTTAAATGGGCAATGTCAGATGCAAAAACTTTTATATCTTGGCAAACCATAACATTTTCTTATATACTTCATAAGAAAATGTTATTTCCATATATATAGAAATGATGGCTTTGTCCAGGCTGAAGCACTGAAGTATGTAAGGGTGGGCTATCAATCCTCTGTGCTCTCTCCTGCCTAATAGCACTCCTCTGTTCTTTCTCCTGTCTGATGGACTCCTCTGTGCTCTCTCCTGTCTGATAGGACTCCTCTGTGCTCCCTTTGTCTGATAGGATTCTTCTGTGCTCTCTCCTGTCTGATAGTACTCCTCTGTGCTCTCTCCTGTCTGTGTAACAGTCCTACAGGCTCCTCTGAGTCAGAGGACCGTTGGCTGGAGGTAGGAGTGGAGCCCAGTGGCAAGGACCGCAGGCAGGTAGTAAGTGCAGGAAGTCTGGCAGAGGCTTAGTCGGTAGGCAGGCGGTGGGTCAGGGTAGGCGGCACTAAGCATGGTCAGACAATCCAGATGGCAAAGGTGGTAGAAGTTCAGTAGATAGGGATTAAGCAAAAGAGTTGTCGGTAGGCAATTCCTGGTCAGCAGTGGACTTCAGTAGTAGCAAGAGCAGAAGATGAGGAGAAGCTAGGCTCAGGAGCTCAATAATCAGCAAGCTAGAGTGCAAGGGGCTGGACTTATATAGGGAAGTACCAGGTGTGCGGAATCAAGGGGGATGAGCAAGGCTTGGCAAGACTGAGGTTACATAATAGGTTTCAGGGAGGAATGTCCAGAGAGGACGGTAGCCTAGTAAGCAGGGCTACCGCCTGGGATGTGGCTGGTCACGGGTTTGAATCCCGACAGTCTGATAGGACTCCCTCTGTCCTCTCTCCTGTCTGATAAGACCCCTCTGTTCTCTCTCCTGTCTGATAATACTCCTCTGTGCTCTCTCCTGTCGGATAGTACTCCTCTGTGCTCTCTCCTGTCTGAAAGTACTCCTCTGTGCTCTCTCCTGTCTGATAGTACTCCTCTGTGCTCTCTCCTGTCTGATAGGACTCCTCTGTGCTTTCTCTTGTCTGATAGGGCTCCTCTGTGCTCTCAGGCTTTGTAAAACATTATATGATAATATAAAGTGTGCCAATAAAAAAATGCAACTTGTCCCACATAAAATAAGCCCTAATACAATGGCCAGTGGGAAAATAAAAAAGTTATGGGAAAAAACATGAGCCAGAAATCTAAATTTTCTTGGTCATGAAGAGGTTAATGAAAGCCCCACCTATTACTCTGACACCAGACCTATAGGACATCAGACCTAATCAATGCCCCCCCCCCCTCCCCGCTACACAATTGATGAAAGCAAAGCGCCTTTACTGCCAAACCAGTTTCGCTCACCTTTCAGTTTAACCACCTCCCCCACCCTGGGGTTCCTGGTAAGTGATGTAAACTAAACGATAAATTCTGTGCCACCTAAGTAGTAATAAACAGCAAATTGTAAAGATCAACAACCCCAAAAGGTGCAGAAAGGAAGGAAAAAAAATATATTAAATGTCTGCAATTATACATAAATCAAATCATAAAGGACAATACATACCAAATTTATATTCATAGATACTATATATATCAAAGGGGTTATCCAACATAAGGTTCTTTAGTACACTGCTCAAAAAACACTAAGATTACACATCCTAGATCTGAATGAATGAACTAATCATATGAAATACTTTCGTCTTTACATAGTTGAATGTGCTGACAAAAAAATCACACAAAAATTATCAATGGAAATCCAATTTATCAACCCATGAAGGTCTGGATATGGAGTCACACTCAAAATCAAAGTAGAAAACCAAACTACAGGCTGATCTAACTTTGATGTTATGTCCTTAAAACAAGTCAAAATGAGGCTGAGTAGTGTGTGTGACCTCCCTACAATGCCTGGGCATGCTCCTGATGAGGTGGCAGATGGTCTCCTTAGGGATGTCCTCCCAGACCTGGACTAAAGCATCCACCAACTCCTGGACAGTCTGTGGTGCAATGTGGCTTTGGTGGATGGAGCAAAACATGATGTCCCAGATGTGCTCAATCGGATTAAGGTCTGGGGAACAGTCGGGCCAGTCCACAGTCTCAATGCTTTCCTCTTGCAGGAACTGTTGACACACTCCAGCCACATGAGGTCTAGCATTATCTTGCATTAGGAGGGATCCAGGGCCAACCACACCAGCATATGGGCTCAAAGTGGGTCTGAGGATCTCATCTCGGTACCAAATGGCAGTCAGGCTACCTCTGGCAAGCACATGGAGGGCTGTGTGGCCCCCAAAAGAAATGCCACCCACACCATTACTGACCCACCACCAAACCGGTCATGCTGGAGGATGTTGAAGGCAGCAGAACGTTCTCCACAGCGTCTCCAGACTCTGTCATGACTGTCACATGTGCTCAGTGTGAACCTGCTTTCATCTGTGAAGAGCACAGGGCGCCAGTGGCGAATTTACCAATCTTGGTGTTCTCTGGCAAATGCCATACGTCCTGCATGGTTCTGGGCTGTAAGCACAACCCCCACCTGTGGATGTCGGGCCCTCATACCACCCTCATGCAGTCTGTTTCTGACCATTTGAGCGGACACAGGCACATTTGTGGCCTGCTGGAGGTAATTTTGTAGGGCTTTGACAGTGCTCCTCCTGCTCCTCCTGCTCCTGCTTCTGGGTTGCTGCCCTCCCCCGGCCTCCTCCATGTCTCCTGATGTACTGGCCTGTCTCCTGGTAGTGCCTCCATGCTCTGGACACTATAATTTCCACCTGTTGTCAGTTCCATTTGCACAACAACATATGAAATTGATTTTCAATCAGTGTTGCTTCCTGAGTGGACAGTGTAATTTCACAGAAGTGTGATTGATATGGAGTTGCATTGTGTTGTAAGTGTTCCTTTTATTTTTTGAGCAGTGTACATACCTGCCAAACAGTAATGGACATGCTCTGTGCTTGTCTTAGGCAAAATTGATGTGTTTTGAGTCCACGATAAATCTGATACTTTCTTTTTTTTTATAGCTTTTACCGGTTGAAGTTCCCTCCCTCCAACTACAAGTCCCAGGTTCCTTTATTTGTAAGTGTGAGGTCCCCCCACCCATTGCAGCACAGCTGAGCTCCCTTCCATTCGGGCTGTACTCGAAACTGAAATTTCCTGCAGCACTGTGGAGAATGATCTCCCTCTTACTCCTACTCAGAGGTTGCTCCACCCATTGATGCACCGCCATGCTCCCTTTCAACACCTGACTAGTGATGTAATGTCTTGGGCTGCACAAAATGAGAAAAGCCTGAGACAACATTCCTGGAATAAAATAACATTAATGCTTATGAAGAAATATAAATCCCATCCCTTCCCCAATATCCCCTACCCTTCAATTCCCTGGTTGAACTTGATGGACGTTTGTCTTTTTTCAACCGTACTAACTATGCAACAACAATCATTTTGTATGTTGCTAAAAATAAACATCTGGCAAAGATCACATAAGAATTGTGAGACCAGCCATGCTCCCTTTCAACACCTGACTAGTGATGTAATGTCTTGGGCTGCACAAAATGAGAAAAGCCTGAGACAACATTCCTGGAACAAAATAACATTAATGCTTATGAAGAAATATAAATCCCATCCCTTCCCCAATATCCCCTACCCTTCAATTCCCTGGTTGAACTTGATGGACGTTTGTCTTTTTTCAACAAACTAACTATGTAACAATAATCATTTTGTAAGTTGCTAAAAATAAACATCTGGCAAAGATCACATAAGAATTGTGAGACCAGCCATCAAACACAGGTACATACCCTATATCAGCGGTACTCAACTGGCGGACCATGGTTCAGATCCTGACCGCGGCGGCCAGGAGGAGGCATCCGCTGTCCCGACATTCATATGTATCGGTGTCTTTAAGACATCGATACAAATGAATAGCTGAGTGCCGCCGGAGTGAGGGAACACTCTGCTCCCTGCCCGGCCGTGCTTCTCCTATGATGCAGGCGTCGCGATTAGCACTGCCTGCATCATCTGCTCTGGCCAGGCCTGGCTAGAAGAGGCCAGAGCAGTGGAGCAGCACAGGACCTGCCACAGAAAAACAGTGTAGGACAGGTAAGTATGCGGGGCTGGGCCATCAGAGATGAGATGAGGGAGAGATGAATACTACAGGGGGGGGAGATGAATACTGCAGGGGGGGGAGAGATGAATACTGCAGGGGGGGGAGAGATGAATACTGCAGGGGGGAGAGATGAATACTGGAAGGGGGGAGAGATGAATACTGCAGGGGGGAGATGAATACTGCAGCGGGGAAGAGATGAATACTGCAGGGGGGGATGAATACTGCAGGGGGGGGGGAGATAAATACTCCAGGGGGGAGGGGGGAGAGATGAATACTGCAGGGGGGAGGGGGAGAGATGAATAACGCAGAGGGGAGATAATATTGCATGGGGGGAGAGATGAATACTGAGGGGGGGGATGAATACTGCAGGGGGGGCGAGATGAATACTGCAGGAGGGGAGATATGAATACTGGGGGGGGAGAGACGAATACTGCAGGGGGGGGAGAGATGAATGCTGCAGGGGGGAGATGAATACTGCAGGGGGAGGGGGGAGAGATGAATACTGCAGGGGGAGTGGGGAGCGATGAATACTGCAGGGGGGGGAGGGGGGAGAAATGAATACTGCAGGGGGGTGGGGGAGAGATGAATACTGAAGGGGGGAGAGATGAATACTGCAGGGTGAGAAAGATGAATACTGCAGGGGGGAAATTAATACTGCAGGGAGGGGGTGAGACAAATACTGCAGGGGAGATGAATACTGCGGGGGGGGGGGAGATGAATACTGCAGGGGGGAGAGATGAATACTGCAGGGGTCGTGGGGGGGAGATGAATACTGCAGGGGTCGTGGGGTGGGGGGGATTAATACTGCAGGGGTCTTGGGGTGGGGGGGAGATGAATACTGCAGAGGTCTTGGGGTGAGGGGAGGAGATGAATGCTGCAGGGGTCTTGGGGTAGGGGGGATGAATACTGCAGGGGTCTTGGGGTGGGGGGATGAATACTGCAGGGGTCGTGGGATGGGGGGATGAATACTGCAGGGGACTTGGGGTTAGGCGGAGATGAATACTGCAGGGATCTTGGGGTGGGGGAGATGAATACTGCAGGGGTCTTGGGTTGAGGGGAGGAGATGAATGCTGCAGGGGTCTTGGGGTGGGGGGAGATGAATACTGCAGAGGTCTTGGGGTGGGGGGAGATGAATACTGCAGGGGTCTTGGGGTGGGGTGAGATGAATACAGCAGGCATCTTGGGGTGGGGGGAGATGAATACTGCAGGGGTCTTGGGGTGAGGGGAGGAGATGAATGCTGCAGGGGTCTTGGGCTGTGGGGAGAGATGAATGATGCAGGGGTCTGTTCTTGGGGGGGATGAATGATGCGGGTAGGGAGTGTCAAGGCAGAAGGGTACAGAGGGGTCTGGGGGTACAGAAAAGTGTAAAGATAAATACACATTGAGGACATTCCTCTGGCGGAAATCTGCTTGCAGCAGAGTCCAAATGTTTTAATGGTTTTCTGCTGCTCTGTGCATACTGTAGAATTGCCACAGTGGAATTCCCCCAGCAGAATGGACGTACACCCAAAGAACGAACATGTTCATTCTTTAGGTGGACATCCATTCTGCCGGTGGAATTCCACCGCACTGCATTGTCATCTATAGAGATGGCGCACATCCGTGCAGTCCTATCGCCAATGACTTCTGTGGCGCCTGAAGTAGGCGGACATTCTGCCAACTAAATGTCCACAGTGTGGAGGAGTCCTTAGGGGTCTGCAGGAGGAGGGGAAAATGGATCTGGGGGGAGTACAGGGGTGGGATTCTGACAAAAAGAGGAAACAGTATCTGGCAGTATTATTTTTAGGGGTCATGATGTCTGGCAGGGTTATAATGATTATTGTCTTTATACAGAGGATGAGGATCTGCTAACAAAGTAACCAATGATGTCCGGGCGTCAGACTCTGCAGAGAAGAAGGGGCTGAAAGAAGATAAAGACCAGAGGAAGAAGAAAAGTAAAGACAACAGAGAAGACGTCTCCTGTGTGTCATTATACAATTGTGTATTCTCCTGACTGTCCCATCAGAGTTGGAGTCACTTGTAATTTCTGCAGTGATGATGGGTGACACTGAACCCCAATCTGTGGTTGTCCAACTGTTACAAAACTACAACTCTCATAATGACTGAAGCTTTGCAACAGTTGGAGAGCCACTTAAACCAAGGTGATTTTTGAGTAAGCAGCTCATTTTATTTTAATGGGTGTTGACTGATGGAACCCCCACTGTAAAAAAAAAAAAAAAAAAAATGGGCTGCATAGTCTAATATGCCCGGGCTTATTTTTGCTCCCAGTCTAGCCGTGAAGTAAGTGTATTACAGGTATTTCCCAACCTTTAACTCTACAGTTGTTTCACAACTACAGCTCCCATCATGCTCTTCTGTCTGCATGATGGGAGTTGTAGTTTTGCAACAGCTGGAGAGTTCACATGGGGGGCAGGCATAGTGGCATAGTTTTATATGGGGGAGAGGCATCATGGCACAGTTCATATGGGGGGCAGGCTTAAATGGCAGTACTATACTCAGAAACGCGGTGTATGAAGGTATTATATCAGGCACTGTGTTTGACAGCATTACATTTAGGTACACAGCATGTAGTAGTATTATATTCAGGGGCGCAGTGTGTTTTAGTATTATACCAGGGGTGCAGTGTGTGGCAGTATTATACGAGGGGCACAGTGTGTGGCAGTATTATAGCAGGGACACAGTGTGTGGCAGTATTGTACCAGGGGCACAGTGTGTGGCAGTATTATACCAGGGGCACAGTGTGTGGCAGTATTATACCAGGGGCACAGTGTGTGGAAGTATTATACCAGGGGCACAGTGTGTGGCAGTATTATACCAGGGGCACAGTGTGTGGCAGTATTATACCAGGGGCACAGTGTGTGGCAGTATTATACCAAGGGCACAGTGTGTGGCAGTATTATACCAGGGGCACAATGTGTGGCAGTACTATACCAGGGGCACCGTGTGTGGCAGTATTATAACTGGGGCACAGTGTGTGGCAGTTGGAGAACGATTATGACTTAACAAATAATGTTTTACAACAGGTAGCACCTATTTCTGGCATGGCACTGCGGCCACTAGGTGTGAACCAGGTTTTAGCGTTTAGCTCGGACCTTCACTGGATGGCAGACCTGGATAAGCGGACCTCTACTAAGAGTAGTTGAGTACCCCTACCGTATATTATTAACTACACTAACTTTAAAGCCCCTGTAGCACAGTTAAATAAAATTAAAAAAGTATATATATATATAATAACCAGTGGTGTAACTTTAGAGATTGCAAAGGTCGCAATCGCGACCGGGCCCCATAGCCATGGGGGCCCTATACTATACTTATATGCTGCAGTGGTCGGGCCCTCGGTGCAGCCCAATGTGTCATTGCACTATACAATGCTTATATGCTGCAGCGGTTGGGCCCTTGACCCCTAAACCGGTAAGCGGTGGACGGACAGGCCAGGGGCTGATGGGAGTAGACGTATCCTGCGTAGGCACGCACTTTGCTCCAAGCCCCTGACATGTCACCGGCCTCTGACTCTTGCGATAGTTATGCCCGTCAGTGGAACAGTATCAGCAGCCTCCCCGGCCTCACAGCACAGCACCGCTGATCACTGAGGATCTCCAGGTAGGTGAGGAGACTGAGGATCGGGTGCGGGGGTGGTGTAATGAAAGGGGAATGAGAAAGGGGTCATGGGGGGGTGCGGTGGTGGTGATTGCAATAATGAGCATGGGGTCCAGGGGTGGGGGGGTGATTGCAATAATGAGGAACTGGGGAGAAGAATTGCAATGATGAGCAGAACGAGGACCAGAAGTGGGGGCAGAGTGGGTGTAATGATGAGGAGACAGAGGATGGGGTGCAGGGGGGGGGGGAAGATGGAATGATGTGGAGACCAAGGATGGAGTCCCAGGGGGGGAATAACGGGATAATGAGGAGACTGAAGGTGAGGTGGGGGGGATAGGGAGTGCAGGGGTGAGGAGACCAAGGATGGGTGGGATGAGGGTGAGGTTATGGCAGTATTATATTCAGGGGGTACAGTGGGTGGCAGTAATATATTCAAGGGGTACAGTGTGTTGCAGTAATATATTCAAGGGGTACAGTGGTTGGCAGTATTATATCCAGGGGGTACAGTGTGTGTAAGTATTATATTCAGGCTGGAAGTGGGTTGCGGGTGTCCGTGGCCAAGGACAGACCCAAAATCCGACTCATGTGCAGCGCTTCTCCAGGGGGAATACCGTGTGAACTTTTTATTTTTCCAATGTACAGTAGTATACACGGGCAATATTAGTTACCCAGATTCGGGATGTGCAGGACAACGCATTTTTAGAGGGAATTCCTCTCTTCGTCAAGTCCCTATCAGGCGCCATCTCTGCATTTTCTTTTTGTATACCCCCACCACAGTAGTATATTCAGGGGCTACTGTGTGTGGCAGTATTATATTCAGGGAGTACTGTGTGTGGCAGTATTATATTCAGGGGGTACAGTGTCTGGCAGTATTATATTCAGGGGTGGCAGTATTATATTCAAGGGGTACAGTGTGTGGCAGTATTATATTCAGGGGGTACAGTGTATGGCAATAATATTTTTAGAGGGTACAGTGGTTGGTAGTATTGTATTCAAGGGGTACAGTGTGTGGCAGTATTACATTAAGGGGTACAGTGGTTGACAGAATTATAATGATTATTGTCTTTATATAGAGGATAAGGATCTGCTGACAAATTAAAAAAACAATGATGTTCTGGCATCAGACTCCACAGAGAAGATGGAGCTGGAAGACGTCTTGGTGTCTGCACCAGATGAAGAAGAAAAGAAAAGACAACAGAGAAGACATCACTCAGGTCAGTGATATCATTGTGTGTTCTCTTTGACCCAATCTGTGGCTCTCCAGCTGTTATAATGCCTGAGGCTCTTTTGACATGATGGGAGTTGTAGCTTTGCAACATCTGGAGAGCCACTTGAACCAAGGTTATTGGTGGGGGTACCATCAGTCGGACCCCCTTTATAAAAATGAGCTGCTTATTCTAAAATGTCTGGGTCTATTTTTAATCCCAGTCCTGCCCTGTCTGTAAGTGACTTTTATCACTGTGTATTCTCCTGACTGTGTCCTATCAGTGCTGTAGTCACTGATACCTTTGAGCGGCTGAGTAAGGGCTCGTCAAGCATTAGGAAAGCGAATCATCAGGGAGTAGGTAAAAGCGCATCGGGGCCCTGTGGTTTCTAGCTATGCCCCTGATAATAACAACATACTGACAGATGCGGATAGGGGATAAGATATCTAGGGGCGGAATACCCCTTTAAGTGGTTAGGGTATATGAAGTGACCAAAAATATGAAATTCTGGACTTTGGTAGTTTTTTATGTATATGAATGCACGCATGCCACATATGTTTATGTTTATTTTTGTTTACATACTTTTTTTTAAATGGGAAGGGGGGGGTTAAACTTTTATAAGGGAAGGGGTTAATTCACATTTATTAACATTTTAAAAAAAATTTAGTCCCCTTAGGGGACCATTACTTGCAATCTTCTGATTGCATATACTGTTCAATGCTGCTCCATAGAACAACATTGGTCAGTGTTACCTGTGCTCCATTGCTCCAGCCTGCCATTGGAGTGCCAATAGGACGTCAAGAAGGCAGGTAAGGGCCATCCATTCAGCTGAGCGGGACAATGTAATTTGACCCCGGTGGTCCCAAATCAGCCTGATTTAAGCATTGATTGCAGCGCCTAAAGAGTTAATGCCCTGTTCAGTGATGTCCGGCATTAGCCACGGGACCAGCCTGCTATGAGGCGCGCCCAGGAGTTGAGCGTGCCTCATAGCGGGATCATATAAGGGAAGCGTCATAGAAGGGGAGCCGGTGCAGGGCTCATGTACATGTACGCCATGTGTCCTTAAGGATTAATGTATTTTCAGGGTACCACCTTATATTATTCCACAATTGCAATTTTAAAAAGTAGTCTGCCCTACAATCACCACATTATTCACAATGAAACTGCATTTTCTTAAGTGTTATTGTCATTTAAAAAACCTTTGACATGTTGCCCAAAGCCAGTTGACACAATGCAGCGGGGAGAGCGGAGCAAGGCTTGTACGGCTCATTTACACAATTCCCGAATGATCTCTACACTGTATACAGGGTTTCAAGACCCGAGATGACCACCTTGGTTTTAGATAACAGGGCCTACACCGCAAAGATTGAGTACAGAAACGGGGAAGTGAGTGAGATTCCAAATTGCGAGTTCAGATGAAAGACCGCTTCCTTAAAGACATTTACAGCGAATCAAATCGATGAAATAAAAGATCCATCTGGGCTTTTTATATACTTCCATTTCAGAAGGGTTACTTGGTGAACTGGGTGAACTGGTCAAAGGTTGTGATCGCATTGGGTCTTATTCCTGAGACCTGCTTTGATAAGGAATTATAAGAGGCATGTGATGCCTCACACTTCTCCATCTTATAATTCACAGTCACAGCAGATCTCAAAAGTGAGACCTGATGCGATCACAACTTTTGACATGTGAGACCTTTTAAATTACCTTTGTGTAATGTGCAACCTGCCAAAATAGAAAAAAAAAACATGTAGTTAGTGGATTATGGGGGCATGGTTTAAATGGCGTCTCTTATGATGACAGATTTATCATCTACGACTTTTAAAAAGTTGCACAAAATTGCACAAATTCCACGCTAATTCCCCTCCAGACAAACCCATACCTAACTGTGCAATGTTCACTTAAATGTAAACAGCACTATTAATGAAGAAAATCGTTAGTTACAATTGCCACTTTATCTATCATTGACTATTGTGACTTTAGATTTAAAGGGTACCTCTCATCAAATAAACTTTTGATATATTTTAGATTAATGAATGTTGAATAACTTTCCAATAGCATGTTAATGAAAAATATGCTTCTTTCTATTGTATTTTTCCCGATCAGTCCTGTCAGCAAGCATTTCTGACTCATGCTGGAGTCCTAAACACTCAGAGCTGCCAGCCTGCTTTGTTCACAGCCAAACAGGCTGTGAACAAAGCAGGCTGGCAGCTCTGAGTGTTCTCCTTTGTGAACAAAGCAGACTGGCAGCTCGTAGTGTTTAGGACTCCAGCATGAGTCTGAAATGCTTGCTGCCAGGACTGGTAGGGAGACCCCTAGTGGTCATTTCTTCAAAGTAGAAAATTAAATAGAAAGAAGCATATTTTTAATAACATGCAATTGTAAAGTTATTCTGCATACATTAATCTATAATATATCAAAAGTTTTTTTGATGAGAGGTACCCTTTAATTGTGACTTAACATTCATTTATCTTAGCTTTCTTAGGTGTATGCCATGCATGCCAGGTGGGCAAAGGGCAATAACGCACCTAGGGGGTCTATGGCTTTAAAGTAAAAAGCACTGGCTTGACTAACAAATCTGCATCAGAAATATGTTGATACTCAACAGTGATAGTGTAGATGTAATGAGATTTTCTTCAATAATGGTTTGATCATTTACAAAATAAAAATATATAAATTGACTAATTTTCTCATTAGGTCGGCAAAAGAATAGAAGTTAGAATCAAAGTTTATATTTTGAAAGAAAAAGCGTTTGTACACGTAAAACAACCTTAGAGGGTTACTAAACTGCACCCTTCAAAAAGATGAATTATGTTAATAACCAGAGGCTCCATAATTTATGAGATTTTTTATGAACTGAAAAGTTGAGTTCATTCATTTGGTAATGGATATGGAAATAGCAGGATTAATTTAGACTACACAACAAATGTACAGTGCATTCGGAAGGTCTGCAGACCCTACCATTTTTTTACATTCTCTTGTGTTGTTGCCTTTAGCCAAAATGAAAGAAAATGTAAGTTTTCCCAGATCATTCTGCACTCAATACCCCATAATGACAATGTTAAAAGAGAATAATAATACAAATCTTTGCTAGTTTATTTAAAAAGGAAAAACTAAAATATAGCATTGGCATAAGTATTCAGACCCTTTACTCAGTACTTAGGTGAAGCAGCTTTGGCAGTGATCACAGCCTCCAGTCTTCTTGAGTATGATGTCACCTGGATTTGGAGATTTTCTACCATTCCTGTCTGTCAGGTTGGATTGGGAACATTAGTGGACAGTGATATTTCATTCTCTCCAGAGATGTTTGAATAGGCTCAAGCCAGGGCTCCAGCTAGGCCACTCAAGGGCTGGTACAGAGTTGTCCCTAAGCCGCTCATGTGTGGTATTGGCTGTGTCCTTAGGGTCATTGTCTTGTTAGAAGGTGAACCTTTGGAACAGTGTGAGGTCTGGAGTATTTTGGATTAGGTTTTCATTAAGAATATCTTTGTATTTTGCTCTTTTTAGCTTTACCTCAACCCTGAGCAGTCTCCCTGTCCCAGCCACTAAACCCACCACCCATTCCCGCCCTCTACAGAATGATGCTGTCACTACTATACTTCACTGTGGGGATAGTATTAGGCAGTGCCTAGTTTCCTCCAGACATGATGATAAGAACTGAGGCCAAACACTTTATTCTTTATTTAAACAGGCCAGATAATCTTGTTTTTCAGTTTGAGAGTCCTTGAGAGTTCAGTTTGATGGTTTACCTTTAGGGTACGTTCACACGAGCGGATCCCCCACGAGTATTATGCTGCCGCTGAAGGACCACTGTATGCTGCCTTTACAGGTGCTTGCTTGGAGTGGCAATCCAACACTACGAGCAGACACACTGAGATGTGTGAGTTGCTGTGCACATGCACAGTATACTCGCTCATCGCTTCAGTGTGTCTGCTTGTAGCAGTGTATTGCCGCTGCAAGCAGGCACCTGTGAGGGCAGCATACAGCAGTCCTTCAGCGGCGGATCAGCAGCATAAAATATGCTGGGGATCCGCTCGTGTGACCCTTAGGCTAAGTCTCCACTTGTTTTTTTGCACTGCGTTTTTAGGGATTAAAAAAACGCCTAAAAAATCACCAGTGCAAGTGACGTCATCATACGTTTTTATCATTTGTGAAGAAATTGCACCTTGGTGTTTTTTTTGGGTACCCAAAATTTCTCGCGTACAAAAAAAAAAAAGGATGCAGTAGTGATGGAAATTTTTTTATTAAACGCAATATTTTATAACCTAATTTTTATTATTTTTTAATAAAGTGTGTGTTTCACTTTATTTTATTTTTTTTATAAATTTTTACAATTTTTGTAAACAGACTGTTCCATGCTGGGATTGATAGTACCTGTACTATAGACATATCGCCCCTGGTATCAGTCCTGACACCCGATGCGATCGCCCATAATATAGCAGAGAAGCGAGTGGGTCTATACATCGCTCGCCCCTCTGCACTATACTCAGGCCACTGATGTCAACAGAAATTCATATTTCCCACCCAGAAGCTGTGATTGGCCTGATGGTTGCAGCCAATCACAGCTCTGAGGAAAAGATGAATGAATAAGTGGCCGGCCCGGAGTACAGTGCAGAGCAGGGATGAGAGCGATGTATACAGTCGCTCCATCTCTGCTATAGACAGGACGATCACAGAGGGTGTCAGTAGTGACATCCACTGTGATGTGTCTTTAAGCAGGCACTACTACTCCCAACATGGAACACACTCTGCTCCATGCTGGGAGCTGTAGTACCTGTTTTAATAGACAGATCGCAGCAAGTGTAACTTCTGACATCCGCTGCGATCTGTCTATTAATGCAGGTACTACAGCTCCCAGCATGAGGCAGAGTGTGCTCCATGTTGGGAGTAGTAGCTGCAGTTATGGAAAGATCACAGCGGGTATCGCTTCTGACAGCCGCTGTGATCCTCCTGTATAATCTATAGATGCAGCGGCCGCTCTCCTATGGTCCCCTGCACAGCCGTATA
The DNA here is from genome assembly GCF_029499605.1 of Hyla sarda. NCBI lineage: Eukaryota > Metazoa > Chordata > Amphibia > Anura > Hylidae > Hyla > Hyla sarda. The sequence continues at coordinate 116,592,770 of NC_079190.1, read as the reverse complement.
TATACACATGTTCCTATTTCTCACAGAGAGCTGTGATTGGCTGGAACCATCTGGCCAATCCCAGCTCTGTGGGAAATATGAATAAGTGTAAATATACGTCAGGGCAGGGGACCATAGAAGAGCGGCCGCCGCATCTATATATTATGCAGAAGGATCTCAGCGGGCGATCTGTCTATTAGTACAGGTAGTACTACTCCCATCATGGAACAGTGTGTTCCATGCTGGGAGTAGTAGTACTAACTAAAAAAATTTAAAAAATAAAGAAAAAAAGTGAAAAACACACACAATACATTTTTATAATTGTCGGCTACATTTTTATTTCCCCGCACACATAAATTGATCCCTGTTTAAAAAGTAATAGGTTTTTTTTTTTTTTTTAATAATATACATTTCGTTAGATACAATTTTTTCCTTCACTACTGTATATTTTTGAAAAAAAATTGTAATGGTACCCTACGAAATTTTATTAAAAACAGCTATCTACATCACTTTTTTGGATCACTAAAGTCCAAAAAAGATTAAAAACCGCCTGAAAAAACGCCAAAGTTAAAATCCACATAGCATTTTTCTTGGCGTTTTCTCATTCCCATAGACTTCTATTGGAGCAAAACGCCACGATTTTGACAAAAAACGCCGGTTTGAGGGAATTACAAAATGCCAAAGAGTGGAAAAAAACGCAGAAAAGTGCAAAAATGCCAAAAGGATTAAAAGAACGGCAAAGTGAAAAAACGCCAAGTGGAATTCGAAATTTGCAATTTCTCATTGATTTACAGCTAACATCTGGCCGAAGCGTTTTTTGACCCAAAAAAAACGGCATGCGGCAGAATTGGCGTTTTTCTTTGCGCTTTGCAAAAAAACAAAAACAAACAAGTGGAGACTTAGTCTAAGAGTGTTTCTCCCATCTGCAGAAAATTATTTGTACCCAACTCCAGATCTGTGCCTCCACAAAATGCTGCCTTTGAGCTTTACACCTCATGGTTTTATTTAAAGGGGTACTCCGGTGCTTACACATCTTATCCCCTATCCAAAGGATCCCCGTTTGTAATCAGTCTGATTACGGTCGACCGCAGGGCGGGCGGCTTGTGACGTCACGCCTCCGCCCCGTGTAACATCCCGCTCCGCCCCTCAATGCAAGCCTACGGGAGGGGGCATGATAGCTATCACGCCCCCTCTCGTACGCTTGCATTCAGGGGTGGAGCGTGACGTAACACGGGGGCGGAGGCTTGATGTCACACGCCGCCGGCCCTGCGGTCGACCGTAATCAGACCCGGAGCGAACACGCTTCGGGCACTGATTACAAACGTGTAAGCATCGGAGTACCCCTTTAATCTTCTCCTAAAGAAGCAGGTCATGCTAAGACATATAGGCTCTTAATGACTGCAGCTGATACTTAGATACACGCGGACAGTTAAACAGTTGTGCGATACACCACAAATGCTCATGACAGTCATATTGCTTCCATGAAGGGGCTTGGCTCTCGATCAAACCTTCTTTGAGGGTCTCTGGGATACAACCACATGCTACAATCTATTACATTCTTTGGCTTGGCCAGCACTTTTGTAGATATTTGCAACCACAAGGACGCTACCTATCACAAATTCTCACCTGTACATTCATGGTTTCCTATATACAAAATTTACTCAGAGTACACCCCCTATTTGGCTGTCATTGTGGGTCATCCAAAGCAAGAAGCATTCTTTATAGCCATTCTAAAAAAGAGGGCCCAGGATGGAGAAATGTTTTCTTCCTAAATCAGATAACCACATTTATCTATTAAAATGTACAATTATTTGGTTAAATAATAGTCTGTGGGGCCGACATCTGGCGATTATGTAGCCTTTACTACTGACACAATTAATATTGATCACATTTATCTATTGCAAGTGTTACCACAGCAGGTGTAACACAACGTACATATTAACAAAACATAGATAATCATTTCTAGGTGGCGGAACTTGCATCAGCCTGGAGTTATCTGGATTTACCGTATTTTTCGTCATAAAAGACGCTCCGGCATATAAGACGTACCTAATTTTATAGGACAAAAATCTAGAAAATAACGATTCTGAACCAAATACAATGTAAAGTATAGGCAAGTGATCTTCAACCTGCGGACCTTCAGATGTTGCAAAACTACAACTTCCAGCATGCCCGGACAGCCAACGGCTGTCCGGGCATGCTGGGAGTTGTAGTTTTGCAACATCTGGGGGTCCGCTGGTTGAAGACCACTGGTGTAGGAGGTAATACTCATGTGTCCCCGCCGCTCCGAACGCATCACCGCTCGTCACCACTGCCCTGGATGTCGCCCTCCATCGCTGTCGCTGCGTCCCCGGGGTTTCCCCGTCGCTCCGGAACGTCTCTGCTGCCTGGTATCCTCGCTCTCCATTGCTGCCATGACATCGCTACGCACGCCGCTCCTGTTGGATGACGTGACGGCATGCGCGACGACGTGATGACGACGAAGGAGCACGCCGGCCATGCAGGGGATCCCGGCACGGAGCAGACACCGGAGGAGGCAGGTAAGGTCCCTCCCGGTGTCCTGTAAGCTGTTCGGGACGCCGCGATTTCACAGCGGCGGTCCCGAACAGCACGACTGAACAGCCGGTTTAGTGTAATTTTCGCTTCAGATTCGACGGTCAGCTTTGATCCCCGTGTCTGAAGGGTTAATGCAGGGCATCACCGCGATCGGTGATGTCCTGTATTAGCCACGGGTCCCGGCCATTGATGGCCACAGGGACCGCCACGATAGGTGTGTATTCGCCTTATAAGACGCACTAACTTTCCCCTCCCTCAGTTTAGGGGAAGAAAAAGTGCGTCTTATACGGCGAAAAATACGGTAAGTGTTTTTGCACATCCCACATGTTAATACTGACTATTGTATTAGTATTTTCACAATACATTATTGCTCATTTAACAATTGTTTCTCTTGTTGGTTGCTTTAATGTTTTGACATTTAAATCCATCTAAAGAAAGACAGAAACAATCTAAGGGTATTATAAGGTATTATAGTTCTTAAACATCCGTAGGTCCATGTGGGATAAGGACATCATCCAGATCTTGCAATCCCTCTACAATCTATAACTGGCAGAAGACATTCTACAACGCTGACAACACGAAGAATTGACAAACAGCGTATCTCTTGAAATAATGAATGTTTATGACAGGTTGCAGAGCCCCATGCCCATATAACACAGATGTTGTCTGTCCCCTGGTGGCAGATTTATTTATTACTTGTATTAAGTGACTGTACTGTAACTTGGTTTATTGCTCTATGAGATAAAGAAAAAAAAATCTGTCTGTATTGTTTTCCCTCCAATATAAGGATTATGCCTCAAGAAGCTGCACTATTTACAATCCTTACTTTCAGAAAAAAAATAAAAATAATGGTTTGTCCTTACAATTTCAGTTTTTGACATGATAGTTTACCAGAACGAGAACATGCCTATAGCACTTTAGCAGCAATTTTCTGATGAGATGATAACTCCTGTGCTGCAATATTTCAGTTTCAAAGATAATTCAGTGAATAATAAACAAAAATAAGTCAAAATTTAGAAAAAGTTTTTACCCTGTTTTAATATTGCAAGAGAACACCCAATCCCCTGCCCCCCTTTATGAGCCAGCGCAGGGAGCATCTTGCTGACGTGTGAATGGCCACTAGTTAATATTACATTTCCCCTGCTTCAGTGCGTTTCCTTGCTCTATTGTATACAGAGATTTTCACATACATCCCGCAAATTTTAAATGTTTTAGTGAAATTGAATTGAAAAACAAAATATGACAACATTGTGTTAATACACCCTAAAGACTTAAGATTATGTTTATTTTTTCCATAAATTAAAAAAGATTTTTAGAAATCAAAGAGAAATTGACAACAGGTTCACCCGCACTTAAATGGGTACTCCACCGGCCAGCGTCCAGAAGTAAATGTTCTGAACGCTGTTTTTGTACTGCAGGGATGGGTCACGCCCCTCGTGATGCCATTTCCACGCCCCTTGTGATTTCATGGTCACGTCCCCTCAATGCAAGTCAATGGGAGGGGCTTGATGACCACCAGGCCCCTCCCATAGACTTGCATTGAGGGGGCGTGACCATGATGTCACAAGGGGCATGACCGACACCCACAGTGTGAAAATAGCATTCGGAACATTTACTTTCAAATGCTGGCCAGTGGAGTACCACTTTAACCTAATACACTAGGTTATAGTGTGGGCGAGCCGGATTACAATGTGGTATCACTTACCCAAATCCGTGGTCCAGTTCAAGAGATACACGTTGTATCAGCCTCCATAGCAGTCTTTGCACAATGGAAGCTAATACAACGGGTATCTCCGGAACCAGAATGTAGATCCAAATAAGTGATAGCTTGTTGTAATCCGGTTCACCCACATTATAGCCCTGTGTATTGGGTTTAGTGCAGGTGAACCTGTTGTCAGTTTCCTTTTGAAAGTGTATTCACACGTACAGTATTCTGTGCAGATTTGATAAATATTATTCTAAGACATAGCATATAAACAGAAATATATGACAGAAAAAAAATTTAAAATATATTTTGTTAAAAAGAAGTGTAACATTTTTTAACCACTTGAGGACCAAGCCCATTTTCACCTTAAGGACCAGAGCGTTTTTTGCACAGCTGACCACTTTAACCCCCTAAGGACCAGGCCCATTTGGCCTTAAGGACCAGACCAATTTTATTTTTGCATTTTTGTTTTTTCCTCCTCGCCTTCTAAAAATCATAACTCTCTTATATTTCCATCCACAGACCCATATGAGGGCTTTTTTTTTTGCGTCACCAATTGTACTTGTAATGACATCACTTATTTTACCATAAAATGTACGGCGCAACCAAACAAATATTATTTATGTGGGAAAATGTAAAAGAAAACCGCAATTTAGCAAATTTTGGAAGGTTTTGTTTCCACACTGTACACTTTCCGGTAAAAATGACATGTTTCTTTATTCTGTGGGTCAAAATGATTAAAATAATACCCATGTTATATGCTTTTCTATAATTGTACCACTTTAAAAAAAATCTCAAACCATTTTAACAAAATTAGTATGTTTGAAATTACCCTCTTTTGACAACCTATAACTTTAAAATTTTTCCGTATATGGGGTGATATGAGGGATCATTTTTTGCACCATGATCTTTAGTTTTTATCAGTAGCACTTTTGCTTAGGTTTTAGTTTTAATTAATTTTTTATTAATTTTTTTTGGAATAAAATGTGACAAAAAAGCAGCAATTTGGGACTTTTTTAAATGTTTTTACATATATGTGCATTAATTATTTTTTTTTTCGCTTTTTGGGGGGTAAAATGGGAAAAAACAACGTTTTGCTTTTTTATTGGGGGAGGGGATTTTTCAAATTTTTTTACTTTTTTTATTTTACTTATTTTTTTTTTTACAATTTTTATGTCCCAATAGAGGACTATTCATAGCAATCAGTTGATTGCTAATACTGTTCAGTGCTATGTATAGGACATAGCACTGATCAGTATTATCGGTGATCTTCTGCTCTGGTCTGCTCGATCTCAGACCAGAGCAGAAGACCCCGGGAGACGGCCGGAGCCAGGTGAGGGGACCTCCAGCTGCCATGCTGGATGATTGGATCCCCGCGGCAGCACTGCAGGCGATCCGATCGTCCATTCAAAGTACTGCACTGCTGCAGATGCCGGGATCTGTATTGACGGCATCTGAGGGGTTAATGGTGGACATCCGCGCGATCGTGGATGTCCGCCAATACTGGCGGGTCCCTGGCTGCAGAGCGGTGCTCGCGATCATGGCGGCGCGTAAATGTACGTCATGATGCGCTAAGTACCACGTCACCGTGATGTACATTTACGTCCATTGTCATTAAGGGGTTAAGCATTAATAACTCTGGGATGCTTTTTTTTTTTTTGTTCTGATTCCGAGAATATTTTTTCATGACATATTGTACTTGTAATTTTCGTCGATACTTGCATCATTTCTTGGTGAAAAATTCAAAAATTTGAAGAAAAATTTAAAATGTTGCATTTTTCTAACTTTGAAGCTCTCTGCTTGTAAAGAAAATAGACATTCCAAATAAATGATATATTGATTCACATATACAATATGTCAAATTTATGTTTGCATGATAAAGTTGACATGTTTTTACTTTTGGAAGACATCAGAGGGCTTCAAAGTTGAGCAGCAATTTTCAAATTTTTCACGAAATTTTAAAAATTGGCTAAATACATCAGCAGCATGATCTCTTTCTCTCACTCCAGACAGTTTTATATAATATGTCAACATGCTGAAGGGAAGATGTAACAAACCGTTAAGGCTAGGTTCACATGGCCATTCTCTCCTGTCCCGCTATTCTCCCGTTATTGCTGCTAAACGGACCATACTAGTAAACGGATGCAAAAGGATGCAAACTGATGTAAAGGGATGCCATTTAAGTGGTATTTTACATCAGTTTTTCATCCGTTTGTATCCTTTATTGTCCATTTTTATTTTTGTCTTGCTACTTCCAGATTGTTCACACCACTACTTCCTGGTTGCTCACGGATCAAAAAGGGATTGGAAAGAATGGACGCAAACTGATGCAAACAGATGACATTAACCCCTTAATGACGAAGGACATATATTTACGTCTTGCGCCAGCTCCCGCGATATGCAGCGGGGTCGCGCTGCGACCCCGCATCACATCGCGACGGTCCCGGCACTCTATAATGGCCGGGACCCGTGGCTAATACCACACATCGCCGATCGCGGTAAAGTGCTGTGTTAACCCTTTAGAAGCGGCGGTCAAGGCTGACCGCCGCTTCTAAAGCGAAAGTGAAAGTATCCCGGCTAGTCAGTCGGGATGTTTGGGACCGCCGCATTGAAATCGCGGTGTCCCGAACAGCTTACAGGACACCGGGAGGGCCCTTATATCATTAATTAAACCGCACGGTCAATGGCGTACACGTAAACAAATTCCAAAGTCCAAAGAAGCGTATTTTGGTCACTTTTTATACCATTAAAAAATCTAAAAGTCTGATCAAAAAGTCTGATCAAAACAAAAACCATAGCGTTAAAAACTTCAGATCACGACGCAAAACATGAGCCCTCATACCGCCCTGTACGTGTAAAAATAAAAAAGTTATAGGGGTCAGAAGATGACATTTTTAAACGTATAAATTTTCCTGCATGTAGTTATGATTTTTTCCAGAAGTACTACAAAATCAAACCTATATAAGTAGGGTATCATTTTAACCGTATGGACCTACAGAATAAAGATAAGGTGTCATTTTTACCGAAATATGCACTGCGTAGAAACGGAAGCCCCCAAAAGTTACAAAATGGCGTTTTTTCTTCAATTTTGTCGCACAATGATTTTTTTTCCATTTCACCATGAATTTTTGGGTAAAATGAGTAATGTCACTGGAAATTAGAATTAGTGACACAAAAAATAAGCCATAATATGGATTTTTAGGTGGAAAATTGAAAGGGTTATGCTTTTTAGAAGGTAAGGAGGAAGCCTGTGTTGTCTAGCCATAGGCTGGATTGCACAGGCTGAATGTCAGCGTAATACTGACAGTTAGGCTATATTCACACTTCGGAATGTCCGCACAGAAAATCTCTGTGTGGACATTCAGGAGACTGCGGGTGCCTGCATAATATGCTGCCACTGGGACCGCATGGGAATGTACCGTCTCATAGACGGCAAAGCATTCCGTGTCTGCAGAAAGAATGATACACGGACACGGAATTCAGAATTTCCATCCCAGAAACATTTGGCCCGTTGAATTCAACAGGACTCTGCTGCAGCGGAATATCTGTGCAGAATTCCAATGCGGAATTATGCACAGAAATTCTGAGTTGTGAACATAGCCTTATGCTGTGCCGCATCATAGTATAACAGTAAAAAAGCAAAAAGTGTAAAAATAAATGTTTTTTCAATAAATGAATAAAGTGTAAAAAAAATAAATGCACCTTTTTTTAACCCCTTCAGGACGGAGCCCATTTTGGCCTTAAGGACCGGAGCGTTTTTTGCACATCTGACCACTGTCACTTTAAACATTAATAACTCTGGAATGCTTTTAGTTATCATTCTGATTCCGAGATTGTTTTTTCGTGACATATTCTACTTTAACATAGTGGTAAATTTTTGTCGATACTTGCATCCTTTCTTGGTGAAAAATCCGTAAATTTGATGAAAAATTTGAAAATTTAGCATTTTTCTAACTTTGAAGCTCTCTACTTGTAAGGAAAATGGATATTACGAATACATGTTTTTTTGGTTCACATATACAATATGTCTACTTTATGTTTGCATCATAAAATTGACGTGTTTTTACTTTTGGAAGACACCAGAGGGCTTCAACGGTCAGCAGCAATTTTCCGATTTTTCACAAAATTTTCAAACTCAGTATTTTTCAGGGACCAGTTCAGGTTTGAAGTGGATTTGAAGGGTCTTCATATTAGAAATACCCCATAAATGACCCCATTATAAAAACTACACCCCCCCCAAAGTATTCAAAATGACATTCAGTCAGCGTTTTAACCCTTTAGGTGTTTCACACGAATAGCAGCAAAGTGAAGGAGAAAATTCACAATCTTCATTTTTTATACTCACATGTTCTTGTAGACCCAATTTTTGAATTTTTACAAGGGGTAAAAGGACAAAATTTTTACTTGTGTTTGTAGCCCAATTTCTCTCGAGTAAGCACATACCTCATATGTCTATGTAAAGTGTTCGGCGGGCGCAGTAGAGGGCTCAGAAGGGAAGGAGCGACAAGGGGATTTTGGAGAGTACGTTTTTCTGAAATGGTTTTTGGGGGGCATGTTACCTTTAGGAAGCCCTTATGGTGCCAGAACAGCAAAAAAAAAACACATGGCATACCATTTTGGAAACTAGACCCCTCGGGGAATGTAACATGGGATAAAGTGAACCTTAATACCCCACAGGTGTTTCACGACTTTTGCAAATGTAAAAAAACAACAACAAATTTTACCTAAAATGCTTGTTTTCCCAAAATTTTTTTATTTTTAAAAAGGGTAATAGCAGAAAATACCCCTAAAAATTTGAATCCCAATTTCTCCCGATTCAGAAAACACCCCATATGGGGGTGAAAAGTGCTCTGCTGGCGCATTACAAGTCTCGGAAGAGAAGGAGTCACATTTGGCTTTTTGAACGCAAATTTTTCTCTGGGGGCATGCCGCATTTAGGAAGCCCCTATGGTGCCAGAACAGCAAAAAAAAACACACAAGGCATACCATTTTGGAAACTAGACCCCTCGGGGAATGTAACAAGGGGTTAAGTGAACCTTTATATCCCACAGGTGTTTCACGACTTTTGCATATGTAAAACAAAAATTTTTTTTTTACCTAAAATGCTTGGTTTCCCAAAAGTTTTACATTTTTAAAAAGGGTAAAAGCAGAAAATACCCCCCAAAATTTGTAACACAATTTCTCCCGAGTACGGCGATACCCCATATGTGACCCTAAACTGTTGCCTTGAAATACGACAGGGCTCCAAAGTGAGAGCGCCATGCGCATTTGAGGCCTAAATTAGGGACTTGCATAGGGGTGGACATAGGGGTATTCTACGCCAGTGATTCCCAAACAGGGTGCCTCCAGCTGTTGCAAAACTCCCAGCATGCCTGGACAGTCAATGGCTGTCCGACAATACTGGGAGTTGTTTTGCAACAGCTGGAGGCTCCGTTCTGGAAACAGTGGCGTACCAGACGTTTTTCATTTTTATTGGGGAGGGGAGGGGGGCTGTGTAGGGGTATGTGTATATGTAGTGTTTTTTACTTTTTATTTTATTTTTTGTGGTAGTGTAGTGTAGTGTTTTTAGGGTACAGTCGCACGGGCGGGGGTTCACAGTAGTTTCTCGCTGGCAATTTGAGCTGCAGCAGAAAGTTTGCGGCAGCTCAAATTTGCAGCCAGATACTTACTGTAATCCTCCGCCCATGTGAGTGTACCCTGTACGTTCACATTGGGGGGGGGACATCCAGCTGTTGCATAACTACAACTCCCAGCATGCCCGTTGGCTGTCGGTGACTGCTGAGAGTTGCAGTTTTGCAACAACTGTAGGCACACTGGTTATGTATCACTGAGTTTGTGACCTAACTCAGTGTTTCACAACCAGTGTGCCTCCAGCTGTTGCAAAACTACAACTCCCAGCATGTACGGTGCATGGTGTACGGTGACTGCTGAGAGTTGTAGTTTGCAACAGCTGGAGGCACACCGGTCGTGAAACACTGAGTTAGGTAAAAAAAAACTCTGAGTTTCACAACCAGTGTGCCTTCAGCTGTTGCAAAACTACAACTCTCAGCAGTCACCGACAGCCAACGGGCATGCTGGGAGTTGTAGTTATGCAACCAGCAGATGCACCACTACAACTCCCAGCATGCACTTTAGCTGTTTGTGCAAGCTGGGAGTTGTAGTTAGACAACAGCTGAAGGTACACTTTTCCATAGAAAGAATGTGCCTCCAGCTGTTGCAAAACCATAAGTCCCAGCATGCCCATAAGGGAATGCTGGGAGTTGTGGTGGTCTGCCTCCTGCTGTTGCATAACTACAGCTCCCAGCATGCCCTTTTTGCATGCTGGGAGCTGTTGCTAAGCAACAGCAGGAGGCTGTCACTCACCTCCAACGATCCAGACGCTTCAGGTCAGTCCCGCCGCCGCAGCTGCTCCTGGGGCCCCGATCCCAACAGGGGCGCCGGGGATCGGGGTCCCCAGCACCCGGGGTGCACGTCCCGCACCCGCTCACGTCCTCCGGAAGAGGGGCGGAGCGGGTGCGGGAGTGACACCCGCAGCAGGCGCCCTGATTGGTCGGCCGGTAATCCGGCCGACGAATCAGGGCGATCGTGAGGTGGCACCAGTGCCACCTCACCCCTGCAGGCTCTGGCTGTTCGGGGCCGTCAGAGACGGCCCCGAACAGCCAGTAATTCCGGGTCACCGGGTGACTGGAGACCCGATTGACCCGGAATCGCCGCAGATCGCTGGACTAAATTGTCCAGCGATCTGCGGCGATCGCCGACATGGGGGGGCATAATGACCCCCCTGGGCGATATGCCGAGATGCCTGCTGAACGATTTCAGCAGGCATCCGGCTCCGGCTCCCCTCCGGCTAGCGGTGGGGGCCGGAATTCCCACAGGCGTATGGATACGCCCTCGGTCCTTAAGGACTCGGGATTCAGGGCGTATCCATACGCACCTATGTCCTGAAGAGGTTAATAAAGCCCTGTTATAATAGGCATTGCCACACAAAAACGATAGCGTTATTTATTCTGCCCGGTGAACGCCACAAAAAACAACAAATTGCACAAGAATTGGTAATTTAGTCCAAAAGTGGAACAAAAAACATCAGAAAGGTAGCAAGTATTGCAAATGATATCAATAAAAAGTACAGCTTGTCCCACGAAAAATAATGGCGTTCAACTGAAAATAAAACATGATAACACAGATTTGTTGTGAAAAGTAAAAAAAACCATAAAAAGCCATAATCATACCGACCCACAAAATAAAAGTAACATAATTTGTACCGCTCAGTGAATGCAATAAACATTAACAATTTACATTAAACAATTTTCAAAAACACAGAAATTTTATAATTTTTTACAATATTTGAGTTTTTTATTTTTATGCTGCATGTATCAACAAAGATTTACCACTGATATAGAGTAAAATATGTCACGGAAAAACTATCTCAGAATTGCTTCGCTCATTAAAAGCATTTAAAATTTATTACAACTTAGACTGGCACAGGACAGATTTAAAAAATTGGGCTTGGTCATTTAGGTAAAAACAGGCGGTGTCTTTAAGGGGTTAATATTATTATTATTATTCTATTATTGTTATTATTATTGATATTATTATTATTATTAATAATAATATTTATTTAAACCAGTAAATACTCCTTTGATTTATTATCCACATTAACTGACTGTACATGGTCATATAACATTGTCTTTTGTCATTAATCATATCAGCTTGGAGAAAAGCTCCCTCTAAAGCCTCCTATATGTATTTACACAGAAAAATGACCTGCTGTGACCTCTGTAAAATAGAACCACACATTACATGCTCAGCAAAGGAAGAAGTAGCATAAGAATTAATTATATTTAAAAGACGAGCCAGCAGAGAGAGCTTGATACTCTGGGTAATGTTCTTCTGAGAATCATCTTTATAGCAATAGCATTACCTGATGGAAATAGGCTCTTTAAGCAGGGTGATGCACCCTGACACATGTACAGAGGTTTTGTGACATGAGAAAGATTTAAACAATATTTGGCTACGATCACACTGCCGGTTGTCTCCGGCAGTGTAAAGCCCGTTATTTTAGGATCGAGAAAAGATGGAGAAAAAATTGTGCTTGCACCGAAAATAACGGCAGCTATTGAATACAATGGGATCCATCTGGACCCATTATTTGCCGGAATGGTCCGGCAAAATTATGGCCGGCAAACTGCAAGAAAAAAAAAAAAAGGGAGTTTGACAGATAAATTTGCCGGAGCATGCCGGCAGTGTGAAAGGGGCCTTAGGCAAAGGGATACAATGTTATGGCTGATCTGTATAGAATTTTACTTTGCAGAACTTGAAGTTACAGAACGAAGAATAAAACTTTTGTGCAGGTGTTCCTTTGTGTTCCTTTGCTTAGCAGAGATTTCTTGATTTACAGCCCATTAGGAATTATTACACAAATTAATTTTCCATTGGAGATAAACAAACATTTTCATCCAATACATTTTAACCTCTTAACCCCTTAAGAACTCAGACCATTTTCACCTTAAGGACGCAGCCAATTTAATTTTAGTGTTTTTGTTTTTACCTCCTCGCCTGCTAAAATTCATAACTCTTTTATATTTCCATTCCCAGACCCATATGAAGGCTTGATTTTTGCATGACCAGTTGTACTTTGCAATGAAATCACAAATTTTACCCTTAAATGTATGGTAACCCCCCCCCCAAAAAAAAAATTTGTGTAAGGAAGTTTAAACGAAAATCATAATTTTGCAAATCTGGGGGACTTCGTTTTCGCGCTGTACACTTTACGATAAAAATTACATGTTTTCTTAATTCTCTGGGTAAATACAATTAAAATGATACCCATGTTTACATACTTTTCTATTCTTGTACTGCTTTTAAAAAATCTCAATCTTTTTTTACATAATCAGTTATGTTTAAAATTGCCACATTTTAACCACCTCTAACTTTCTTATTCTACCATATTCAGGGATTTGTGAGGGCTAATTTTTTTCGCCATGATCTGTTAGTTTTGGTACCAGATTTACGTATATGTAAATTTTTAATCACTTTTTATTAAAAAAAAAAATAGAAGTTTGATGTGACAAAAAATAAATTTTTGACTTTTTTTTTTATGTTTACGCTATTTGCCATAGGGGATCATTAACATTATATTTTTATAGTTTGGATATTTACGCACGCAACAATACCAAATATGTTTATTATTTATAGTTTTTTTTACTCTTTTATGTATTAATATGGGGAAAAAGGGTAATTAAAAACGTTATTGGGGGAGGGGATTTTTCAATTTTTTTTAACTTTTTTTAACATTTATTTTACACTTTTTTAGTCCCTGTAGGGGACTATTTATAACAATCATTAGATTGCTAATACTGTACAGTGCTATGCATAGGGAATAGCAAAGATCAGTATTATCGGCAATCTTCTGCTCTGGTCTGCTGGAAGGCAGATCAGTGCAGAAGACCCCGGGAGACGGACGGAGGCAGATGAATCCGCCATCTTGGCTGATCTGATCCCCACGACAGTGCCGCGGGTGATCAGATCAGCCATTATAAGTGCCGCACTGCCGCAGATGCCGTGATCTGTATTGATCATGGCAACTGAGGGGTTAATGGCAGACATCAGCATGATCGCCGATGTCTGCCATTACCGGCGGGTCCACGGCTGCTGACAGCCCCTGGAACCCGACAGGAATGAAGCGAGCACATCATCTGCGCTCGTATCACAGCCGCGCCGTAAATATATGGCGCTGTGCATTAAGAGGTGCTCTGCCGTGCCGTACATATATGGTGCATGTCCTTAAGGGGTTAAGGCCAATTTTCACCTTAAGGCCAAGTTTCGTTTTTTCCTCCTCTCCTGCTAAAAATCATAACATTTTCAATTTTGTGCCTACAAACACATATAAGGGCTGTTTTTTTTGTGTCACCAATTGTACTTTGTAATGAAATCACTTATTTTATAACATAATCAGCGGCGAAACAAAGAAAAAACTTATTTGTGGGATGAACACCATTTTGTAACTTTATTAGGGCCCCCATTTCTACGCAGTGCATTTTTCAGTAAAAAATGACACATTATCTTTATTCTGTAGGTCCATATGGTTACAAGGATACCCAATTTATGTAGGTTTTATTTTTTTTACTACTTAAAAAAAAAGATAACTACATACATCAAAATTAGAATGTTTAAAATGGTCATGTTCTGACCCCTATAACTTTTTTATTTTTCCACATACGGGGCTATATGAGGGCACATTTTTTGCACCGTGGGCTGTATTTTTTGTCAGCACCATTTTTGTTTTGATGGGTCTTTTTGATCGCTTTCTATAAAAATGTTTATGGTATATGCAGTGACTAAAAATGCACAATTTTGGACATTATTTTTTTTACGTGTACACTATCGATCGTGCGGTTTAGCTAACCTTGTGTTTTAATAGTTCAGACATTTAAGCATGCAGTGGTACCACATATTGTAATACTCACGTTACAGAAGACAGGAACTCCGGTGGATGTGGATCCGTTGGACCTGTGCGGCAGATGACTCGGACCGTACCAGGGAGCGGAGTCTAAGGGGCTGTTGGTTTTCACCAGAGCCAGCCGCAAAGTGGGATGGACTTGCTGCGGCAGGAGACACCCAGGTCGCTACCCCTGGCACAGCTCGACCACACAGGTGGGAGGAGATACGAGACACAGGAGGGATAAGGCAGTTCATAGTCAGGATAGCAGAAGGTCAAGGCAGGTGGCAAAGTAGCGTAGTCAGAACATAGCAAGAGGTCAGTAGGCAGGCGGCAGAGGAGCAAGGTAAAGTCACAGAGCAAAGGATCTTATCCACGGTAAGGCAACTCTCAGGAATGCTTTCTCTCAGGCACAAGGCAACAAAGATCCGGTAGGGAAGTGAGGAGGAATTTATCAATGAGCCACAAGTGAATTACACTAATGAGCACACTGCCCCTTTAAAACTTAAAGTTCCGGCGCATGCGCCCTAGGGAACGGGGACACGTGTGCCGGGGAAGAGAGGCAGAGGCTGGACAGGAGAAGCACCAGGTGAGTGACAGACTGGGGCTTGCTTGTGGGCACGTCCCGCGATGCAAGTCCCATCCCCGCCTGCAGAAGCAGGTAACGGGACCATGTGCTCATGGCCAGCATGTGTGGCCAGAGCGCCTAACGTAACAGAACCCCCCCTTTGGTCTCCCCTCCTTTTACGAGTCAGAAAACTCCTGAGAAGGTCAAGGTCCAGGATATTCTCCTTAGGCTCTCAAGATCTCTGCTCAGGACCGTAACGTAACCCTCCCAGTTGACCAAAAAAAATTGTTTACCTCTCACAGTTTTTGTAGCAAGAATCTCTTTAGCCTTGAAGATGTCAGAAGGGCCGGAGACAGGTGTGGGGACAAGATCCTTCTGAGAAAACCGTTTATAACAAGAGGCTTGAGGAGGAGACTGGAAGAGGAAGAGGAGGACATAGATGGAGTCCGTAGACAACAAAAAAGGGAGACAACCTGGTGGACTCGGAATCCTTATGATTATATGAGAATTCAGCCCAGGGAAGAAGGTTGACCCAATCATCTTGGCGAGCTGAAACAAAATGCCGAAGATAAGTCTCTAGGACTTGATTAACCCTCTCCCCTTGATCGTTGGACTGGGGGTGGTAGGCCGAGGATAAGTCCAGATTGATGTCCAGACTGTTACAAACGGCTCGCCAGAACTTAGAGACAAACTGCACACCTCGATCTGAAACAATATGCTGAGGAAGACCATATAAACGGAAGACATGTAATAAGAAGTACTTCGACAACATCAGGGCAAAAGGAAGACCTGGTAGAGGAATGAAATGAGCCATCTTGGAAAACCGATCTACAACAACCCAGATGACAGTGTTATTATGAGATGGTGGCAAATTGGTGATGAAATCCATGGCGATATGGGACCAGGGAGTCTCTGGAATGGGTAAAGGCTGTAAGAGTCCTGCATGTCTCTGTCGAGGAGTTTTGTCATGGGTGCAAGTTTCACAGGAATGAACAAAATGAGAAACATCACGTTCAAGATGGGGTCACCAGCAGTGCCAGGAAATAAGAAGTAGAATCTTGCGTATTCCAGGATGTCCTGCTGTCAAGGAAGAATGACCCCATTTCAGTACCTTGCGTCTCAATCTGGCGGGCACAGAGGATTTTCCGGGAGGAACTTGTTGAATCTCGGCAGGAGCTGCAGGAATCAAACGGTCAGGATGAATAATATGCCTAGGCGTGGAGTCCAAATCAATGACGTCAGAGGACCTGGAGAGAGCGTCTGCGCTGATGTTCTTGTCTCCTGGGCGGAAGTGAATGAAGAAGTTGAACCTGGAAAAGAACAGTGACCACCTTGCCTGGCGGGGGTTCAAACACTGAGCAGACTGAAGGTATAGAAGATTCTTATGGTCGGAGTAGAAGCTGACCGGATGAGAAGAATCTTCCAAAAAATTTCGCCATTCCTCCAAAGCTAGCTTGATAGCGAGGAGTTCACAATCTCCAATGGAGTAATTCCTCTCAGCAGGAGAGAAGGTCTTGGAGAAGAACCCACAAGTAACAGTTTTGCCCTCGGCATTTTTCTGAGTAAGAACAGCACCCACTCCCATAGTTGAGGCATCAACCTCCAAAGCAAAGTGCCTCTCCGGATCAGGTCTTGTAAGCACGGGAGCAAAGGAAACGCAGACTTTAAACAGGAGAAGGCCTCTTCAGCCTCTTAAGGCCAAGACTTAGGATTAGATGCCTTCTTAGTGAGAGCCACAATTGGAGCAACCAAGGATGAAAAATGTGGGATAAATTGACGATAATAGTTTGCGAATCCCAGAAAGCGTTGAATAGCACGTAGGCCCGAAGGACAAGGCCAATCCAATACTGCAGATTTATCAGGATCCTTCTGCAGGCCCTGCTGAGAGACAATGTAGCCAAGAAATGGAAGACTAGATTTCTCGAACAGGCATTTCTCCAGTTTGGCGTAGAGATGATTCTTCCGAAGTCGCTGAAGAACCAGACAAACATGAGTACGATGCTCCTCTAAGTTGGAAGAGAAGATCAGGATGTCAGAAGATCACGGAAGATATCATTGACAAACTTGAAAAACAGCTGGAGCATTGCAGAGACCAAATGGCATTACGAGTTACTCAAAATGTCCGTCATGAGTATTGAAGGCCGTTTTCCATTCATCTCCCTTGCGTATACGAATGAGGTTATACGCTACACGTAAGTTCAATTTGGAGAAGACCTTGGCCCCACGTAGACGGGGATGAGAGGTAGAGGGTAACGGTTCTTGATCGTGATTTCGTTAAGTCCCCTGTAATCAATGCATGGACGGAGTAAGCCACCCTTCTTTAACCCCTTAAGGACGCAGGACGTAAATGTACGTCCTGGTGAGGTGGTACTTAACGCACCAGGACGTACATTTACGTCCTAAGCATAACCGCGGGCATCGGAGCGATGCCCGTGTCATGCGCGGCTGATCCCGGCTGCTGATCGCAGCCAGGGACCCGCCGGCAATGGCCGATGCCCGCGATCTCGCGGGTGTCCGCCATTAACCCCTCAGGTGCCGGGATCAATACAGATCCCGGCATTTGCGGCAGTTCGCCATTTAAATGAACGATCGGATCGCCCGCAGCGCTGCTGCGGGGATCCGATCATTCATAACGCCGCACGGAGGTCCCCTCTCCTTCCTTCGTGCGGCTCCCGGCGTCTCCTGCTCTGGTCTGTGATCGAACAGACCAGAGCAGGAGATGACCGATAATACTGATCTGTTCTATGTCCTATACATAGAACAGATCAGTATTAGCAATCATGGTATTGCTATGAATAGTCTCCTATGGGGACTATTCAAGTGTAAAGAAAAATGTAAAAAAATGTAAAAGTAAAAGTAAAAAAAAAGTGAAAAATCCCCTCCCCCAATAAAAAAGTAAAACGTCAGTTTTTTCCTATTTTACCCCCAAAAAGCGTAAAAAACATTTTTTATAGACATATTTGGTATCGCCGCGTGCGTAAATGTCCGAACTATTAAAATAAAATGTTAATGATCCCGTACGGTGAACGGCGTGAACGAAAAAAAATAAAAATGTCCAAAATTCCTACTTTTTTAATACATTTTATTTAAAAAAAAATTATAAAAAATGTATTAAAAGTTTTTTTATATGCAAATGTGGTATAAAAGAAAAAATACAAATCATGGCACAAAAAATGCCCCCATACCGCCGCTTATACGGAAAAATAAAAAAGTTATAGGTCATCAAAATAAAGGGATTATAAACGTACTAATTTGGTTAAAAAGTTTGTGATTTTTTTTAAGCGCAACAATAATATAAAAGTATATAATAATGGGTATCATTTTAATCGTATTGACCCTCAGAATAAAGAACACATGTCGTTTTTACCATAAATTGTACGGCGTGAAAACAAAACCTTCCAAAATTAGCAAAATTGCGTTTTTCGTTTTAATTTCCCCACAAAAATAGTGTTTTTTGGTTGCGCCATACATTTTCTGATATAATGAGTGATTTCATTACAAAGGACAACTGGTCGCGCAAAAAACAAGCCCTCATACTAGTCTGTGGATGAAAATATAAAAGAGTTATGATTTTTAGAAGGCGAGGAGGAACAAATGAAAACGTAAAAATTAAATTGTCTGAGTCCTTAAGGCCAAAATGGGCTGAGTCCTTAAGGGGTTAAAACAAAGAAAAAAACAACTTCAGCAGGAGAAGAGGACTTACCGATAAATCCCTTTTTGAGATTTTCCTGGATATACTCAGCCATGGCTTTGGTCTCAGGAAATGATAAATGGTATATCCTTCAACGAGGAGGAATGGTACCAGGCAGAAGATCAATAGGGCAATTGTAAGGACGATGTGGAGGCAGAGACTTGGCCTGTGTCTTGCAGAAAACGTCAGAGAAATCTTGGTAAGGTGGTGGCAGACCAGGTAAAGGAGGAGGACGAAAAACTATTTTAGACTGAACTGATTGGAGGCAAAGATTTTGATAGTATTGTCCCCAGCGAATAATTTCTCCAGTTCTCCAATCCAGGTACGGAGAATGACGTTGCAGCCAAGGAAGGCCAAGAAGAATCTCTGAAGTACAGTGTGGCAGTACATAAAATTCTATCTTTTCTTTATGCAAAACACCCACTTGCATGACAAGAGAACCATACAATCCAGATTTTGTCCATTAACAGAGGAGATGAACAAGGGCTTGGCAAGGCGAGTGTCAGGAAGATAATACTTGTGGAACAAAGAAGCATCAATAAAGTCACTGCTGATCCAGAATCCAAAAATGTTGTAGCACTGAATGAAGACTTGGTAGAAGTGAAGACTTGTACAGAAATAATTAAGCGAGGAGAGGTGGTATTCACACCTAGGGGCGCCTCCCCTACGTGCCCTAGGTGCAAGCATTTACCCGGATACTGTGGATGAACAGAACAGTATTTGAGGAAGTGTTCGGGGCTAGCAAAATACAAGTACAAATTCTCACTGCGTCGTCGTGATCTCTCCTGTTGCGTGAGACGGGAACGATCCACTTGCGTAACCTCTTCGGCAAGAGGCGCAGGAACCTGAAGAGTTGGACATTGACACACAGGTGCCAGGCGAGAATATCTCCATGTTCGGGCAGGTTCCCTCTCTAAGTGCAGTACTTACGCCTTTCAGCAAAATGCACATCAATACGTGTAGCCAAGTAGATAAGTTTAGTCAAAGAAGATGGAGGATCACGTGCAGCAAGGGCATCTTTAATCCTGCTAGACAGTCCTTTCTTGAATGTGGCACACAAGGCCTCATCATTCCATGCCGGTTCTGAGGCCAGAGTGCAAAAGTGAACCGCGTAGTCACCAACGGAAGAATTCCCTTTACATAGGTTCAGCAAAGCAGTCTCACCAGAAGAGGCACGTGCGGGTTCCTCAAAGACACAGTGAAATTCTGCCATAAAAACAGTCAAGTTGGAAGCTCCTGGATCCCCGCAATCCCAAAGGGGTGTAGCCCAGGCCAGGGCTTTTCCAGACAGTAGACTTATGACAAAGGCCACCTTCGCATGTTCTGTTGGAAACAGTTCAGACATGAGCTCCAAGTGCATGGAGCACTGGGTAACGAAGCCTCTGCATGACTTGGAATCCCCATCATACTTGGAATGTAAAAGCAGACGTAGCTGGGAGCCAGAAGATGCTGCAGAAGCTGGTGGTGGGAGTGGGCCAGGTTGCATCAGAGCTGAAAGTAGCTGCGCCTGTTGGGCCAGTTGCTGTGACTGACGTACCACAACGGAGGGAAGATCCGCGACTTCAGGCAGGGGTACCTCAGTGGGATCCATGGCCAGATCTTACTGTAACACTCACGTTCCAGAAGACAGGAACTCCGGTGGATGTGTATCTGCTGGACCTGTGTGGCAGATGACTCGGACCGTACCAGGGAGCGGAGTCTAAGGTGCCGCTGGTTTTCACCAGAGCCCGTCGCAAAGCTGGATGGACTTGCTGCGGCAGCTCGCTACCCCTGGCACGGCTCGACCACACAGGCGGCTGAGGAGATGCGAGGCACAAAAGGGATAAGGCAGCTTGTAGTCAGGATAGCAGAAGGTCAAGGCAGGTGGCAAAGTAGCGTAGTCAGGACATAGCAGGAGGTCAGTAGGCAGGCGGCAGAGGAGCAAGGTAAAGTCACAGAGCAAAGAATCTGATACACGGTAAGGCAACTCTCAGGAATGCTTTCTCTCAGGCACAAGGCAACAAAGATCCGGTAGGCGCGGGCAGGAAAAGCACCAGGTGAGTGACGGACTGGGGCTTGTATGCGGGCACATCCTACGTTGCGAGTCCCAGCCCCACCGGCAGCAGCAGGCAACTGGACCATGCGCTCACGGCCAGCATGTGTGGCCGGAGCGCATAAAGTAACACATATGATTATTTTTTCATTACATTATGTTATTAAAAAGAAATGGAAATGGGGAGTGATTCAAACTTTTATTACAGGAGGGGCTTATGTACATTTATTAACTTTTTATTTTACACTTTTTATCCCATAGAGGGCTATACCATGCAATCTTTTGATTGCATATACTGTTCAATGCTATGCCATAGCATAGCATTGATTAATGTTATCAGTGCTCTTCTGCTATAGCCTGCTGAAGCTTCCTGGATCAGCAGAGAACCGATTGGACAGCGAGGAGGCAGGTAAGGGCCCTCTCGCTGTCGTCTCAGCAGATCGGGACATCATGATTTGATCGCGATGGTCTCGATCAGCTCCGCTGAGCTCCCGGGATGGTTTCACATTCATTTAGATGCCACAATCAACTTTGATCGCAGGGTCTAAAGGGTTAATGCTGGGCATCAGCCTGATTGGTGATTCCCGGCATTAACCCTGGGTCATGGCTGCCGATAGCAGTCTGGAACCACCATGTTTAACGCACGCTCAGCCGGTGAGTGTGTTTTAAATGCCGATAACGGGACCAGGGCGTGCATGTACGCCTTGCGTCCTTATCAGGTTAATACATATGTGAATTGCCAGGTTTGAGTTCTTGAGAATAATACAGTAGGTGGATATATCTTTCCATAATAGGAGCATGATGTCTGCCTCCACCCATACCTTTGTAACCCTTAGGACTTTTTTAGATCTTATCTAATAATCTCTGGCATCAATTAATAAATCAGTAATTACATCTAAGAACAAAAACAAAAACAGCCAGACATGACATGTTACAAGATAACACTACAACTATGTTCAGTATTATAAAGTATAATAAATATGCTTCCAGGAAAATATTTTCTGTGCTGTTGTGAAGACCAAAAGTTACAGTCCGTTGTTTTTTTTTTATTTTATTTTTTTATATAATTTAGGTCAACAGGAAATGGGTGACATAAAGCAGCATCAGTTTTTAGCATCTGTTAACGTATGCATTTTTCCTACAAAACGTATATGTTAAATGGAATCAAAACATGTTATAAACAAAGCCTTAATTGTTTATTTATCCAATAAACTGAAACCCCCGTCGATATTGAAAAAGTAACTGATTCATATATATATATATATATATATATATATATATATATATATACAGGGGTGTCTTGTCAACTGATTATTCTAATAACAAGTAGTATACAGTGGTCAATATTCATTGGTTACAGGATGATAATTGTATGTTGAAACCATTGTATGTTGAGACCATAACTCCATGGAAACCTGGTAATTGGTTCTGAAGACACCAAATGTCATCAAAAATAGGAAAAAGTGAGGATTAAACAAAAATAAGTATATAACTAATACAGATAAAGCAAATCCTTACATATAAATAATAGCTGCTGGGAGCTGTAAATCACTGTCTATGTAGAGGACAGGAGCTTCTTCAGGGTCCTGCACAGTACACACAGTGTCCCAAAAAAGTAAAATGGAGCCGCCCGTACTTGGTGTCCAAAGGAGCAGCTAACTGTGGCACAGGTAAAGAGTAGTACAGAACGTGGCGTTTTTCTTTGCGTTTTGCAAAAAAAAAAAAAACAAGTGGAGACTTAGCCTAAAAGGAGGGGGAGATTAGATAAAGGAGGTTGCACTTTGTACACACAGCAGCACAGCAAGGAACGGGTTATACTAAGCACTAGAAGTGCTGCTACTCGTTAATTTACCTCTCAAGTACACTGCAAATCCTCAGAAAGTAAGCTTAAAGGTACATAGCCCAGACTTTCTAACTCTCCTCAGTACAGATACATGTTGCAAGTTCCAAGCCCTCACTGGCTAGTAATCTTTACAATGTCCTTAATTGTCAATGATTTGGACCATGTGAATACCTTGGTGGTCAGTGGTCTACAGTATATACTATGCTGATTCCAAACAAAGATAACAAACACACACACTGCTATGGATAAAACAGAATTTAAAATAACCCATATGTATACATATGTATGGGTTATTTTAAATTGCATTATTGATGTATTTATAATACATGTAAAATTGAAGCTCAGAATACTGAAATTTCATCAGATTATTGAGGTTGCCAAAATGCAGCTTGAGTATGTAGATTACAGTTACACTCTATTTAAAACAGCCCTGGATAGATGGATAAATGGATGGGTAGTGCACGGCCTAAATATTATGATCATTCCTTGGTGGGCGGAATGTCAGAAATTCATATACTAAACCATTGAGAGTCTAGCTTTCATTTTAGTGGCCCATTTATGATATAACAAGCTGATTGGTTGCTGTGGGCAAATAATACACTGTTCCTCTGTTCTGCACAAGTTTTGATAAATTTCCCTCACAGTACTCATCTCTGCAAGTCAATATTTATTCTAATTAGAGATGAGCAAACTTTTGAAAAATTTGCTTCGGCCTATTTGCCGAATTGTGCAAAACAATTTGTTTCGATCAGAGAGCCTCAATAGGGGTGTAGAACACTTTGCTGTGTTCTAACATGCATATGGAGTGTGCTGGAGTAGAGAAATAATACTGTTATTCAGAATGACAGAGCCTGGAGGTGGCATCAGTATGAGGAGACTGTATATTGCCTGAATGGCACAGCGTGGAGGTGTTGGCAGCATGAGGAGACCATATAGTGGCTGAATGACACAGCCTGGAGCTGGCAGCAGCATGAGGAGACCATATAGTGGCTGAATGACACATCCTGGAGTTGTCAGCAGCATGAGTAGACACTAGGGCTTCACAATCCTTAAGATTAAAAGATGAATTTAGAAATTTTAACCCCTTAACGACGAAGGACGTATATTTACGTCCTCCGCCGGCTCCCGCGATAAGCCGCGGGGTCACGCGGTGTCCCCGCGGCATATCGGGTCGGTCCCGGCGGGTATCAACGGCCGGGACCCGCGGCTAATACAGGACATCACCGATCGCGTTGATGCCCTGTATTAACCCTTCAGACGCGGCGATCAAAGCTGATTGCCGCGTCTGAAGTGAAAGTGACCCGGCTGCTCAGTCGGGCTGTTCGGGACCGCCGTGGTGAAATCGCGGCATCCCGAACCGCTTAGAGGACACCGGGAGGGCCCTTACCTGACTCCTCGGTGTCCGATCGACGAATGACTGCTCCGTGCCTGAGATCCAGGCAGGAGCAGTCAAGCGCCGATAACACTGATCAGAGGCGTGTTAATACACGCCAGTGATCAGCATGAGAGATCAGTGTGTGCAGTGTTATAGGTCCCTATGGGACCTATAACACTGCAAAAAAAAAAGTTTAAAAAAAAGTGTTGATAAAGGTCATTTAACCCCTTCCCTAATAAAAGTTTGAATAACCCCCCGTTTCCCATAAAAAAAGAAAACAGTGTAAATGAAATAAAAAATTAACATATGTGGTATCGCCACTTGCGTAAATGTCCGAACATTAAAAATATATCATTAATTAAACCGCACGGTCAATGGCGTACACGTAAAAAAAATCCAAAGTCCAAAAAAGCGTATTTTTGGTCACTTTTTATAGCATTAAAAAATTTATATAAAGTGATCTAAAAGTCCGATCAAAACAAAAAGGGTGCCAATAAAAACTTCAGATCAAGGCGCAAAAAAATACATGAAAAAATAAAAAAGTTATAGAGGTCAGAATATGACATTTTCAAACGTATACATTTTCCTGCATGTAGTTATGATTTTTTCCAGAAGTACGACAAAATGAAACCTATATAGGTAGGGTATCATTTTAACTGTATGGACCTACAGAATAATGATAAGGTGTAATTTTTACCGAAATATGCACTGCGTAGAAACGGAAGCACCCAAAAGTTAAAAAATTGAGTTTTTTCTTTGATTTTGTCGCACAATGATTTTTTTCCAATTTCACCGTGAATTTTTGGGTAAAATGATCAATGTCCCTGCAAATTAAAATTGGTGACGCAAAAATTAAGCCATAATATGGATTTTTAGGTGGAAAATTGAAAGGGTTATGATTTTTAAAGGGTAAGGAGGAAAAAACGAAAGTGCAAATCTGAAAAACCCTGCGTCCTTAAGGGGTTAATTGAAGATTTACGATAGCTAGTGCTACCATAAAAAAAATTAAGGTCCAGGCCCAGCAGCATCAGTAAACCATTTTTTTGCCTGAATGACACAGGCTGGAGTTGGCTGAAGCATGAAGAGACCATACAGTGTCTGAATGGCAAAGCCTGAAGTTGTCAGCAGCATGAGGAGACACTAGGGATTCACAATCCCTAAGATTAAAAGATTAATTCTGAAATTTAAACTGAAGATTTTGGGTAGCTAGTACAACTATAGCAATTTTTCTATTCTCAGACCCAGGCCCAGCAGCATCAGTAAATCATATACTGGCTGATTGACACAGCCTGGAGGTGGCTGAAGCATGAGGACACCATATAGTGTCTGAATGGCACAGTGTGGAGTTGGCAGCAGCATGAGTAGACACTAGGGCTTTACAATCCCTAAGATTAAAAGATGAATTCTGAAATTTAAACTGAAAATTTTGGGTAGCTAGTGCCACCATAACAAAATTTTTATTCCCAGACCCAGGCCTAGCAGCATCAGTAAACCATATATTGGCTGAATTACACAGCCTGGAGTTGGCTGAAGCATGAGGAGACCACATAGTGTCTGAATGGCACAGCCTGGAGTTGGCAGCAACATGAAGAGACCATTAAAATTTATGATTTTTAAATAAAAATTTATGATTTTGAATTTGAAATACTCTTCCTGACATACTTATTGAGTATGTGAGAGGAGTACAAAATGCTTCAGTTCACTTAAAACAGTACAACAGTAGAACAGCAGCAGGTGTGTACTATTGGCTGTCCTTCCACAGTATATAGACCCTTGACAGATTAACAGGTACAAAATAGTACACTACTTAGATGTAGGTATGTGGTATGCACTTATGAGGGCAGAAAAATGTGCTACAGTATGCTTAAAAATACTTATTTTTACCTGTGTCCCAGATCCCAAAATTCCTTTATAATCAGAAATTGTGAGAATACCACCTGACATTCAAAATAAGAAAATGATACATACATTCTCTGAAGAAAAGGATCCTTCATTA
Organism: Hyla sarda; assembly: GCF_029499605.1. NCBI lineage: Eukaryota > Metazoa > Chordata > Amphibia > Anura > Hylidae > Hyla > Hyla sarda. Next base: position 116,566,587 of record NC_079190.1, on the reverse strand, counting down.
GATGACAATATGAGTTTTGTGTGTTTCACTGACATTAGCTCATCGGAGGAACAGGAAAACATGATAAAACTTAATTCTGCAACTGAGGAACCACAACAAAGAATGAATGACTTAAAGCCTACTGAAACTGAGGAACTTCAAAATGGTAAATCTACCACCTGGGATAGTCAGTCAATTCCAACAGCCGGTGGTCAGTATCCACAGTTCCCTGTTTCTGCTAGACCTTGGCAATATTCCTTTTATTACCTGTGTGGTATCAATATGGCAATAATTCTGGGAGAGTAACTCAAGGATACCCACATGTTTCCTAAAATACACAGTCAATATATGGAGGCCAGAAGTTGGCTGAAGTATGAGAAGACCATATCGTTGCTGAAAGACACAGCCTGGAGCTGAAAGCAGATGCTGAAAGCAAAGAGACACTAGAGCTTCACAATCCCTAAGATTAAAATATGAATTTTTAAATTTAAATTGAAGATTTGGGTAGCTAGTGTTGCCATAAAAATTATTTAGCCCAGACCCATGCCCAGCAGCATATATTGGCTGAATGACACAGCCTGGAGTTGGCTGAAGCATAAGGAGACATATAGTGTCTGAATGGCACAGCGTGGAATTGGCAAAAGCATGAGGAGACCATTGAAATGTAAGAATTTTAAATAGAAATTTAAGATTTTGAAATTGAAATTGAGGATTTTGAAATTGAGCTTTTAACTCCCAAGTTTTAGTGTCCCAGGCCCTGACGTGTGGGTACAAAGGACCAAATCTAACAAGGAGTCATATGTCACATGGCAGCACAATGAAAGAGCATGGAGGTGTAATCAGTATGAGGAGACCATATAGTGGCTGAATGACTGCCTGGAGTTCGTGGCAGCATAGGGAGACCATATAGTGTCTGAATGGCACAGCCTGGAGGTGGCTGAAGCATGAGGAGACCATATAGTGGCTGAATGTCACAGCCTGGAGGTTGCTGAAGCATGAGGAGACCATATAGTGTCTGAATGGCACAGCCTGGAGTTGGCTGAAACATGAGGATACCATATAGTGGCTGCATGGCACAGCCTGGAGGTGGCATCAGGAGTCCTGAAAATGACCCTAATGCAAGGAATTTCTGAAACTGGGGACCAGCACCTTAATTATGTTTTTCAGTATCCATGGCAGCACAATGAGAGAGCCTGGAGGTGGTAAAGAAAAATGTGGATAATCCACCAGAGTCTTGCTATTTCGGTTTATTCAATATAAAATCAACACATCAACAGCGGTGGAGCAATACTGGACTGTGATCCGTCCTTTGTCACAGCTGGAGGTGGTAGCATCAGCATGAGGAGACCATAGAGCAGCACAATTAGAGAGCCTGGAGGTGGCAGCATCAGCATGAGGAGACCATATGGCGGCACAATGACAGAGCGTGGAGGTGTTAGCATCAGCATGCGGAGACCATATGGTGGCACAATGACAGAGCATGGAGGAGGTAGCATTATCATGAGGAGACCATAGAGCAGCAGAATGAGAGAGCCTGGAGGTGGCAGTATCAGCATGAGGAGACCATATGGCGGCACAATGACAGAGCCTGGAGGTGGTAGCATTAAAATAAGGAGACCATAGAGCAGCACAATGACAGAGCCTGGAGGTGGCAGCAGCATGAGGGCCATGACAACTGAGGGTTGAGTGTGAGGAACCCACCGACTGTTGACTGGGGGTGTCAGATGTCACTTGGGATGAAGTGGATGACCGAGTGAACCTCACTTGGGATGAAGTGGATGACCGAGTGAACCGATCAATCACGGCTGCTGGGTTGCTGGTCGCGACACGACTGCTAGCTGACACAGGGAGCTCAGACCTCTCACTGCGACGACAGCTGCCACACACCCCTATTCTGCTGCGACCTCTGCCTGGTGAATTTAGGCCTCTGCCACTCCTCTGTGCACGTCCTGGCACTTCTCTGCCTGACATACCTATTGTGTATATGAGGGGAGTACAATACGCTTTCACTATGCTTAAAACAGTATTTGTCTAGAATAGCAGCAGTTGACAGATTAACAAGTATAAAATAGTGTACTACTTAGATGTAGGTATCTGGTATGCACTTATGAGGGCATAAAAATGCGCTACAGTACGCTTAAAAAAGTATCTGAGTACACCATCAGCCGGTGAGTACTTTTGTCTGTCCATTCACAGTAAGTAGGCCCTTGACAGATTAACAGTTACAAAATAGTACACTACTTAGATGTACGTATGCGGTATGCACTGATGAGGGCAGAAAAATGCTTTACATTACCCTTAAAAAATAAATATTTTTGTAAAACACCAGCAGTCCACAACAATGCTGCAGCCAACAAAAGCTGTGTACTAAACACAAAATTGCACTCTGTCACAGACTATTATACCATCTACAGGCTAGTATAACCAACAGATGATTTTGGGGAACAAAGACACTGAATTGTACTGAATAAATGATTCCTGCCTCCTCTGCTAAGGTTTATGAAGTTAGGCAGCTTGTTGAAATGCATGAGGTAACACACAGCTATCTGCCCCTCTCTGTAATACTATGCCGAAAAAAGTGACTGGGAGGTTAATGCCTGCAGCTGCAGTAAAAATCCTTTTCAGTGAAAAAAACTATGCTATCCGTCCACGAGAACGCTGATGTGACTAGGAGGATGTTAAACGCTGCTGGAATGCGCTTTTCTCTGCTGTAACACACACACACACTGGCTGTCCGCCCTATCTCTCTGCAGTGTAATGAATGAAGTGACGAGCTGAAATATGGCTGCTGATTATATAGGGCTGTGACATCACAGGGGTGACTGGCTGCTGATAGGCTCCATCCTGCATGTGATTCAGGGTCATCCCGCCTACTTCCCTTTCCGCCTTGCCTTCCCGCCTTCCCAGTGATCCTTTACCCATGTACTGACCTCTGGATCCGCCATTTTAGATTCCCTTGAGCCTGGAACGCTGTAAAAGGGAGTTTAATGAAGCCATTCCCGCGATAGAATCATGGCGATATTCGCATTCGTTGCAAACCGAATATTTCCTGAAATTTGTAACAAATTCGGGTTCGTCAGCTTCGATTCGCTCATCTCTAATTCTAATAAATAATACTAATTATATAGTATGTAAATCATATACTATGTTATACATAGTACTACTAGCAGCCATTTGATTGGAAAGTGTAGTCTCAATCCCATTGACAGGCTGCAGACTCTCAAGATGGTTGTACACAGTTGGCCGAACATTAGTAACTATGGGGAGCATAGGTCATCATTAATATTAAGATATGGGGAAAAAAGACCAAATTGATTTTTGGTTTTTATTTCTGTTTTGTTTTTTAATTTTTTTTTACATTTATGGAGTGAATATTTGAGTTAGGTATTTGCTCATTACTGAAAATGTGTCAATGCACTCCTAACATTATCTATTTTTTCCCTGAAGCGATCAAGCGAGGGATGAAGCGAGGGGGGATGAAGCAAGGGGTACTCCTCGCAAAATGCATTGTCTAGTATATTATTCCATAAAAAGTATCTCAATTTTACTATTCCTGCAAAGAATCTGACTTGTCTCCCACGGAAAGATGGGCTCTTAACCCCTTAAAGGGGTACTCCCGTGGAAAACTTTTTTTTTTTAAATCAACTGGTGCCAGAAAGTTAAACAGATTTGTAAATCACTTCTATTAAAAAATCTTAATCCTTCCAGTACTTTTTAGGGGCTGTATACTAAAGAGAAATCCAAAAAAAGAAATGCATTTCCTCTGATGTCATGACGACAGTGCTCTCTGCTGACCTCTGTTGTACATTTTAGGAACTGTCCAGAGCAGCATATGTTTGCTATGGGGATTCGTTCCTGCTCTGGACAGTTCCTAAAATGGACAGCAGAGGTCAGCAGAGAGCACTGTGGTCGTGACATCAGAGGAAATGCATTTTTTGGGGGGGATTTCTCTTTAGCATACAGCCCCTAAAAAGTACTGGAAGGATTAAGATTTTTTAATAGAAGGGATTTACAAATCTGTTTAACTTTCTTGCACCAGTTGATTTAAAAAAATAAATAAATAAATAAAATAAAGTTTACCACCGGAGTACCCCTTTAATCCCTTAAGGACTCAGGATTTTTCAGTTTTTGCACTTTCGTTTTTTCCTCCTTATCTTTTAAAAATCATAACCCTTTCAATTTTGCACCTAAAAATCCATATTATGGCTTATTTTTTGCGTAGTCAATTCTACTTTGTAGTGACATTAGTCATTTTACCCAAAAATGCACGTCGAAACGGAAAAAAAATCATTGTGCGACAAAATCGAAGAAAAAATGCCATTTTGTAACTTTTGGGGGCTTCCGTTTCTACGCAGTGCATATTTCGGTAAAAATTACACCTTATCATTATTCTGTAGGTCCATACGGTTAAAATGATACCCTAATTATATAAGTTTGATTTTGTCGCACTTCTGGAAAAATCATAACTACATGCAGGAAAATTTATACGTTTAAAAATTTCGTCTTCTGACCCCTATAACTTTTTATTTTTCCACATACAGGGCGTTATGAGGACTCATTTTTTGCGCTGTGATCTGAAGTTTTTATCGGTATGATTTTTGTTTTGATCTGACTTTTTGATCACTTTTTATTCATTTTTTAATGGTATAAAAAGTGACCAAAATGCGCTTTTTTTGACTTTGGAATTTTTTGCGCATACGCCATTGACCGTGCGGTTTAATTAATGATATATTTTTATAGTTCGGACATTTACGCACGCGGCGATACCACATACGTTTATTTATTTTTTTTTTACACTGTTTTATTTTTTTTTGGGAAAAGGGGGGTGATTCAAACTTTTATTAGGGAAGGGGTTAAATGACCTTTATTAACACACTTTTTTTTTTACATTTTTTTTGCAGTGTCATAGGTCCCATAAGGACCTATAACACTGCACACACTGATCTTCTACAAAGATCACAGGCGTGTATTAACACGCCTGTGATCAGTGTTATCGGCGCTTGACTGCTCCTGCCAGGATCTCAGGCACGGAGCAGTCATTTGCCGATCGGACACCGAGGAGGTAGGTAAGGGCCCTCCCGGTGTCCGGTCAGCTGTTCAGGACGCCGCGATTTCACCGCGGCGGTCCCGAACAGCCCGACTGAGCAGCCGGGTCACTTTCACTTTCGCTTTAGAAGCGGCGGTCAGCTTTGACAGCCGCTTCTAAAGGGTTAATACCGCACATCGCCGCGATCGGCGATGTGTGGTATTAGCCGCGGGTCCTGGCCGTTGATGATCGCCGGGACCGACGCGATATGATGCGGGATCGTGGCGCGATCCCGCTTCACATCGCGGGAGCCGGCGCAGGATGTAAATATACGTCCTGCGTCGTTAAGGGGTTAAAGACGCAGCCCTTTTTCACCTGTAGGACTGAGCCCTATTTCGCAATTCTGACCACCGTCACTTTACGCATTAATAACTCAAAAACGCTTTTACCGAATATTCTGATTCTGAGATTGTTTTTTCGTGACATATTTTACTTTATTTTGGTAGTAAATTTTCGTCGTTACTTGCATCCTTTTTTGGTGAAAAATCCCAAAATGTCATGAAAATTTTGGAAATTTTGCATTTTACTAACTTTGAAGCTCTCTGCTTGTAAGGAAAATGGATATTCCAAATACATTTTATTTTTATTCACAAATACAATATGTCCACTTTATGTTGGCATCATAAAATTGACATATTTTTACTTTTTGAAAAAATTAGAGGGCTTCAAAATAGAGCAGCAATTTTCAAACATTTCATGAAAATTGCAAAATCTGAAGGGACAGATGTTACAGACCTACAACTCCTACAACTGGGCAGTCTAGGCATGCTGAGAATTGTAGTTTGGCAAAATCTGGAGTGCCACCTTTTGGGCACCACTGTAACAGTGGTCTCCAAACTGTGACCCTCCAGATGTTGCAAAACTACAACTCCCAGCATGCCCAGACAGCCATTTTACCTTTCCACTCTGCCGGTGTGAATAAAGGACAAGACTTTTTATACTGCTACCAGTGGTGAGTGGAACTTCTTTCCTCTTCGTATACTTTGTTATTTGAACTACCTACCTGTTAGGTCTGCACCTCCACGTAGCTAGGAAGATCTGCCTGTAAGGTCACAGTAGCACTTTTCACCCCATGCATTGAGGCTGATATATTGGACTAGCAGTGCCTGGTGATATACTTGTTCTTGCAAACTTCACAGATTTGTAAATTACTTCTATTATAAAATCTTAATCCTTTCAATAATTATCAGCTGCTGAAGTTGAGTTGTTGTTTTCTGCCTTGCAACAATGCTCTCTGCTGACATCTCTGCTTGTCTCGGGAACTGCACAGAGTAGAAGAGGTTTGCTATGGGGATTTGCTTCTAAACTGGGCGGTTCCCGAGACAGGTGTCATCAGAGAGGATTTAGACAAAAAAGAATAACCTTAACTTCAGAAGCTCATAAGTACTGAAAGGATTAATATTTTTTAATAGAAGTAATTTACAAATCTGTTTAACTTTCTGGAGCCAATTCATATATATAAAAAAAGTTTTTTCCTGGATAACCCCTTTTATCAACTATCCAAGCACCATCATTGCATTCAGTTCTTAGGGACCCCATGCACCTGCACTATTCTATTTTTTCTGAACAATTCTCTAGGTTAGGTCAGTGGAGGAAATAGTAGCACATCATACACATCAAATACAGCATATAAATGCAGTACCTGGAATATTAGACTTGTCTATTACCTGGTATTATTTGTCAAGAAACGGCTCCAACACAGGTTCAACTTGTGATTCAACAAATAAAGTCCTAACTTGATTAGAATTTCCTATTAAAGTACTAGACAGGCTTATAATTATCATGCCTACTATCATGACCCATTTCTCCTGGTACATGTTTTAAAATGATTTAATAACCTGGGCTAAACTACGCAAGTGATGTTAAAGGTGTGTGTCACCGCAATTGTTTCACTCCATGCAAGGTGATCATTTGGTTAATCAGTGTGAAAATCTCGGAGCACGTTTCATGATAATTTTCCTGAAAGACAGAGGGTGTCAAAATGTCTCAACCTAAAGGAAGTTGCATCAAACACACAATCACACACGCTTTCACACACACAATCACACACACAATCTCACACACACACAATCACACACACATACACACACAAATATACACACAGTCACACACACGCACACACATAAACACACACACACAATCACACAAACTTACACATAACCATACACACATTCACACCCACACACAATCACACACACACACACACATACACACACAAACATACACACAGATACACACACACACGCACACACATAAACAAACACATAATCACACAAACTTACACACAATCACACACACAATTACACACACTCACACACAAATACACTCACATAGACACAAACACACACATGCACATAAACACACAATCACACACACACAATCACACACACAATTACACACACTCACACAGACATATTCACACAATTACACTCACATACACACAGACAATTGCACACACATACTTGTGTGAGGTAGTAAAAAATATGCTGGGTTTCATTTTAACAGAATGCACATGCAATGAATGTACTTCAATTTCAATACTGCATGTGTCTGATTAATTTGTCTTGTGACTTTCATGTGTAGCAAAATCCCTGCGGAAAATCATCAGAAAAATCTACAGCAAAATACCCACATGTGAACGTACCATACAGATACAAATTACATGAACCCAGATGCATAGTCTGATTATAGACACCCTCAGGGCAGTGCACACTGCCTAAAACCAAAACTCCCCAAGGGGGTCCCAGGGTCAAATAATATGTAACAGAAAACCCTTTCAGGGCTTGGGCCCTTCAGGGACTGATGACCATAAACTAGGGAACCTCCCCCATTTGTACAAAGAGTGATGTATTAAAACCACAAAGTGAGGAGAATGGGCTATATCCAAGTGATGGATCACCAATAATAATCCAAAAAGGGGGAGGGCAATGTCCCCCCCCCCCCTTTCTTTATATATAACTAGCTGAGTACCCGGCGTTGCCCGGTTTTTCCTTCCTAATCCTTGTTGTGGAGGAAAATCAACAGAGGAAGCTTTTGACTTCATATTCCGTCCTCATATATTGTTGTCATATCCCAACCCCATGTCTCGTCCTCATATCCCGACCTCCTATCCCGACCTCCTAACCCGTCCTTCTATCCCATCCTCCTATCCCGTCCTCCTTTCCCGTCCTCCTATCTCGACCTCCTATCGCAACCTCCTATCCTGACCTCCTATCCCATCCTCATATCCCGTCCTCCTATCTCGACCTTCTATCCTGTCCTCCTATCCCGTCCTCCTATCTCGACCTCCTAACGCAACCTCCTATCCCGACTTCCTATCCCATCCTCATATCCCATCCTTATATCCCGTCCTCATATCTCGACCTCCTTTCTCGACCTTCTATCCTGACCTCATATCCCGTCCTCATATCCCGACCCGTAATATGTGTACCAGGTATTGAAATATCTCCAGCCATACGGAAGTTATGTGGGAACATACATTTCCCATTGATTTGCATGGGACTTTAAACAAAAAAAAAACACCCTCACAAATGGGGGTGGTTAAGGGTTAAATTAACTATCCTATATTTTAAGTGGACATATAAGTAACATGTGACCAAGTATTATCAAAATATCTCCAGCCGTTTGGAAGTTATGCAATAACATATATTTCCCATAGACTTGTATGGGACTTTAAACAATAACCCTGACCCTGGCAAATGGGGGTGAGTAAGGGTTAAATGACCTATTCTATGTTTGTTGTTGACATATAAGTAACTTGTGTGCCATGTTTCATGTTAATATCTTTAGCTGTTTGGACGTGATGCTGGAACATACTCACACACACACACATACACACACATACACATTGGCCCTCATTTACTAAGAGTGTTGTGTAGGTTTCTTTGTGGGTTTTAATTCCCTACAATTTATTTTCCATGGTATTTACTAAGGTTTCCCTACATTTTCCACTTTCCCTACACTTTGCTTTTGTTAGGTAGAACAGCAATTTTGTCTAGCAAGTCTTCTTCTCGTGTTTGAAGATGACTCATGATGTGAACCTGCTAGTTGGTCCCGGGCTCTGCCTTCACTGGTCCTTGAGTAACAGAACTGCAGCTTCTGGAAAGAGTATCCAAAGTGGAGCTGGTGAGCATTAGCTGAGGTGGGGATAGATACTTTCTGAGAGGACTATATGATAACTGGCACATCTGACCCTGGAATCATAGATGTTCTAGCAGGAAAGTGTGAGGTGAGACACATAATCCTGTGATGACTGTGATTATTATGTCCAGTAATAATATGTAGTAATAATAGAAGGCTGCTAATATGGGAGGGGGTAAAATTTGTGGATATAGGCTGCTAAGGTATACTAAAGCAAAAAAAAAAAAAAAAAAAAAAGTTGGGGACCAATGCTATAATTGCTGGTATTCTTGTGATCTCAAGTCCTCTTCCGCTTCTGGTCTTGCTGCACTAGATCGACATCAAGCCCCAGTATGAAAGTGCCAGGAGCTGAAGACACCTGGAAATGAAGGTGGAGTGATCTGGCTTCTGAATTTAATCTGAGGACAAATTAATTTAGGGGTGTTATATGAGGTCTGAGTTGATTTATGGAACTGGATGGGGATGGAAAAACCAGCGTATTTGGTGACTTGTTTTGCTGCTCTCTTCCTGGCATTATGCATTTATATCATCCTGCCAGCCACCATAAAGTAAGTACAAGCAGAACTGGAGTCAGTGTGGAAATGGAATAAAGTCAGCATGGAAATGGAAATTTTATATGAGGCCTCTAAAGGGGCACTTACTATAAGGTACAATTCTATAGTGGGCCTTATTTGCACTATTGCACTATTTATTATGGAACTGCTGTATGGTACTGTTTAGTATTGAGCACTTTGGGGGGCAGAATGTGCATGGCACTTTTTACCATGAGTACAGTCTTCTATTACATTAGAGTTTTTGATGCTCTAAGCAGCACTAGAGACACATTATTAGGGTTAACAGTAGGATGAGACTAAATGTATCATGGCATAAAGATATCTTGGCAGCAAACTCTGCAGACGTGATTCACAGTTGGAAGAAGTTATAATATTGGTCTGGGATGGTTTGAGAACATGGTATAAGATAACGTCACCTATGAGTCACCAGATTAAATTGTATATTTTACCTTTGGCTCCATCTCATTATTCATTTCTCCAAATTGCAATTCCGTGACACTCTGTGGATCATTTGGGTTGTATTTGACCAATTAATTGAACAATTAATGCTTACTATGATGTCAGAACACAACATGCAACATGGGGCTACATAGCCACAGACCAGCAAGAATGATCATCGTGACCACTGTCCACCAACATAAAGGTCAACTGTAGGCATGTGAGCATCAGAACTGGCCAATTGTGCAATGGAAAAAGGTGGACTCTTTTGATGAACCATGGTTTCTTTTACATTATGTTGACATATTAATGGTCAGACTCGCACACTTTGGAAAGAGATAAAAGTGTATCCTTTTTTAAATTACCTGTAGACTCAACATATTATGAAATTTATGGCAGGAGATGACTTTATCACCTCACAACTTTCATAACTTATAAGATCTGCAGTTAATGTATTAGTACCAGAAACCACAGGATATCTTCAGAGGTCTGGTCCAAGCCTCAATGAGTTAAAGCTGTTTTGGTGGCTTGAGGGGACCTACACATTATTAAACAGGTAGTTTTAATGTTATGGCTATAGAAATATGGTGTTTATTTAGTCAGTAAGGTGGTAGCATTTAGTCACTGTATATACTGGGTCTAGAGGAGAAACTGTCAACACTGAGACACATTGACAACTTGGAGAGGAGTCTCCAGCTCACTGAGCAAGTATGTTCTGGGGTAGAGGTGGGGAGGATAGTGGGATGGAGGTGCAGGACAGTAAGGCAGCTAGCTGGGTTACAGTTAGAAAACGAGGTAAAGGGAAAAGTGTCAGGGAGGCTAGTCCTGAACTGGCACGCCCCAACAAGTTTGCCCGGTTGGCAGATGAGGGGGATGACATTTCAGAGCCAGCAGTACTGCAGCAGGACTCTGTCTCTGACCACCAGGGGGGCATCTGCTCCAGTAAGGAGGGAAGGAGGAGTGCAGGGCAGGCAAGACAGGTACTGGTAGTGGGGGACTCTATTATTAGGGGGACAGACAGGGCGATCTGTCACAAAGATAAGGATCGCAGAACAGTGTGTTGTCTTCCTGGCACTTGAGTTTGGCACACCGCGGATCGGATTGACAGGTGGGGCTGGAGAAGACCCAGCAGTCATGGAACATATTGGCACCAATGAAAAAGTAAGAGGTAGGTGGAGTGTCCTTAAAAATGTTTCAGGGACTTAGGCCGCAAGCTTAATGCAATGACATCCAAGGTAATATTTTCTGACATATTACCTGTACCACAAGCCACACCAGAGAGGCAGCGGGAGATAAGGAAGGTAAACAAGTGGCTCAGAAGCTGGTGTAGGAAAGAGGGGTTTGGGTTCATGGAGAACTGGACCAACTTCTCTGTCGGTTACCGGCTCTACCGTAGGGACGGGCTGTACCTCAATGGGGAGGGTGCAGCTGTGCTTGGGGAGAAGATGGCCAGAAGGAGGAGTGTTTAAACTAGAGGCTTGGGGGGGAGGGAACCTACAACATAGAGGGAGAAGATAGCGTAGATAGAGAGGTGGAACTTATTAACCCCTTAAGGACCAAGGACTGACCGGTACGTCCTTGATCCTGCACTCCTGATATAAAGCGGAGTAACACAGTAACCCCGCATCATATCACGGTGGGCCCGGCGTCATAGTGAAGCCGGGACCCGCCTCTAATAGCACGCAGCACCCCCCTTTTCCAATAAAAAAAAAACATCACAGTGTAAATAAAAATAAACATATATGGTATCACCGCGTGCGGAAATGTCCGAATTATAAAAATATATAATTCATTAAACCGCTCGGTCAATGGCGTGCGCGCAAAAAAATTCCAAAGTCCAAAATAGTGCATTTTTGGTCACTTTTTATATCATTTAAAAATGAATAAAAAGCGATCAATAAGTCCTATCAATGCAAAAATGGTACCATTAAAATCTTCAGATCACGACGAAAAAAATTAGCCCTCATACCGCCCCATACACGGAAAAATAAAAAGTTATAGGGGTCAGAAGATGACAATTTTAAACGTATTAATTTTCCTGCATGTTGTTATGATTTTTTCCAGAAGTCCGACAAAATCAAACCTATATAAGTAGGGTATCATTTTAATCGTATGGACCTACAGAATAAAGATAATGTGTCATTTTTACCGAAAAATTTACTATGTAGAAACGGAAGCCCCCAAAAGTTACAAAACGGCGGGTTTTTTTTCAATTTTGTCGCACAATGATTTTTTTTCCCGTTTCACCGTAGATTTTTGGGCAAAATGACTGACGTCATTACAAAGTAGAATTGATGGCACAAAAAATAAGCCCTAATATGGATTTTTAGGTGCAAAATTGAAAGAGTTACGATTTTTTAAAGGCAAGGAGCAAAAAACAAAAATGCAAAAAATGGAAAACCCCCCGGTCCTTAAGGGGTTAATGTACTTGATGGTGGAGCGGAGGGAGGGGTTTAAAAAGTTAATAGGGTTAGGCTTCATAGGAAAAAAAACATACACCTTTGAATTGCATGTTGACTAATGCCAGAAGACGAACTGGAGTTGATAATGTCTGAGGAGAATTAACCCCTTAAGGACCTAGGGCATATGGATACGCCCTGGCTTCCTGGTACTTAAGGACCCAGGACGTATCCATACGCCTGTGGGAATTTTTGCTGCTGATATCTATCAGACCCCCACATGTCGGCGCTCGACGCAATTTTCAGGTGAATTCACACCCGCGATTTGCGCCAATTCCGGGTCATTACGGGTCTATGGTGACCCGGTATGGAAGGGGGATCGCACTTTTCCAAGACACCCACGATCCCCCTGAAGGGATAGGAGTGAGGTGGCAGGGGTGCCACCGCTCCTATCCCTGCTATTGGTCGTCAAGGAGTGACGACCAATAGCAGATCGGGGGCGGGGGGTAACTTTCGGTTTCCCCGTTCTACCCATCCACAATAGGCAGGGCAGAACGGGGAAACCGAGGAGGACTGGCGGGAGAAGATCCACTTACACATCCGGAGGCTGCGGGCGAAGGTGATCGACGGGCGGCGATGTCATGCAGCTGGTTCACTGGATCCTACAAAAGCCGATGAGTTGCCTAGCAAAATTTGGAGGTCTGCAGTTTGAGACCACTGTACAGTGGTCTCTAAACTGTAGCCCTCCAGATTTTGCAAAACTACAACTCCCAGCATGCCCAGACAGCTGTTTGCTGGGTGGGCATGCTGGGATTTGTAGTTTTGCAACAGCTGGAGGGCTGCAGTTTGGAGATCACTTTGCAGTGATCTCTAAACTGTGGCCCTCTAGATCTTGAAAAACTACAACTCCCAGCATGCCCACACAGTATTTTGCTGTCTGGACATGCTGGGATTTGTAGATTTGCAACATCTGGAGGGCCACAGTTTGGAGATCACTGTGAAATGGTCTCTAAACTGTAGCCCTCCAAATGTTGCAAAACTGCAAATCCCAGCAAACAGCTGTCTTGGCATGCTGGGAGTTGTAGATGCATACCTCCAGCTGTTGCATAACTACATCTCCCAGCATAACCTTTGGCAATCAGTACATGCTGGGAGTTGTAGTTTTGCAACAGCTGGAGGCACACTGGTTGGAAAATACTGAGTTAGGTAATAGAACCTAACTGAAGGTTTTCCAACCCGTGTGCCTCCAGCTGTTGCAAAACTACAACTCCCAGCACGCACGGTCTTTCAGTGCATGCTGGGAGTTGTAGTTTTGAACAGCTGGAGGTTTGCCCCCCCCCCCCCCCCCATTCACATGGGCAGGTTTACACTGAGTTTTCTGCTTCAAGTTTGGGCTGCGCCAAATGTTTTGCCGCAGCGCAAACTCTTAGCGGGAAACTCACCGTAACCTGCCAGTGCCAATGTACCCTAAAAACAATATACTACACTACACTAACACAAAATAAAGGGTAAAACATAACATAAACACCCCCTTACACTGTCCCCCCCCCAAATAAAAATTAAAAAGTATTGTACGACAGTGTTTCCAAAACGGAGCCTCCAGCTGTTGCAAAACAACTCCCCCCAAAAAAAAAAATTTCACTAAAATGCTGGTGTTACCCAAAATTTTTCGTTTCACAAGGGAAAGTAGGGGGGGGGGATTTGTACATGTGGATGTAAAGTGCTCTGTGGGTACACTGCAGTGCTCCAAAGATCCAAAGATCTGTCAAATGCCAGTGGGGTGTAAATACTCACTGCACCACTTATTAAATTTTGTGAGGGGTGTAGTTTCCAAAAGGGTTTCACATGTTGGGTTTGTAAACGTACATGGCCCCTGACTTCCATTCCAAACAAATTCTCTTTCCAAAAGCTCAATGGGGCTCCTTCTCTTCTGAGCATTGTAGTGCGCCAGCAGAGCACCTGACGTCCACACATGGGGTATTTCAATAATCTGAAGAAATGGGGTTACAAATTTTGGGGTCTTGTTCTCCTTTTACCACTTGTAAAAATTTAAAATTTTTGGAAAAAACAGCATTTTAGTGAAAAATTTTTTTTTTTCATTTACACATCAAACTTTAACAAAAAGTCGTCAAACACCTGTGGGGTGTTAAAGCTTACTGTACCCCTTGTTATGTTCCTTAAGGGATGTAGTTTCCAAAATATTATGCCATGTGTTTTTTTTATTTTTTGCTGTTCTGGCACCACTGGGGCTTCCTAAATGCGAGATGCCCCCCAAAAACCATTTCAGCAAAATTTGCTTTCCAAAAGCCAAATGTGACTCCTTCTCTTCTGAGCATTTTAGTTCGCCCCCAGAGTATTTTACGTCCTAACATGGGGTATTTCCATACTCAGAAGAGATGGGGTTGAGAATTTTGGGGGGCATTTTTTCCGTTACCCTTTGTAAAAATGGTCAATTTGGGAAAAACTGCACTTTAGTGAAAAAATGTTTTCTTCATTTACATATCCGACTTTAACGAAAAGTCGTCAAACACCTGTGGGGTGTTAAGGCTCACTGGACTCCTTGCAACATGCCTTGAGGGGTGTAGTTTCCAAAATGGTATGCCATGTGGGGGTTTTCTGCTGTTCTGGCACCATAGGGGCTTCCTAAATGCGACATGCCCTCCAAAAACCATTTCAAAAAAATTTACTCTTCAAGCCCTCTACTGTGCCCGCCGAACACTTGACATACACATATGAGGTATTTCCGTACTGGGTTACAAATTTTGGGGGGCTTTTTCTCCTATTACTCCTTGTAAAAATTTTAAAAAAACTGGGTCTACAAGAACAAGCGAGTGTAAAAAAATGAAGATTTTGAATTTTCTCCTTCACTTTGCTGCTATTCCTGTGAAACACCTAAAGGGTTAACAAATTTTCTGAATGTCATTTTGAATACTTTGAGGGGTGCAGTTTTATAATGGGTCCATTATGGGGTATTTCTAATATGCAGGCTCTTCAAATTCACTTCAAAACTTAACTGGTCCCTGAAAAATTTCCGATTTTGAAAATTTTGTGAAAAATGAGAAAATTGCTGCTTTAATTTGAAGACCTCTGATGTCTTCCGAAAGTAAAAACATGTAAACATTATGATGCAAACATAAACTAGACATATTTTATTTTAAATTTTATTTTTCATTTTCACAGACCACTGTTCCAAAAATCTGTCATACACCAGTGGGGTGTAAATGCTCACTGCACCCCTTATTACATTCCGTGAGGGGTGTAGTTTCCAAAATGGGATCACATATGGATATTTATTGTTTTGCGTTTGTCAGAACTGCTGTAACAATCAGCCACCCCTGTGCAAATCACCTCAAATGTACATGGTGCACTCTCCCTTCTGGGCCTTGTTGTGCGCCCCCAGAGCACTTTGCGCCCACATATGGGGTATCTCCGTACTCGGGAGAAATTGCATTACAAATTTAGAGGGTCTTTTTTTCCCTTTTACCTCTTGTGAAAATGAAAAGTATAGGGCAACACCAGCATGTTAGTGTAAAAAATTTTTTTTTTTACACTAACATGCTGGTGTAGACCCCAACTTCACCTTTTCATAAGGAGTTAAAGAAGAAAAAGCCCCCAAAAATTTGTAAGGCAATTTCTTCCGAGTACGGCGATACCCCATATGTGTCCCAAAACTGTTGCCCTGAAATACGACAGGGCTCCAAAGTGAGAGGCCTGAATTAGGGATTTGAGGCCTGAATTAGGGATTTGCATAGGGTGGACATAGGGGTATTCTATGCCAATGATTCCCAAACAGGGTGCCTCCAGCTGTTGCAAAACTCCCAGCATGCCTGGACAGTCAATGGCTGTCCGGCAATACTGGGAGTTATTATTTTGCAACAGCTGGAGGCTCCATTTTGGAAACAGTAGCGTACCAGACGTTTTTCATTTTTTGGGGGGGAGGGGGGGCTGTGTAGGGATATGTGTATATGTAGAGTTTTTTACTTTTTATTTTAGATTAGTGTTAGTGTAGTGTAGCGTTTTTAGGGTACAGTCACATGGGCAGAGGTTCACAGCAAGTTTGCCGCTGGGAGTTTGAGCTGCAGGGCAAAATTTGCGCCATCTCAAACTTGCAGCACTCACTGTAAACCTCCGCCCATGTGAGTGTACCCTGTACATTCACATTGGGGGGAGGGGGCAAACATCCAGCTGTTGCAAACTCTGAGCATGCCCTTTGGCTGTCCGTGCATGCTGGGAGTTGTAGTTTTGCAACAGCTGGAGGCACACTGGTTTGGAAACACTAAGTTAAGTAATAAACTTTCAAGTGTTTTTCAAACAAACTTAGTGTTTCCAAACCAGTGTGCCTCCAGCTGTTGCAAAACTACAACTCCCAGCATGCATAGTCTGTCAGTGCATGCTGGGAGTTATAGTTTTGCAACAGTTGCAACAGCTGGAGGCACTGAGGTAGGAAACGGACAATGTTTCCCAACTAGTGTGCCTCCAGTTGTTGCAAAACTACAACTCCCAGCATGCCCAGACTGCCCAGGCATGCTGGAAGTTGTAGTTCGGCAATATCTGAAGGATCAGATGTTGCCGAACTACAACTTCCAGCATGCTTGG
This sequence comes from Hyla sarda, assembly GCF_029499605.1. Taxonomy (NCBI): domain Eukaryota; kingdom Metazoa; phylum Chordata; class Amphibia; order Anura; family Hylidae; genus Hyla; species Hyla sarda. The sequence goes on along the minus strand of NC_079190.1, from coordinate 116,549,395 downwards.
GCAGTCTGGGCATGCTGGGAGTTGTAGTTTTGCAACATCTGGAGGTCCACAGTTTGGAGACCACTGTATAATGGTCTCCAATCTGTGCTCTTCCAGATGTTAGAGAACTACAACTCCCAGCATGCCTGGACAGACTGAGCATGCTGGGAGTTGTAGTTTTGCAACATCTGGAAGAGCACAGATTGGAGACCATTATACAGTGGTCTCCAAACTGTGGACCTCCAGATGTTGCAAAACTACAACTCCCAGCATGCCCAGAAAGCCAAAGGCTGTCTGGGCATGCTGGGAGTTGCAGTTTTGAAACTTCCAGAGGCAGCAGTGAGATCGCTTTACGGCGATCTCACTGCTGCCAATGAAGATGCCGCACTGCTGCCGGAAACTCACCTCCGGGACGCAGCGCCGCCGGGACCGCCTGGAGGACGCCGGGACCGCTCGGGACATCGCATGGACGGGTAAGTGATGCCGGGGGACGGGTCAGGGACACTTAGCAGAGCGGTGTGTGTCCCGATCCCTGTGATCGGGACTCACACACCGCGCTGCTAAGTATTCTGATAGCGAAACGCTGCTATCAGCTAGTCAGATTTGACCAGCTGATAGCAGCGATCGCTGGGGGGGGGGGGGGGGGGGGGTACGAAACCCCCCGTGGTCGCTGGGCGCTGCGGGGTGCCGCGAGTAGCGGCAAAAATGTTCATGACGTACCTGTATGTCATGGGTCGGGAACACCTTGCCACCCATGACGTACTGGTATGTCATAGGTCGGGAAGGGGTTAACTAATTTAAATTTATTTTTATATACACTGTAAATATATCACAAAAACTTGGGACACAAAGGCACAGCATTTTTTAATATCACTTCCCTAAATCCAATTTTTTTTTATATCAGTACTTGGTAAAAATGTATATCATCATTGTCCGTCACAGGATTTACCACTATCCGTACACCACCCCCGTCCTAATCCAGAACGGCTTTTGCACACAAGAAAACCCAATTACCTAATCACACTCAAACCCAATTACCTAATCACATACAAGCTGAACATATATAAGGCCCAAACTACAACTCTCTGTCAGGGACAGCCCTGATCATCTTGAGGGCTAGGAGTGAGGTCGCAGAGCTGTGAGTGCCTCCTAACCCCCCTACCATTGGTCAGAACTGATTCTTACCAATGGTAGAGCAGGACAGTGGGTTGCCATGGCAACCCCCGTTCTGCCCACCCCTGGATGTTGAGGGGATCATGGGAAGAAGATGGAGGCCGGTACCTGCAGGAGAAGATGCCTGGGGACCCCGGATCTTTGCTGGAGACTGCTGGATACTGGATCAGGTAGGGAAGATTGAAAAGTGAAAGTAAAATTATCTTTACTGTGACAACCACTAGGAAGGCCAAACTGCAACTCCCAGCATGCCCATACAGCCAAAGGCTGGCTGGGCATGCTGGGAGTTGTAGTTTTGCAACATCTGGAGGGTCACTGTTTGGAGACCACTGTTACAGTGGTGCCCAAACGGTAGCCCTCCAGATGTTGCCAAACTACAACTCTCAGCATGCCTGTACTGCCCAAGCATGCTGGGAGTTGTAGTTCTGTAACATCTGTCCCTTCAGATTTAGCAATTTTCATGAATCTTTTGAAAATTGCTGCTCTACTTTGAAGCCCTCTAATTTTTTTAAAAAAGCAAAAATGTCCCCTTTATGATGCCAACATAAAGTGGACATATTGTATTTGTGAATAAAAATAAAATTTATTGTGAATATATATTTTCCTTAAAAGTATAGAGTTTCAAAGTTAGAAAAATGCAAAATTTTCAACATTTTCATGAAACTTTGGGATTTTTCACCAAAAAAGGATGCAAGTAACGCCGAAAATTTACCACCTCAATAAAGTAGAATATGTCACGAAAGCGTTTTTGCATTATTAATTCGTAAAGCGACCGTGGTCAGAATTGCGAAAACAGGCTCAGTCCTTAAGGTGAAAAAGGGCGGCGTCCTTAAGGGGTTAAATCAGTTATTCACAACTGCGATGCCGCGGCACACGTGTGTGTGTGTGTGTGTGTGTGTGTGTGTGTGCCGTTCAGCACTGCCGTGGTGCCGCAGGATTTTGCCTTGCTTTTTTATTTTTTAAATGTCCCGCACCGGCATGGTGGCGCAGGGGGGGAAGGGAAGTCTGCGCACACAGTGTCCCCCTCCTTCCCCCTCCGTTTCCTGTGTCCCCCATGTCCCCCTCCTTCCCCCTGTGTCCCCCTCCGTCCCTCTCTCCCTTGCGGCGCAGTGAGCCGAAAATGGGTCCCTGGATTGGAACGAGCTGCGCCTGACTCCCGTGCCTGCTTTGAAACTCCAAGCTGCGTGGGTCGGCTTGCTTAAGGTACCGTACCCTTTCCACCCCTCTGTTCACCTTCTCAACCCTGTCTAAACCCCCCCACAGTCACCCAGGTCCACCCTCTACCCCCCCCCCCCCCCATCACTCATGTCCACCCCCCCCTGCCAGCCATGTCCGCCTTGTCCACCTCCCTGTCCATCTCGATCACCCATGTCCACCCTCCCTGTCACCCATGTCCACCCCCCCTCTCACCCATGTCCACCCTCCTGTCATCCATGTCTGCCGTGTCCACTCCCCCGTCACTCATGTTTACCCCGCCCGTAGTCTACCCTGTCACCCATGTCCACCCTCCTCTTCCCTCATCTGTCCCTTTGTCACCCCAGTCCCCCCTCTCTGTCACTCCTATCCCTCTTTTACCCCTTGTCTCCCCTGTCCACCCTCCTGTCATCCATGTACACCCTCCATTGTCCACCCCTCTGACCACACCCTCCCTGTCACTCATGTCCACACCCTCCCTGTCACTCATGTCCACCATGTTCACCTTCCTGTCACTCATGTCCACCCGCACTCACACATGTCCACCCTCCTGTCATCCATGTCTGCCTTGTCCACTCCCCTGTCACTCATGTTTACCCCCCTGTCTACCCACATAGTCTACTCTATCACCCATGTCCACCCTCCTGTTCACCCATCCGTCCCTTTGTTACCAGAGTCCACCCCTCTGTCCCTCCTGTCCCTCTTTCACCCCCTTGTCCACCCCTCTGACCCCCTGTCTCCCATGTCCACCCTCCTGTCATCCATGTACACCCTCCATTGTCCACCCCTCTGACCACATCCTTGTCACCCATGTCCACTCCCTGTCCACCCCTCCGTCATCCCTATACCCCCTGTCACCCATGTTCACTCTTCTACACCCATCTATCACCCTTGTACACCTCCCTACACCCCTCTGTCACTCATGTACACTCCTCTATACCCCTCTGTCACTCATGTACACTCCTCTACATCCATCTGTCACCCATGTACACTCAACTACACCCATGTACACCCCTGTCACCCATGTCCACTCTTCTACACCCCTCTGTGCACTCCTCTACACCCCTGTCACCCATGTGCACTCCTCTATACCCCTCTGTTACTCATGTACACTCCTCTATACCCCTCTGCACACTCCTCTACACCCCTGTCACCCATGTATGCTCCTCTACACCCCTCGTCACCCATGTATGCTCCTCTACACCCCTCGTCACCCATGTATGCTCCTCTACACCCCTCGTCACCCATGTATGCTCCTCTACACCCCTCGTCACCCATGTATGCTCCTCTACACCCCTCGTCACCCATGTATGCTCCTCTACACCCCTCGTCACCCATGTATGCTCCTCTACACCCCTCGTCACCCATGTATGCTCCTCTACACCCCTCGTCACCCATGTATGCTCCTCTACACCCCTCGTCACCCATGTATGCTCCTCTACACCCCTCGTCACCCATGTATGCTCCTCTACACCCCTCGTCACCCATGTATGCTCCTCTACACCCCTCGTCACCCATGTATGCTCCTCTACACCCCTCGTCACCCATGTATGCTCCTCTACACCCCTCGTCACCCATGTATGCTCTTCTACACCCCTCGTCACCCATGTATGCTCTTCTACACCCCTCGTCACCCATGTATGCTCTTCTACACCCCTCGTCACCCATGTATGCTCTTCTACACCCCTCGTCACCCATGTATGCTCTTCTACACCCCTCGTCACCCATGTATGCTCCTCTACACCCCTCGTCACCCATGTACGCTCCTCTACACCCCCCCTGTCACCCATGTACGCTCCTCTACACCCCCCCCCCTGTCACCCATGTACGCTCCTCTACACCCCCCCCCTGTCACCCATGTACGCTCCTCTACACCCCCCCCTGTCACCCATGTACGCTCCTCTACACCCCCCCCTGTCACCCATGTACGCTCCTCTACACCCCCCCCTGTCACCCATGTACGCTCCTCTACACCCCCCCCCTGTCACCCATGTACGCTCCTCTACACCCCCCCCTGTCACCCATGTACGCTCCTCTACACCCCCCCCCCTGTCACCCATGTACGCTCCTCTACACCCCCCCCCTGTCACCCATGTACGCTCCTCTACACCCCCCCCTGTCACCCATGTACGCTCCTCTACACCCCCCCCTGTCACCCATGTACGCTCCTCTACACCCCCCCTGTCACCCATGTACGCTCCTCTACACCCCCCCCCTGTCACCCATGTACGCTCCTCTACCACCCATGTACGCTCCTCTACCACCCTTCTACACCCCTCTGTCACCCATGTAAAAAAAATTAAAAAAAATAAAATAAAATAAGTTTGGCGCCTAATAGGTTTGTTTTGCAGGTTTAACGGTGAAGAATTGTGTGTGGAAGAAATCGTGATGATGGCCCGGACCAGATCGAGAAGAGAAGGCAACAAAGCAAATTAGAGAAGACGTCATTGGTGAGTTGCTGTTTAAAGCAGCACTTTAAACTACATACCCACTGATAAATAGATATAGTGCATTGCGTTTTTATCGTTTTTCCTTTTTTTTTCTTTTTCTTGCTCGTCAACCTCGGTAGCGGTGCCTCTTGGAAAAAAAAATAAAAAATTTCCGAGGTGTGCCCCGAAACGTTGGGAAACACTGGGTTAAATACTGTTGTAAGTGAACTGAAGCGTATTGTACTCCCCTCATATACGCAATAAGTATGTCAGGCAGAGTAGTGAAATTTCAGTTACTAAATCCATGATAGCAATTTCAAAATCTTAAATAAAAATTAAAAAAATCATAGATTTCAATGGTCTCATCATGCTGCTGCCAACTCCAGGCTGTGCCATTCAGACACTATATGGTCTCCTCATGCTTCAGCCAACTCCAGGCTGTGTTATTCAGCCAATATTGATGCTGCTGGGCCTGGGAATAAAAAAAAAATTCTTATAGTAGCACTAGCTACCCAAAATCTTCAGTTTAAATTTAAAATGTCGTCTTTTTTGCTTAGGGATTGTGAAGTCCTTGTGTCTACTCATGCGTCAGCCAACTCCAGGCTGTGCCATTCAGACACTATATGGTCTCCTCCTACTGATGCCACCTCCATGCTCTGTCATTGTGCTGCCATGTGACATGGGACTCCTTGTTAGATTAGGTCCTTTGTACCCACACGCCGGGGCCCAGGCCACTAAAACTTTGGAGTTAAAAGTTCCATTTCAAAATCCTCCATTTCAATTTCCAAATCTTAGATTTCTATTTAAAATTCTTGAATTTCAAGTGGTCTCCTCATGCTTCAGCCAACTCCAGGCTGTGTCATTCAGTCAATATATGGTTTACTGATGCTGTTGGGACTGGGTCTGGGAATAAATAATGTTATAGTAGCACTAGCTACCCAAAATCTTCAGTTTAAATTTCAGAATCCATCTTATAATCTTAGGGCTTGTAAAGGCCTAGCGTCTACTCCAGGCTGTACCATTCAGACACTATATGGCGCTCCCATCAAAAAGGCGCTCTAGGTGGCTGCCTATTTTGCCAATAGGCAGGCTCCTGAATATATTACTGTCACATGCTGTGCCCCTTAATATATTGCTGCTGCACTCTGCTTCTGATTATATTACTGCCCCACACTGTTCCCCTGGTATAGTGCTGCCACATGCTCTGCCCCTAATATATTACAGCCACACACTGTGCTCCAGGTATATTACTGCCAAAAGCTGTGCCTCTGGTATAGTACTGCTGCCCCTTGGTAGGCCTCTGGTATAATACTGTCACACGATACATCTCTCGTATATTACTGCTACACACTATGCCCCCAAATATAATTTTGACAAACACTGTTCCATGTGCCCTCTCAATGAATGATGCCACCGTGCTCCCAGAATAAATGTCACTGTGCCCCCACACTTATTCATACCACTGTGCCACCACACAATCTGTGCCACTGACTTTTTAGCTGCTGCAAACTACAACTCCCATCATGTACAGCCAGACAATCATGATGGGAGTTGTAGTTCTGTAATAACTGGAGAGTCACAGGCTGCGGGAATGTCTGTTCACCTGAGAAGTTAGGCTCCTCATCCCAGGTCCCGCGCTGCTCCATTGCTCTAGCCACTTCTAGTCAGGCCTGGCCAGAGCAGATGATGCAAGCAGTAGTGATGAGCAGCAGGGGCCATATTCGAATTCCCAATATTTTGTGAATATATTGACGATTATTAGTCCTATGTTCGCGAAATTCGCATATTCGCTATGTTCATTCACTTTTTTTTTCTTTTCATGCTAATTTTTGCGAAAATTTGCATAAGCATTTGCAGAAAATGTAGAAAAATGAATATTCATCATTAAGAATATATAGCACAATATTCTAAATATTCACGAAATCGCGAAGTGCTGATATTCGCCATAAAAATTTGCATTACGAATATTTGTGCTCAACACTAGCCGGCGGCGCTAATTGCACCACCTACATCACAGGAGAAGGGCCGGGTGGCCGGGCAGGGAGCACATTGTTCCCTTGCTCTGTGCTGTGGCTATTCATTTGTATCAGATCTGGACCGCGGTCCGCCAGTTGAGTACCCCATCTCTACAGAGACGGCTTAATTACTAAAATATTAGGTAAGAAATTGAGATATAGAAAAGGCCATGGAGTCATAAATAAACACCAAGCCTTCCGTCCTGGGTGGCAAAACCCAACAAGATAAAGGGAGACTTAATTTGGCAATTGCTATAGTGCTATCTGTCTACTGTAAATGTGACTGCCGGAATGTTCTGAGGTAATAGGAGAATTGTGGAAGTAGGTTAAAGGCAGTGTTGTCACTAGGGGTGGGCTAAATGGGGGGTGGGCTATAGCCCCGGCTCTGACTCCCATAGCCCCAGGTCTGACCTTTATTATATTTTTGATTTTTAAGGGCTGCACAAATGATCCAGTAATGGAGCTCATTTGGTGCTGCAAATTGGCCCATCTTAAAGGGCCCGTATATGGTGGTATTTACCTGAATCCCACTCAGGTATGATTCACATGCAGTTTTATACAAACATTTGCTAGTTTTCTTAGGACAGAGTTACATGTTAAAAATTACAATGATAGCATTGTGTAAATGAGCACAATATTATGTATGTCTTATCCTTGGACACGAGGCTTTTGGATAAGTTGTCGTCACACCTAATGTTATGGACCCAAGGATATTGCCATGGATTCTTATGACACAAATGTGATTCATGGCGGTGTCACCGTTGTGTTTTTATTTTTATTTTTTTTGCATATTAGTCATAATGCTCAGTATGGGGATTATACATAGAAAGTATGTGACTCATATGAACACACTTCTACTTTATGTTAATCAGGGTTGCTCAAAGGTTATCTCTAGGGTTGAATCTGATTAAGGATGAACTTTACATGGGGTTTCCATCCACACCCCAAAAACGTATTGTGAAGCAGGTCTGCACTGTCCATGAGATGAGGTGAGCTTCTTGCCTTGGTTGTGCCCCTACCAGACCGCAAAAAGCAGTTTTCAGTTTGGCCAAAAAAACAAATACTAGGCAAAAATGAGCAGACAGGAGTCACTGATTCTGGTTAGTGCATTTAAATTAATTAGATTTGGCCTGGTCCGGCTGGGATATGGGAGCACCTGGTTTTAAAATTTTCTAGCTGGATCTGGCAGCCGGATCTCTGAAACATGGTGTGAATACACCATTACACTGGTCGCTACAGTTAAACATTTAGTCTCCTGTGTTTTCCAATTTAGTACATAATCCCCGGCCTGTCTAGATACCACCCTTTGTTTTGTTTTTTTATCACTGAGCCAGTTACTTACCCACTTACATTCTCCTCAAGCCCAAGTATTTTCTATTTTATGTACCAACCATTTATGTGGCACAGTAGCAAATCTGTTTTGGAAAAATCAAGATGTATGACATACAGTAGTTTACCCTTAGGAACCCATGCTGATATGGAGTCATACATTTATTTTCATTGAGATACCCCAATACGGCATTTCTTAAAAAGATGGAAGTTAAGCTGACAGGTCTATGGTTCCCAGTATTACTGCTGATTAAACAGGTTATATGTAAGGGATAGTTTACTTTACTGCAACTGGTATTTAATTTTCTCTGTGAATACAGTGGAGAAGAATATGTTTAATATATTCACTTTACTCGCTTTTAAAGGCATACAAAGAATAGCTGGAGTCATTTATCATTTTATAAAGATCAATACATAATTTTTATTGACATATAATTACATTAAAACAGGAGGATATCCGCCTAGGAGGAGGATGATAATAAAACAAAGGTGTCACTCAGGTATCATACAAAAGCGCCTTAGTGCATAATATGAAACGGGGCTAACATGCAGCAAGGTTTGCCGAAACGCCGCATTGGGGTGGTGTCGCTCCGGTATCTTGTGCCTGCTTACTACCATGTAAGGCTAAGTGTGTGTGTGTGTGTGTGTGTGTGTGTGTGTGTGTTTTTTTTATTTTTTTGCACTATACCTATGTTTACATCCATTTGCTGCTATTTCCTTTCTGCATGTTAGCCCTATTTCATATTATGCATTAAGGCACTTCTGTTTGATACCTGAGTGACACCTTTTTGTTTTATTATCATCCCCCTCCTGGGTGGATATCCTCCTGTTTTAATGTAATTATATGTCAAAAAAAATTATGTATTGATCTTTATAAAAAGACAAATGACTCCAGTTGTTCTTTGTATGCATATTATATAGAAGATCATTAAGCACAATATATACAGGGTGCTGTTACAGTAAGCGATATGTAGCCTAAATAATACCTACACATTAGCCTTCCCCTTAGGTTTCTGAAGAATAAGTGTGTTCGCTTTTAAAGGGCAAACACTTTCAGTTTTAACCTTTTTACTATTTATACAGTGGTCCCTCAGCATACAATGTTAATTCATTTCAAATGAACCATCGTTTGTTGAAACCATCGTATGTTGAGGCATCCGTGCAATGTTAAATATAGGAAGGTATACTCGCCTGTCCACCACTCTGGACCGTCACTGCTGCCTTGGATGTCGCTGTCCATCACTGTTGCCGCGTCCCCGTGGTGTCCCCGCCACTCCAGACCATCTCCGCTGCCCGGGATCGTTGTTCCTTATCGCCGTCATCACAGCACTATGCACACCACTCCTATTGGATGATGGGACGGCGTGCGCGGTGACGTCATGACGACTATAGAGAGAGACGGCGAAGCAGGAGATCCCAAAGAGGGCGGTCCGGATTGCCGGGGACATGTAAGTGATCGTCACCTGACCACGCGGGGCACCTTAAACGGCTATTCGGCGGCACCTGAAGCAGTCTGCACTGCCGATGGTCCCGACATACAAAAGCATCGTATGTTGATGCTGCCTTCAACATGCAATGGCCTCTGAGAGGCCATCGTATATTGAAATTATCATATGTCGGGACCATTGTAGGTCGGGGGTCACTGTATAAGTAAAGAGCATTGTCTCTCTGACTATGTAAATTTTTGTTGCTTTTATCTGCTTTGCACACATTACATTTTTTCCGTAGTACCTTGTAATACTCCTTTACTTCCTTTCTGTTTTACTAACTTAAATGCTTTCTTTGTTATTTATTGTGCCTTTAAAATTTTTATTCAACTGCATTGGCTTTCTTTTGTTCCTGGCCCTTGTACTCACATAAAGTATGTACCTTTTACATTGAAAAGGTAAGACACTTATCCAATTCTGCGTATGTACTCTTTTTTTTTTTTAAGGATATTGGCAGAGGGTTATCAAAACATGTGCAGAGTTAGAGTGAAGCAGTTGCCCAGAGTGACCAATTGGATTTCTTCTTTCATTTAAAAAAAAAAAGCCAGTGAAAAATGGAAGTGGCCACAGGCAAGATGTATCGGCAGAAGGTGAAGCGTGGCCAGGGTCCCAATGTTGGCAACACGGCCCTGCATCAACATATGCAGCATCGCCATAAAGCGGCCTGGGAGAACCATGGCTACGATGTGGTGGTCCAGCCTGCTGCATCACCCAGTGGCACGCGGCTCCCTGTTGTAGCCAGCCAAAGCTCCACCACCTCAGCCAAAGGGAACTGTGTGTCATACCCATCTTCTGTCACTTCAGATGCTCCTGCTCCTCCTACTTTGAGTCAGTCATTCCTCCAGCACTCCATCAGTGAAGCCATGTCCAAGAGACAACAGTATGTGCCCAGAAGCTGGGGCAGAAGCTGAATGTGCTCCTGTTAAAGTTGCTGGTGCTGCAGTTCCTCCCTTTTCAAGTGGTGGATTCTGCACCTTTCAGAGAACTGATGACGTGCCAAGCCAAGGTTGAGAGTCCCAAGCCGTCATTTCTTTGTCAAGAAGGCAATACCAGCCCTGCACAATTTTTGTCGAACATGAGGTGGGCCAGTTCTTGAACCTGTCAGTGTGTACCAAAGGGCACGGTAGCATCAGTGTGGGGAGCTGTAACTATGGTCAGGGTCAATACATGTCCTTTAAAGCACACTGGGGGAATGTGGTTCCTGCACAGCCACAACAGCAACTTGTACAGGTCACGCCGCTAACGCCTCCATGCTCTCAGGCCGTTGGACCTGTGACAGTGTGTGACTCCACCTCCTCATGTATCCTCAGTCTCCACTGCACGGGCAAGTCTCAGTGCCCCTCCAGCATACCTTGTGTGCAGGACACTGCGGTGTCACGTTGTTCTTCACCTGGTTTTCTTTGGCGAACGGAGTCACACAGGGGAGGAACTGCTAAAAGTAATTCATTAAGAAATCGAATCAATGCTTACTTCATGAAAACTGGAAGTGGGAATCATGGTGACTGACAACGGGAAGAACGTCTTTTCTGCGCTGCGACAAGGAAGCCTGAGACATGCGACCTGCATGGCACACGTGTTCAATGTGTTTGTCAAGTGGTTCCTCAATTTTTTTTCCCCATCTGCAAGACATCCTAACAATAGTAAGAAAGCTTTGCACACACTCATACACCACAAAGCACACCCTCCTTGAGCTGCAGCGTCAGAACGGTGTCCCCCAACATAGTCTGATTTGCGACATTTCCACACGTTGGAATTCTACCCATCAGGGCACTGGAGACGTGGCCACATGAGCCCTGTGGGGCTGAACTGGAGGAGGAAGAGGGGAGGGGCACAGTGGAACACAGTTTAGGTTTGGCGAGATGGGTGGTTTTTCTAATCTGACAGGAGATGAAGAGCAGGAGCAGCCAGAGGAGCTAGAGGGTTATTCGAAAGTTGAGACAGAGGACCTAGACACACCGTGGCAGTATGCAGTGGAGATGGAGGGAGTCCCTCCGCATCATGTGCACAAATGGCACGATGCATTCTGACTTACTTGCGTAGGGACCTCCGAATTGTCACCATTCAGCAGTGGGATGACTTCTGGCTCTCCACCTTATTGCACCCTCGCTACCGGCATAAAAAGGGGTTCTTTTTTACATCCACTGAGAGGGAGGACAAACTGACCTACTACAGACACATCCTGCGTAGTCAGTTGGCCGATGCCTATCTGCGCCATCGTCCATCCACTCGCAGGTCTGACTTGGGGGGGGCCCTCTGCGCTCACCTTCCACTGCCATGGCTGCTGGGAAGCGGTGGGGTGGCAGGAGCAGGAGCAGTATCAGCTCCATCAGCAGCAGCCTGAGTCTACAGTCGCTGATGAGTAGCTTTCTTCACCCGCATAGTGAAGAAACTTATCAGCAGCAGGTAGACCTGGAGCAGGACCTGAACCAGCAGGTGGTGGCATACCTTGACATGACCATGTCAACACACCTTGAAGATCCGCTTGACTTCTGGTCAGCCAAAATTGATTTGTGGCCGCGACTAACAGAGTTTGCCCTGGTAAAGCTGTCCTGCCCAGCCAGTAGTGCGCCATCAGAGTGGTTGTTTAGTGCGGCATGGGCAGTAGTAACCGCAAGAAGAAGTCGTCTGTCCAATGAAAATATGGAGAGACTGACCTTTGTGAAGATGAATCAGGCATGCATCAGCCAGGATTTCCACCCACCAATGCCTGATGCATCAGAGTAGATTGACCATGGTGCCACACCAACACTTCACAAATATGGATTGTGCAAAACATATTTAAGGTGCTGCTCCCCAGTTACAGACATTCCTTAGCATCAGACCACAAGTATGCATTGAGGATAATCATTAGCTAAAACTTAACTTTTCATAGGATAAAATATATGTACCCAAAAAGTCTTTTGAAATCAAACAAAAGGAAAGGTGTGCAAAAAACACCATGTACCACCTACACCACCAGGTTTTGATGTGATGCAAAGACCTCTAAAAGGTGGAAGGGAACAACATATGGTCCATTGTCACCGGTCGGGGTAAAAACTTCCCCTGTAAGGCCCTACTCTCACATTATTAATTCCCTTCTTGGCAAGTGTTACTCCACACAGGAACCTCTCCCTATTTCCCCCTACAAACACTGCCATTTCCCAGGGTTTTTAGGTGGAAATAGTTTCCTGTGTGGGGCCGCCCTTTTTAGGTTGAGTAAAACTTGCCAAGAAGGGAATTAATAGGGCGAGAGTAGGGCCTTACAGGGGAAGTTTTTACCCCACCTGCTACAATGGACAATGCGTTGTTCTCTTCCAACTTTTTGAGGAAAGTGTTACTCGTCTTCAAAAAGGCAGACTCACACAGAAACTAATCCCTATTTCCACCTAAAAACCCTGGTAAATGGCATGGGGAAATAGGGAGAGGTTCCTGTGTTGGGCCACCCTGCCATTTCTGGCGATAAAATCGCATTGTCCCGATCAGCTAGGACGCGAGCGCAGACCCCCTTACCTTGCTCCGTCGCATCCGATCGATGTTTGATTGCTCCAAGCCTGAGCTACAGGCTTGAGCAATTGAGCCCCTAACTTGCTGATCATGCAAAGCTATGGCTTTGCAGGGATCAGGGTAAGAGCTCAGTGTGTGCAGTGTTATAGCCCCCTATGGGAGCTATAACACTGCAAAAAAAAGTGGGGAAAAAAAAGTTAACAAAGGTCATTTAACCCCTTCCCTAATAAAAGTTTGAATCACCCCCCTTTTCCCATAAAAAAAAAGTGTAACTAAAAATAAATATTTGTGGTATTGCCGCGTGCGGAAATGTTCTTGGTGGTGTAGGTGGCACATGGCGTTCATTGCACATCTCTCCTATTGTTTGATTTAAAAAAATTATTTGGGTCCATAAATTTTATCCTAAGGATATCATTAAAAGTTAAGTTTTACGTAATGCATATCCTCAATACTTGCTTGTGCACACTAACACTTTTACAAAAGAGTCAATTTTCTTCTGCCTACCTGCCCCAGCTACTATTCTGATCCTGCCACCCGCCTGATGCCACATATCTGATGCCAAGTTCTCCTTTTTTCACCCACCTTCATCACCGGTTACTGGTATTGCCACCCACTCTGTCAACAGGTCAATATCAGGACACCTGATGCTGCTGCCACCTCCAGGCTGTCTTATTCTGCCATCATATGTTTTCCTTGTGCTGATGTTACCTCCAGTCTGTCTCATTCTGCCACCATATATTCTCCTCATGCTTCTGCCCCCTCCAAGCTGTGTCATTCAGCCACTATATGTTCTCCTTATGCTGCCGCCAACTCCTGGCTGTGTCATTTAGCCACTATATGCTGCCGCCAACTCCAGACTATGTCATTCAGCCACTATATGGTCTCCTCATACTGATGCCACCTCCAGGCTCTGTCATTTTGCCGCTCTGCGACAGTGATTCTAATAGCGACACCTCTGATCTGCATGACCAATAGTGTTGCTCACTAATATTCGCAATTCGAATTTTATTCGCGAATATCGCATATTCGCGAATTCGTGAATATTCGCGAATATAGCGCTATATATTCGTAATTACGAATATTCTTTTTTTTTTTCACAGTACACATCACAGTGATGACCCCTCTCTGCTTCCAGCTTATGTGGTGTAAGATGGCTCTAATACTACTGTGTGAGACTGGCGTGCGAATTTTCGCATATACGAAAATTTGCATATGCTAATTTTCGCATATGCGAATGTTTGCCTATGTTAATTTTTATATATACAAATTTTCGCATATGTTAATTTTCACACATACGAATATTCACATATGCGAAAATAAAACGAGAATATTACGAATATGCGAATATTCGCGAATATGACGAATATTCGTCCATATATTTGCGAATTCGAATATGGCCTATGCTGCTCAACACTAATGACCAACTGAATTACAGTATTATTTTACTTACCCAGCACACAGCCTTTGCGTGTTACAGCAAGGCAAAGTGTTCTACACCCCTATTTAGGCTCTCTATAGGCCAGAAATAGCCATTTTTAATAGTGATTCGCCGCCAATAAATTCGGACCCCCAAAACATTTTTGGGGGAAAATTCGGCGAATCGTCAATCAAATTTTTCAAATATCCGCTCATCTCTAGTTGCCATGGGCAACTGCACCACTCTTTCTCTACACAGGTTTTGATAAATCTCCCCCATTATACCAGTTTTTTAAAGGCTTTCTGGATACTCTATTTAAGAACAAGTTGAAATGTAATATATTGTGGACACTATAATATAGGTGTCCCACAATCTGCACATGTGTTAGGCTGGGGTAATATATGTCCAGCATCAGGCATAGGTGAACTCAGCCTAAATTTCGATACAACTGATGACAACGTTCATCAGTTGTATGGCATCCGGCGTCCACTGTTTCCTGCACCGGATAGGTCCAGGGTGTCCAACCATCCGCTGAATGATTGTAAACTGTCCCTTTAAAATTAATGGGATCTGTTCTAGCATCAGTTTCCCTCCGGCACACACCGGAACTAAACTATGCCGGATGCCTGATATATGTGAACCCAGCCTAAATCTGTCAGAACTGTTGGTTAATATAAAGTCCAGTTGTATGCCGCCTCTGGTAGGCTTTTATAAAAAAAAAAAATTGGCAGCTTATAGCAAACCCTGATCAGTATTTTTTAAACCTTTTTCTTTATATATTTCCACCCATAGGGACTCCACCTTATCATTTCCTTATTACAATTACTACATATTCTTGCTACAGTGCGGCCTTCAGACTGGACTTTACATAAAGTCAAACTCCTCCCCTTCCGATTTTGTATGATCATCACTGAATAACCTTTTCATGTCCTGTTTGTCAGTATTGTTGGTCAGACTTTTAGCATTAGTCAGCATACAATTTAGAGGTGTATAAGTTGATTTTTTTTCTATGAAGTAAATCCCTTTCTCCACCCAGGTACATTAATTGGTCCAATCTCTCTTTGTCAGTGCCCCCCCCCCCCCCCCAGTCCCTAGTTAAATCACTCCTCAAACCTTCTTACCATCTTATCCCTGAGCACAGCGGCACCCTCCCTTTTTAGGCACAGCCTGTCCATACCATGCTGCCTATCCATACCATACAGCCTGCAGCAAATAGAAAAATGTGCCCAATGTTCCATGAACCCAAACCCTTTCTACCTACATCAGTTCTTTAGCCAATGGTCTGCCTCCCTAATCTTCCACTGCATCTCTGGTGTGGCACATGGTACAGGTAGTATTTCAGAAAATATAACCTGGGAGCTTGCTGCCTATAGTCCCTGATTTTTTTTTTTTTTTTAGGGTTATCCACCTACCTCTAACTTTGTCATTGGTGCCAATGTACACCAGGTAGAAAGCACACTGTTCAACAATCCTGTTCTATTTGACAGATTGGTAAATTGTCCCTCTAATAATTCAGTCGCTGACTACCAACACCTGTCTGGCCTGACCGGCACTTCTACTCCCATCCTTGCTGGAACAGACACACCCTGGTTTGTCCCAAGCTAACATGCCCCTCATCTGCCAACTTGGCAAACTGGTTGGGGTGTGCCACATCAGGACTAACCTTCCTGACACTCTTCTCTCTACTTTACTCTTCTGTCACTCACCTAACAGTCTTACCTCCCTGCACCTCCATACCACTACCCCACCTCACATCTTCCCCCGTCAGTGCTTGTTCAGTGAGCAGAAGACTTCTTTCCAAGTTTCAAAGGATCTCAATGTCACCAGTTGCTCCTTTATATCTAGGATCTGGGTTTCCAAATGAGCACCATGCACATAGCTATCACAGCAATATGTACACCCGAATGAACAGTATTTTTTTCTAATGGGGATTTCAGAGATACCTAACAGGGAGTAACACGCAACAGAGGCAGACTGTAAATACAAGTGACTCTCTTCTAAACTCCCTGAATCGTTAACCTCATTCTTAACACAAAAACACACTTTAAAACAAAATACACTGGCACACTCACTTTTATAGCAGTCCCACTTTGCTGCAGTATCTGCTGCAATGACTTCTTCAAGTGACTACAAGTAACTCCTCTATCAATTATCACAAGCTCCAAAACCACATGTTACAACAATTCTAATATGGCACTGATAAAAGTAACCGTAGAGGATGAAACTGCCTTGTTCCTATACATTTATTATGTATAATGGAAAAAACAGGGTGTGAATCTTCTAACACAATTATATTGCTGATTGCTCCAAGAGGAGGAATCTCATTCTTTCATCCACCCATTTTTATTTGCAATTGGAAAGTTATATCGTGAGAGTTAAGTTATTTATACTTTTTATACAGTTCAAGCCTTTAAATGTACTTGGCAGAGCTCTTTTCATGAAGTGTACTATGTTGATGATGGGGTTTTTATTTATTATGAAATGTTTTAATTTTTCATCAGCCCAAAAATCAATAGAAAAGAATAAATAAAAATGATATGAACAAAATTTTACAAAATCATTTACAAAATCAGTTACTGTATTGTTTAGAAGCAAATCAATTACTAGATTGTTTATAAGCTGTTAAAGACTGCAGGATGCAATAGGTGGAACTCAAGATGAAGAACATGGACATGCCATATAAAGCGATGAGGTATCTGGTTCTCTAGTAGTTCAAGCGAATCAACAAGGGTAATAGTCCGGATGTGCAGCTTCCCAACTATGATGTTTGGTCTCTGGTATGAGGATGCATAACACTTTGTTGCCCTAGACAGATGGATGTTCAACAATCTTTTAGGCGTGAAAGTTGTAGAACAGTCTGAAATATACACATCAAGTATAAGACAATATATTTATCCTTGAATTATTATAAAACCTAAATTAGAATCTAATAGTGCATCAGTAATAGACATTGCTCAACAAGTAAATTACTACTGAGATATTGTAATGTTCCAAACTATGCATTACTGAGTATCAGTGACACTTCATTGACTCACCCAATATTATTGCATACTAAGCATGTTCAGATCAAGCAGAGGGAAAAATTACACCTCTAGCATAACTATTAGTAGTAGCATCACTCTGAACATTGTAGTAGTATGTTTGCTACCACCACCAATAATAATTACTATAACTACTTACATTATAAATAAGTACTATAACAAGTAACGCCATTAATAATTACTATAACTAATCCCACCGATAATAATTACCACAACCAATACCATCAGTAATATTTACTGTAACAAATAACACCATTCATAATTACTATAACTTGTAACCCCATTGATAATTACTATAACTAATACTACCATTAAAGGGGTACTCCGCTGCTCAGCGTTTGGAACAAACGGTTTAGAACGTTGGTGCCGATGCCGGGAGCTTGTGCTGTCATAGCCCAACCCCCTCATGACCGCACGCCCCCTACCATAGACTTGTATTGAGGGGGTGGGGCATGACATGAGCTCCAGTGTTCTGAACAGTTTGTTCCATATGCTAAGCAGCGGAGTACCCCTTTAAGAATTACATAACTAGTACTACCATTAATGGTTTCTAATACTAGTAACACCATTAGTATTTACTATAACTAATACCACCATTAATAATTGCCATAACTAGTACTGTCATAATTTGTACTCCAATAATTAGCATTACACCTACCACCAAAATAACTAAAAATGTGTAGTACAACCATTAGTATAATACTTATTACTACCATAAATTACTACTACCGCTATCAATGCTGCTAGAATTGAATTGAACCACTAGAATTGCTAACAAGAGTTACCAGTATTACTACAATTATTATTTCTTATACTACTAATGTAATAACCACTAGTAGTACCATTGCTAAGTCTCTATTAATACCATATGCAACCATATACTGCTAATATCATTACTACTGCTACCACCCTTTCCACTACCACCTCTAAAATAATGAAAGCAACACTGAATGTATTACATAATAATAGTGTGTGGTAAATACTATTATACATTTGCCAACTAAAATAGTTCAGAATGATCTTACAATGCACGTACAATGGAGGACCCTCAGGATTCATAACTAAGGAGTTCAGCAACAAACCTCCTTAGTAACTTACCAATACCCAGCTATGTGGAACTACATATGCCAACAGGCTTTGCCAGCAAAACCTGTTGCTCCACAACATCTGTTTAGCAATAAATTGACTAAGCCTTCTTTACAGCATGCAACCTATCCATTCCTAGGAAGGACATACTTGTAAAATTTGGAACTTGATTTTTAATGTTACCCTAATGCACAGAACATCATTCCACCCATCCAAACCTATTTGATTCTAGTAAAAAGTTGACTAACTCATGCTCCTTAATAGAATTTATAATTTGTGCCAAGCCAGGACCTGCTTTGGCTTTTTTTTTTTTTTTTCTTTTTTTCTTTTTATAGAAACAATAAATCTAAACTATAGAATGTAAATGCAAGCTATGTTAATGCAATGTTTCAGATGGTCTAAAGCATCATAGTATCTTAGGTCCAATCAACTTTATTTTTCATATTTATGACGGGAACTAACAATTGAAAAGATATTTCCTTTTTTTGGCTGGCTGGAATACAAGTCTTAAAGGAGTTTACCAAAATTACAAAGGGTCTGCTTTTTCCAGAAACATCACTAGTCTTGTCTGTGGGCTTTGACCAGTAGTAGTAAAAATTGATTCTTTTACTAATTGTGGGCATCCCCTTTAAATATAAAAGTTAATGCTGTTGTCTCAATCTTGACTAAAAAGTATATTTTATAATACTGAAGGGCGATGGTCTGTGTTTTTTTTAATTTTTTTTATTTTATTAAAAAAATGCACAAAGTATGGTAAACCAGTAAAAAATTTAATAATATAATAATAGTTTAATCTCACAATCAACATGAATGCAGTTATAACATGTGCAAATATATTATGGGATACATTAAAAGGAAATTATGTAACTCTGAAGGGAGCAAAGATCTCCATATATTTATAATCAAACTGTACACTAAATACTAATTAAAAAAAAATTGCACTATTGGACTATTGCACTATGTTTATTAACTGTCCTTTTTTATCCTACCATGAAATTGGACCATATATCTTCCTATATCCTGGAGTCTTTCATTCTCAAATCTACCTGAGCACAAGTGTCGTGCAGGAAAGTATTCTTTATCATGAATAATAACTCATATTCAAAGCTTCTTGCTTCTTAACTGAGACAGGTAATATTCTTTTAATTAACGTTTAACACTGTATGCAAACTGCAATGCTTACGTAACCCCTTAAGGTCCAATTTGTGGCCTTAAGGACATAGAGAATATATTTTTATCTTGAAGGAGTCATCTATTTTGAGAAATAATATTCTGGATAATATATGGCAGCGTTTAATTTACATTAATTTGTACAATGGGAGGATTTTTTTTCCTTTTATAGTATTTTCCGTAAAACTTAGGCCATAATTCGCTATTTGGATCAAAAATTTGTTCTAGAAAAAAAGTGTGTTTTTGTGTTTAGGGGCTCCTCCCATGAGGTACTGTTTGTATTGCACACTGGTGTTTACAATCTTTTTCTTGTTGTTCATGCCTTGCATAAAATCAACCCAGGATCTGGGATTTTAACTAGATTTAATTCCAAATATTCCAGTGTATAGCCACTAAACTATTCTTTTTCCCAAGAGCTCTGGCCAGAATAAATATTTTTAAGAGAATATCCTCCTTTAATCACCATTTTTCCACACTAGCGCTTGGGCAGTGCAGAGCCATGGTTATATTTTCTGATAAATATGTTTACTAGAGGAAGCTGTCCGCTATGTAAATAAATAATCTACACAATCATCAAGTGGTGGGCCAAGGTGTAGTTTTCAACAGAGGCTTTAGCATTTTTAACTTCAAGCTATGAAGCTCATCCCTCTTACTGTAATATCAAGCTTAATGCAGTTTGTCACCTCTAGGCTTTGGCACCAGTATTCAGCGATCAGTAATTCTGATTTAGCTTACGGCACTATGGTGGCACCATGCCGATTGTCACCTACATGGCTACATATGAGCCTTTTTTTTTTTTTTTATCAACAAGTTTGGCAAAATATAGATAACACTAACTGATATTAAAACTGCATCTAAGCAATAAATTAAGCTTTGTTTCTTAGCATTGTGAATATCTAAGGTAGAATACCAAAATTTTCTGTTCTCTGGCACAGCGTAACCACAGAAGAAATTTTGATTTTCAAATATCAAGAGCCTTTTAATGGGCACATTGGCCTTTGCTTTGATATTTATAGACATGGTCCATTTGAGTTCACCCATTCATGTTACATAGAGAATGGCTTATTTACACGGTCAGGACAATCCAAAGAGCGTCTCTTGTGCGGTTCAGGCTCTTCATTCCAGACATCTTCCGGATCATATGTCCCCAAAAATATGGCCAGCTTTTCTCTGGGGGATCTCACAGTTGGAGTAAGCACATAATTGTACAATAAAGAGCCTACGGCCCCTCCTACTAATGGCCCAATCCAGAAGACCTACAAAATATAATAAGTGGAACAAATTAGCACTTATTTTCCAATCAGCTATTTATTTATCTATCTATATTATTAATACTATATATTTATATTAAGTAAGAATATATCAACATATATAAATGTGCATACCCAATGGTTCCGAAAGCTTTTCACTATGACCGCTGGAGCAAAGGAGCGGGCAGGATTCATAGAGCAACCAGTGAAGTATATCTAAAATATTTAAAATATAATTCTCATTAAATTGCAGTAGTGAATTACAAGTCTTTCTGTTGTTCCTTATGCATAATATGCATATTTGTTTCCTTTTTTTGTTTTAAATAAATAAATACACTTAACTATTTGTCTTGCTATGAAAGAAAAAAGGCCCAAGCTAGACTAAAATAAAACACATATATCTTGGGCATTACCACTACACGCCTATTGGAATGTAATATGACAAATAAAGTCTTGACTGTAACAATAACCTGAACTGTAAACAGGTGAAATAAAATAAAACACAATCACCATTTACAATTGTAATTTTTGCAATAAGAACAGTATTGAGTAGATGGCCCTATCTGGTGAAAGCATAATAATTCTATACAATTTGCTTGGCCAATTAGTAGGGCATTACAGTGCATCATGTACCTAAAGGTTTCATTATCCCCTTAAAGGGGTACTCCGCCCGTAGACATCTTATCCCCTATCCAAAGGATAGGGGATAAGATGTCAGATCGCCGGGGTCCCGCTGCTGGGAACCCCCTGGATCTACCATGCAGCACCCACATGTAGCGGCTTCCGGAACCACTGGAGGTCCTCAGGCTGAGTCCATCTCGACCACCGAGACGGAAGATCGCGACGTCACACCCCGCCCCTCAATGCAAGTCTATGATATCATTTTCACCTTAAGGACACAGCCCTTTTTTTGCAAATCTGGCCTCTGTCACTTTATATATTAACTCTGGGATGCTTTTACCTTTCATTCTGATTCCGAGATAGTTTTTTCGTGATATATTCTACTTTAACATAATGGTAAATATTCGTCGTTACTTGCATCCTTTTCTTGGTGAAAAATCCCAAAATTTCAAGAAAATGTTGAAAATTTAGCATTTTGTTAACTTTGAAACTCTCTGCTTGTAAGGGAAATGGATATTCCAAATAAATTATATATTGACTATGTTTACTTTATGTTGGCATCATAAAGTTGGCATGTTTTTACTTTTGGAAGACATCAGAGGGCTTCAAAGTTCAGCAGCAATTTTCCAATTTTTCATGACAATTTCAAAATCAGAATTTTTCAGGGACCAGTTCAGTTTGAAGTAGATTTGAGGGCCTTTCATGTTAGAAATACCCCATAAATTACCCCATTATAAAAAGTGCACCCCTCAAAGTATTCACAATGACATTCAGAATGTTTAACCCTTTAGATGTTTAACAGAAACAGCAGCAAAGTGAAGGAGAAAATTCAAAATCTTCATTTTTTTACACTCTCATGTTCTTATGGAGCCATTTTTTGAATTTTTACAAATTTGTAACCCCATTTCTCTTGAGTAAGGAAATACCTCATATGTAGATGTAAAGTGCTGCGTGGGTGCACTAGAGGGATCAGAACGGAAGGAACGACAATGGGATTTGAGAGTGAATTTTTCTGAAATGCTTTATGGGGGGGGGGGGGCATGTTGCATTTAGAAAGCCCCTATGGTGCCAGAACAGCAAAAAACAAAACACATAGCATAATATTTTGGAAACTAAACCCCTCAAGGCACATAACAAGAGGTACCATGAGCCTTAACACCCCACAGGTGTTTGACGGCGTTTCGTTAAAGCAGGATGTGTAAATTAAAAAATATATATATTCCAATGAAATGCTGTTTTTTCCCCAAATTTCACATTTTTAAAAGTGGTAATAGGAGAAAATGCCCCCCAAAATCTATAACCCAATTTTTTTCTGAATAAGGAAATACCTCATGTGTGGACGTCAAGTGCTCTGCTGGTGAACTACAATGCTCAAAAGAGAAGGAGCCACATTTGGCTTTTGTAAAGCAAATTTTGCTGGAATGGTTTTTGGGGGCATGACCCATTTAGGAAGTCCCTATGGTGCCAGAACAGCAAAAAAAAAAAAAAAAAACACAGGGCATAGTATTGTGGAAGCTACACCCTTGGAGGAATGTAACAAGGGGTACAGTGAACCTTAACACCCCACAGATGTTTGACGACTTTTCAATAAAGTCGGATGTGTAAATAAAATAAAAAATTTCCACTAAAATGCAGTTTTTCCCCCAAATTTTACATTTTTACAAGGGGTAATTGGAGAAAATGCCCCCCAAAATTTGTAACCCCATTACTTATTAGTATGGAAATACCCCATGTGAAGACATCAAGTGCTCTCCTGGCACACTACAATGCTCAGAAGAGGAGTGCCATCGGGCTTTTGGAGAGAGAATTTGTTTGAAATGAAAGTTGGGGGCCATGTGAGTTTACAAAGCCCCCATGGTGCCAGAACAGTGGACCACCCCCACATGTGACCCCATTTTGGAAACTACACTACAGAATTTAATAAGGAGTGCAGTGAGCATTTACACCCCACTGGCGTTTGACAAATCTTTGGAACAGTAGGCTGTGCAAATGAAATTAAATTCCAAAAATCTGTCAGATGGGGTGTAAATGCTCACTGTACACATTACGTGAGGGGAGTAGTTTCCAGAATGGGGTCACATGTGGGGGTCCATTGCTCTGGAACCATGGGGGCTTTGTAAACACACGTGGCCTTCAATTTCGGACAAATATTCTGTCCAAAAGCCCAATGGCGCTCCTTTTCTTCTGAGCCCTGTAAATTGCCAGCAGAGCACTTTACATCCACATATGGGGTGTGTTCTTACTCAGAAGAAATGGGATTACAATTTTTTTTCCTATTTTCCCTTGTGAAAATGAAAAATTTAGGGTAACACCAGCATTTTAGCGAAATTTTTTTTAGTTTTTTTCTCATTTTCCCATCCAACTTTAATGAAAATTCGTCAAACACTTGTGGGGTGTTAAGGCTCACTATACCCCTTGTCACGTTCCGTTAGGGGTGTAGTCTCCAAAATGGGGTTTATGTCAGACCCGCTCTAAAATCAGCCACCCCTGTGCAAATCACCAATTTAGGCCTTAAATGTACATGGTGCGCTCTCACTCCCGAGCCATGTTGTGCGCCCGCAGAGCATTTTACATTTACATATGGGGTATTTCCGTACTCGGGAGAAATTGCATTACAAATTAAGGGGGTCTTTTTTTCCTTTTACCTCTTGTAAAAATGAAAAGTATGGGGCAACACCAGCATGTTGTTGTAAAAATTTTTTTTTTTTATACAGTAACAGGCTGGTGTAGACCCCAACTTTTTTTTTCATATGGGGTAAAAAGAGAGCCCCCCCTAGATTTGTAAAGTAATTTCTCCCGAGTATGGAAATACCCCATATGTGGCCCTAAACTGTATCCTTCAAATATGACAGGGCCCTGAATTGAGAGTGCCATGCGCATTTGATCCGCCTCCTGCAGCAGGATCACCACACACCACGCAGCTGGAGGATCGTCGCCCTCCGCTGCCAATCACCGCCGGGTAAGGGACCTCCACCGCCGCTGCTCACATCACGGTTCCCCTGCTCTGCCCGGACTACCATGGGTGGGCAGAGTGGGGGAACCGAACTTAAACCCCCACGCCCCGATCTGCTATTGGTCGGTCGCTTCTGACCGATCAATAGCAGGGATAGGAGGGGTGGCACCCCTGCCACCTCACTCCTATCCCTTCCGGGGGATTGGGAGTGTCTTGGACACCCCTGATCCCCCTTATTCTCTGTGTCACTGGATACCCGAATGATCCAGAATCGCCGCAATGTGCCAGGATGCCTGCTGATTGATCTCAGCAGGCATCCCGGTCCGGTCCCCGACCGGCTAGCGGTGGGGACCGAAATTCCCACGGACGTACCTGTACGCTCTGCGTCCTTAAGGACTCCGGATGCAGGGCATATGCATATGCCCTGCGTCCTTAAAAGGTTAACTAGAAATTGTTGTGGTCTACAATATTCTTAGAATCCAAGCTTCTTTCACTCTAGTACTTTAACCCTTGGAGACAAAGACCATTTTGACCATAATGACGAGGCCAATTTTCGTTTTTGCACTTTCATTTCTTTTTTTTAACACTCAAGTTTTTTTAAGCCCCCATAGAAGCCTACAACATGCAATCTGTTGATTGCATAGACTGATCAATGCTATGCCAGAGCATAGCATTGATTAGTGTTATAGGTGCTCTGCTGCTCCAGCCTTCTGAGCAGGCATGGAGCAGCAGAACACTGATCGGACAGCTAGGAGGCAGGAGAGCACCCTCACACTGTCCTCTCAGCTGATCGGGACATCTCAATTTTGTCGTGATAGTCCAGATCAGCTCCACTGAGCTGCCAGGACATTCTACTTTTGTTTTTTAGACGCCACAATCAACTTTGATCACAGCATCTAAATGGCTAATGCCGGGCATTGGCCCGATCGGCGGTGCCCGGGAAATAATCCTGGGTCCTGGCTGCTGAAAACAGTCAGGATCACCGGGTTTAAGCATGCTCCGCTCATGAGCACGCTTTAAACTATGGTTACGGGACTCGGGGCGTACATTAAACTCTGGTAAGGGGACTCGGTGTACAAGTACGCCCTCTGTCCTTAAGTACCAGAACAGGAGGGTGTACCCCTATGCCCCCTGTCCCAATAAGTTAAACCTACAATGACAAATCATTACCCTCCCCCCAAGTTTCCCTGCTACAATGAGCCACAGAGTTTTGGAGAACATCTAAGATGGGACTGCAGGTGATACAGGTTGGTTCTCAAATGCTGAATATCCTAAATATTATGATAGACTATTCAAATCTATATAACTAAGGGTGTTCATTAAATATAGTTATATAATTATATAGCAGTCATAGTTCTATAGTAACACAATAAAGCAGTAAGTCATGAAGTCTATGAAAAAAGGGAGATGTATGTACTTCCAGCAACAGAGTATGCTATGAAAACATTAACTTACCCCTATAAGGTGACCCAAAGTAACAGAAAGGCCAATAGATATAGCTGGAGAGCCTACATTATCAGTCCGGCGACTGTCAGTAGATGCAAAGACACACAAAACCAGTTGTAGGGTAAGAAACATCTCAACGACAAAACCAAGTCCTGGACTTGTATTGTTACTGAGCTGTAAAATGAACATATAATTAGTATTTAGTTAGTTGACTTGTTTATATCTTGAATTAAATAGTAATAAGAACCATTAAAATGCTTAAAAACCTTTAAAGGGGTACTCCGGTGAAAACCTTTTTTCTTTTAAATCAACTGGTGGCAGAAAGTTAAACCTATTTGTAAATTACTTCTATTAAAAAAATCTTAATCCTTCCAGTACTTATTAGCTGCTGAATGCTACAGAGGAAATTCCTTTCTTTTTGGAACACTGACATCACAACCACAGTGCTCTCTGCTGACATCTCTGTCCATTTTAGCAACCATGCATAGCAGATGTATGCTAAGGGAAGCATGGTGGCTCAAAGGTTAGCACTGCTGCCTTGCAGTGCTGGGGACTTTGGTTCAAACCCCACTAAGGACAACAATAAATAAAGCGTTATTATTATTATAATAACATCAGCAGAGAGAACTGTGCTCGTGATGTCATCAGAGAGCATTCCAAAAAGAAAATAATTTCCTTTGTAGTATTCAGCAGCTAATAAGTACAGGAAGGATTAAGATTTTTTAATAGAAGTAATTTAAAAATATATGTTTAACTTTCTGCCACCAGTTGATTTAAAAGAAAAAAAGTTTTTCACCGGAGTATGTCTTAAAAGGGTCACCAAGTTTACACAAAACATTTGACATGTACAAGGAATGAGCAAGGAGAAGAATGTATAGAATGTATAGCAAGCTCAGCTGCCTACTTTTTTCTATTGATTCTAGCGATCAGCTGGGATCTGAACACTCAAAGTGATCTTTCACAAAGCTTTTGATCAGTCAAGTTCTATATGCCCCCTGATCTTCCATTAGAGGTTTTCTTTCTGTACCTTGTCCTATATATTAGAAAATGGTATACAGCTATTTCATTTATAGGATGAATCTGTTTATGAGAGGCCAGTGACAAGTCTATTGTACTTTCTGGGCTGCACTGAACCCTTATGGAGGTCCTTGGTTTTATGTAGCATTGGACAGCTCCTCTTAATAAAATAAGCAATATGAAATATCATTACTTAAATGACAAGAATTGAGTCACCAAAAGCAAAAATATGAAGCTATACTTTTTCATTTAAGATCTTCTTGGCTTCTGGTCCTGGGACACAAATTGCAAAAAAAAAAATCTTGTGTATGTACATGATATGATTTCTTCCATCTATTTGCCTTTTTATACTGCTCAGCTCTACATTCCATGTTTGCATTTTGGATTAAGCTACTTGTGCAATATCCTGTACACCTGAGTAGTGTCAAATATGTGCTCTACAATGTGAATTTTAAACTGAGATAGAAATATAAATATGTCCTTTCTCCTAAATGGTATCTTCCTTTCAGACCCTACAACAAATCATTTCTACAAGTAAGATCTGACATTGTCCCTAGTGTTGGGCACGAATATTCACATTTCAAATTTTTACGTGAATATATTCGCTATGTATTCGAAATTACAAATATTCACTTTTTTCGCATATTCCTCCTTTTCACTTGAGGGCCAATTAGAATGATGCAAATACACTTGTCAGAGGTAATCAACAACATCCATAGCAACCAATAGTAAAGTTGAACACCCCCCCCCCCCCACCCCACCCCACTCCACTGTTTTCTTCCTTGAATAGGCGAATATGCGAATAAGCGAAATTTGTGAATATAGGACGAATATTCATCTATATATTAGTGAAATATTATGAACTCGAATATGGGCAACGCCGCCCATCACTAATTGTCACTCAATTACTATTGGTGATGTGCATTGATATGTGCCACCGCTACTTCCCTTCACTGCATATCATATGGGAAATATGGCCACCTGCCATAAAACTTGGATCATGGTTTGTAAAATCTAATTATTCTTTTTTTTTTTTTTTTTTTTTTTCATGTCAAAGGATCTCCTTATAATGGTAAAGGTATTATGGTTAAGGTTTACACAGATTATTCAAATTTAAAATAGTATGCAACACATGAAATGTAACACATGAAAATAACAGAACATGAATGGATATAATATATGGATATTTAAATAACCTTTTGACATGGCGCACAGATAAGTCAAAAGTTTAGATTGGTTGGGGTCCCAGTTCTAAGACGTTTCTATTATTGTCACTCCCCGGCTCGCCAGTAAGTCTGACTGACTACAGGAGATAAGCTCCATAGATTCAAAATATAGCAGTGCTCTCCAACTGGCTATCTGGCTATATCCGACAATCGGAGGGGATCTCAGGTCTCTGACTAATCTAAACTTTTGACATGTCTGTGCGACATGTCAAAAGTTTATTTAAAAGACACTAATGCTTTAATATAATATAAGGTTTCGAAGATGACTCACGCAGAGATTACTACTGATCTTACATTTCTCTTTAGCACAATGCTTAGTAGTGATTTTATATATCTTGCATAACTTGTATTTTATCTGGCAACCTTTTAGTTTGTCTATGAAATTATAAGCTTCCCATATAGACACATGTACGTTCTGTTACCTACTACACGATATGTTGGTGCAGTATAAATCATTTATACATTTGTCAAACCAGCAAATGTAACTGTTATAACTCAGCATAATAATTGTATCATGGTGAAAATATTTTGGTTGCCAGATAAATCAAATAAGAACTATACAAAAAATCCAGATGATTAGTTACATGCATAGAATCCCAATACTCCTCATAATGATTCATTTTGTTAAGAGAAATCTAAAAAAATGCATTAATCCCAAATCACCTTAGTGACCTGTAAACTGATCTTCCAAATTATCAGGTACATAATGTTCCTCATAAAAGGTGAGTAACTAAAACATGGACACAAAAAAAATCCCATAAAAAGTTGAAAGATCACTGATATGTATATATTTACATGTTTCTACTAAATGATCTCATAAATGAAATGTCTATCAGGAATTCCTCTATATAATACACTAAGTTCTATGAAGAGGAAAACATTTGGAGCTTCTCATATACTATCGAGCAATAAGTTTATTATAAGAAAAAGATAAGGTTTATACTTGTATCAGTGCAGATCTATATAAATCATAATCTGCTCTATTGTCTAAGTTCTCAAACATCTATAAATGATTAATAGTTGCCAGGAAATGATTGCATAATTAAATACATGATTAAATGAGATCGACTCTCAGAGCCTAGGCATTCAGGTTCAGCCTGCTACCCCTTTGATCATGTTACACTCACAGGGGGCAAAAAACTAACATATAGGCATTAGTCTGGCAAGGTCCTAACAATGGAGGGCTGGTGGTCACTATGGAGGCTCTTCAGGTTCTCAGCTATGGAAAATCACTAGTGACAACCAAAATCCTTTACTCTAAGCCTCCTGTACCACTCTGTGCTCTATGATTAAAGTGATATAAGAGCTACTGAATTTGCCGCTTTCCATAATAGTTTTCAGATATGGAATATGATTAAACCTTCTAATATTGATCTTCCATCAATACCATGTAAAATCGGAAGTGCCATAACTCTATTTCAGATCATTTATACATAGCACAGCTTTTTCTATATAGCCTTCTGTAAAGCACTACGCAATGATACACCAGACTGCATCCACATCCCCCAAATAGTTGTCATACTTACTGTGTTTATTGCAAGGTTTCCTCGGATAGGTGGTGGGACCACACCATACAGAATACCAGCACCAGCCAATCCTCCCAGAAGCTGGGCAATGACATACAAAATACCTCTCCATATGGATATGTGGGATCCAAGAACAAAGGCAAATGTCACTGCTGGATTTATATGACCTCCGCTAATGGGCCCCATTACCTGGACCATTGTGCCTATCACCAAACCAAAGGCCAAGGAGATCTGTAGCACTGTTGGAAGAGCAGCTGGCCATCTCAGAGCAGAACCCAGTCCAAAAAACACAAGGATCAGTGTGGCTAAAAATTCAGCAAATAAGGCTCTGTAAAAGGCCAGCGAACAAAGTTCTCTCCTCATTGTGGAGATGTTTAAAATCAAAATGAAAACTTGGAAGATTTCTTCTCCTTGCAGCTGTGTAAATTCGTAAGGTTGTCTTGTCAGCTTATATATTTGTGCAGGTGACAAGTTGGAGAAGAGGTGGAGAAGACTACAGGTTCCACCCCTGTTGTACATGTTAAAAAAAAAAAGTTTAGCCTAATGTAAACCTCCCTCTGTGTCACCTGAAAAGGATTCACATTTTTTTTTCATGCATGACGTATAATTAAATTGATTTATATAACATTGGAGACTGAATTGACACTCTTATCTGTTTCATAAGGTCTTATTGTCTTGCCTGCATTTTTTCTCAGCACTCCACTAGATTTCTCAATCATCATTTCTTGCTCTGCAGACTTTTTGCCAGCAGGCTTGTACAAATTTTGTTAGAATGTCTTAATCTTCACGCTGTAAACCAGTGCTGTGAGAACATTCACACTGTATGCTGCCATGTATATAAATTGCATACTTTGATTTCATATGTGTCGAAAGGAAGTGGTAGCAGATACGAAGAGTGGTTATGTAAAAGCTATGTGCAAACATATACTTTTCTATACATTAATATGACAGTTACTACAAAAAATAACAATCTATTTAAGTGGCGCCAACATATTCTGCAGCACCTTACTGAGCAATGCAATATATGTACAATGTCTATTACTAATACATGTAGAAACTAAATCACACATTATATAGTAACAAATTATGTAACAATTAAAATGAGAAGTGTACAAGTCCCACGAGCTTACAATCTATGAGGTAGTAGGGTTGATACAAGAAGGTAAAAGTGCTTGATTTGTCAAATGGTCAAGCTAGCTTTTATATAAAAAAAATGAACATAGAACTGGAAAAACAAACATATGCATTGTCCTCTGAACGCAAAACAGCTTGAGCCAGTTATGCAGCTAGTGTCTCTATCTATAGATGTGAAGTGTATGGAACTAGAAATATATTGCCAAAGGAAGGCATCAGCTCCTGGAAAGAAATGTATAAGGGGCGGTAAACAGAGAAGGGGGGATCCATGAGGCAAGATAATACATTTACTTTAGGCAGCACCCTGGCCTGACCGTTTACAGTTTAAACAGTTCAGCACATATATAGTCCATGAGAGGACTTTGACCATATCAAATTTGTGGAAGAACACCATTTTCTTTTTCACAGCAAGCTAGATCTCTTGGATCATGTGGACATTACCACTATTTTCATGTGTGCATTGACCCTACCACAATAAGTGCCTATAAAACTTTTACTTCCCATGTGGTGGATAAGGACCAATTTTAACAGGTCTAAACCACAAGACCCAATGATTGAAGCCAGATATTTAAAAAAAAGAATCACTTTTTAAATGTTTAAAAAATTCATTAGATATAGCCTCTTGCAGGAACAGACTGAAAGGTTGGGCACTCGGGTACTGATTGAGGGCTTGGGTCAGAGAGAGGGCCCACTGCTGCCTGCCTGCTCAGCCACGCGCTATACTGCACCAGAAGTAGGAGCTGCCTCCCCCTGAGTTCCATCCTCTGTTCTGAATTATACTCTGCAACACAACAGAGAGAGAGGACAGGAGACTGCAGCTCCTACTTTCAGTTAGAACAGTCCCTCCCTGCAGCTGATGAATCGGGGGAGAGGAGACAGCTGTTTCCTTCTCAGCCTAGCTCTGCATCTACTATTACACAGTATTTGCTCAGCAGCTACCGATACTGCCTCTGTCTTCTATAAGCTGCCAGCCAAGTGCAGGAGAGACAGGAAAAGAATGGAGGGTCAAGTAGAAAGTGGGTGCAGAGCATGTACTCTGCATTAATGTTCAGGCTGTATTTCTAACCCCCTTCAGTCAGGTGCCTTTCTGTCCCTACTGCTAGCCCTCCTTTCAGTCGCATCCCTCACTCTACTACTACTTCTCCTTTCATTGCCTCTACTACCCCTCTTTTCAGATGCCTCACTGTCTTGATACTAATACTCCTCATATCACATGCCTCACTGTCCTTACTACTACCCCTCATATCACATGTCTCACTGTCCTTACTAATACCCCTCCTATCACATGCCTTGTGTTTGTACCATCACCTCTCCTATCACATGCCTCACTGTGCCTACTACTATCCCTTCTATCACATGTCTCACTGCCATTATTTTTACCCCATTCTATCACATGCCTGACTGCTGGAGATGAGCAACTTATAGAAAAATTTGATTCGGCCAATTCGACAAATCTTCACAAAAAATGTGTTTAGGTCTGAGTTTATTTGCAGTGAATCGCTATTAAAAATTGCTGTTTCTGGCCTACAGAGAGCCTCAATAGGGGTTTAGACCACTTTGCCTTGCTGTAACATGCATAGAGTGTGTGCGCTGGGTTAGTGAAATAATACTGTTCAGTATGACATGCAGATTAGAGGCTAGTACAAAAAGAGGGGGGCTCACCAAATCATAACACGGGTGCTACTGCTCAGTAAGCAAAAAACTTGCTATACAAGGGTAAGAATTACTGTAAAGAGTTCACACCACAAAGTCAGTATTCATGTATATAACAAATTTTATTAGGTATCACATTAAGTATGCAAAAAAGGGCTAAAATCACTTAAAAAGCTCTAAATCGAGCAACCTCTACAACCTGGGAGAGGGGCCATGAACCCCCTTCTCACCAAAGTCCCGTCCCTTCCTCAGGGAAGTCACAAACGGTGACGGAACGCGTGGGGCTTAGGGGTCCCGTCCCGCCATTCACTATTTCGGCTCCTTTGTTCTGTGGTCGCTATGCACTGGTGATATGAATTTAATATTACTTTCTCTTTGCACATTGCGTATTCCATATCATTTGGTGTTAAGTTTACTTGATTGTTGGTGTAGAGATTAATGTTGCATGTGCATTATTTCAGACAGCACCACTACTTGAGCCATAATATCTTATTACAAAGGGACGGGACTTTGGTGAGAAGGGGGTTCATGGCCCCTCTCCCAGGTTGTAGAGGTTGCTCGATTTAGAGCTTTTTAAGTGATTTTAGCCCTTTTTGTCTTTTTTGCATACTTAATGTGATACCTAATAAAATGTGTTATATACATGAATACTGACTTTGTGGTGTGCACTCTTTACAGTAATTCTTACCCTTGTATAGCATGCAGAGTAGAGGCGTCACTATTAGAATAACTGTTGCAGAGCATCACAATGACATAGCCTGGCAGTGGCATCAGTATGAGGAGACCATATAGTGGTTGAATGACACAGCCTGGAGGTGGCGGCAGCAAGAGGAAAGCATATAGTGGCTGAATGACACAGTGTGGAGATGGCGGCAGTATGAGTAGACAATATGGTGGCTGAATGACACAGCCTGGAGTTGGCAGCAGCATGAGGAGACAATATATGTTACGCCGAGCGCTCCGGGTCCCCGTTCCTCCCCGGAGCGCTCGCCTCATCCTCGTTGCTGCAGCGCCCCGGTCAGATCCACTGACCGGATGCGCTGCGGTACCGCCTCCAGCCGGGATGCGATTCGCGATGCGGGTGGCGCCCGCTCGCGATGCGCACCCCGGCTCCCGTACCTGACTCGCTCTCCGTCGGTCCTGTCCCGGCGCGCGCGGCCCCGCTCCCTAGGGCGCGCGCGCGCCGGGTCTCTGCGATTTAAAGGGCCAGTGCACCAATGATGGTGCCTGGTCCAATCTTCCTAATTACCTTGATTAGTTTCCACCTGTGCACTCCCTACTTATACCTCACTTCCCCTGCACTCCCTTGCCGGATCTTGTTGCCCTTGTGCCTAGTGAAAGCGTTCCCTTGTTTGTTCCTAGCCTGTGTTCCAGACCTCCTGCCGTTGCCCCTGACTACGATCCTTGCTGCCTGCCCCGACCTTCTGCTACGTCCGACCTTGCCTTTGTCTACTCCCTTGTACCGCGCCTATCTTCGGCAGTCAGAGAGGTTGAGCCGTTGCTAGTGGATACGACCTGGTCACTACCGCCGCAGCAAGACCATCCCGCTTTGCGGCTGGCTCTGGTGAAAACCAGTAGTGACTTAGAACCGGTCCACTAGCACGGTCCTCGCCAATCCCTCTCTGGCACAGAGAATCCACCTCCTACCAGCCGGGATCGTGACAGTAGATCCGGCCATGGATTCCGCTGAAGTTCCTCTGCCACTTGTCGCCGACCTCCCCACACTGGTCGCCCAGCAAGCCCGACAGATTGCCCAACGAAATCACCAGCTGGCATACTTGACCACCGTGACACTGCAACTTCAGTCACAGATACAGCAGCTGCTGCCGCAGATACAGCAACTTCAGTCACAGACACAGCAGCTGCAACAACCATCTCCTCCGCCGGCTCCTGCAACTCCTCCGCAGCAACCGGCCGCTCCTAACCCCTGCTTGTCCCTGCCGGACAAATTTGATGAGGACTCTAGACTCTGCCGTGGTCTCCTTTCTGGAAAGGCCTTGTCTGGGGCCACACCACTCTGGGACCGCAATGATCCTGCCACAGCCACAGTCCAGTCCTTCTTCGCTGAGGTCCGTGGTGTCTTCGAGGAGCCTGCCCGAGCTTCTTCTGCCGAGACTGCCCTGCTGAACCTGGCCCAGGGTGTTTCTTCCGTTGGCGAGTACGCCATTCAGTTCCGTGCTCTTGCTTCCGAGTTGTCCTGGAATAGTGAGGCTCTCTGCGCGACCTTTAAAAAGGGCCTATCCAGCAACATTAAAGATGTTCTGGCCGCACGAGAAACTCCTGCTAACCTACATGAACTCATTCATCTTGCCACTCGCATTGACATGCGTTTTTCCGGATGGCGTCTGGAGCTCCGCCTGGATATGGACTTTGTTCGCACGAGGCGTTTTTTCTCCCCGGCTCCTCTCTCCTCTGGTCCTCTGCAAACCGTTCCTGTGCCTCCCGCCGTGGAGGCTATGCAAGTTGACCGGTCTCGCTTGACACCTCAAGAGAGGACACGACGCCGCATGGAGAATCTTTGCCTGTACTATGCCGGTACCGAACACTTCCTGAAGGATTGTCCTATCCGTCCTCCCCGCCTGGAAAGACGTACGCTGACTCCGCACAAAGGTGACACAGTTCTTGATGTCAACTCTGCTTCTCCACGCCTTACTGTGCCTGTGCGGATATCTGCCTCTACCTTCTCCTTCTCTACTATGGCCTTCTTGGATTCCGGAGCTGCAGGAAATTTTTTTTTTTGGCCTCTCTTATCAACAGGTTCAACGTCCCTGTGACCAGTCTCGCCAGACCCCTCTACATCAATTGTGTTAACAATGAAAGATTGGACTGTGCCGTGCGTTACCGCACGGAACCCCTCCTAATGTGCCTCGGACCTCATCACGGAAAAATTGAGTTTTTGATCCTCAGGTTCTTTGGCCCCAAGAAGAGGGGGAGACCCAAGGGGGGGGGGTACTGTTACGCCGAGCGCTCCAGGTCCCCGTTCCTCCCCGGAGCGCTCGCCTCATCCTCGTTGCTGCAGCG
This sequence comes from Hyla sarda, assembly GCF_029499605.1. Taxonomy (NCBI): domain Eukaryota; kingdom Metazoa; phylum Chordata; class Amphibia; order Anura; family Hylidae; genus Hyla; species Hyla sarda. Next base: position 116,513,745 of record NC_079190.1, on the reverse strand, counting down.
CCCCGGTCAGATCCACTGACCGGGTGCGCTGCGGTACCGCCTCCAGCCGGGATGCGATTCGCGATGCGGGTGGCGCCCGCTCGCGATGCGCACCCCGGCTCCCGTACCTGACTCGCTCTCCGTCGGTCCTGTCCCGGCGCGCGCGGCCCCGCTCCCTAGGGCGCGCGCGCGCCGGGTCTCTGCGATTTAAAGGGCCAGTGCACCAATGATGGTGCCTGGTCCAATCTTCCTAATTACCTTGATTAGTTTCCACCTGTGCACTCCCTACTTATACCTCACTTCCCCTGCACTCCCTTGCCGGATCTTGTTGCCCTTGTGCCTAGTGAAAGCGTTCCCTTGTTTGTTCCTAGCCTGTGTTCCAGACCTCCTGCCGTTGCCCCTGACTACGATCCTTGCTGCCTGCCCCGACCTTCTGCTACGTCCGACCTTGCCTTTGTCTACTCCCTTGTAGCGCGCCTATCTTCGGTAGTCAGAGAGGTTGAGCCGTTGCTAGTGGATACGACCTGGTCACTACCGCCGCAGCAAGACCATCCCGCTTTGCGGCGGGCTCTGGTGAAAACCAGTAGTGACTTAGAACCGGTCCACTAGCACGGTCCTCGCCAATCCCTCTCTGGCACAGAGAATCCACCTCCTACCAGCCGGGATCGTGACAATATAGTGGCGGAATGACACAGCCTGTAGCTGGTGGCAGCATGAGGAGACAATATAGTGGCTAAATGACACAGCCTGGAGTTGGCGGCAGCATGAGGAGGCCATGTAGTGGCTGAATGACACAGTCTGGAGGTGGCGGCAGCAAGAGGAAAGCATATAGTGGCTGAATGACACAGCCTGGAGGTGGCGGCAGTATGAGTAGACAATATGGTGGCTGAATGACACAGCCTGGAGTTGGCTGCAGCATGAGGAGACCATATAGTGGCCGAATGACACAGCCTGCAGTTGGTGGCAGCATGAGGAGACCATATAGTGGCTAAATGACACAGCCTGTAGTTGGTGGCAGCATGAGGAGACCATATAGTGGCCGAATGACACAGCCTGGAGTTGGCGGCAGCATGAGGAGACCATATAGTGGCTGAATGACACAGCATGGAGGTGGTGGCAGCATGAGGAGACCATTTAGTTGCTTAATGACAGCGTAAAGTTGGCGGCAGCATGAGGAGACAATATGGTGGCTGAATGACACAGCCTTGAGCTGGCATCAGCATGAAGAGAACATATAGTGGATGAATGTTGGGGTGTATATGTTGTGTTTTACTCTTTATTATGTGTTAGTGTAGTGTTTTTGGGGTACGTTAGCACTGGTGTGTTACGGTGAGTTTCCCGCCAGGAGTTTGCGCTGCGGCGAAAAATTTGCCGGAGCTCAAACTTGAAGCAAGAAACTTACTGTAAACCTGCTCGTGTGAATGTACCCTGTACGTTCACATGGGGGGGGGCAAAACCTCCAGCTGTTTCAAAACTACAACTCCCAGCATGTACTGACAGACCGTGCATGCTGGGAGTTGTAGTTTTGCAACAGCTGGAGACACACTGGTTGGAAAACCTTCAGTTAGGTTTTCTTATCTAACTCAATATTTTCCAACCAATGTGCCTCCAGCTGTTGCAAAACTACAACTCCCAGCATGTACTGATCACCAAAGGGCATGCTGGGAGATGTAGTTATGCAACAGCTGGAGGTATGCAACTACAACTCCCAGCCTGCCGAGACAGCTGCTGGGGCATGCAGGGATTTGCAGTTTTGCAACATCTGAAGGGCAACAGTTTTAGAGAACACTGCAAAGTGATCTCCAAACTGTGACCCTCCAGATGTTGCAAAACTACAAATACCAGCATGCCCGGACAGCAAACAGCTGTTTGGGCATGCTAGGAGTTGTAGTTTTGCAAGAGCTGGAGGGATACAGTTTAGAGACCACTAGATAGCGGTCTCAAACTGTAGCCCTCCAGCTGTTGCCAAACTACATATTCCAGCATGCCCAAACAGCTGTCTGGGCATGCTGGAAGTTGTAGTTTTGCTACAGTTAGAGACCACTATCTAGTGGTCTCAGACTGTACCCTCCAGATGTCGCTAGGCAACTCACCGGCTTCCGTAGGATCCAGCCGCACGACGTAGCCGCTCGCCGATCTCTGTCGCCGCCCGCCGATCTCCGTCGCCCGCAGCCTCCGGATCGGTAAGTGGATCTTCGGCGCCTCTCCCTGTCGGGTTACCCCATCCTGCCCACCTATTGTGGGTGGGCAGGACGGGGAAAACAAAAGTTAACCCCCCCGCCCCCGATCTGCTATTGGTGGTTGCGTCTAGACCACCAATAGCAGGGATAGGAGGGGTGTGCCACATCACTCCTATGCCTTCAGGGGGATTGTGGGTGTCATGGACACCCGCGATCCCCCTTCTATTCTGGGTCACCATAGACCCGTAATGACCCAGAATCGCGCAAATCGCAAGTGTGAATTCACTTGCGATTTGCCGCGATCGCCGACATGGGGGATCTGATGACCCCCCTGGGCCTTTGAACGGGATGCCTACTGAATGATTTCAGCAGGCATCCCGGTCCGATCCCTGCCCGGTGCGCGGCGGGGGCCGGAATTCTCCATGACGTACGCGTACGTCATGGGTCCTTAAGTACCAGGGTGTCATGACGTACGTGTACGTCAAGGGTCCTTAAGGGGAAAATGGCTTGGTCCTTAAGGGGTTAAAGAGGACTTATTGCCTCTCCAGACAGGCCTATTTTAATAAATACCTGTATTTCCCATTTTTTTATTATTATATTGTCTTACAACTCTGGGTTCTGCTGTTCCCTTGACTTTCTTTTTACTAGAAATATGGGACTAAATAGCCAACTGGGTGTTGCCAGTTAAAATCATGTTCCTACACTGCTTGAGATTATTAAATCAAAGTTAACATTGTCAGCCAGCGCAAGGTCATGCCCCCAACTGTAACAGCGAGTTGGTCTTTCAGTCATACATCTCTACCAAGGGCCCATTCACACTAAGCATTTTCTGAGCCTAATTCCATAACAGAAAAAAACATTGCAGCAACCTCCTATTGCTTTCAATGGGATTCTGCTACACCACTCACACTATAATGTTTCTCAGTGGAAATTACGGATCCCAGGCTCGGCCAAAAAAAAAAAAATGAACAAGAATGTTCTGGAAATTGCAGTCTTTGGAGACGGGTGGAGATAAAAGTGAATGTAATATACAAAGACCGCAAGTAGATTATATATTATATATAAAGAAGTTAAGTATACCTATATATGGTGGTAATGAGGAGTAGATGATCCTTATAGTTGCCCAATAGTGGTATTTGGTTGCTTTTCCTATAAATAAAGTTGAAAGGGCGGCACTACAAGTCAAAGAATGCCCATTAGTAATGAATGTTTCTGAAAAGATGGTATAATGGTATGTAAAGATATATATGGGGTATAGGGTTTGTACATATCCCTGTATTGACCTGTAGTGAGGACTGGTTAGATCTTAGCACTATTAGTAGAGTGGTATGTGATTAGCGGTAGCGGCAACGGCCCTGTAAATCAAGAGATACCTATTAGTGGTGCACACTTTTGGCACTATACGTGCAAGAGTGCCCGCTAGTTGTTTGCATGAACACACCTAGCCTGCACAGTGTTGCCTATAGGTGGCTTCTTGTTTTGTTTGTACTTGCGGTTTTGATGCGTTTCTGCAGCGGTTTTTTCGTTCCTGAATGCTTCTTGTGGAAAGTCCAGTTGGGGATAACGGGAGCACGCCCCGGCCGGTGGCGTCTCAACCGTATTCACCCTGCTTCGCGGTTAGCTTGATGGTTTCTAAGGTTTCAGATCCTGTCCTGTTAGTGACGTCACTACGGAATGTGAGAAGACTCAAAGTTCCTTCCAACAATAAGCAATATCAGCTTCCTTCGTCAGGGAATGGTAAGTTGATAGTCTTCTTGATCCTTATATAGATTGCGAATAGGGGAAAAAGGACTTTCCTGTAATAATACTATTAATAGCCGCTGTCTATTTTTGCTTGTTTTTATAACCTGATATGTGTAAAATGTGTAAATGCCTGATAGCCCTATATTTTTATTTTTATTGTTATTAAGTTTTAATGCGCAGATAATGAGTATTAATTTTCCAAAAAACCAAAGAGTTCAAATTCTGAGTTAAGGCCATGTGGCATTAAACTGTTCATATTATATATCCATCTAGATAGTTTTGCAATGTAATTCCCCCCCCGCGCCAGTCATGGTAAATTTTTTCAATAGCAAAAAAATTAGATCCTGTAATTTTTTGCTGATGTTTTTCCTTATAGTGGAGTGACAGGGGGTGCGATTCTACTCCTTTTTGAATGTTCTGTAGATGTTCTTTCATCCTGATCTGTAATTGTCGCTTTGTTCTCGCTATATATATTTTTCCATATATCACTCCTGAAGTTTTGCAGTGGATATGGCTTTTTATTTTGTAGTTTAATTTTTCCTTCTGGTTGGTGATTTTATATGTTGGATTCGTAGATTGCTGAGGTAATTGTCCCACTTTCTTTATAGTGGGTGCAATTTTGTTTCCCAAATTTTGAGCCTTCCTGTATATGAAAGAGGGGTATTTAGCGATATGTTCCCCTATGATTTTATCATTCCTTAGGAGGCTCCAGTGTTCTTTTTTATTATCTTTTGAAACAAATGGCTTTGTTTAATGTAGTTGGAAATTATTGGTATTTAGATTTTAGTATTATCTGCTTCCCTTTTCATTTTTGTTCTTCTTTTGTTCTTTCTAACTTATCAGAGTTTCTCTATCTATTTTTTCTATTTCTGTACAGGTTATTTTTACTGCTTCTCTATCATAGCCTTTGGTTGTGAATTTTTTCTCCAATTCTACCGCCTCCTTTCTGTATACTTCTATTTCAGTGCAGTTTCTGCGTAGTCTCATAAATTGGCTTCTTGGTATATTCTGCAGCCAGATGGGCAAGTGACAGCTTTCCATGTGTATAAAGCTATTGCTGTCCGTCGTTTTGGTAAGTCCTAAGAGTAACTGAGGAATTGCACAACGCAGAGATATAAGAAACAATGTTCCTGATTTTTTATTTCAAGTATTGCTAAATCTGATAGGTCAGGAGAGGCCACAGGTCCTTTATAAGGATTCATTTAGTATATATTTATCATTCTCTATTTACTAGGACATATTTGCATATGCTGTGCTATACTTGTTATAGTATCATGCATATGTTATTCATATATGAATACTAAAATAGTATTGGCATTTCGCAAGTTAGATTGGAGTGGTTCCAGAGAGCATTATCATTTATGCAGAACCTTAAACTGGTAAATACTGTATGACCTTAAAGTGGTAACTACATTTTAAATTCACTTCTCTGAATAAGTTTACCTCAGTTCCCAAAAATGTATTCATGAGATTATTGTGTATTCTTTATGGTTTATGCCAGGGCCCTTGGTATAAAGTTGTAGCATGGACCATCTGTTTGATCTGTTTTCACACTAGGATTTAGTAGTGCTAGAAATTGTGGCATGCAAATGGCAATTGCTCATAGAAAAGTAAAAACAGATTCACCAATCTCACAGTGTATCTCCTGATCCAGTTATTTGTACATCATCCGTCGTATCTTTACTTTCATGTTACATATGTTGTCAAGCAATTATTTTTATCTTGCATTAAAATCAATAAATGAACGACTACTCATATGAGCACCTCCAGCTTTATCAAATACATTATCTGTGCCCTATATTTCATATTACACCTTGTATTACTGTACTCATTACTTTACAATTTAAATAAGTGAAATACAAATGCATTTAAAGATTTAGAGGCCTAAGGCAAAAATAAAATGGATCCAGGAGCATAAATGCTTTACATTTCCTTTTAATATATACATTAAAGGGAACCAATCATCAGATTTTACCCTATATAACACTTGGCAAAGCGTTATATAGGGTAAAATCTTTATTTTCACCATTCCTGGGGGACGCCCCTGCCCTAGGGATGGTGAAGATATGAAGTTATCAACTAGTCACCGCCACCACCGTAAGTAGTCCCCTGGGCGGGGAACTCTTCTCACCTACTCCTGTTCTTCGACGGGGGCGACGCCCCCTCCGCTTGATTGACGGGCCGCGTCATCTCTCTGCTCCTTCTGTTCAGTGAGCGGAACAATGACGCTGCCCATCAATCAAGCGGAGGGGGCGTCGCTCCCGGCCGAAGAACGGGAGTAGGTGAGAAGAGCTCCCCGCCCAGGGGACTACTTATGGCGCCGGCGGTGACTGGTTTATAACTTCATATCTTCACCAACCCTTGGGGTAGGAGCGTCCCCCGGGGATGGTGAGGACAACAATTTTACCCTATATAATGATTTGCCAAGCATTATATAGGGTAAAATCTTATGATTGGTTCCCTTTAAAATAATATATTCTTTAAAAGGGGCAGTCCCATCTCAACTGACATAGTTTAACTTTTAGGGTGCATAAATATTTTTAAGAATACATTCATTTAGCAAATTTGCCTCCTTCTACCGATGTTCTTGCTCCTTTCTTCCTCTTGTTTGCAGCTTGTTGTCTAGGTTGCAGACCACCACTTTAATCTTGAAGAGATTATAGTGTTAAAGGGGTACTCTGATGAAAAACTTTTTTTTTTTTTTTAAATCAACTGGTGCCAGAAAGTTAAACAGATTTGTAAATTACTTCTATTAAAAAATCTTAATCCTTCCTGTACTTATTAGCTGATGAATACTACAGTGGAAATTCTTTTCCGTTTGAAACACAGAGCTGTATGCTGACATCATGAGCACAGTGCTCTTTGCTGACATCTCTGTCCATTTTAGGAACTGTCCAGAGTAAAAGGAAATCCCCATAACAAACATATGCTGTTCTGGACAGTTCCTAAAATGGACAGAGATGTCAGCAGAGAGTAATGTTCTCATGATGTCAGCAGACAGCTCTGTTTCAAAAAGAAAATAATTTCCACTGCAGTATTCAGCAGCTAATAAGTACAGTAAGGATTAAGATTTTTTAATAAAAGTATTTTACAAATCTGTTTAACTTTCTGGTACCAGTTGATTTAAAAAAAAAAATTCATTCTTGACCATGTTAGCCTAATAAATGCCTTGCAAATTATCTTAGTGAGTGAGTGCCACAAGTTAGTCATTCCTCTGTGGAGGATCACTGGCATTTATGTTGTTCATGTCCTTGAATGAGTTTCTTTGAAGTGCTCTGGTTTTCTTCAATAGTCAACTGACTTAACTGGTGAATTGTCTTTTTATAAAATAGCCCTATTGTATATAAGATTGACAAAATATATGGTAAGCAATAAGTAAAACAGGTTACCAACTGATTTACTTTTGTGTACCTCACTTGATTCAGCTACAGTTTATAAATCATGGAAATGTAATAAATGAGTAATATAAACCTCATATAGTAATAAAGATAAAGCTATAGGGAAGCCCAATGCCACTCAAGTTCTAGAAATTAAAGGGGCCCCCCCAGTTTGCACAAAAAAGGTCTAAGCTAAGACTTGACATCCTGCACGGTTCCAGGCTTCTTACAGACATACACTTACCTACAGTCTATAAGAGTTTTGTAACAGGGCAAGATTCATTGCTCAGTCACAGATTTTAACTGTATACGCATTTTTTATACCAGGTTAATCCTCAGTGCTATCCTACTAGGAGGCTGTTCACATCACAATTTAACCTTATACTTTGCATATAAAAAAAATGTGTCCAACACATACCGTGGTGTACTGGCAGTGGTATATTTTACCATAGGCGTGCGCACAGGGTGTGCCGGGTGTGCCCAGGCACACCCTAATCACCGCGGCCGTGGAGCAAAAGGGGCAGCTGCCCCGGGCCCTGTAATTCCTGGGGGCCCAAAAGCAGCTCGCCCCTTTTGCCCCATGGGCCCGTATTGTGCCGCACGCTACCTTTTTATGTTCGCCGCCGTCATCGTCACTCATCCCCAGGCAGCCAGTACCGCAATGGCTGTCTGGGAGATGGTCACGTGACGTGACGTACGACGTCACGGGCGGCATCATAGAGAGGAGCAGAGAGAGTCTCCCGCTCCTCTCAGTCCCCACACGGATGCTTCCAGGATCCAGGCCGCAGCAGGGGACCCACCGCCGGATATGTGAGTATGTATAATATGTGTGTGTGGGGGGTATTTATTATATAGTGTGTGTGTGTGTGTGGTGGGTGGGGGGGATTTATTATATAGTGTGGGGGGGATTTATTATATAATGTGAGGGGGGATTTATTATATAATGTGAGGGGGGATTTATTATATAGTGTGGGGTGGGGGGATTTATTATATAATGTGAGGGGGGATTTATTATATAATGTGAGGGGGGATTTATTATATAGTGTGGGGTGGGGGGGATTTATTATATAATGTGAGGGGGGATTTATTATATAGTGTGGGGGGGGATTTATTATATAGTGTGGGGTGGGGGGATTTATTATATAATGTGAGGGGGGATTTATTATATAATGTGAGGGGGGATTTATTATATAGTGTGGGGTGGGGGGGATTTATTATATAATGTGAGGGGGGATTTATTATATAGTGTGGGGGGGATTTATTATATAGTGTGGGGTGGGGGGATTTATTATATAATATGAGGGGGGATTTATTATATAATGTGAGGAGGGATTTATTATATAGTGTGGGGTGGGGGGATTTATTATATAATGTGAGGGGGGATTTAATATATAGTGTGGGGGGGGATTTATTATATAATGTGAGGGGGGATTTAAAATATAATGTGGGGTGGGGGGGATTTATTATATAATGTGGGGGGGGATTTATTATATAATGTGAGGGGGGATTTATTATATAGTGTGGGGTGGGGGGGCATTTATTATATAATGTGAGGGGGGATTTATTATATAATGTGAGGAGGGATTTATTATATAGTGTGGGGTGGGGGGATTTATTATATAATGTGAGGGGGGATTTAATATATAGTGTGGGGGGGGGATTTAATATATAATGTGGGGTGGGGGGATTTATTATATAATGTGGGGGGGGGATTTATTATATAATGTGAGGGGGGATTTATTATATAGTGTGGGGTGGGGGGGGGATTTATTATATAATGTGAGGGGGGATTTATTATATAGTGTGGGGTGGGGGGGATTTATTATATAATGTGAGGGGGGATTTAATATATAGTGTGGGGGGGGATTTATTATATAATTTGAGGGGGGATTTAATATATAATGTGGGGTGGGGGGATTTATTATATAATGTGAGGGGGGATTCATTATATAATGTGAGGAGGGATTTATTATATAGTGTGGGGTGGGGGGGATTTATTATATAATGTGAGGGGGAATTTATTATATAGTGTGGGGTGGGGGGATTTATTATATAATGTGAGGGGGGATTTAATATATAGTGTGGGGGGGATTTAATATATACTGTGAGGGGGGATTTAATATATAATGTGGGGTGGGGGGATTTATTATGTAATGTGAGGGGGGATTTATTATATAGTGTGGGGGTGGGGGGGATTTATTATATAATGTGGGGGGGGATTTATTATATAATGTGAGGGGGGATTTATTATATAGTGTGGGGTGGGGGGGATTTATTATATAGTGTGGGGTGGGGGGGATTTATTATATAATGTGAGGGGGGATTTAATATATAGTGTGGGGGGGATTTATTATATAATGTGAGGGGGGATTTAATATATAATATGGGGTGGGGGGATTTATTATATAATGTGAGGGGGGATTTATTATATAGTGTGGGGTGGGGGGGATTTATTATATAATGTGAGGGGGGATTTATTATATAGTGTGGGGTGGGGGGATTTATTATATAATGTGAGGGGGGATTTAATATATAGTGTGGGGGGGATTTATTATATACTGTGAGGGGGGATTTAATATATAATGTGGGGTGGGGGGATTTATTATGTAATGTGAGGGGGGATTTATTATATAGTGTGGGGGTGGGGGGATTTATTATATAATGTGGGGGGGGATTTATTATATAATGTGAGGGGGGATTTATTATATAGTGTGGGGTGGGGGGGATTTATTATATAGTGTGGGGTGGGGGGGATTTATTATATAATGTGAGGGGGGATTTAATATATAGTGTGGGGGGGATTTATTATATAATGTGAGGGGGGATTTAATATATAATATGGGGTGGGGGGATTTATTATATAATGTGAGGGGGGATTTATTATATAGTGTGGGGGTGGGGGGATTTATTATATAGTGTGAGGGGGGATTTATTATATAATGTGAGGGAGGATTTATTATATAGTGTGAGGGGGATTTATTATATAGTGTGGGGGGTGGGGGGATTTATTATATAATGTAAGGGGGGATTTATTATATAATGTGAGGGGGGATTTATTATATAGTGTGGGGGGGATTTATTATATAATGTGAGGGGGGATTTATTATATAGTGTGGGGGGATTTATTATATAGTGTGGGGGGGGATTTATTATATAGTGTGGGGGGGATTTATTATATAGTGTGGGGGGGATTTATTATATAGTGTGGGGGGGATTTATTATATAGTGTGGGGGGGGATTTATTATATAGTGTGGGGGTGGGGGGATTTATTATATAATGTGAGGGGGGATTTATTATATAATGTGAGGGGGGATTTATTATATAGTGTGAGGGGGGATTTATTATATAGTGTGGGGGGGATTTATTATATAGTGTGGGGGGGATTTATTATATAATTTGAAGGGGGATTTATTATATAGTGTGGGGGGATTTATTATATAGTGTGGGGGGGATTTATTATATAATGTGAGGGGGGATTTATTATATAGTGTGGGGGGGATTTATTATATAATGTGAGGGGGGATTTATTATATAGTGTGAGGGGGGATTTATTATATAGTGTGGGGTGGGGGGGATTTATTATATAGTGTGGGGGGGATTTATTATATAATTTGAAGGGGGATTTATTATATAGTGTGGGGGGGATTTATTATATAGTGTGGGGGGGGATTTATTATATAATGTGAGGGGGGATTTATTATATAGTGTGGGGGGGATTTATTATATAATGTGAGGGGGGATTTATTATATAATGTGAGAAGGGAGGAAATTATACATGTGAGGGGAGGATAATAATGATTATTATAATCCTCCCCTCACATATATGTAACATCTCTCCCTCACATGTATAATCTGATAATCCCCTCCTCACATTGATTATCCCCTCACATATATAACATCATAATCAGATTATATGTGAGGGGATTATCAGATTATACATGTGAGGGGGAGATGTTACATATATGTGAGGGGAGGATTATAATAATCATTATTATCCTCCCCTCACATGCATAATCTGATAATCCCCTCCCCCGTACGTATCCTGTACTGATCCTGAGTTATATCCTGTATTATACTCCAGAGCTGTACTCACTATTCTGCTGGTGAGGTCACTGTGTACATACATTACTTATCCTGTACTGATCCTGAGTTATATCCTGTAGATCTTTTATTAAAAAATATAAAACATTACAAAAAGAACGAACATCACCATAACAATAATACAAACAACATACACCTGTATAATATATACAAAAATGAGTCCATATTAGTCCAAAAATGTCCATCCAAGTATCTTCTGGTCCAGCCTCATTCTCACCAAACACACCGCTATAATAACAACAACTACTAAACACTCTACAATAATAATAATACTTACAGTAATAATAATAACAACAATAATAACTAAAAACTGGTCCGGTTGCATTTCCCCACCCAAAATAATAAATATGTGTCAAACCACCAACAAACACCGCAAACAGAAAAAACGAATATACAATGTTTTTTTATATTTTTGGCCCTGAGCTGGTCCCGCATCCCATGCCCCCAGTACATGATAACAGACGTCCATGAACCAGTCCAGGATTTTTTTTTTTTTTAAACAAAAAGTCCCACACAGAATCCCCCTTCCCCCCATCTACCCACCACCCAACCTAGCACTAAACCCCAACACAACCCCTAGAAAAAAAATACAATATATATACATATATACACATATACATAAATGTACAAACAAAACAAATATATACAAAATAATACAAACCAAACAACAAACATCAATAAGGCTTTTCAATCACACAAACCCCTAAAGCTCAAGTTCAGTGCCTGCAAGCCCTATATCACCATATATCTACAGCACAAAACAAAAAGACTAATGTGCCAGCATCAGCCCACCACCAGGGGGAGACAACAGGCTAAGGCACTTTAAAGGCAGAGCCCCTCCACAGACGAGAGGCCCTGCCAGCACCCAGCCTCTCGTACTCCAGAGAACGCACCTTCACCAGGTCACCAAGAATGTTCCTAACCACCTCACCCACAGGGAGGATTTTACGCTGCGTCGACACTAAACACCGTGCGTTCCACGTGTAATACCTGACCACTGAGCTGACTAGGAATAAAGTGCACCGGTCCCAGCCTCCAAGGTTTCTGAATGCCCCATAGGCCCATTCCGCATAGGAGAGACTGGCCAGCCGAGGCCAACCAATGGAAGCGCCCACCCTGTTGTAAACCTCTTTGTTAAAGGGACAATGAAGCAGAAAATGCTCCATGCTTTCCAGCATGCCTCCACACTCTTCGCGGGGACATCCCCGGTCATCAGAGCTCCTGCACTTCAGATTGTCCCTCACACACAGTTTCCCATGGAAGCAGCGCCAAGTCAAGTCCGAAAACTTCAAGGGGATCCTGATAGAATTCAAAAGCTCTAAACCCACCTCCAGATCCCGACTTGGGCAGTCCTTGAGTGCCAATGGCCTCTGGAAATGAGAAGACAGGACCCTCTTGTCAACGAATTTCCTCGACAGAGTCCTAATCTCCCACATCCCCAGACCCCACCGACGAATAACCTTCAGAACCGGGGTAGCATAAGCCGGGAGATGCCCGTGTGGTGTGCGAAGATCCTTCACTTGCCCTCCTGTCTCCCATTCCTGGAAGAAAGGCCGAAACCATCCCCTACAGGAGGATACCCACGGAGGAGCCCTCTCTGACCAGAGGTTTGCTATATTGGTCTTAAGAAAGGTATTCACTAGGAACACCACAGGGTTGACCATACACAACCCCCCTAGTCTCCTCGTACGGTAAGTAACCTCCCTCTTCACTAGGTTCAGTCTATTCTCCCATAACATTTGGAAGAACACACTGTAGACCCGGGTCCAAAGAGGTTCTGGCAACATGCATACACTGCCCAGATATATCAGCAAAGGGAGCAGGAAAGTTTTCATCAGGTTAACCCTTTCCCGGAGGGTCAAAGACCAACCCTTCCACTGATCTACCTTCTGAGCGGCGATCTTAAGCCTGCTGTCCCAGTTTTGTTTGGGGTAATCCCCTTGACCAAATTCGATGCCGAGGACTTTTGCGGATTCCTGGGGCTCTGGAAGGGCGTCCGGGAGATCAAAATCAGGATCTCCCCCTCCCAGCCAGAGACTCTCACACTTATCCTGATTGATCTTAGACCCGGATGCCTCCGAGTAGCGGTCCACCTCTGACATCACCCATCTGCCCTCCTCTTGTGAGGAGACAAACACGGTGACATCATCAGCGTACGCTACCGCCCTCAGAGCCGAATCCGGCACCGCCAGGTCCATTCTCACCCCCGCCAACGGTCCACAATCAATCCCTCTAAGGAAAGGATCGATTGCAAACACGTACAGCAAAGGGCTCAAAGGACAAACCTGACGGACACCAGACCCAACCTCAAAAGAGCGGCCAATCCAACCATTCACAAGCGGGAAACTCTCTGCCCCTACATACAAGGTCTTAAGCCAATCAACAAACCCCCCTGGCAGGCCATACCTCAGAAGGACAGACCAGAGGTACTCATGGTTAACCCGATCAAATGCTTTTGCCTGATCCAAGGAAAGCAAGTACCCCTTCCAGTGGCCAGCCCTACCCTGCTCCACAGCCTCTCGGACACTGAGCACAGCACTGAATGTACTGCGGCCCGGAACAGAGCAATGCTGAGCCCCCGAAAGGAGCCGGGGTGCAAACTCCACCAGCCGGTTAAACAGCACTTTTGCCAGAATCTTTCTGTCCGCATTGAGAAGTGCTATGGGACGCCAATTCTCAATGTGGGACTCGGATGTTAAGCCATCCGGACCGGGTGACTTCTTGAGGGCAAGCCCATCAATAACCATTGTGACTTCCTCTTCCCGGATCATCTCTGTCAAAACGTCAAGAGAGGGGTCTACTCCTGGTTCAGGGACGGTTTCAGCCAAGAAAGCTGACACCTTATCTCGATCTAGATCCTTCCTTCCCAAGAGGTGCGAGTAGAAGGATCTGATGACCTCCAGGATCCCTGATCTGGACCTTTTCAAGGATCCCGTACTATCAATCAGTCCTGAGACTACTTTACTATTCACTGACATCTTGCAGTTTCTGTAAGGGTCGGGCGAACGGTACTTCCCGTAATCCCTCTCAAAAACCAAAGATGCGTGCCTATCGTACTGGCACTTCATCAGCAAGGACTTCACTCTGGAGATATCATCACGACTACCTCCAGTCGAGACAAGGTTCTCAAGTTTCTTCCTCAGGCCCTGGTACAAGCGGTACCTGTTTAGGCTTCTGAGGCCCGAGAGCTGGCGGAAGAATCTCGCAACCCTTTCCTTGAAGATCTCCCACCACTCTGACTTACTGCTACAAAGGCCCAGCAATGGTACCTGGCTCTAAAGAAAATCCTCAAAGGACTGTCTTATCTCCGCTTCTTCCAAGAGAGACGAATTCAGCTTCCAATAGCCTCTGCCCATCCGGGGGGTCTCTGTAACATTCAGAGAAAACAAAATTAAACAGTGATCGGAGAACTCCACCTCAACAACAGACACTGCTGAAGAGACGGCTTCCTCCTTTAAATAAAACCTGTCTATCCTAGACCTACAACTTCCCCTATGATAGGTGAATCCCGCGTGGCCTAGGGTGTGCCGGATGTGGACATCCACCAGGCGAGCCTCACTCGCTATGCTATTAAGGGCGACGCTATCATAAGTCAGCTTGTCTCTGGCACCTCCCCTGTCTTGGGGCCTCGTGACAGCATTAAAGTCCCCTCCAAAGACCACCTGCCGACTTGTAAAAAGATAGGGCTTGATCCTCATAAAGAGGCACTTCCGGTCCCACTTAGAAATGGGGAGGTGCCTGATCTTAGATGTCCTCATGAGGGGACAAGAACTTCGCCTTATTAACATCTACGGCCCACAGTCTAACTCGATAACCCGTCGGCATTCTACCGCTGCGGTAAAAAGGACCGCCACTCCGCTATACGGCTCGGCCCCAAGAGACCAGTAGGAGGGCCCATTCCTCCACTCTCTTTTAGCCTTGTAGATAGATGACATGTCTGTTAGCCTGGTCTCCTGCAAAAATAAAATATCAGCATTAATATGGGCAAAAAAATCATAGGCAGCAAATCGAGCCGTATCTGACTTAATGCTGGCGACATTAATGGACGCCAGCGTCAACGGAGAGGGTGCCGCCATCAAGGGTGATTGAGTTAAACAGCTTTCTTTTTCCCACTCCCCTTCTCACCCTCCACATCAGAAGAACTCTTCACCCTCTTCAGAGAAATAGAAGTGTCCATCTCACCAGACGTCGTTTTACTTTCCTCGTCTCCGGATTTCAGGCCAGTCCCTTCCCCCGAGGACATAACCTCCCCAGGGGAAGAGGACTCGGCGCCCCCTGGAAGCCCCTCTGCCACCTCCCCCTCATCCTCCCCCTCCGAAGAAGAGGAGGAGACGTCCCTGAGGGGTCGGAATCGATTGGAAAGGCCAACCAGAGGGCAGTCAGTTTTGCCTTCCTGTGGCACCTGGACCAGGGTGGGAGAAGATCTTAAATCTCCCTTTTTTTTCCTACTTGTACCCCGCTTTCGTGTCTCCTTCTGCCATCCCCCATCATCCTCCTCCACGCTATCTGAGGAGATGGCACCTTCCTCATTCTGGATCCTCCTGACCTCCTCATTCAGCTCGCCATCCCTCAGGGTCTCAGTAGCAAGGTTGGCCTCTGGGACAGAATGAGAGGTTGTCCCGGTAACCCAGGCTTTCCCCATCACCCTATCCCTTTGGCGTTTATCAAGACGTCTTAGTTGGGCTGGTGTCTTTTTCTTGCTGTTCCTCACTGACCCCTCAGTTCCTCCACCCCTGCTAGTCCCCTCCCCAGCAGATTCTGGCTCGTGATCTTCACCCGCTGGGGACAAGACTGCATTAGCGAAAGAACGAGGACAACGACTGAATGGGTGACCTAAGTCACCACACAGGTGACACCTAATCTCTGCACAAGATGCGGCAAGATGGCCTACACCCCCACACAAGGCACATTTCTGCACCGTACAGTTTGCACTGAAGTGTGTGGGGTCACCACATCTGTGACAGAGCTTCGGCTGACCCCGGTAGAAAATCTGGATACGATCCCTACCGAGAAAGGCAGAGGATGGAATATGGGTAACTGTATTTCCTGAACGTTTAAGTTTTACCAAAAACGTCCAGGCTCCTGACCAGATGCCAAACTCGTCCCTGTTCTTCTGCGGGACCCCCATTACCTCGCCATACCGTCCTAACCAGGTGATGATGTCAACACAAGAGAGTGATTCGTTACGGGTCAAAACGGTCACTCTCTTGATTTCGTTTTGGCGAGACAATGCCTGTATGGCAAAGTCTCGCCAGCCGGGCTCATTCTTTACCAATTCATAATTCAACCAGAAAAGCTCAAGCCCCTCTGGCCGAACAAAACTGATATCGAATTCAGGAGTACCGTAGGGATGTATCAAGGCGAAGATATCAACTGCCTTGAAGCCCATCTTTAGCAAGAGCTCAACCACTTTCGTCCTTGAAGGACACATATCTTCGCCCTGCCACCGAAGACGGACTACATTCCTACGGTTACTACCTGCCCCTGCTGTTGGGAGGGACCACACACTATCGCCCCCTCTTTCCTCTCGGAAGGCAAAGAGACCGTGTCTCTCTATCCAGAAGGACAGATCAACTGCTCTACCCTCTACATTAATCGACCTTTCCCCCTTTTTCAGAGCTTCCAGGAGACGTCGCTGCAATAAACCGTCCCTAGAGTCAGGAGACGAGGAAAGTATTCTACTTCCCCCAGCAGTGACATTGGCATAACTCCTATGGTCTGTCACCACTGGGGGGGCAACCGGACCAGACCTTGCACCTACACCACTGCCGATGACAACATCCCCACCACCCCCAATGACAACATTAGCACCAACTCCAATAACATGGTCACCACCTCCCCCAAAAACACCTTCCCCAGTAACATCAATCTCCATCCTCTCCCCAGTCATACATCCCCCAACCCCATTTACCCCATCACTCACACTGGCTGGACCAGCAACAGGTAAACCGGCAAATGATGATGATGATGGTGATGTTGATACATTTTCAGTCCGTTTTGCCTCGGCATCACGGGGCACTAGAGCTGGGACAACCTCCGCTGGCCCTTTAAGGGACCGGGCAGCATGCTTACCCAGTCTAGAGGAGGCCCCAGCCCTGTTCTTATTAGTGCCCTCCGCCTCATCAGCAATTTCTCCAGTCTTATCAGGGCGCCGCTGATCAATGGGATCAGCGGCGCCAATACAAAATAAGATTTGTTCTTTTCTTTTGGGAGCGTCTGCTACATCTGTAGTCACCGCGACTACCTCCGGCACTGAGTCACCCCCCCCTCCCACAGGGGAGCGAACTACAGCCCCGGAGTCTGCCTCTATGCCCACTGCTGGGCTGCCCTCACTGTCCGGCCTTGCAGCCAGTGCCTTATCTACTCCATCCCTGCTACTGCAAACAGGCATGGAGTTTTGCGCCCTTTTAGTACCTGTACTCTCCCCGCTCCTTTGCACCGAGTCCACCACAGAACACGGGCTGGGCTGGGTAACGGGGCTTGCACAATGAGCTGACCCTGCGGCCGACTCGGGGTTTACAGGGAGGGGGGTGTAGATGTAACTCACCACTTCTTGCTGCTTTGGCTTGGTCTTCTTTTTCTTACCCCCAGGTGCCTCATCTGGCAGCTCATCTCCGAACACCAGATTCTGAGGACACACTGGGGATTCCAGCATACGTATCTGGGCCATAAGCGCCCCTCCCTGGTAGCTGTTGTCACTGTCTTCCCCTGAGTCGGCAGGTGATTCTTCTGGCTGCTGTGCAGGGGGCCCACTGTACGGGGCCTGCTGCTGTTGCGACAGGCCACCAGGTGGATCTGGCTGTTGTTCTCCCTCTATCTCCTCCTCATCATCCACCTGGCTCTCAGGTTGCAGCCCCATCAACCTTCTCTGTTTCTTTTCATCCATATCTCTGAAACGCTCTTGATTTTTCAGCTTTTCTTTAAGTGGTCCACTCATCTCCAGCAATTCCTCCTTTCTTTCCTCCAAAGCATTTATTTCAGCCATCAGACCTTTTATCTGTGCCTGGACTTCAGGCTTCTTCTTCTTTGGGGTAACCTCCAGCCTAGAACGGACATGGCGAAGTTCCTCCTGAAGCCTCCTTACAGCTTTGCTGGCGTCTTCATACTCACGGACGTGACTTACGACCCGGGTAGTATAGGTGGAAATAGACTCCCGGGTCCTCAGCATTCCCCAGCCTTCCTCACTGAGGTCGGCTTCACCTCCGTGAGTACTCTGCCTTCCTCCAGATGACCTTGCCTTTCTGCTGGCAGCACCCAGCTTTCCCAAATTGGGATCCTCGTTTCCAGAAACCTTTCGGCCTCTTGCCTCTGTGGGGGGTGTTGGAGTGACATTGCTGCGACTCCGGGTGGATCGCCTAACCCCCAGATCTTCTGATGTACAGGCCGCTTGCTGGCCTCTCCTGCCTCCCTGCGGCCTACTCCGGGAGGCAGAAGCCTTGGCCTCGCCTCCCTCACTCATCCCTGGAAACCCACTCCCTCCCTGGGGAGGAGAAAGCAGGT
This sequence comes from Hyla sarda, assembly GCF_029499605.1. Classification (NCBI taxonomy): domain Eukaryota; kingdom Metazoa; phylum Chordata; class Amphibia; order Anura; family Hylidae; genus Hyla; species Hyla sarda. The sequence continues at coordinate 116,494,864 of NC_079190.1, read as the reverse complement.
CCCAGGTGGAACAGGTGGTAATTCCCTGGAGCTCAGGAGGCACAGCAGACACCACCACACAGCTGAAGCAGAACCACACCCACAACTGATTGGCTCCCACTCCAGAGCTGTACTCAGTATTCTGCTGGTGAGGTCACTGTGTACATACATTACATTACTGATCCTGTACTGATCCCGAGTGTGTGTGGGATGGGGGTGGGGGACCGGGGGGACCAAAAAAAAAAATAGCTTGCCCAGGGTCCAATCAAAATTAAAGACGGCCCTGTCCATTATACATACACTGTACAGCAATCATACATCCATTATACATGCACTGTACAGCAATCATACATCCATTATACATACACTGTACAGCAATCATACATCCATTATACATACACTGTACAGCAATCATACATCCATTATACATACACTGTACAGCAAGCATACCTCCATTATACATACACTGTACAGCAAGCATACCTCCATTATACATACACTGTACAGCAAGCATACCTCCATTATACATACACTGTACAGCAATCATACCTCCATTATACATACACTGTACAGTAATCATACCTCCATTATACATACACTGTACAGTAATCATACCTCCATTATACATACACTGTACAGCAATCATACCTCCATTATACATACACTGTACAGCAATCATACCTCCATTATACATACACTGTACAGCAATCATACATTCATTATACATACACTGTACAGCAATCATACCTCCATTATACATACACTGTACAGCAATCATACATCCATTATACATACACTGTACAGCAATCATACCACCATTATACATACACTGTACAGCAAGCATACCTCCATTATACTTACACTGTACAGCAATCATACCTCCATTATACATACACTGTACAGCAAGCATACCACCATTATACATACACTGTACAGCAAGCATACCACCATTATACATACACTGTACAGCAATCATACATCCATTATACATACACTGTACAGCAATCATACCACCATTATACATACACTGTACAGCAAGCATACCACCATTATACATACACTGTACAGCAAGCATACCACCATTATACATATACTGTACAGAAATCATACCGCCATTATACATACACTGTACAGCAATCATACATCCATTATACATACACTGTACAGCAATCATACATCCATTATACATACACTGTACAGCAATCATACCTCCATTATACATACACTGTACAGCAATCATACCTCCATTATACATTCACTGTACAGCAATCATACCGCCATTATACATACACTGTACAGCAATCATACATCCATTATACATACACTGTACAGCAATCATACCGCCATTATACATACACTGTACAGCAATCATACCGCCATTATACATACACTGTACAGCAATCATACCTCCATTATACATACACTGTACAGCAATCATACATCCATTATACATACACTGTACAGCAATCATACCTCCATTATACATACACTGTACAGCAATCATACCGCCATTATACATACACTGTACAGCAATCATACCTCCATTATACATACACTGTACAGCAAGCATACCGCCATTATACATACACTGTACAGCAATCATACCTCCATTATACATACACTGTACAGCAATCATACCTCCATTATACATACACTGTCTGTGACTGTACAGCAATCATACATCCAATCCATTATTAATGGATTGGATGTATGATTGCTGTACAGTCACGGTGTATGTATAATGGCGGTATGATTGCTGTACAGTGTATGTATAATGGAGCCTCCAATCCAAAAAAAAGTTTTAATAAAGTTTTTCATTTTGTTTGTATTGATATTTATGAGTGTAGGTATGTTTATGTATGTGTGCATGCAAGCAAGAGTGTGTGTGTATATATATCACACACACGCGTGCGCTGCGTGAGTTTGTGCTTTAGGGTGCACACCCTAATGCAATAGGCTGCGCACGCCTATGTATTTTACTTTAATGGCCTAAATGAAGTCAACCAGTGACAAAGTTTTTTTTCCATTTCCTTCATTTATAGTTTACTTTGCAGCACTGTTAAGTACAGCAGACCGCACTTTTGAGTCACACTAAGTAAACATACACAGTAAAAGTTTGAATCACCCCCTTTTCCCATTAAATGTGGTATGGGGTGTGATGCAAAGGGCAGGTGAAATTACCCTAGGGGTAGATGGCATTAACCCCTTGTATTCATGACGCCAGGGTGTGGTTTATCCTCAATACCACCCGAAGGTATACTGCTAGATCCTGGGCTAGGCACGGGGGCAATAATGACTCCGACGCCAAGTTACATACAACAATAGCTTTACTGAGGTTAGACAGGTGGAAAAGTCTATACTGTTCAGCCAGGCCCACGGAGGTGACCAGTGACTCAGAGACCTTAAGGGCTTGCTGGGACTGACTTTACTTGACTAATGACTGACATGACTGAGACTGTGGCTTACTTGTAGCTGCTTGTGGCTGCAGACGGGACTTGAGGCCTCCTATGACTCTGGACATTCTCTAAGACTCAACTTGACCTCAGCAAAGACTTGTAAGGAAAAGAGAGAGAGAGCTAGCTTCACCCAGGGCTTATATGGGCAGACTAGCAGGGAGCCCATAGGTCACCCCTCCCCTGGGGTCACCTGGTCACTGGTACCTCCTAGGTAACAATCACATGACCTGTCACATGGTAAACAGTCTTATCCCCTTAACGATGAAGGACGTAAATGTACGTCCTGGTGAGGTGGTACTTAACGCACCAGGACGTACATTTACATCCTAAGCATAACCGCGGGCATCGGAGCGATGCCCGGATCATGCGCGGCAGGTCCCAGCTGTTGATCGCAGCCAGGGACCCGCCGGTAATGGCGAACACCCGCGATCCTGCGGATGTCCGCCATTAACCCCTCAGATGCTGTGATCAATACAGATCACGGCATCTGCATCATCACGGTCATTTAAATGGATGATCGCATTGCCCGCAGCGCTGCCACGGTGATCCGATCATCCAGCACGGCAGACGGAGGTCCCCTCACCTGGCTCCTCTGCCTTCCGGGAGTCTTCTGCTCTGATCTGCCTTCCCGCAGACCAGAGCAGAAGATGACCGATAACCCTGATCAGATAACCCTGATACATAGCACTGAACAGGATTAGCAATCAAATGATTGCTAGAAATAGTCTCCTATGGGGACTATTAAAGTGTAAAAATAGAAGTAAAAAAAGTTAAAAAATTAAGTAAAAAATTTGAAAAAAAACCCTCCCCCAATAAAAACGTAAATTGTACCATTTTCCCTATTTCACCCCCAAAAAGCGTTAAAAAGATATTTTTCTTATACGGAAAAATGAAAAAGTTATGGGTCTTCAAAATAGGGGGATTTTAAACGTACTAATTTGGTTAAAAAGTTTGTGATTTTTTTTTTAAGCGCAACAGTAATATAAAAGTATGTTATCATGGGTATCATTTTAATTGTATTGACCCAAAGAATAAATAACACATGTCATTTTTATCATAAATTGTAAGACTTGAAAACGAAACCTTCCAAAATTAGCAAAATTGTGTTTTTCTTTATAATTGCCCCACGCAAATAGTATTTTTTTGGTTGCGCCATACATTTTATGGTAAAGTGAGTGATGGCATTACAACGGACAACTGGTCGCGCTAAAAACAAGCCCTCATACTAGTCTGTGGATGAAAACATAAAAGTTATGATTTTTTGAAGGCGAGGAGTAAAAATAAAATTGTCTGCGTCCTTAAGGCCCAAATGGGCTGAGTCCTTAAGCGGTTAAAGGGGTACTCCCGTGGGAAACTTTTTTATTTTTTATTTATTTAAATCAACTGGTGCCAGAAAGTTAAACAGATTTGTAAATTACTTCTATTAAAAAATCTTAATTCTTCCAGTACTTATTAGCTTATTAGCATCATCACAGGTCCTTCACCTCCAGCATCTAGCAGTCTGGGTCAGGGGAGGAGATGAAGGGAGGGTAAGAATATCTCAGTGGTCAGTCCTTCAGGACTTATGTAACAGGGAGGATATTCCTCCTCTAGAAAAAGCAAAGGAACGCTGTTCCTGTGGGTTTTTGCAGTACTCGAGCCCTGGTCAACAGGGTCCCTTTATTTAGTATTGTAAATAAAGAAGAGCGAGCCGAGCTGCAACTTTTTTGGGACTTTTTGTTCAGCTCCGCTCCCCTGCCACCCACCCGCATATACCACCCGCCAGCTAGCTATTGCAGAACTGCAACTCCCAGCATTCCCTTACAGTGAGGACATGCTGTGAGTTGTAGTTCCAATAGCTTGCAGGTGGATGGCCCGGGGTCCTTAATGTAACAACATGTAGGGGAAACCACAAGTTTTTTTAAAATTATTATTATTTAATTATTTATGCAAAATGTGTGGGGTTATCCATATTTTCATTCTCAGCCATATACCAACCAAGAAGAAACAGCCTGACGTTACCAGGGTGGTGAGGACCATTGTTACTGGTCCTCCCCAGCCTAAATAACGCCCGCCTTTTACCGCCTAGGCCCAGAAGCCCCATTTTTGAGGCTGCGGGCCTGTTGGCACCAGCTCTTCCCGGCACCCCTGTGGCAGTGGGTACCGGGTTAATAATTGGGGGTTAGCGCAAGCTGTTTTTGAGGCTAACGCTAAGCCCCGGCTTAGTAATGAACTCTGTCTAAAAGACAGCTTTCACTACTAAGCCTGTAAAGTAAATAATAAAAAAAATGTTTAAAAAAACTTTTATTCACACTCCCCTACAAGCCCTTGTTAGCCATTTTATTAATATTAAACAAAAAAAATGCTGGTCATCATAGTCCATCAAAACCAAAGTAGTCCTCTGCACACACAAATCTGAAATGAGAAGAAAAAAAAACCATGGGTTTATACATTTAGAGGGGAAAAAAGTTGTTTAAAAAAAATGTAATCATAGGCGTGCGCAGCCTATTGCATTAGGGTGTGCACCCTAAATCACAAACTCACGCAGCGCACGCGTGTGTGTGATATATATACACACACACTCTTGCTTGCATGCACACATACATAAACATACCTACACTCATAAATATCAATACAAACAAAATGAAAAACTTTATTAAAACTTTTTTTTGGATTGGAGGCTCCATTATACATACACTGTACAGCAATCATACCGCCATTATACATACACCGTGACTGTACAGCAATCATACATCCAATCCATTAATAATGGATTGGATGTATGATTGCTGTACAGTCACAGACAGTGTATGTATAATGGAGGTATGATTGCTGTACAGTGTATGTATAATGGAGGTATGATTGCTGTACAGTGTATGTATAATGGCGGTATGCTTGCTGTACAGTGTATGTATAATGGAGGTATGATTGCTGTACAGTGTATGTATAATGGCGGTATGATTGCTGTGCAGTGTATGTATAATGGAGGTATGATTGCTGTACAGTGTATGTATAATGGATGTATGATTGCTGTACAGTGTATGTATAATGGAGGTATGATTGCTGTACAGTGTATGTATAATGGCGGTATGATTGCTGTACAGTGTATGTATAATGGCGGTATGATTGCTGTACAGTGTATGTATAATGGATGTATGATTGCTGTACAGTGTATGTATAATGGCGGTATGATTGCTGTACAGTGTATGCATAATGGCGGTATGATTGCTGTACAGTGTATGTATAATGGCGGTATGATTGCTGTACAGTGTATGTATAATGGAGGTATGATTGCTGTACAGTGTATGTATAATGGAGGTATGATTGCTGTACAGTGTATGTATAATGGATGTATGATTGCTGTACAGTGTATGTATAATGGATGTATGATTGCTGTACAGTGTATGTATAATGGCGGTATGATTGCTGTACAGTATATGTATAATGGTGGTATGCTTGCTGTACAGTGTATGTATAATGGTGGTATGCTTGCTGTACAGTGTATGTATAATGGTGGTATGATTGCTGTACAGTGTATGTATAATGGATGTATGATTGCTGTACAGTGTATGTATAATGGTGGTATGCTTGCTGTACAGTGTATGTATAATGGTGGTATGCTTGCTGTACAGTGTATGTATAATGGAGGTATGATTGCTGTACAGTGTAAGTATAATGGAGGTATGCTTGCTGTACAGTGTATGTATAATGGTGGTATGATTGCTGTACAGTGTATGTATAATGGATGTATGATTGCTGTACAGTGTATGTATAATGGTGGTATGCTTGCTGTACAGTGTATGTATAATGGATGTATGATTGCTGTACAGTGTATGTATAATGGATGTATGATTGCTGTACAGTGTATGTATAATGGAGGTATGATTGCTGTACAGTGTATGTATAATGAATGTATGATTGCTGTACAGTGTATGTATAATGGAGGTATGATTGCTGTACAGTGTATGTATAATGGAGGTATGATTGCTGTACAGTGTATGTATAATGGAGGTATGATTGCTGTACAGTGTATGTATAATGGAGGTATGATTACTGTACAGTGTATGTATAATGGAGGTATGATTACTGTACAGTGTATGTATAATGGAGGTATGATTGCTGTACAGTGTATGTATAATGGAGGTATGCTTGCTGTACAGTGTATGTATAATGGAGGTATGCTTGCTGTACAGTGTATGTATAATGGAGGTATGCTTGCTGTACAGTGTATGTATAATGGATGTATGATTGCTGTACAGTGTATGTATAATGGATGTATGATTGCTGTACAGTGTATGTATAATGGATGTATGATTGCTGTACAGTGCATGTATAATGGATGTATGATTGCTGTACAGTGTATGTATAATGGACAGGGCCGTCTTTAATTTTGATTGGACCCTGGGCAAGCTATTTTTTTTTGGTCCCCCCGGTCCCCCACCCCCATCCCACACACACTCGGGATCAGTACAGGATCAGTAATGTAATGTATGTACACAGTGACCTCACCAGCAGAATAGTGAGTACAGCTCTGGAGTATAATACAGGATATAACTCAGGATCAGTACAGGATAAGTAATGTATGTACACAGTGACCTCACCAGCAGAATAGTGAGTACAGCTCTGGAGTATAATACAGGATATAACTCAGGATCAGTACAGGATAAGTAATGTATGTACACAGTGACCTCACCAGCAGAATAGTGAGTACAGCTCTGGAGTATAATACAGGATATAACTCAGGATCAGTACAGGATAAGTAATGTAATGTATGTACACAGTGACCTCACCAGCAGAATAGTGAGTGCAGCTCTGGAGTATAATACAGGATATAACTCAGGATCAGTACAGGATAAGTAATGTAATGTATGTACACAGTGACCTCACCAGCAGAATAGTGAGTACAGCTCTGGAGTGCTGACCAATTAGTTGCGGGTGTGGTCGTGCTTCAGCTGTGCTGTGTGTCTGCTGTGTCTCCTGAGCTCCAGGGATTTCCACCTGTTCCACCTGGGGCCTGCTTCCTCCTCCCCAGGGAGGGAGTGGGTTTCCAGGCATGAGTGAGGGAGGCGAGGCCCAGGCTTCTGCTCCTCAGAATAGGCCGCAGGGGAGCAGTAGAGGCCAGCAAGAGGCCGGAACATCGGAGGATTTGGGGGTGAGGCGTTCCACCAGGAGTCGCAGCAATGCTGCTCCAACTCCCCCCACAGAGGCGAAAAACTCCAAGGTGGGATCCTCCTTGGGAAAGCTGGGTGCTGCCAGTGGAAAGCTGGGTTCGTCCGGAAGAAGGCAGAGTACTCACGGAGGTGAAGCCGACCTCAGTGAGGAAGGCTGGGGAGTGCTGAGGACCCGGGAGTCTATTTCCACCTATACCTCCCGGGTAAAAAGTCACCTCCGTGAGTATGAAGACGCCTGTAAGGCCATCAGGAGGCTCCGAGAGGAACTGCGGTGTGCCCGTGCCAGAGCCAAGGTATCTCCTAAACGGAAAAAAACTGAGATCCAGTCAGAGATAAAAAGACTTATGGCTGACATGCAAGTTTTTGAGGAGAGGAGAGCAGCATTACTGGAGAAGAGTGGGCCATTTAAAGAAAAATTGGAAAATGAGGAGCGCTTCAGGGTGAAAGAAGAAGAAAAAAATAAAAGGTTGATGGGGCTGCAACCTGAGAGCCAGGTGGATGATGTGGAGGAGATGGAGGAAGAACAACAGCCAGATCCACCTGGTGGCCTGCGGCAACAGCAGCAGGCCCCGTACAGTGGGCCCCCTGCACAGCAGCCAGCATTATCACCTGCCGACTCAGGAGAGGACAGTGACAGCAGCTACCAGGGAGGGGCGCTAATGGCCCAGATCCGCATGCTGGAATCCCCAGTGTGTCCTCAGAACCTGGTGTTTGGAGATGAGCTCCCAAATGAGGCACCTGGGGGTAAGAAGAAAAAGACCAAGCCAAAGCAGCAAGAAGTGGTGAGTTACATCTACACCCCCCTCCCTGTATACCCTGAGTCGGCCGCAGGGTCAGCTCATTGTGCAAGCCCCGTTACCCAGCCCAGCCCGTGTTCTGTGGTGGACTCGGTGCAAAGGTGCGGGGAGAGTACAGATACTAAAAGGGCGCAGAGCTCCATGCCTGTTTGCAGTAGCAGGGATGGAGCAGAGAAGGCATCGGCCGCAAGGCCGTACAGTGAGGGCGGCTCAGCGGTGGGCATAGAGGCAGACTCCGGTGCTGTAGTTCGCTCCCCTGTGGGAGAGGGGGGTGACTCAGTGCCGGAGGTAGTAAAGGGCATAACGGACACTCCCAAAAGTGAAGAAAAACGTTTGTTTTGCATTGGTGCCGCTGATCCCATTGATCAGCGGCGCCATGAAAAGACTGGAGATGATGCTGATGAGGCGGAGGGCACTAATAAGAACAGGGCTGGGGCCTCCTCTAGACCGGGCAAGCATGCTGCCCGGTCCCATAAAGGGCCAGCGGAGGTTGTCCCAGCCCTAGTGCCCCGTGATGCTGAGGCCGGATTATCTGTTTCTGGTCCAGCCAGTGTGAATGAGAAGGTAAATGGGGGTACGGGGTGTATGACTGGGGAGCGGATGGAGGTTAATGTTATTGGAGAAGGTGATTTTGCTGTAATTGGGGGTGGTGATGGGACTACAGATGATGTTATTGGAAACAATGTTGTTGGGGGAAGTGCTAATGTTGTTATTGAGGGTGGTGGGGATGTTGTCATTAGAAGTGGTGTAGGTGTAGGGTCTGGTCCGGTTGCCCCCCCAGTGGTGACAGACCATAGGAGTTATGCCAATGTCACTGCTGGGGGAAGTAGAATACTTTCCTCGTCTCCTGACTCTAGGGACGGTTTATTGCAGCGACGTCTCCTGGAAGCTCTGAAAAAGGGGGAAAGGTCGATTAATGTAGAGGGTAGAGCAGTTGATCTGTCCTTCTGGATAGAGAGACACGGTCTCTCTGCCTTCCGAGAGGAAAGAGGGGGCGATACTGTGTGGTCCCTCCCAACAGCCGGGGCAGGTAGTAACCGTAGGAATGTGGTCCGTCTTCGGTGGCAGGGCGAAGATATGTGTCCTTCAAGGACCAAAGTGGTTGAGCTCTTGCTAAAGATGGGCTTCAAGGCAGTTGATATCTTTGCCTTGATACATCCCTACGGTGCTCCTGAATTCGATATCAGTTTTGTTCGGCCAGAGGGGCTTGAGCTTTTCTGGTCGAATTATGAATTGGTAAAGAATGAGCCCGGCTGGCGAGACTTTGCAGTACAGGCATTGTCTCGTCAAAACGAAATCAAGAGAGTGACCGTTTTGACCCGTAACGAATCACTCTCTTGTGTTGACATCATCACCTGGTTAGGACGGTATGGCGAGGTAATGGGGGTCCCGCAGAAGAACAGGGACGAGTTTGGCATCTGGTCAGGAGCCTGGACGTTTTTGGTAAAATTTAAGCGTTCAGGAAATACAGTTACCCATATTCCATCCTCTGCCTTTCTCGGCAGGGATCGTATCCAGATTTTCTACCGGGGTCAGCCGAAGCTCTGTCACAGATGTGGTGACCCCACACACTTCAGTGCAAACTGTACGGTGCAGAAATGTGCCTTGTGTGGGGGTGTAGGCCATCTTGCCGCATCTTGTGCAGAGATTAGGTGTCACCTGTGTGGTGACTTAGGTCACCCATTCAGTCGTTGCCCTCGTTCTTTCGCTAATGCGGTCTTGTCCCCAGCGGGTGAAGATCACGAGCCGGAATCTGCTGGGGAGGGGACTAGCAGGGGTGGAGGAACTGAGGGGTCAGTGAGGAACAGCAAGAGAAAGACACCAGCCCAACTAAGACGTCTTGATAAACGCCAAAGGGATAGGGTGATGGGGAAAGCCCGGGTTACTGGGACGACCTCTCATTCTGTTCCAGAGGCCAACCTTGCTGCTGAGACCCCAAGGGATGGCGAGCTGAATGAGGAGGTCAGGAGGATCCAGAATGAGGAAGGTGCCATCTCCTCAGATAGCGTGGAGGAGGATGATATGGGATGGCAGAAGGAGACACGAAAGCGGGGAACAAGTAAAAAAAAAAAAGGGAGATTTGAGATCTTCTCCCACCCTGGTCCAGGTGCCAAAGGAAGGCAAAACTGACTCCCCTCTGGTTGGCCTTTCCAATCGATTCCGACCCCTCAGGGACATCTCCTCCTCTTCTTCGGAAGGGGAGGATGAGGGGGAGGTGGCAGAGGGGCTTCCAGGGGGCGCCGAGTCCTCTTCCCCTGGGGAGGTTATGTCCTCGGGGGAAGGGACTGGCCTAGAATCCGGAGACGAGGAAAGTAAAACGACGTCTGGTGAGATGGACACTTCTATTTCTCTAAAGAGGGTGAAGAGTTCTTCTGATGTGGAGGGTGAGAAGGGGAGTGGGAAAAAGAAAGCTGTCTAACTCAATCACCCTTGATGGCGGCACCCTCTCCGTTGACTCTGGCATCCATTAATGTTGCCAGCATTAAGTCAGATACAGCTCGATTTGCGGCCTATGATTTTTTTGCCCATATTAATGCTGATATTTTATTTTTGCAGGAGACCAGGCTAACAGATATGTCATCTATCTACAAGGCTAAAAGAGAGTGGAGGAATGGGCCCTCCTACTGGTCTCTTGGGGCCGAGCCGTATAGCGGAGTGGCGGTCCTTTTTACCGCAGCGGTAGAATGCCGACGGGTTATCGAGTTAGAAATGGGGAGGTGCCTGATCTTAGATGTCCTCATGAGGGGACAAGAACTTCGCCTTATTAACATCTACGGCCCACAGTCTAAGTGGGACCGGAAGTGCCTCTTTATGAGGATCAAGCCCTATCTTTTTACAAGTCGGCAGGTGGTCTTTGGAGGGGACTTTAATGCTGTCACGCGGCCCCAAGACAGGGGAGGTGCCAGAGACAAGCTGACTTATGATAGCGTCGCCCTTAATAGCATAGCGAGTGAGGCTCGCCTGGTGGATGTCCACATCCGGCACACCCCAGGCCACGCGGGATTCACCTATCATAGGGGTAGTTGTAGGTCTAGGATAGACAGGTTTTATTTAAAGGAGGAAGCCGTCTCTTCAGCAGTGTCTGTTGTTGAGGTGGAGTTCTCCGATCACTGTTTAATTTTGTTTTCTCTGAATGTCACAGAGACCCCCCGGATGGGCAGAGGCTATTGGAAGCTGAATTCGTCTCTCTTGGAAGAAGCGGAGATAAGACAGTCCTTTGAGGATTTTCTTCAGAGCCAGGTACCATTGCTGGGCCTTTGTAGCAGTAAGTCAGAGTGGTGGGAGATCTTCAAGGAAAGGGTTGCGAGATTCTTCCGCCAGCTCTTGGGCCTCAGAGGCCTAAATAGGTACCGCTTGTACCAGGGCCTGAGGAAGAAACTTGAGAACCTTGTCTCGACTGGAGGTAGCCGAGAGGATATCTCCAGAGTGAAGTCCTTGCTGATGAAGTGCCAGTACGATAGGCACGCATCTTTGGTTTTTGAGAGGGATTACGGGAAGTACCGCTCGCCCGACCCTTACAGAAACTGCAAGATGTCAGTGAGTAGTAAAATAGTCTCAGGACTGATTGATAGTACGGGATCCTTGAAAAGGTCCAGATCAGGGATCCTGGAGGTCGTCAGATCCTTCTACTCGCACCTCTTGGGAAGGAAGGATCTAGATCGAGATAAGGTATCAGCTTTCTTGGCTGAAACCGTCCCTGAACCAGGAGTAGACCCCTCTCTTGACGTTTTGACAGAGATGATCCGGGAAGAGGAAGTCAGGATGGCTATTGATGGGCTTGCCCTCAAGAAGTCACCCGGTCCGGATGGCTTAACATCTGAGTTCTATAAGACCTTTAAGGACACTTTGGTTCCCCTCTTGACTGCGGTTTTTAATGAGTGTCTATCCTCGGGCACTCTGCCAAAGTCAATGAGGAGGTCAGCGCTGATCATCCTGTCAAAGGGTAAAGACCCGTCCCACATTGAGAATTGGCATCCCATAGCACTTCTCAATGCGGACAGAAAGATTCTGGCAAAAGTGCTGTTTAACCGGTTGGTGGACTTTGCACCCCGGCTCCTTTCGGGGGCTCAAAATTGCTCTGTTCCGGGCCACAGTACATTTAGTGCTGTGCTCAGTGTCCGAGAGGCTGTGGAGCAGGGTAGGGCTGGCCACTGGAAGGGGTACTTGCTGTCCTTGGATCAGGCAAAAGCGTTTGATCGGGTTAACCATGAGTACCTCTGGTCTGTCCTTCTGAGATATGGCCTGCCAGGGGGTTTTGTTGATTGGCTTAAGACCTTGTATGTAGGGGCAGAGAGTTTCCCGCTTGTGAATGGTTGGATTGGCCGCTCTTTTGAGGTTGGGTCTGGTGTCCGTCAGGGTTGTCCTTTGAGCCCTTTGCTGTACGTGTTTGCAATCGATCCTTTCCTTAGAAGGATTGGTTGTGGACCGTTGGCGGGGGTGAGAATGGACCTGGCGGTGCCGGATTCGGCTCTGAGGGTGGTAGCGTACGCTGATGATATCACCGTGTTTGTCTCCTCACAAGAGGAGGGCAGATGGTTGATGTCAGAGGTGGACCGCTACTCGGAGGTATCCGGGTCCAAGATCAATCAGGATAAGTGTGAGAGTCTCTGGCTGGGAGGGGGAGATCCTGATTTTAATCTCCCGGACGCCCTTCCAGAGCCCCAGGAATCCGCAAAAGTCCTCGGCATCGAATTTGGTCAAGGGGATTACCCCAAACAAAACTGGGACAGCAGGCTTAAGATCGCCGCTCAGAGGGTGGATCAGTGGAAGGGTTGGTCTTTGACCCTCCGGGAAAGGGTTAACCTGATGAAAACTTTCCTGCTCCCTTTGCTGATATATCTGGGCAGCGTATGCATGTTGCCAGAACCTCTTTGGACCCGGGTCTACAGTGTGTTCTTCCAAATGTTATGGGGGAATAGACTGAACCTAGTGAAGAGGGAGGTTACTTACCGTACGAGGAGACTAGGGGGGTTGTGTATGGTCAACCCTGTGGTGTTCCTAGTGAATACCTTTCTTAAGACCAATATAGCAAACCTCTGGTCAGAGAGGGGTCCTCCGTGGGTATCCTCCTGTAGGGGATGGTTTCGGCCTTTCTTCCAGGAATGGGAGACAGGAGGGCAAGTGAAGGATCTTCGCACACCACACGGGCATCTCCCGGCTTACGCTACCCCGGCTCTGAAGGTTATTCGTCGGTGGGGTCTGGGGATGTGGGAGATTAGGACTCTGTCGAGGAAATTCCTTGACAAGAGGGTCCTGTCTTCTCATTTCCAGAGGCCATTAGCGCTCAAGGACTGCCCAAGTCGGGATCTGGAGGTGGGTTTAGAGCTTTTGAATTCTATCAGGATCCCCTTGAAGTTTTGGGACTTGACTTGGCGCTGCTTCCACGGGAAACTGTGTGTGAGGGACAATCTGAAGTGCAGGAGCTCTGATGACCGGGGATGTCCCCGCGAAGAGTGTGGAGGCATGCTGGAAAGCATGGAGCATTTTCTGCTTCATTGTCCCTTTAACACAGAGGTTTACAACAGGGTGGGCGCTTCCATTGGTTGGCCTCGGCTGGCCAGTCTCTCCTATGCGGAATGGGCCTATGGGGCATTCAGAAACCTTGGAGGCTGGGACCAGTGCACTTTATTCCTAGTCAGCTCAGTGGTCAGGTATTACACGTGGAACGCACAGTGTTTAGTGTCGACGCAGCGTAAAATCCTCCCTGTGGGTGAGGTGGTTAGGAACATTCTTGGTGACCTGGTGAAGGTGCGTTCTCTGGAGTACGAGAGGCTGGGTGCTGGCAGGGCCTCTCGTCTGTGGAGGGGCTCTGCCTTTAAAGTGCCTTAGCCTGTTGTCTCCCCCTGGTGGTGGGCTGATGCTGGCACATTAGTCTTTTTGTTTTGTGCTGTAGATATATGGTGATATAGGGCTTGCAGGCACTGAACTTGAGCTTTAGGGGATTGTGTGATTGAAAAGCCTTATTGTTGTTTGTTTTGTATAGTTTGTATTATTTTGTATATATTTGTTTTGTTTGTACATTTATGTATATGTGTATATATGTATATATATTGTTTTTTTTCTAGGGGTTGTGTTGTGTTGGGGTTTAGTGTTAGGTTGGGTGGTGGGTAGATGGGGGGAGGGGGGTTTCTGTGTGGGACCTTTTATAAAAAATAAAAAAATAAAAAAATCCTGGACTGGTTCATGGACGTCTGTTATCATGTACTGGGGGCATGGGATGCGGGACCAGCTCAGGGCCAAAAAAAATTGTATATTCTGTTTTTCTGTTTGCGGTGTTTGTTGGTGGTTTGACACATATTTATTATATTTATTATTTTGGGTGGGGAAATGCAACCGGACCAGTTTTTTGTTATTATTGTTGTTGTTATTATTATTACTGTAAGTATTATTATTATTGTAGAGTGTTTAGTAGTTGTTGTTATTATAGCGGTGTGTTTGGTGAGAATGAGGCTGGACCAGAAGATACTTGGTTGGACATTTTTGGACTAATATGGACTCATTTTTGTATATATTATACAGGTGTATGTTGTTTGTATTATTGTTATGGTGATGTTCGTTCTTTTTGTAATGTTTTATATTTTTTTAATAAAAGATCTACAGGATATAACTCAGGATCAGTACAGGATAAGTAATGTAATGTATGTACACAGTGACCTCACCAGCAGAATAGTGAGTACAGCTCTGGAGTATAATACAGGATATAACTCAGGATCAGTACAGGATACGTACGGGGGAGGGGATTATCAGATTATGCATGTGAGGGGAGGATAATAATGATTATTATAATCCTCCTCTCACATATATGTAACATCTCCCCCTCACATGTATAATCTGATAATCCCCTCACATATAATCTGATTATGATGTTATATATGTGAGGGGATAATCAATGTGAGGAGGGGATTATCAGATTATACATGTGAGGGAGAGATGTTACATATATGTGAGGGGAGGATTATAATAATCATTATTATCCTCCCCTCACATGTATAATTTCCTCCCTTCTCACATTATATAATAAATCCCCCCTCACATTATATAATAAATCCCCCCCACACTATATAATAAATCCCCCCTCACATTATATAATAAATCCCCCCCCACACTATATAATAAATCCCCCCCACACTATATAATAAATCCCCCTTCAAATTATATAATAAATCCCCCCCACACTATATAATAAATCCCCCCCACCCCACACTATATAATAAATCCCCCCTCACACTATATAATAAATCCCCCCTCACATTATATAATAAATCCCCCCACCCCCACACTATATAATAAATCCCCCCCCACACTATATAATAAATCCCCCCCACACTATATAATAAATCCCCCCCACACTATATAATAAATCCCCCCCACACTATATAATAAATCCCCCCCCACACTATATAATAAATCCCCCCACACTATATAATAAATCCCCCCTCACATTATATAATAAATCCCCCCCACACTATATAATAAATCCCCCCTCACATTATATAATAAATCCCCCCTCACATTATATAATAAATCCCCCCACCCCCCACACTATATAATAAATCCCCCCCACACTATATAATAAATCCTCCCTCACATTATATAATAAATCCCCCCTCACACTATATAATAAATCCCCCCACCCCCACACTATATAATAAATCCCCCCTCACATTATATAATAAATCCCCCCACCCCATATTATATATTAAATCCCCCCTCACATTATATAATAAATCCCCCCCACACTATATATTAAATCCCCCCTCACATTATATAATAAATCCCCCCCACCCCACACTATATAATAAATCCCCCCCCACCCCACACTATATAATAAATCCCCCCCACCCCACACTATATAATAAATCCCCCCTCACATTATATAATAAATCCCCCCCCACATTATATAATAAATCCCCCCACCCCCACACTATATAATAAATCCCCCCTCACATTATATAATAAATCCCCCCACCCCACATTATATATTAAATCCCCCCTCACATTATATAATAAATCCCCCCACACTATATATTAAATCCCCCCTCACATTATATAATAAATCCCCCCACCCCACACTATATAATAAATCCCCCCTCACATTATATAATAAATCCCCCCCACCCCACACTATATAATAAATCCCTCCTCACATTATATAATGAATCCCCCCTCACATTATATAATAAATCCCCCCACCCCACATTATATATTAAATCCCCCCTCAAATTATATAATAAATCCCCCCCCCCACACTATATATTAAATCCCCCCTCACATTATATAATAAATCCCCCCCACCCCACACTATATAATAAATCCCCCCTCACATTATATAATAAATCCCCCCCACCCCACACTATATAATAAATCCCTCCTCACATTATATAATAAATCCCCCCTCACATTATATAATAAATGCCCCCCCACCCCACACTATATAATAAATCCCCCCTCACATTTTATAATAAATCCCCCCCCCCCACATTATATAATAAATCCCCCCCACCCCACATTATATTTTAAATCCCCCCTCACATTATATAATAAATCCCCCCCCACACTATATATTAAATCCCCCCTCACATTATATAATAAATCCCCCCACCCCACACTATATAATAAATCCCTCCTCACATTATATAATAAATCCCCCCTCATATTATATAATAAATCCCCCCACCCCACACTATATAATAAATCCCCCCCACACTTTATAATAAATCCCCCCTCACATTATATAATAAATCCCCCCCACCCCACACTATATAATAAATCCCCCCTCACATTATATAATAAATCCCCCCTCACATTATATAATAAATCCCCCCACCCCACACTATATAATAAATCCCCCCCACACTATATAATAAATCCCCCCTCACATTATATAATAAATCCCCCCCACCCCACACTATATAATAAATCCCCCCTCACATTATATAATAAATCCCCCCTCACATTATATAATAAATCCCCCCCACCCCACACTATATAATAAATCCCCCCTCACATTATATAATAAATCCCCCCTCACATTATATAATAAATCCCCCCCACACTATATAATAAATCCCCCCCACCCACCACACACACACACACACTATATAATAAATACCCCCCACACACACATATTATACATACTCACATATCCGGCGGTGGGTCCCCTGCTGCGGCCTGGATCCTGGAAGCAGCCGTGTGGGGACTGAGAGGAGCGGGAGACTCTCTCTGCTCCGCTCCTCTCTATGATGCCGCCCGTGACGTCGTACGTCACGTCACGTGACCATCTCCCAGACAGCCATTGCGGTACTGGCTGCCTGGGGATGAGTGACGACGACAGTGGCGAACATAAAAAGGTAGCGTGCGGCACAATACGGGCCCATGGGGCAAAAAGGGCGAGCTGCTTTTGGGCCCCCAGGAATTACAGGGCCCGGGGCAGCTGCCCCTTTTGCTCCACGGCCGCGGTGATTAGGGTGTGCCTGGGCACACCCGGCACACCCTGTGCGCACGCCTATGAATGTAATCCCACATTTTTTTCACAGCTGCGACTTTAGAACAGAAAAGTCAGAGGCAGGGAGGTGTTACAAAGTGGTGTTCTAAAGTCATTTATTGTTTTTTGCTTATGTGAGCCAAATTTATCCTACCCCTGTGATAATAGGATAAATATGTCACACAAACCAAACCAACCAAAGCAAAATAAATAAATAAAATTACTACAGAACTCGCTTACCAAAGCAAACAATGATAAATGTCCCTTTATATCTCTACGGAGGCACATGGAGCGGCATCACAAGGCCACGATGGACAGTCATGATGCCCCACAATGTCAAGAAAATTTGGCACCTGCTGCTGCTCCTCCAAACCCCCCACATCTGTCTAGCAGCCTGACCTCATCCACAGGCATTCTCTGTTATGTCTTCATCACTGTTGTGTCCTCCTCCACCTCAATGTGCGCTCTGTTGTTGTGGTGTCCTAGCACCAAAGGCTGTCCTGTGGGCTTAGGATCTCCTTGCATGCCTGCTGCACATGTTTTGGTCCCACTGAGAAAACGTCTGTTATATATTATATGTTCAAGCACTTTATTGTATACTTTATTATGTTTCCCATATTCACTGTATATTATGTTATTTGTGTACTATACCGTTAACCCCTTAACGACGCAGGACGCAAATGTACGTCCTGGTGAGGTGGTACTTAACGCACCAGGACGTACATTTACATCCTATACATAACCGCGAGCATCGGAGCGATGCTCGGGTCATGCGCGGCAGGTCCAGGCTGCTGATAGCAGCCAGGGACCCGCAGGTAATGGTCGACATCCGCGATCGTGTGGATGTTCGCCATTGACCCCTCAGATGCCGTGATCAATACAGATCCTCCAGAACGGCCGCGGCGATCCGATCATCCAGAACGGCAGATGGAGGTCCCCTCACCTGCCTCCGCTACCTTCCACGGGTCTTTTTTTTTTTACCTTTTCAAAACGAGTTTTATTAGGAAGTCATATAAACAGCACACAGTACGAAAGTGGTGAACATGAGACATACATGAGTTGTCAACATCAAGAACAAGTAATGAAAAATGCAGCATAAAAAATCTAGCATAGTGAAATAGACTATCTCATAAAAAAAACAAAAACAAAGGAATGCTGGCTGCAAACTATAGCCCTCTCAATGGGGACTGTCAAACCGTATTGAACAAGAGGGATAAAAAGAGTTAGAAACAGGTATAAAAGCAACAGGGAAGTGTAAGAACAGGAAAAGAGAAACAGGAAGGAGAGGTAAAGAGAAGGGTGGGGAAGGGGGAGGAGAGGAGAGTTAGGGGCAGGAGGAGGAAGTGGTAGAAAGAAAACAAAGTAGAAGATCCACGGGTATTCTGCTCTGGTCTGAGATCGAGCAGACCAGAGCAGAAGATGACTGATAACACTGATCAGTGCTATGCTCTATGCATAGCACTGAACAGTGTTAGCAATTGAATGATTGCTATAAATAAGTATAATAATAGTGTAAAAATAAAAGTAAAACATAAGTTTAAAAAAATGTGAAACATCCCTTCCCCCAATAAAAATGTAAAATGTCCCATTTCCCCCCCAAAAAGTGTAATTTTTTTTATAAACCTATTTGGTAGCGTAAATATCCGAACTATTAAAATGTAATGTTAATGATACTGTACGGTGAAGGTAAAAAACATTTTTTATAACATTTTATCAACATTTTTTTAATAAAAAATGTATTAAAAGTTTTATATATGCAAATATGGTATCAATAAAAAAGTACAGTTCACAGCGCAAAAAATTAGCCATCATACCGCCGCTTATATGGAAAAATGAAAAAGTTATAGGTCTTCAAAATAGAGGGATTTTAAATATACTAATTTGGTTAAAAAGTTAGCAACTTTTTTTTAAGCGCAACAGTAATAGAAAAGTATGTAATCATGGGTATCATTTTAATCATATTGATCCAAAGAATAAAGAACATATGTTGCTTTTACCATAAATTTTACAGCGTGAAAACGAAACCTTCCAAAATTGGCAAAACTGCGGTTTTCTTTTTAATTTCCCCACACAAATAGTATTTTTTTGGATGCGCCATACATTTTATGGTAGTGAGTGAATTCATTATAAAGGACAACTGGTTGTGCAAAAAACAAGCCCTCATACTAGTCTGTGGATGAAAATATAAGAGTTATGATTTTTTGAAGGGAATGAGGAAAAAACAAAAACGTAAAAATAAAATTGTCTGAGTCCTTAAAGGGGATAAGTTGTCAGCACGGTAGTACTCCTTTAACCCCTTAAGGACCCAGCCCAAATATACCTTAAGGACCTGGCCATTTTTTTTACATCTGACCACTGTCACTTCAAGCATTAATAACTCAGGGATGCTTTTACCTTTCATTCTGATTCCGAGATTGTTTTTTCGTGACATATTCTACTTTATGTTAGCGGTAAAATTTTGTTGACACTTGTATCATTTCTTGGTGAAAAATTCCAAAATTTTATGAAAAAATTTAAAGTTTAGCATTTTTTTTTTACTTTGAAGCTCTCTGCTTATAAGGAAAATCAATATTCCAAATAAATGATATACTGATTCACATATACAATATGTCTACTTTATGTTTGCATCATAAAGTTGACATGTTTTTACTTTTGAAAGACATCAGAGGGCTTCAAAGTTCAGCAGCAATTTTCCAATTTTTCACAACATTTTCAAAATCAGATTTTTTCAGGAACTAGTTCTGTTTTGAAGTGGATTTGAGGGGCCTTCTTATTAGAAATACCCCATAAATGACACCATTATAAAAACTGCACCCCTCAAAGTATTCAAAATGACATTCAAAAGGTTTGTTAACCCTTTTGGTGTTTCACAGGAATAACAGCAAGTTGAAGGAGAAAATTCTAAATCTTCATTTTTTACACTCACTTTTGTTCTTGTAAACCCAGTTTTTGCATTTTTACAAGAGGTAAAAAGAGAGAAATTTTCTTACAATGTGTAACCCAATTTCTCTTGAGTAAGGAAATACCTCATATGTATGTCAAGTGTTCGGCGGGCTCATAAGGGAAGGAGCGACAGTGGGATTTTGGAGAGTGAGTTTTTCTGAAATGGTTTTTGGGGGGCCTGTCACATTTAGGAAGCCCCTATGGTGCCAGAACAGCAGAAAAACTCCACATGGCATACCATTTTGGAAACTAGACCCCTTGAGGAACGTAACAAGGAATAAAGTGAGCCTTAATACCCCACAGGGGTTTTACAACTTTTGCATATGTAAAAAAAAAATTTTTTTCACTAAAATGTGTGTTTCCCCCCAAATTTCTAATTTTTGCAAGAGTTAATAGCAGAAAATACCCCCCAAAATTTGTAACCCCATCTCTTCTGAGTATGGAGGTACCCCATAAGTTGACCTGAAGTGCACTACGGACGAACTACAATGCTAAGAAGAGAAGGAGTCATATTTGGCTTTTTGAGAGCAAATTTTGCTCGGGGAGCATGTTGAATTTAGGAAGCCCCTATGGTGCCAGAACAGCAAAAAAAAAAAAAAAAACATGGCATACCATTTTGGAAACTAGACCCCTTGAGGAACATAACAAGGAATAAAGTGAGCCTTAATACCCCACAGGGGTTTCACGACTTTTGCATATGTAAAAAAATATATATATTTGTTTCACTAAAATGTGTGTTTCCCCCAAAATTTCAAATTTTTGCAAGGGTTAATAGCAGAAAATACCCCCAAAAATTTGTAACCCCATCTCTTGAGTATAGAGATACCCCATAAGTGGACGTCAAATGCACTGCAGGAGCGCTACAATGCTCAGAAGAGAAGGGGTCGCATTTGCTAATTTTGCTGAAATGGGGGGGCATGCCTCATATCTAGGCGTAAAACGGATCTCCGGGTGCACACTGGTCACGGAGGGCAATCAGGGGCCTTGAGCTTCTGCCTATGGAGCCAGAACAGTGGGACCCCCCCCCCTCAAGGGGCATTATATGGGGTACACTAATAACTAACAAGGGGTACAGTGGGACATAAAAGGATAAAACAGGTTAAAACTTGGAATGTACTCCGGACTTCGTACATTGGGGTCAAATTATGGGAAAATTTTGTACTGCATGGAAGTGTGATGCTCCCTGAAGCAGTTTTTAATGCAGAGGCCCAGATGATCAGGGCAAGTGTCACATTGATAGGTGATGTCCTTCCGAATCCCCCTCCTGTTACACACATTTTTCTGGGATCGTCCCTTCTTTCCAGTGTGGGGGACCTCACCTGGAAAGTGTTGGCCTGGGACGATCCTGGCACCTATAACTTCAGTTCCTTGGGAAGTCCGACCTGCTCTTTCCCGGTCAGCAAAGATCAGGACCTTTAGGACTTCTTCTTGGAACTGAAGGTATGTCCCTGTGTTGCCAGTGTTCTGGTACAGTACAAAAGAGTTGTACATGGCAACCTGTACCAAGTAGACCGCAACTTTCTTGTACCATACACGTGTTTCCCGCATGGCGTTATATGGCTTCAGGATTTGATCAGAAAGATCAACTCCCCCCATATACCGATTGTAGTCCAGAATACAATCGGGCTTGAGGACCGTTGTTGTGGTACCTCGCACAGGGACAGGTGAGCTGCCGTTACAATGAATAGTGGTGAGCATAAGGACATCCCTCTTATCCTTATACTTGACCAGCAACAGGTTTTCATGGGTAAGGGCACGGGACTCACCCTAGGGCATAGGTGTCTGAACAAAATTTAGAGGGAGGCCTCTCTGGTTCTTCCGCACGGTCTACACACGGTCTGTACACGTGGTAACCCTTATACATAAGGTCCCAAACGATTTTCCCGCTAACACCCAGAGAGGGGGAACAATCTGGGGGTTCAATACGGGAATCTCGTCCCTCATACACCCTAAACTCATACACCCTAAACCCGGAGGTACTCTCACAAAGTTTATATAGCTTCACGCCATATCGTGCTCGCTTCGAGGGAATATACTGGCGGAAGATGAGTCTCCCCTTAAAACTGATGAGAGACTCATCTACAGAGAGCTTCCTAAGCAGTACATAGGCCTCCAAAAATTTGGCCCCAAAGTGATCGATGACCGGCCTCACTTTGTAAAGCCGGTCATAGGTGGAATCACTTCGGGGTGGACATGCCGCATTATATGCATAATGCAGGCATTTCCGTATTGCCTCGAACCGCTTCCGTGCCATGGCAATACTGTACAACGGGGTCTGGTATAGGACGTCCCCGCTCCAGTACTGCCTGACACTTGGCTTTTTGACCAGGCCCATGTGCAGCACGAGGCCCCAAAATGTCCTCATTTCGGCTGCACTGACGGCGTACCATTCATTGGACCTGGCCAAAAAAGAATCAGGGTGGTGGGCGATGAACTACCTGGTGTACAGATTCATCTGCTCCACCATGTGATTGACCAGGCTGTCACTGAAAAAATAACTGAAAAAGTCAAATTCGGTGAACCCAGCCGTGTCAATCTGGATTCCGGAGTCGCCAACAAACTCCGGAATCCGTGGCTGATAACCCTCTGGAGGTCTCCAGACAGGTTCACCGGAAGGGAGCTCCGGTAAAATCGCCTGGGGGTTCGGACTCCTAGTACGAGCGGCATCACCACTCGCACTAGTGCCAGCCACTGGGGCACTTTCATGGGGGGTGCGTGGCCTCGCCTGGCAGAGTCTCCACCGCCATGCAGGGGGCTCATCAGTACTAGATGATGAGGAGGACAATTAAGAACACAGAAATGTTGGATCTTCATCGTCCTCACTGACAGATTCTGAGTTGGAGGCAAGAAAAGCGTATGCCTCCGCTATCGAAAATGCCTGGCGAGCCATCGCGTCTTTCTACGGTGGTGGGGGGTGGTGGCGGGGGGGTAGGGGGTGTGTGTGAGGGGGTGGCGGGGATGTATGTAGTGTGTGTGCTTGGTGTATACTATATATAACGGTGTGTGATTAGAAATCACACACAGTTATATGAACAAAAATAAAAAGTTGCGGCCAAAAAAATGGGGGGGCCAAAGGCAGCGCCCTGAACCCCTAATAGGGCCCGGGTCAAGCTAAAAAATCTCAGGCAGACCCTTGGGGACCGATTAGGGGGTCAGGGGGGGGGGGTTTACTTTTATTTTACTGTTTTACACTATTTTTTCCTACCTTTCCCTAGGGGGGGGGGGGGGGTCTGTCCCTGCTCTATGGGGGATTTTCGGTCCTGAGGGGACCCCAATCCTCACAGGGGGGGGTCCCTTGCACCTTCGAGCAGCTTTGCCCGCTGACTGAACTCAGCTAACGGGCAGAGCTGCAAGAAGATGCAGTTAACCCCTCCCCCGCCGGCTGCTATTGGCTGGACGATCGTCCAGCCAATGGCAGCGCTCCTGGGGGGGTGACGAAATCGCCACCTCCCCATAGATGCAGTGGGTGATAGGGGGTGTATTGTACACCCCCGATCACCTTGTATTCTCGGGTCAGCGTGACCCGTATGACCCAAATCGCGGCAGATCGTTAGTGTGAATTCACCAACGATCTGCCGCAATCGCCGACATGGGGGGGTCTGTTAACCCCCCCTGGGCATTTGGACGGGATGCCTGCTGAACGATATGCCCTGGGTCCTTAAGTACCAGGACGTCAATGCGTATCCATATGCCCTAGGTCCTTAATCCCTTAAGGACTCAGCCCATTTTGGCCTTAACCACTTAAGAGTAAGGAGCCGTGTAAACCAAGTGACCCTGCCTGCCCAATGGGAACCCCTAAATTGTTTAGTATATAGTGTAGTGGGGGAGGAGTTGTCAAAGAGTCATTCCAAGTTAGAGTGTGATCGGTGCTGAGCTCAAGTGTGGAAAGGAGGTGAAGCCAGTGTGGGACTCTAATCTCAAGTCAGTATTTATCAAGTGGGTGATAAGCTCCATAAGTCCCAGCAAGGCAACAGGGCTCCCAAAGGATTACACTGCATCCCTTCTACTTTGCTCCAGATTGTGTGTAATAACATCTGCACTCTGCTCAGTAAAAGGCAGGTATCTGTAACCCAACATTGGTGTGTTTTTACTCCCCGTGTCTGGCCCAGGAGAGGCTGTCTCCACCTTGGACCGTGTATAGGCTAATTGTGCCCTGGCATCACAAAGTGATTAGAAATTCCTTGCACCTCCGTGACACCACAGTATGGCATCCGCAGAGTCACAGCTCTGTGATCAGATCCATAGGGGAGAACAGTACGGGGACATAGGTAATTTTACCTTAATGGTCTATTCACACATACAGTATTCTACATATCTGATGGGGTACAGGATTTATACAGGAAAAGCAGAAACCATTTATTTCTAAAAGCTCCTCAGGTGATGTCCTACATTATCAAGCTGGGCTCTAGTGCTACCTTTTTCCCTTTTTAATTTTTAGGTTGAGTCAAGTCATTTGATGACCAGAGCCTAGTAAATCCGCCTATAATCCCAACCTAGTACATTATTTATTATTAAACTGAATGTGGTTAACTTGAAAAGTGGTAGTGTTAGCCAGAATAACATCATATATATTCTTAAACTTTTCTATTACACATCTCTTTGAAGTACACTAAGTTTTAGTTCTAAATTAAGATAAAAAAAATGCATGAAAATACACTTAAAGTTGCGAACACATAAAGACCAAGCATTCAGCTCTGTAAAGATTTCTGCCTTTTTTCGCAAAACCTGCAGCACAAACAATATGAGGTTGGGATACGAGGACAAGGTAGGTAGCAGCTGAACTTAAAGGGGCAGTAATGTATAGATAAAGCAGCTTAGATTCGTATATATGAGAAAACAACCCGAGGACATCAGTGCATCGCAAGCTCACCCGCACAACAGGCCAGTCAGCAGGCTAGAGCCGTTCGTAGGGGCTTGAGCAGGACCTCTTCCAGCAGTCTAGGACTTGGTGAGCAGTGCAGTGCACCTCTATCTATGATCTTGGACTTATGTGCGAACTAAGTTCAAGCTGGTTTATTTTAAAACATTTTCATATATGCGAATCTAAGCAGCTGGGAAACACTAAGCACCTGAGTGGTTATGGTGGAGATCATTTAGATGTAGAGGTATCACCAAATTGTGATTCTAAAATATTGGTACCTGTCTGTATATTCTAAGCTGAAAAGGCTGTTTCTGGGTCTGCTTTCTTCAGCTAATTTCATAGATTGTATTCAATTGCTTCCCTAGCTCTGCCTCTGGTGTCTCTGGAATGTCCCATTACTTTTGTGGGTCTGGATAATATCTCCCTGTCAGGTGGGCAAATGTCACAACCTACAGCTTAGGTGGGACTGCTAGTGGGTTCACTCCACTTTGAATAGGTTTAATTTCTGGTGTAAAAAATGTGTGCTAATTTTACTTTGGGTCTGTCATGGCTGCAACCACGGGCGGATCCAGAGTCTAGTCTTGGGAGGGGCACTATCAGAGTTTCGTGCGGGGGTCAACACACCCCTCCCATAGACTTGCATTAAGCGGACTTGGCCGGGACATCACGACCCCCGCAGCCCGCACCCAGCGTTCGGAACAAAATGTTCCCAATGCTTGTGCAGTGGAGTACCCCTTTAAGTATGCAGCAAAGGTCCCCCACATTTAGTATGCAGCATAGTTCCTTCACATTAAGTAGGCAGCATAGTTCCCCCACATTAGGTAGGCAGCATAGTTTCCCCACATTGGGTAGGCAGTATAGTTCCCCCACACTAGGTAGGCAGCATTGTTCCCCCACATTAGGTGGGCAGCATAGTTCCTCCACATTAGGTAGCAGTATAGTTCCCCCACATTAGGTTGGCAGCATAGTTCCCCCACATTAGGTAGGCAGCATAGTTCCCCTACATTAAGTACGCAGTATAGTTCCCCCACATTAGGTAGGCAGTGTCCCCCACAGACATACAGCCTCCAGCCATATACACTGTATGGCTGGAGGCTGTATATCTGTGTACTGCCCCACTTCAGTGCTCTGACCACTGCTCTCCGGTCCAGGTCATGATCTACTGCTATGGCCTATAGGCCATAGCAGTAGGTCCCAGGACTGGAGGGGTGGTGGTCAGAGCACCGAAGCTGACGTGCCACAGGTAGCTTATAATGTGCGTGTCCTCCTGCTCGCTGCTCCACTCCTATGGTCGTCCCTGCGTGCGCTACCTCCTGTCAGCCACTGCATTTTTAAAGTTAACATGTGGCTGCAGAGATATCTGGGACATCCTTCAGCATATAGAACATACCTGTGTTTCGAAATATCTTTTTAGGACACAGGGATGTTCTAAATCCTGACGGGGAGCCGTGAGACATCTATTTCTGTGGTTATTGTAGGATTCTTTTGTTTTCTACTGTTGTATATTGCCCTAGCACCTCATGAGTCTCGTTAACCTGACAGCCCGCAGTGTTTGCCTTAGTCTAACCTATGTTTTTTCGTTGGAGTGGAGGTTGAGGTGCCGCTTCGGTTTTATTATTGGTTTTGATAATGAACTTGAGCATGACCCAACTATTTTTCGACTGTCGTTTCTGTACCTTGTTATTTCAGTTTGGTCCTTGTATGTTTGGATATTGCCTGTGTTTTGTTTCCAGCTTTTAACTTTGGTTAACCTCTTGTATCCTGACCTCTTTTCTGAAATCTGTACTGTCTTTCACTTTATTGTTTTGACATTGCTACATCTTGGACTTATTCTATATATGGACTGTTGTCCAATTGCCGGTCTGTCGCTTAGAGAAAGTTGAAAACGGATTTAGCCTTTGTAGAGTCCAGTATAATCTGGTGTTCACAGCAGAATTAGTCCTGTTTCAGGCAAGGGGAAGGTGGCAAGTGTAATATGAGCCACTTTAGAGACACCTTGTACAGGAAATGCAATTTAAACTAATAATACAACCAAATTAGTACTATATGACCATGTGAAATCTCAACATATACTTGTATTAATAAGACATGATAGGATATAAGTAAATTACAGCTCTGGAGTCATTTTCACAAAATAGTTAACATAACATATCAACCCCTCCTTATAATGGTATTAATTAAATATTTTTTCCATTAGTTTCTTGCCCCCCCCCCCCCCAATTTTTTTTTAAACCAAAGTCATCTGATGGCTTTAGATATGATGAACTCTTATTACAACTCTTGTTGTACCTGTCACTAAAATTGGCTTAGAGGATTTTCTAAGTTTTCACAGCTGGTTGTTTTAAAAAGTAGTCTCTTGGCTTTTCGACTCTTATCTTTTAAGATATTGAAGAGCCATACTAGACTGGAGGGCAGCATCATTTAGCAAAAAAAAAATACAAATATATTTATATATATATATATATATATATATATATATATATATATATATATATACAAATTGATCATCAGATAATGGGAGCAGGTTTTCAGTATCTCGTTCAACTTGGATCAATACATGTCACAAAGGGGGATAGCCGCAAGTTTGACTTAAAAAAAATTCAAGAGTAAGGTCACAACAATGATGTGTTGGGATCTAAACAACCAACCCCA
Organism: Hyla sarda; assembly: GCF_029499605.1. Taxonomy (NCBI): domain Eukaryota; kingdom Metazoa; phylum Chordata; class Amphibia; order Anura; family Hylidae; genus Hyla; species Hyla sarda. The sequence continues at coordinate 116,466,542 of NC_079190.1, read as the reverse complement.
CATGCCATTTACAACCATTAGGCATAAATCAAAGCAAAGCTGCCTTGGCAAGTCTTTTTACAAGCAGGTATGACTACACAATATGCATAAATCAGGAAACAGTAGTCATGAATGTAATTTTCCATTGCAAGTATTGGGGATGAGCGAATTGAATCTGATCCAAATTCGGCACGAATTTCAGGAAAAATTCGATTCACAACGAATGCGAACATCGCCGCGATCATGTGAATCGTTTCATTAAACTCTATTTAGTGCAGTCCAGGCTCCAGGGCATCTAAAATGGCAGATCCACATGTAAAGACATGGGGCAAAGAATCCTGGGAAGGCGGGAACAAGGGTCAGCCTATCAGCAGCCAGCCACCCCTGTGATATCACAGCCCGATCTAATCGGCAGCCATCTTGTGGCCACTCACATCAGCATTCTATTGCAGAGAGAGGGGGACAGAGAGCAGTGTGTGTTGCACAGAAAAGCTTTTTTACAGCAGTGGTTCACCTCAAGCCCAAATCCAGCCTAGAAGCACTGATAGGGAAAGGAGTGAGAGTGAGAGAGAGAGTGCAATTTTGGGTGTATTACAGCAGAGTTTCACCTCAAGCATAAATCCAGCCTAGAAGCACCGATAGGGAAAGGAGAGAGATTGAGAGAGTGCAATTGTGGGTGTACTACAGCAGTGATTCACCTAAAGTCCAAATCCAGGCTAGAAGCACTGACAGAGAAGGGAGTGAGATTGAGAAAGTGCAATTGTGAGTATATTAGAGCAGTGATTCACCTCAAGCCCAAATTCAGCGTAGAAGCACTGACAGGGTAGGGAGTGAGATTAAGAGTGAGAGTGCAATTTTGGGTGTATTACAGCAGTGATTCACCTCAAGCCCAAAGCCAGCCGAGAAGCAATGATAGGGAGCGTAGTGAGATTGAGAGAGAGAGAGTGCAATTTTAGTGTAGTACACAGCGACTGTGTGCTGCAGTACTGGTGTGTACAAGACTGAAAAGCTAATAGTAGCCAGCCAGTTAGGGTGTGCAGAGCACTAAAAGCGTATTTTCCTCTATTAAGTGTAACCTGTGCGTACATCTAAGTGGTGTACCATTTTGTTCCTGGCAGCTACCCGAAAAAAAAAAGAACAATCTTGGAGGCGCTGCTCTGAGGGTTGTCACAAAACAGACTCAGGCCAGCACAAGACAATAAATATTTTATTTTTGACAATACGGATGACGCGTTTCGGCACACATACAGTGCCTTCCTCAGGTCCACATATACAATGCACTTCTCATGGATGGTAGGATTTTAGGTTGCTGGTGGGGATCCTGTGTGTATGCAGCGCTTCCAAGCATGTTCTTTTTTTCCTGGTACCTGCTATCTTCTGCTGGCCTCCACAAGGGGGCCCAGATCCGGTCCGAGCGCGGCAGCCTTTTTTTTATATCTACCCAACTATTACTTACGGTATGAGCCACGACCTCTGTGAACCATGGCACAGAGTCACTACACCAAATTAGGTGAGTATATCACTGTAATGCTGAGCGCTCCGGGTCCCGCGGCTTCCCCGGAGCGCTCGCGGCGCTTGGCCTGTAGCAGCGCTCCGGTTACCGTCCCTGACAGGGAGTGCTATCCCCCTGCCTGTGGTGGGGAAGCGATCCGCGTGGCGGGACGTCCCCACCCACGGGTTGCATCCCGAGTCACTTACCAGTTGGGTCTTGCTGTGTCTTCCTCCCGGCACGCGCGGCCCCGCTCCCTAGGGCGCACACGCCGGCTCACTGAAATTCAAAGGGCCAATGCATCACTAATTGGTGCCTGGCCCAATCAAGTTAAAATGCATAAATACTCACTTCCTCTTCCTCCCCTTGCCGGATCTTGTTGCCTTGTGCCCTGAGAAAGCGTTTTGTGTATTGCCTAGCCTGTGTATCTGACCTTCTGCCGTTGCCCCTGACTAGGAACCATTACCGCCTGTCCCGACCTTCTGCTACGTCTGACCTTGTCTTTGCCTTTTCCTTTGTACCACGCCTGTCTCAGCGGCCAGAGGGGTCGAGTTACCGCCGCAGCAAATCAATCCCGCTTTGCGGCAGGCTCTGGTGAAGACCAGTAACTACTTAGAACCGATCCCTCAGTACGACCCGCACCATCGCCTCTCTGGCACAGAGGATCCACCTCCAGTGTCCTCACCAGCCGCTAGTCCGGAGCCTGACAATCACTTAGGTGTGGTGGAGGGTCACACCAAAGCTGACATATACTACAAGGGAGCACCCCCTGTTTTCTATCTTTTTTTTTTTTTTGTCTCCCATTTTGTTCCTGTTAATGTCTCAAGGGTCTAGTTACTGTGAAAGGCCAGCCAAAAGTACACATCTGCTGGTGACAAATACTGTTTTAAGCATACTGGAGCCCATTGTACTCCCCTCATAAGTGCATACTACATATGTACATCTAAGTGGTGTACCGTTTTTTTTGTGCTGTTGAAGTCTTAAGGTCCTAGTTTCTGTGAAAGGCCAGGCAAAAGTACACACCTGCTGGTGTTGTAGACAAATACAGTTTTAAGCATACTGGTGCGCATTGTATTCCCCTCATAAGTGCATGCTACATAGATACATCTAGGTGGTGTACCATTTTGTTCCTGGTAAAGTCTTAAGGGCCTTGTTACTGTGAAAGGCCATGCAAAAGTAAACACCTGCCCAAAAGTACACACCTGCTGGTGTTGTAGACAAATACTGTTTTAAGCATACTAGAGCACATTGTACTCCCCTCATAAGTACATGCTACATATTTACATCTAAGTGGTGTACAATTATGTTCCTGTTAAAGTCTTAATTGCCTAGTTACTGTGAAAGGCCAGGCAAAAGTGTACACCTGCTGGTGTTGTAGACAAATACTGTTGTTTTAAGCGTAGTGGAGCATATTGTCCTCCCCTCATATTCACACTAAGTATGTCAGGCAGAGAAGTGCCAGGACGTGCACAGAGGTTAGACAAATACTGTTGTTTTAAGCGTAGTGGAGCATATTGTCATCTCCTCATATTCACACTAAGTATGTCAGGCAGAGAAGTGCCAGGACGTGCACAGAGGTGTGGCAGAGGCCTAAATTAATCAGGAAGAGGTCTCAGCAAACTAAGGGCGAGTGGCAGCAGGAGTCGCAGTAAGAGGCCTGAGTTCCCGGCATCAGCTAGTGGTCGTGTCTCGACCAGCAACCCATCTGCTATCATCGATTGATTAATATGGTCATCCATATATGACATATATTTTATCCTAAGTATATTATTAAAAGTTCAGTTTTACGTAATGCAAATCCTCAATACTTACTTGTGCACACTAAAACTTTTACAAAAAAGACCGTTTTCTTCTGCCTACCTGCCTAAGTTACTATTCTGATCCTGCCATCCGCCTAATGCCACACATCTGATGCCAAGTTCTCCTTTTTTCACCCACCTTCATCACCGGGAACTTGTATTTTCACACACCGCACCACTCTGTCACCGGGTCACTTTCAAGACTCCTAATGCTGCTGCTGCCACCTCCAGGCTATCTCATTCTGCCACCATATGTTCTCCTCGTGCTGATGTCACCTCCAAGCTGTCTCACTCTGCTACCATATGTTCTCCTAATGCTGATGCCAGCTCTAAGCTGTCTCATACTGCCACCATATGTTCTCCTCATGCTGCTGCCACCTCCAGACTGTGTCATTCAGCCACTACATGTTCTCCTCATGGTGCTGTCTACTCCACGCTGTCATTAAGCCACTATATGTTCTTCTCATGCTGCCGCCAACTAAAGGCTGTGTCATTCAGCCACTATATGGTCTCCTCTTGCTGCCACCATCTCCAGGCTGTGTCATTCAGCCACTGTATGGTCTCCTCATGCTGCCACCATCTCCACGCTTAAAACATTCGCTCATCTATAGCAAATATCCCTTTACAACTCAGGTAAGACCGTAAAATCTGATGGGCTCCTGACATAAACTCATTGATAAAAAAAATTAAGGACAGCACATCATCAGGGATGCTAGTAACACTAGGTATATCTTTGCATTGAAGTCTGTTTTTGCTGTTTGGCTCTTAAAATGTTTTGGAATAAAGATTACAATCTAAATTAATTTACCTCACTGGATCATCCCCGTCTGTGATATGCCTCAGCACCCACATAGAAAAGTAGGATTACTGCAAAACTTATCATGCAGTTATGTCTCGAGTGTCTGATTTAACCCTTTTAACGGCATAGGATGTAAATGTATGTCCTGATGCACTGGTACCGAAGCGGTGCTCGCATCATGCACGGCAGGTTCCGGATGCTATCAGCAGCCAGGAACCCGCTGGTAATAGCCGACATCAGCGATCATTTACACAGATAATATTTTTTGGGCTGCACCATACAATTTATGGTAAAATGATTGAAGTCATTACAATGAACAATTGGTCACGCATAAAACAAGCCCTCACATGAGTCTGTGAATGTAAATATATACAAGAGTTATGATTTTTTGAGAACAAGGAGGAAAAAACGAAAATGCACAAATAAAATTGGCTATGTCCGTAAGACCAAAATGGGCTGTGTACTTAAGGGGTTAACACCTATAAAAGATTTGAGTCCTATAAAATAAAAGTCTCTCAGAGGCACCCCTTTGGAAGAGATCAATAACTGTTAAACATGTCTCTACCATGCTGTTGAGACCATTTTGCCCAGTTGACAGACTTTGATAGCGGGTGCATCATTGAACTGAGAGGAGCAGGACAAATTACCCACTATCTAGGCCATTCTGACCAAGCTATTAAAGGTATTGACAGCAGTTGCTACTTGCAGACATGCACATATGGCAAAGATCTGGATGGCCCAGACAGAACAATAGTAGACTAGATCATTTGATTGAAAGACAGTTTTCTTTTCCACCATCCAGACACAAGTAGAACCTTCATTACTTATCCTTGTCTGGTCCAGAACCATCTCCAGACGCTTGAGAAAAGAAAAATTGTTGCCCATTAAAGCCAACCAGCCGCCATCACCTTTGTTTACAATGGTGTTGTGAAAGGCACAACCTGGTCTGCTATGGACTAAAATCATATAGTCTTTCAGCAGGAAACCTGGTTTCTCTTTGGCATCCTATGATGGTCGGATTTGAGTATGGTGGGCATCATGGTAAGTGCTTCAATCCTGCCTTTGCAGTGGTGTGACACACTGCCCCAACTTCTGATGCGATGATCTGGGGAGCTATTTCATATAACAGTCGGTAACCCCAGGGAACACCAACAGCTCAGCAATATTCTGAACCCTCATGTGTTGCCTCTGACAGCAAGGCCTCCAACTGGCATTTTTCAGCAGGATAATGCTCGCCACCACGAGAGTTTTATCAGATTGCAATACTTCCTTAGCCTGCCTGGTCGCCAGCATCTACTGGCCCACCTGCAAAATCTGTGGGGAAACATGCAACAGGATATTTCCATGCCCAACAGAGTACTATAGAGCTTCCTTTTAATTATACAGTTTTCTATAATAAACTTATCCTTTCACTCCACTGTTGTGATCACTTAAATATATGCTCATTGCATTCTCACATATAGAGCCTTGTACTGTTGTGTTTCCCTTTAAATGTAAGTAAAGTATGGGGAAATCCATTTCACTTTATTAATGTTTTTTCCACAATTTCCTAGTTTTTCCTATTTTTACAAAAGTGAGAGTGGTTTCTCATTTAAAAAAATAAATAAAAAAAATGTTCATCCGGTTTTTAACAGGTGAAATAAATGACAACTACCAAAGTTCCACAACATGTATAAAACACATTCATGCACATAAGGGAAATTCACTTTTTAAATGGAAAAAAATGGAAACCTATTACACGAGGTCCATAAACTTTCATTCAATTCCAAAAACTTTTTCTTGGTGAGTTTTGATTTATTTATTTTTGCTAGTAAGGGGATGTTCACATTATGGAATTCCACATTAGAATTCTGCACGGAGATTCTGCAGCAGCAGAGTCCCATTAATATTAGTGGAATTCTGCAGCACAGTGCACACGGCAGAAAATCCAGATTCCGGACTCCACAGAAAGTATAGACATGTCTATTTTTCTGTGGTGTCCCCTTGGAAATGCATTGGTGTGTGGTAGCTACGGTGGTGCTAGGAAATAACTTATCACTTTGTGATGCCAGGGGTCCGTTAGCCTATACACGGTCCAAGGTTGGAGATAGCTTCTCCTGGGCCAAACACGGGGAGTAAAGGACCACACCGATGTCAGGTTACAGATAACTGTCTTTACGAGCAGGGTGCAGATGTTTATACACACAGACAGTATGGTGCAGAGTGGTGAGGATGCAGTGTAACCCCTTGGGAGCTCTGTTGCTTTGCTGGGACTTGTGGTGCTTGTCACCCAATATATTGAGACTGACGTGAGATAGGACTGAAGATTGTTCCAGGTGCCTAGGATTCTGTCAAGGTCCTGTAGCTTCCTCTGCCAGGGCATGAATTTCCTCCGTGTGGGTGATCCTTGCAGAATGACTGGATAAAACTTGGAATTATACATTTGTTCTGGGCCTTCCCTCAGAGCTTCCCCACATACAACTCACACCTTTACCACACTTGTACTCAGCAGAAACTGGGAAATTTCTCCCCCTACTACTCTATATATTAAGGCATTTAGGGGTTCCCATTGGCAGGCAGGGTCAAATGGGCTCCTCTCTTAAAGGTATAGCACATACTGTATATAGAGAAATAAAATAATATTTATGAAAATATACCAAACTTCTAATAAACTGCTTGAACATAATAGTAATAACAGCCAGTCCTTAACTGGGCCCAATACCTGTGCCGCAGGTCTGCCCAAGGAAGTCCGAAGCAGCAGGACAGCCTTTGGTGCTGGGACACCACAGGTGTCTTTGAGACTGTGCATTTCGGAGTGGTCCTAACGGTGGCATGTTCCTCCGGTGCTTAGCTGTCGGGAAAATGTCCACACGGAAATTTTTCGTGCAGACATTCGCCCATGTGAACATAGCCTAAGTGTATTTTTATGGAAACTTATGTGATATATATTTTAATTTGTCTCAATGAAGAAAATATGTAATGTATCCTTTGCATATTCTAAAAGTCTTCATCTATTTTGAGCCACATTGTGGCAGGTAACATTTAATAACATTGACTATGGTTGCCAATACTTGATTGATAGGGTAGATTAGGAACCCAGATCTTTGGCAGCAAACACTGCTGTAAATCCCTTCTGGAAGTCTATATATAACATGGGGTATGCATGATTGGACCTCCATGACACATCAGCTTGACTGTAAACGAGTCTTAGAGCGCAGAACATATGTTCCGCTCATATTGTTTATCTTTGTAGCCAAGATCATCAGACCGGTGATTAATCGTATTGCCTTCCTGTCAATGCTAATGTATTAATATCTGTCAGGCTGTGAAGACAGGTAGCAATAATGACATTGGTATGTGATCAATTGTAGGATATTAGATATTAGAAAAACATTTCGACAGTGATTTCAAACATGCCCAATGTTTGTATTCATTAAGTAAAAAAAATGCCACTCCCTGACTAAGCCAATTTGCTTTAATACCGTAAACAACAAAGACAGAGGATTGCCAGATAGGTTTCTGTTCTACATCATTTGATATCAGTTCTTGGTTTGTCAGCTCTGAAAAACAATAAAGAAGCAAGCCTGTTTTGAATAAATCCTTTCATGGGTGCCAACTTTTACCATTCCCTGTGCCAGCTACTGAACATTTACATAAATTAGTTTTTTTAAAACTTGCTTCGTTCAAGGTCTACGCTAGTCTCTTTTTTTTTTACTGTCTCTTGTCGGCATACAATAAATACTTGTGTATATAGAGAAAGAGACATCTGTCTATCTATCTATCTATCTATCTATCTTTCTTTCTATCTATCTATTAGATAATAGTTTACAAAGTCTAAAGCTACTCATATGGTACACTAAAGATATTATTTAGGCAGGGACAGTTTTAGACTAAGGGTGGCCCTAAGCGAAAATAAAAAATGGTGCCCCCAGATTGCGTGACCAAAGATCACCAGCGCTCCCTGAATTGTGATGCATCTCAGCTAATGTGAGTAAATGAGATTGCTCTGAAAACCACAAATGACTGTGACTACAACATGACAAACGTAATAATGCCATCCAGGATGACTTTGTGGCTGCGGTAATTTGGGAGTCACAACGTTACCCTATTTTGTGCAAATCAACTCAGCTCCCCCTTCTGCAAGAATGAAGTGTACGGACAGCTGTGGAGCAACAGCCACTTTTAAGAACAGATTCTCCTTGCGGACATTCCGCAAACCGCGGATCACTAGCATAATATGCTAGGTTCGCACAGGAATGCGCCATCTCCTAAAGGGCTATGCATTCCGTGCAGACACCGCACAAAGAATGTACACATTCATTCTTTGTGTGGGCACGGAAAATGGAATTTCCATGCCGGAAACATCTGCCAAAGGGTGCAGTCCATGGGGCGGCAAAATTAGCCTAGGGTGCACACGCTCCAGGACGTGGATGCTACAGCTCTGACCCCCATATGTCCTGGTGATGTTCCCTGGTCCTTCAGCAAGATGTGACGCTGCTGAGCATGGAGCTGGGATTCAAAAAGGCCTACTCAGCTTCAGGTACTACACTCCTTCCCCTCTACACCTCTATGTCACCCCTGGTCACCCCTCTGTCAGCCCTGTACACCCCTCTGTCAGCACTTAAATATAGGTCTAATACTATTAGGGTAGGGTCACATGTACAGGATCTTCTGCATATATGATGCACACTGTTTGAAGCTGCAGATTTGAAGCTGTGTTTAGTCAATTAGTTTACATTGAAGTCTGCAGTATTAAATAGTGTGTATTAAATAAGCAGAAGATCCTGTACGTGTAACCCTACCCTTAGTGTAGATAAGTGTGTTCGTCCTCTATTAACTCTGTTATTACTATCAGGATGAATTGAGGAGGAATGGGGGCATTTTTCTATACCAATAGCATTTTATATTTCTAATGTCTAATGTCTTTTTTCTAAATATTTTTTTTTCCCACTGCTTTGTGTCTGGCCACAAAAGATGTAAGGGGTGATGATGGCATTGCCTCTTAACTCCTTCTTGGCTGACCTGGCAGGAGGCTTACATTGTATTCATAGAAAACAACTCGCATATATCTAAAATTTCACTTTTATGGAATAGCCATTACAACCCTATTACAAAAAGTATCAATGTAATTAACAGTTGCTACAATTAAAAAGTCAAATTCCAGGAGTGGCCCTCAATGTAATTACAAATCTCCTAATTTAATTCAAACCCACACTTCCCAACGCGTTTCCCTGTGTATCAAATACAATGACACAGTTCACGGAGGATTACAGGTAGGGTAATAGACAGGTTAGGTAAATAGACATTTACACATCCAAATTGCAGACAGATGTTAATACATAAAAAGTGGCATAAATATTGTTAGTACAGTTAGTGCTTCAAATAGATCAGACACGCAGATTAAGAGAGAGACATCAAAATAGGACATAACACACAAACAAAAGAACAAATGTAAGTAACAATGATTAGTGTTGAGCTGCATAGGCCATATTCGAATTTGCGATATTTCGCGAATATATGAACGAATATTCGTCATATATTCGCTAAATTTGCATATTCGTAATATTCGCGCTTTATTTTCGCATATACGAAAATTTGCGTATGCGGAAATTAGCATATGCGAACATTAGCATATACAAAAATTAGCATAAGCGGAAATTTGCATATGCGAACATTCGCACGCCAGTCTCACACAGTAGTATTAGAGCCTTCTTTACACCACACAAGCTGGAAGCAGAGAGGGGTGATCACTGTGATGTGTACTGTGAAAAAAAAAAAAGACAAATATTCGTTATTACGAATAATAGTGCTTTATTCGCGAATTCGCGATATTTGCATTGCGAATATTCGCGAGCAACACTAACAATGATCAAAGCGCAGATATTAAATATATTAGACATACAGAAGCTTGCACAAACATACAAGTAGCTACAACACAAATAGAGAAACATAGCCGCACATCCACCATTTGTATTCTGATCTACTTGCTTCTCAGCATAATTTAAAACACTAACAGGTATTTGTATACATTTTGATCAAAAAGTGCAAGCCCACTCGCCATGTCAAGGCCACCTAGTCAGAGTGAGTCCCTAACCTAACACAGGCGTAGCACCGGGCGGCGACAACTGCCTTCGAGACACCATGCCCACAGGGGAAACGAACCAGTGGCCAGGCAGCCCCACTGCTGCCCGACCACATGGGAGCACATGGTAAGTGAGCTTTTACACCTTGTTCACACTGGTGTGGTGTTGTGCAGCGTCTGTTGCTGCCATGGCACCGTGTCTATGGGGAGGCGTGGCCCTGGGACTGGTCTAGTGGCATTGTGGCTGCTCTGCCAGTGGGTCATTCCCCCTGTGGGCACTGGTGTTGCAGCGGTGGTGGTCGTCTCCCAGTGCTATGCCATTAAGGCCCACTCTAAATAGGTGGCCTAGATGTGGCGAGTGGGCTTGTACTTTTTGATCAAAATGTATACTAACAACCTGTTGGTTTTTGAATTTATGCTGAGAAGCAAGTAGATCAATATACAAATTGTGGATGTACGACCATGTCTGTTTTCTCTACTTGAATTCACATACAAGTAGCTAAGTTTCAGAAAAAAGAGACAGAGTGGAAAAGTGGACATGCACTCACATTTAGACCAAATAGTGTCCAAAAAGATCTTTTACCTTCAGCGATTAGTGGTTAAGTGGGAGGTAATGAAGAGAGAAATAGATATAGCAGATGATGACAGTAAATTGAGCACAAAAGACTTATTTCTTAGTCCATAAATCCAAGATTGGACATATCAATAGAGAGTAAACAGGAAAAATATGGATAATATAATTATAAATGATACCAAGTGCCCAACAAACCATTATGCTATCTCCCCTCCTCTTCATTTAGTTTATCATGCCTCTCCAGAGCCATAATTATTTAATTTTTGACACCCCGTACTACCACCAGCTCAGGGGAACCGCAGTGGGGAGCCCAGTGGCTCCCTCATATGCAAAGCTGACCCTGGGCTGGTGGGAGAGTACTATTGTTTTTGGGGAGGAGGAAAGTAGTTGGAATTTACATATTATTTTTTGGGGCAGTGACATAGATGACGTGTTTGTTGTGTGGTCCAGAACTGAGGGCCTTTTTAAAGATTTTGTGGATGGCCTCAACCAGAATGCATTGGGCCTAAGGTTCACATTTGAGATCAATAGTAACAAATTACTGTTCATGGAGACTTGGGGTCAGGGGCGGACTGACAACACTCAGGGCCCCCGGACCGAATAAAGCAAGGGCCCCCAGTCGGCCCCTGGCCACAGCTCTGCTCCACCCCTATTTGGACATCAGCCTCATTGGTGATGTCTGTCATTAGCCGAGGGAGTGGGAGAAGGCACTATGCGTACATGTACGCCTTGTGTCCTTAGGGCTCATTTACATGGATGGAACTGCAGCGTATTTTACGGTGCATTTCCGCCAACAATGGACCCTACAGAGCTGCTTCCATCTGTGTTTGCTCATAGCGGCAATCCACCGCAACAAACAGACACGCTGTGATGTGCATGTTCGCCACGCCCATGCACAATATACTTGTACACATGCGAGTATACTGCGCATGCGCACGGCGAACATGCACCTCGAAGCGTGTCTGCTGGTAGCGGTGGATTGCTGCTATGAGCAGACACCGATAGAGGCAGCACTGCAGGGTCCATTGTCGGCAGATCAGCACCGTAAAATATGCTGCGGATCCGTCCATGTGAATAAGCACTTAGGGTATGTTCACACGTACAGGATCTGCTGTATATTTTATGCAGCTGATTTTGCTACCTATTGAAGCTAATGGGTTGCAAAGTCAGCTGCACAAAATATGCAGCAAAAATATGCAGCAGAACCTGTACATGTGAATGTACCCTTAAGGGATTAATGATAAATAAACAAGCAGTGTGTTCACATGTTGTCGCCCCAGAAAGTCCCTTTCTTTTCTTTATCACTGAGTCTGGTCTCTATGGTGACCAAATATGCACTTGGTTGGTTACCGGAAGTGAGGTGTAGCAAGGGCGTATATAATGAGTGTTCTACATCTGCCAGTTTGGTATCCACCGCTTCCTGCTCTAGGTGATGCAGCGGCAATTGGAGATCATGTGATGTATTAACACTCCCATGATGCGGGACATGTGATGCACTTCAGCCGGAAGTGACGCACTTGCCGTCCCTAGCTGAGTGCGATTAGAAGTGATGTGAGGGATACTTAAAGGAGAATGAGATGGCAATTAGCCCATCTGCAGCTTTGATCGACAGTTGCATTTCTGGATATCTTTATGGATGCAGGCATGGGGGGAATAATTTAATTCACATATGTGAGCTGGCAGGTGCTATTGTGTGCACGCTTACACTAGAAGAGATGGTTGTTTTATTTGTATTTATACATTCTCTTCTTTTAGAACTTTGCACTGGAATGAAATAAAAGCGGCTATGGGGAATATCTTTATACTAGTGAGCATTTTATGAGTGCATTTACATTTGGATCTATAGTTTCATTGGTAAGACATAGGTTATCTTGATATGGATCGCATTGACAACTTGGAGCAGAGTCTCCTGCTCACTGCGCAAGTACTCTCTGGGGTAGAGGTGGGGGAGGATAGTGGGTACAGGACAGTCAGGCAGCTAGCTGGGTTACAGTTAAAAAACGGGGTAGAGGGTGTAGGACAGTGGGTGCAGGACAGTCAGGCAGCTAGCTGGGTTACAGTTAAAAAACGGGGTAGAGGGAAAAGTGTCAGGGAGGCTAGTCCTGAACTGGCATACCCCAACAAGTTTGCACGGTTGGCAAATGAGGGGGATGCCATTTCAGCGCTAGCAGTACTGTAGCAGGGGGGTGTCTGCTCCAGTAAGGAGGGAGGGAGGAGTGCAGGGCAGGCCAGACAGGTACTGGTAGTGAGGGATTCTATTATTAGGGGGACAGACAGGGCGATCTGTCACAAAGACCAGGATCGCCGAACAGTGTGTTGTCTTCCTGGCGCTCGAGTTCGGCACATTGTGGATCGGGTTGACAGGTTGCTGGGTGGGGCTGGAGAGGACCCAGCAGTCATGGTACATATTGGCACCAATGACAAAGTAAGAGGTAGGTGGAGTGTCCTTAAAATGATTTCAGGGACATGTTGGCACTAATGACAAAGTAAGAGATAGGTGGAGTGAATTTAAACATGATTTCAGGGACTTAGGCCGCAAGCTTAAGGCAAGGACTTCCAAGGTAAAAGAATGAAATATTACCTGTACCACGAGCCACACCAGAGAGGCAGTGGGAGATTAGGGAGGTAAACAAGTGGCTCAGAAGCTGGTGTAGGAAGAAGGGGTTTGGGTTCATGGAGAACTGGGCTGACTTCGCTGTCGGATACCGGCTCTAACGTAGGGACGGGTGCAGGAGTGCTTGGGAAGAAGATGGCAGGAAGGGTGGAGGAGTGTTTAAACTAGGGACTGGGGGGAGGGAACCTACAACCTAGAGGGGGAAGATAGTGTAGATAGAGAGGGGGGACTTATTAATATTCCTGGGGGTGGAGCAGAGGGAGGGGTTAGAATAGTTAATAGGGATAGGCTTCATAGGAAAATAAAACATACACCTTTAAATTGCATGTTGATTAATGCCAGAAGTCTGTCCAATAAAACCGAGGAACTGGAGTGGTTGATGTCTGAGGATAATTATGACATAGTCAGTATAACAGAGACTTGGTTGGACTATAGCTGTGACTGGGCGGTCAACATACAGGGTTATAGTCTATTCAGGAAGGATCGGGCAAAATGGAAAGGGGGAGGAGTTTGTCTTTATATGAAATCGAGTCTGAAGGCCGCACTGAGGGAGGATAAATGAGAGGGAAATGATAATGTGGAGTCATTATGGGTAGAAATATATGGAGATGAAAATAAAAAAATTCTGATAGGGGTTTGTTATAAGCCACCAAACATAATGGAAGAGCCAGAAGATCAATTACTGAGGCAAATAAACAAGGCAGCAAATAAGAATGATGTTATAATAATGGGGGACTTTAACTATCCTGATATAAACTTGGAGACTGAGACCTGTGAATCTCATAAAGGAAACAGGTTTCTGATTATAGCTAAAGACAATTATCTGTCCCAAATGGTGCCGGGCCCAACCAGAGGGGGTGTCCTACTAGACTTCCTATTAACAAACAGACCTGACAGAGTAACTAATGTGCAAGTAGGACACCTAGGGAATAGTGATCCTAATATAATACATTATAGCTTGTTCCTCAATAAGGAAATCTATCAAAAACATTGAACTTTAGGAAGGCAAAGTTTGATCAACTCAGAGAAGCAATTAGCAATATAAATTGTGATAGTGTCCTCAAAAACAAGAATACTGAAAATAAACGGGAGACTTTTAAAAATATCTTAAATTCTCACTGTAAGATGTATATAACCTTATGGGAATAAAAGGGTCAGAAATGAAAGAAAACCAATATGGATGAATAAAAATGTTAAGGGGGTAATAAATGTAGCATTTAAACTACTAAAACAGGATGACAGTGAAGAAGCAGTAAAAAGCTATAGAGAGAAATTTTAAATATGTAAAAAAAAAAACACATAAAAGCCGCGAAAATAGAGACAGAAAGACTTATTGCCAAAGAGTAAAACTAACTCCAAAATGTTTTTTAACTATATAAATAGCAAAAAGGTTAAAAATGAAAGTGTTGGCCCTTTAAAAAATGATGAGGAAGAAATTGTAAACGGGGATCAGGAAAAAGCAAATATATTAAACACATTCTTCTCCACTGTATTCACTGAGGAAAATTAAATGCCAGGTGAAATATAGCGAGATAAGGTAAACTCTTCAGTACAGGTCACCTGTCTAACACAGGAAGAAGTACAGTGCCGCCAACAAAAAATCAAAATAGACAAATCACCAGGTCCAGATGGCATTCACCCCCGTGTTCTGAAGGAAATAAGTAATGTAATAGACAGACCCCTATTTTTTATATTCAGGGACTCTATAGTGACAGGGACTGTTCCCCAGGACTGGCGCATGGCAAATGTTGTGCCAATATTTAAAAAGGGGTCAAAAGGTGACCCCAGGAATTATAGGCTTGTTAGTTTAACCTCTGCTGTATGTAAATTGTTTGAAGGTTTTCTAAGGGATGACTCCATATCAGCATGGCTATATGAGGGATCGGTCCTGTCAAACTAACCTAATCAGCTTTTATGAGGAAATGAGCTCCAGACTGGACCAGGGGCAATCGCTGGATGTCGTATATCTGGATTTTTCCAAAGCATTTGATACGGTGCCACATAAAAGGTTGGTGCATAAAATGAGAATGCTTGGACTGGGAGAAAATGTGTGCATGTGGGTAAGTAACTGACTCAGTGATAGGAAACAGAGGGTGGTTATTAATGGTACTTATTCTGCTTGGGTGACTGTTACTAGTGGGGTACCACAGGGGTCAGTCTTGGGTCCTGTTCTATTAATATATTCATTAATGACCTTGTAGAGGGGTTGAATAGTAAAGTTGCAATCTTTGCAGATGATACTAAACTCTGTAAAGGAGTAAACACTATAGAGGACAGTGCACTGTTACAAATGGATCTGGATAGGTTGGAGGTTTGGGCTGGGAAGTGGCAGTGAGGTTCAACACTGATAAATGTAAGGTATTGCACATGGGGAAAGGTATTGCACATGGGAAAAATACAGGCTGGGATTGTATATTAAATGGGAGAACACATGTATTAAAAGTAAAAAAGTGTAAAAAAAAAAAAAAAGGAAATAAACATGAAAAATCCCCTCCCACAATAAATTAATAAACATATTTGGTATCGCCGAGTGCGTAAACTATCCAAGCTATCAAACTGTAATGTTATTGATCCCGTACGATGGCGCAAACTTATTTTTTGTCACATATCCCCCCCCCCCAAAAAAAAAAAAAAAATTATTAAAAGTTTCATATATGTCAATGTGATATCAATAAAAAGTACATATAACGGCGCTAAAAAAATGAGCCCTCATACCGCCGCTTATGCTTAAAAGTTAGAAAGTTATAGGTAGTTAAAATAGAGGGAATTTAAATGCACTAGATTGGTTAAAAAGTTAGATTTTTTTTAAAGCGGTACAATAATAGAAAAGTATGTAGTAATGAATGGGTGTCATTTTAATCATATTGACCGACGGAATAAAGAAAACATGTCATTTTTGCTGTAAATTGTACAGTGTGAAAACAAAACCTTCCAAAATTTGGAAAGTTGCGTTTTTCTTTTCAATTTCAAAACACAAATAGTATTTTTTAAATTTCACTATACATTTTGTGGTAAAATGAGTGATGCAATTACAAAGGTATGGGTGGGGTATATTAGCTTGGGTGTGGCATACCTTGTGGGTGTGGAAGAGGAGCTTAGGGGCCTCCTCAGTAGGTCTCACAGGGGGGCCCCCAAATTTATTGTTACCCCACTGATATAACAGTGATCTCAATGCTGCCTATCAGTAATAGCGTCCACATATACTATAACAGTGATCTTCTCAGTGCTGTCTGTCAGTAATAGCGCCCACATATACTGTAACAGTGATCTTCTCAGTGCTGCCTATCAGTAATAGTGCCCACATATACTATAACTTATAGTATAACAGTGATCTCCTCAGTCAGTAATAGTGCCCACACAGGGCTGGTTTTAGGCTTAGCGTGGCCCTGGGCAAACTCAAAAGTGGGGCCCCAAAAGTCGTAATAGTACACTAACCAGTTTTGCACACTTTTAGTCACTTCAAATACCATTAAAAAAAAATCTAAAAAGCAATTGAAAAGTCCAATCAAAACAAAAAATGGTGCCGATAAAAACTACAAATCACAGTGCTGGGACCCTCTTACACAGAAAAATAAGAGTTATAGGGATCAGAATAGTACAATTTTATATTTTTGTATAGTTCCCTCACATTAGGCTGGCAGTATAGTTCCCAAACATTAGGTTGTAGTTCCCCCCACATAAGGTGGCAGTATAGTTCCCCCACATTAAGTTGGCAGTATAGTTCCCCCACATTAGGTTGTAGTTCCTCCACATAAGATTGGCAGTATAGTTCCCCAACATTAGGTTGTAGTACCCCCACATTAGGTAGGCAGTATAGTTCCCCCACATTAGGTAGGCAGTTGACCCCACAGACATTCAGCCTTCAGCCATATACAGTGTATGGCTGGAGGCTCTATGTCTGTGTACTGCGCCCCTTCAGTATTCTGTCCACCGCTCCGCCGGTCGGGGGTCACGATCTACTGCTATGGCCTACAGGCCATAGCAGTAGGTCCCGGGACCGGAGGAGTGGTGGTCGGAGCACTGAAGATGACGTGCAGCTGGAAACTTACCATGCCGGCCAGCGCTCGTTCTCCTCAATGCTCCGTTCCTCCGTTCCTATGGGCGCACGCACGGGACATCCCAGTGGCCTCTGTGTTTTTAAAGTTAACACGAGGCCGCAGAAAGGTAACCGGGACATCCATGTGTCCCGAAAAGATCTTTCGGGACACAGGGTTGTCCCGAATGTGACAGATATTGTTATAGTATATGTTGGCGCAGGGGGCCACCTGTGGGCTGCTCAGTGGCGGATACCCCCCCTGGATCCGCCACTGAGCAGCCAGCATGGGCCCCCTGGGGGATGGGGGCCCTGGGAAATTGCCCGGTTTGCCCCGCCTTAATGCCGTGCACATATACTATAACAGTGATCTTCTCAGTGCTGCCTATCAGTAATAGCGCCCACATATACTATAACAGTGATCTTCTCAGTGCTGCCTGTTAGTAATAGTGCTCATTTTATTCTTCACACTGTAATAGTTTTCCTCTTAATGACCCACACTGTAATAATGCCCCTTTTGTGCCCTTACTGTGTAATAATGCCCACCTTTGTGCTCCTTATTGTACTAAAGATCCCAGCACAAAAAAACTAGCCCTTATGCAGCCCTGTATATGGAAAATTGAGAGAAATATAGGGGGCAGAATAGGGCAATTTTAAACATGGTGTGAGCCCACCAGAGGTCTTCAGTGGTAACCGCATCTCTAACAAGATGCTCTAAGAGCTGCTTTGCATTCAGAGCATCTCAGCATTGCCGGCATGATGGTGTAGCTCTGTTCACCAGTGTAGTATGACTGTGATCCATGGTCCACATGAAGATGTCTCATGCTGGACAAGGATCACATGTTAAGGAGGCTATTTCTGATATGACGTCAGGTGCATAACAGTGTGAGAAGCTGCTGCGCTAGTTACCATATACTTTTGCCATGCAAGCAAATGCAAACATTGACATGTTATGTACAGTTACAGAATTACAAATTAAGAAGGTGTATATGAATATTTTCCCCACCTTATAAATACTTATATCATTTTGCTATGCGTTGTATATCTTTGAAGCTCAGCTGTGGAGTATTAACATGCATAAGCTAAAAGACCATATTTTTTGTCAGGGAAAAATGAGTGTGGCCCATGCACACATACAGTTCTGATGAAATGGCCTACTGCTGAAAACTTTTGGATACCCAGACTTAGATACTGCAACAAATAATGACTACAACACTTAGGAAGATAGCCACGTATGTCCCACAATTAAAATCTAGCAGATACCTGTCTGTGTATTCGAAATATACAGTGTACAGATTGTGTGTGTGTGTGTGTGTATGTATGTATATATATATATATATATATATATATATATATATATATATATATATATATATATTTGTGATTGGTGGCTCAAATGACCCTAACAGCCTAACCACTGATATACAAACTAACAGGCAGTCTGAGTTGTGCCATATACTGCCGTGTGTAGGTACACCTGAATAAAATAGAGGGCATACCTTAGATAGAAAAGACTCCTAAAAGATTAAATGAATTTTTTAAAAGAGGGGGGGTTGGGTGGGACATGAAGAACCCGCGGCGTACTGTGCTAGGGGCATCGCGGGTTCTTATAGTGATTAACCCCGCCCCCTCTCACAAGTACAGGCTAACTGCGTTAGCCTTCACACTTGTGATCGGTGGCTCAAATGCGTAGCGTACCTACCTAACAGCCTAACCACTGATATACAAACTAACAGGCAGTCTGAGTTGTGCCATATACTGCCGCGTGTAGGTACACCTGAATAAAATAGAGGGCAAAACTTCAATACTTGAAACAAAAACGCTTTATGAAATAAGACAACATTACAAAACCAGAAACTGGAAAGCATGGGACCTTCCAGACTTTGGATATGGGATGGGCGCATGTATGAGCTAGATTTCAGCGACTCAAATTACGAATCACACGGGCTGGCATCCCCTGACGTGACGCTGATGAGGTGGCACCGATGCGAAGGGGGTGTCCAGATATCACAGCCGAGTCACCCCCCAAAGCCTATCACTAAAATGCGTACTTTAACGAATTGCGGAGTGGTGAGAGCAAAACCTCAGAATAATAATAACGGCTGTGACCTACTGGCTCCCTGACGTGTGAACAACAGGTCACGTAGCAGACGAACCGGGCACTACCTATGAAATGAAATGTGGAAAGCAGCAGATGGTAACGACTTGCCCGGGTAACGATGTTTTAGTAGCGCTCAACTCAAGTTAATAGTAATTGGAATTCCATATCAGTTGGCTCAGTCTCCAACAAATATCATTTTACATTTTACTAGAGAACTCACCAGGTCTGAGGAAGCCATAGTAACCCAGAAACAAAGCTGCTTTCCAACACAGACTATCTTCGTAGCTGAACGGGGGTCCTGTCTAGAACATCTACTAACTGTCTGAACGAGTCGGCCGACAAAGGCTGACTGGAAGAAGGCTTGGATCCTTAGCGCACCTTTCAGCGCCGCTTTAACTGTATCGAATGAAACAAGGAGGCCAAGTCGGAATGTGCCAATGAGATGTGGAGCTGAACCACCGCTAGGTATGACTTAATCGTGCTTGATGAAGAGAAAAGTGGCAAAAACCCAATAAAACCAAGTAGGAAAAGTAAAGTGTGTGTGTAAGCTCCTCCGAGTACATGCTACAAACCAAACCCTGACCATATGCATAATCCCAAGTGCATGTGTACATAAAACATAACTACCTAGTCGTCAACCTAAAACCGTGTTAGGTTGTGACTTTAACCGACCTGTGGATGTGACAGGTGATGACCCCACTCATGCCGCAAGCCTGATCATGACACTCAACCAATGTTTAACCAAAATAATGATCAATCTGAAGCTAAGACAGCCCAAACTTCAACTGAAACCAAGCTATATGCATGACCCCGATGCTAAATGACCTTGTGAGAACACATAAGATTGTCGTCAACCCGAAGCCGTGTCGAGTAGTAACTGAACCGACCTGTAGACGTGACAGGTCTGAAAACTCAATTAACTATGAAACAAAGTATCACCACCAAGCCGCGACAGGTCGTAACCATGATTGACGTATATATGTGGCCCCCGATGCTAAATGAACTTGTGAAAACACATAACATTGTCGTCAACCCGAAGCCGCGTCGAGTAGTAACTGAACCGACCTGTAGACGTGACAGGTCTGAAAACTCAATTAACTATGAAACTAAAAGTATAACCGCCAAGCTATACCTATAGCCTGAACCAACTGCTACCTAAACACAACGTATGTGATGACACTGTCGCCAACCTGAAGCCGTGACAGGTTGTATCCGGACCGACCTGTAGACGTGACTGGTCCATCCGCAATTGAAAACCTCAACCAAAGTAAGTATGTGCTGAATGTATATGAACATGTACAGAGTATGAATACCGTAAGCATATACCAAGCATAACTCCTTGGCACATATGCTGCACATGACACTGAACGTGGGCCCGGCAAACCAACCAGACCATGTGTTGATCAATAATACCCAGACCACATGTCCAAACCAGACACCTTGACCGTATTCACCGACCAAACTATATGAGAGCCTGTGCCGCACAAACTATAAGAACGTGAGCTGGAATGAACTACACGAGCGAGTGTATGCACCAAACTATCAAATCTGTACATAACAATAACTACTAGCAGAAACATTGAACAACTTAACCGATTACCAGAGCAAGTCCACGGAACAGACTAAGTAATAGTGTTGCTCGCGAATATTCGCAATTCGAATATTATTCGCGAATATCGCATATTCGCGAATTCGCGAATTTCGCGAATATAGCGCTATATATTCGTAATTACGAATATTCTTTTTTTTTTTTTCTTCACAGTACACATCACAGTGATCACCCCTCTCTGCTTCCAGCTTGTGTGGTGTAAAGAAGGCTGTAATACTACTGTGTGAGACTGGCGTGCGAAAATTCGTATATACGAAAATTCGCATATACTAATTTTCGCATATGCGAATTTTCGCGTGTGCTCATTTTGTTTATGCTACTTTTCACATATACTAATTTTCGTATACGCGAATTTTCGCGCATGCGAAAATAAAACGAGAATATAACGAATATGCGAATATTCGCAAAAATATGACGAATATTCGTCCATATATTCGCGAATATTCGCGAATTCGAATATGGCCTATGCCGCTCAACACTACTAAGTAAGTGAATGCACAAGACTTTATGAGCGAGTGCGCTTGGCAACTACATAAGCGTAAGCACAGAACAAACTATTTGCGCGTATGCACAGGACTAACTGAGTGAAGGTATGCCAGAACAAACTATGAGTGTGTCTGCATGGGCTAACTAAGTAAACGTATGCCGAAACCACTATGCGCATATGCATAGAACTAAGTGAGCATGCCGAGAACGAACTGTGTGCGCGTATGTACAGCATGAGTCTATGACCATAAAGAACAAGCTATACGGGCATATGCACAAACGAACTATGTGAACATGCAGGGAACAAACTATATGTTGGTATGTACGGAACACACTATGTGAGCACCTAACAATTATGTGAGGATATGCACCGATCAAATTGTATGCACGTGTGCAGAGAACGAACCATACGGACGTATGGCCGAACCACTGCACGTGTTCACCGAATGACCTGTATGCATAAGCGAACTACATGCACAGAATGAACTGCTTAAGCGAACACCCAGAACAAGTTATATGAGCGTATGCACAAAACTATATGGCCTCTAACAAACTGGGCAACTGTCCAAACCAACTGGATGAACATATGCACAGGACAGACTATATGAGTGTATGCACAGAAACCCTGAGCGTATAAACAGAATGAACTAAATGTGTGTACACGAACGCCCAGAACAAACTATATACGTAAGCCCGGCCCCACTATACACAGATATGTACGGAACAACTATGTGCATATGTATAGAACTGTGCCGTCTAACAGCTATGAGTGACTTAACCAACAAACGTGATGAACCTATACTCAGGCCAACTATATGCGCAAATGCACAACCAAACTGCATGTGCGTATGGCCAACGACAACCGATAACCAATACACGCATGCAGTAATTCTATGACCACGTACCCATGCACAGAACAACACTACATGCGCTGTACGAACACACGTGCGGCACAAGCGCTACAAGCGCAAGAGCCGCACAAGCATCGCAAGCGCATGCACAAGACGTATGCCACGAGCACACGAACAGCATGGTTCTCATGAGCACATGTACAATGCAACCGTACGAGCCTGCACAGTATAATTCCTACGAGCGAGTGTGCAGCACAGATCCTACGAGCCCGTGTACAGCACAAATCCTACGAGCGCGTGTACTGTATAAATCCTACGAGCGCATGTACTGTATAGATCCTACGTACAGCATAAATCCTACGAGCGTGTATAAATCCTACAAGTGAGTGCACAGTATGTATCGAGCGTACAGTATATATCCTACAAGGGCATGTACTGAACAAATCCTACGAGCGTGTGTACAATATAAATCCTACAAGCGTATGTACAGTATAAATCCTGCAAGCATGTGTACAGTATAATTCCTACAAGCGTGTGTACAGTACAAATCCTACGAACGTGTACCGTACGAATCCTACGAGCGCGTGTGCAGAATAAATCCTACAAGTACGTGTGCAGGATGATCCTACAAGCCTGTGTACAGTATAAATCCTACAAGCGTGTATAAGCATGTGTACATTATGAACCCCACGAGCGCGTGCACAGAATATATCCTACAAGCGCGCGTGCAGCACAAACCCCACACGCACGTACCAGCGTGCACAGTTTAAATCAGCAAACGCGTGCACAGTATGGATCCTACGAGTGTGTGCAAGTGTTTGTACAGTCCTATGAGCGTGTGTACAGCATGAATCCTACAAGTGTGTACAGTATAAATCCGACAAACGAGTGTACAGTATAAACGCTACCACCGTGTGTACAGCATAAATCCTACAAGCGTGTGTACGGCATAAATCCAACAAGCATGTGTACAGTATAAATCCAACAAGCGTGCATACAGCATAATTCCTACAAGTATGTACAGTATAAATCCAACAAGCGTGTGTACAGTATAACTCCAACAAGCATGTACAAGCATGTGTGTACAGTATAAACCCTACAAGCGTGTGTACAGCATAAATCCTACAACCGTGCATACAGCATAATCCCTACAAGTGTGTACAGTATAAATCCAACAAGCGTGTGTACAGTATAACTCCAACAAGCATGTACAAGCGTGTGTACAGTATAAACCCTACAAGCGTTTGTACAGCATAAATCCTACAACCGTGCATACAGCATAATTCCTACAAGTGTGTACAGTATAAATCCAACAAGCGTGTGTACAGTATAACTCCAACAAGCATGTACAAGCGTGTGTACAGTATAAACCCTACAAGCGTGTGTACAGCATAAATCCTACAACCGTGCGTACAGCATAATTCCTATAAGTGTGTACAGTATAAATCCAACAAGCGTGTGTACAGTATAACTCCAACAAGCATGTACAAGCGTGTGTACAGTATAAACCCTACAAGCGTGTGTACAGCATAAATCCTTCAACCGTGCGTACAGCATGAATCCTACAAGTGTGTATAGTATAAATCCAACAAGCGTGTGTACAGTATAAATCCAACCAGCATGTACAAGCGTGTGAACAGTATAAACCCTACAAGCGTGCGTACAGCATAAATCCTACAAGCGTGTGTATAGTATAAAACCAACAAGCATGTGAAAGCGTGTGTACAGTAAAAACCCTACAGGCGTGTGTACAGCATAAATCCTACAAGCATGTACAGGCGTGTATACAGCACAAACGCTACAACCGTGTGTACAGTATAAACCCAACAAGCATGTGTACAACATGAAACCAACAAGCGTGTGTGCGGTATAAACCCCACAAGCGTGTGTACCGTATGAATTCTACAAGCGTGTAAGGCATGAATCCCACAAGCGTGTGTAAGGCATCAATGCTACAAACGAGTAAACAGAAAAATGCCATGAGCGTAATCAACGTGCGCGAGCGCATGAATCGTACAAATACCATGAGTGCATGTACAGAATTACCAGCGCCCATACTGCATGCGCCTGAACTGCACCAATGCTACCAGTGCATGTGCCTTGACAAACACATGAAACACCCTCCTTGTGATCAGGAGGGCCATGTCGTAAACCTTGAATAAACTAAAATGTGTACGTATATATACATATATAATCATATACATGGAGCAAATTAAGGGGGGCGTGTGCAAGGAACCGATTATATGGTCGTGTGCGTAGAATAATTATAGGGAAAAAAAAATGTTTTTTCCCTTTTTCCTTTTTTTTTTTTTTTTTTTTGAGCCTGCACAGATCAACTATATGACCATGTATGAGGAATAAATTATAAGAGTTTGAACACCAACAACTACTTGACCGTATGCGTGGAAATGAATCGTGTGCTCGGCATAATTATCTGACCGTATGCGTGGAAGGAATGAGTGCATGGAATAACCTTTTTTTTTTTTTTTTTTTTTATATCCCTTACTGTAATGCCACGAGCGAAGCAGTCGAGAGTGTGCTGGCATATAATAACCCCTTATAGTAAAATGCAGAGCTAAGCAGCCAGAGAATCGTGCCGTCATATAATTAACCCCTTGTAGTAAAATGCAGAGCTGAGCAGCCAGAGAACGTGCCGGCATGTGACTAAACCCCCCCCCCCCTTCCCCCGTTGTGTACGAACCCGGTAACCGACACACACAATATACACTAAATAACCATGACAGGTGGCGGGGGTATGATGATAGCCTATAAGCTCCCCGATACCACAAACAGGGGCCAGTACCCTGGCAGAAAACCCTAAGGTGACAGCACCGACCCAGCTGTAGAAATGCCGGTACCGTACTGCCACGGGGGTTCGTGGGGAAGTGAGGACTCAAGCAGCCATCCCAACACAATAGCCGCAGCATGCCCCCGTCACGGGTCCCACTGCCGAAGGGGCCGTGCCAAACCAGCCGGAGAAGAGAACGGGCCACGTGTCCCACTGTTTAATGAAACCGGGGCCGGGGCCTGGCCGAGGGTACACCCCCGGACTCCGGCTTACCTCCGGAGAGGTGGTTGCGGAGAAACGCCGCCACCAAGGCCAGCCCTGGCCACTTACCCGTACCGCACCACCGCACCGCTGGAAACAGCTTCCGGTCAGCTGACTGGTGTGTCAGTTGACCTCTCATCACGTGAAGAACCCGCGGCGTACTGTGCTAGGGGCACCGCGGGTTCTTATAGTGATTAACCCCACCCCCTCTCACAAATACAGGCTAACTGCGTTAGCCTTCACACATATATACACACACACTATACAAATATACAGTGTAGGCAGTGAGCAGTGTACACAGACAGATGATATATACAGTATATAGTGATGGCAGGATTGTGGGTGTACAAATGACATTTCTGCTGCCCTCCCCCCTAAACTGCTGTCCTAGGCCTGGGCCTTGTTGGCCTAGTGGTAAATATGCCACTGCTGCCAGGATTCCAGCGGGTAATGTAAAGCTTTTTATGTACTTCCCATAGACATTAATGGGAGTTGCATAAAGAGCAAACACTGTAACTTAAGATTTCAGAAAACAAAAATCCCATTGATGCCTATTGGTATTAGTTAAACTGCAGGAAACTGTCCGCTTGGTTGTTCTTGGAATTCTGTGCCGACAGGGCTAGGGAGGACTCATTCTAGAAATAAAAGGGGGGTCTCAGAGAGGCAGCATATTTCAGACATTTGTTGCTAAAATGTGTAATTTGGAAATACCTCTTTAATGACCCAAACTATATTTACCCTGCTCAGCGAACAGTGTAAAAAAAAAAAAAAAAAATTCCAGAAGTTAACTTAAGTTTTTTTTTAATTCATTCTGCATCCCAAAAAAGGAATAAAAAGTCATCAAAGAATCCTTTGTACCCCAAAATAGTACCAATGAAATAACAACTCATCCTGCAACAAATAAAAAATAAAAAGTTGTCACGCATGTTTCTAGAGTAAATTAAAAAAAAGTTATGGATCTCAGAATGGATGACAACACAACAAACA
Organism: Hyla sarda; assembly: GCF_029499605.1. Taxonomy (NCBI): domain Eukaryota; kingdom Metazoa; phylum Chordata; class Amphibia; order Anura; family Hylidae; genus Hyla; species Hyla sarda. The sequence continues at coordinate 116,440,111 of NC_079190.1, read as the reverse complement.
TTCTTTTCCTTTGGAGTACCCATTTAACTTGCACCAAAAAAACTAATGCATTGCATTTAATACACTGCAGACTATTTTTAATTCCTGTCGGAAACCTGGAGTACGGTTTATGGCTGGATTAAAGGGGTTATCCAGGAATCGAAAAACAGACCTATTTTCTTTCAAAGACTGCTCCCTGTCTTTGAGTGTGGTATTACAACTTGACTCCATTTCCATGGAACTGAGCTACAGAACCCCACCAAACCTGGAGACAGACAGGGAGCAGTCTTTGAAAGAAATTATTTCTGTTTTTCAATTCCTGGATAACCCCTTTAACACATCGTAAGATCATAAGAAACATGCGGCTGAAAAATGGGTATACAAATGTCAGTATTTTTAATCTAATAATGTGTTCTATAAAAGTATATGGAAAAGTAGTACCTGAGTGCACAAAGTGTTTCAAAAATGTTCATAATTCCACTGTTGGAGTTATGGACATTTGTTTCCAACAATGGCCCAGATTTATCAATCTGCCTGAAAGCAAAACTCAATTTAAGTCCCAAAACAGACCATGAGAAAATTGTCTAAACTGTTTACTCTTTTTTTTTTTGGAACAAATCTGATTTTATTCAATATTCAACAAAGCTGCTCAACTCTTTTTAATATATATATATATATATATATATATATATATATATATATATATATATATATGATAGAGTTTTTGCAACCATTGCGATTCTGTGGGAGGCATGGGTTGGAGCCAATGGACAGGTATGAGAGTCTTGTCTGCGTGGGGAGAGGGTCTCAGATTTGGGAGTGGTAGCAATCAGTTCCATGGAGAGAAAAAGCTTGATTTTACAGACTCGGTTAATGGTGTGCTCCAATGCTTCCCAAAAAGGCCCATGGGAACACCTTAACACATGGCGCATGACCACATGACCCAACTCCTGTTCCCATAAGTAAACATCAGTTGGATGATTTCTGATACACGTTGGGCAGATTTCTGGTGGACACTGGACGTTATGCCAGAACATGTACTTCCCCAATAGGCCTATAACATGTGTATAACACTGTCTAAAAGCCCTGTATTACACTGTTAAGTCACCTTGGAGGGTATCTATGTACGTCTAATCTGTTAATTTCAAAGTTAGTTTCCCCCTGTGTATAGCACCCCCTTGTAGGTAGAACCCTCCTGAAGACTTTAAAAAAAACATATTCACCTTCTTGGCTACCCTTCAGTCACCATTTAGTGGACTTCACAGCCTAGAATGCACTAGGATACTTGTTGTGGTGCTATACCACAGGCATACTAGTACATTCTGTTACCATCTTCCCTGCCGGAATGCTGTGGCACCCCCATCCGGTTCTTATGGCAGTCATTCACCGGAAGTTCCCCACCACTGGTGTAAGGGATAGTTCACATTGCTTCAAATGCTAAAGAAGGCAGAATTTGTAGTTTCGTACAGGGGGCTGCAGTTTAAAAGAATTTTATAAAGTATACTTATAGGGATTATCAGACCTCTATCCTCAGGATAAGCCATCCATATTCCCGCTACAGCTCCTTCTGGTTCCTCAATGCTCATCTCTTCTGCCTGCTTCAGGGACAAGATGTAAAAGCAGAGCATAGGGAAGGAGGAGGTCTAGGACTTCCTCACCTAGACGACTACTATAGATCTTGCTTACTAGACCAGCTGCCACATTGGTGGTCCCAAAATCCAGAAAAACTGGGGGTAGAATTGGAAATGACTTGTTAGTCTCCTTTATCACTTAAATCTCGCATTTTGTTCCAGTTAAAGGGTAAATCTCCACCCAAATCCTACCTTACAGCCATAACCTCTTTGGGAATATCTTGTTTTAGTGTGCATGCCCAGGATTTGTCCGAAGTCCCTTGCCCTCTGACCAATATCCCACTTAACTACCTTGAATATCAAATCCCTGATCTAGACGTACAGCTTTGGGGGAAATGCGGAATATTTTCCACTCAAGACATTATTTGTATGGGAGGCGATGTACATGCCAAATTCAGATTACCTCATAGAGAATTGCAACTTAGGAGTTTACTAACTAGTGACTTTACTCAACAGCATATGATCCCGAGAGCATATCTTACATACCTGAATAGCGACTCACAATCCAAAAAAGGTATATCATTTTTTTACAACTTACTGCATGACAGTACATCTATCTCTAAATATCACTTTATGGCTAAATCTGAGCTCCGAAATGAATTCTCCTTAGAACAGTGGTCTACAGCTCTTAGTTTTATGTTCTCACTCGTTCGCTCTTCTAATTACCAAGAAGCTATAGCTAAAACAATATATAGATGGTACTATACACCCTCTAGGCTACACCTCTTAGATCCCTCCTGTTCAAACTTGTGCTGGCATGGCTGTGGGATGGTGGGAACACTATTTCACACACTCTGCGATTGCCCATTCTTAGCTCCTCTATGGCAGGGAATGATGTTACTATCTCGACGTCTGACACACACCCGGTTAGATTTACTCCCTGAGACTGTACTCTTACTAATTGATCTTGATGACTTCCCCCCCTGCGGTGAGATCCCCATTATTTCAAATCTATATGGCAGCCAAACTGCTGATCACCAGGCAATGGAAGACAACTAACTACCCTCCCTATGTGAAGTTATAAATCTAGTTAATCTGACTTATGTGACTACAAATGAGCATACTCACTTGCTCATCATACACATGCTAAATTCCTTGCACAGTTGAATTCATGGACATCCAGCCCACTCTACCCTAAATATTAATCCATACCATTCTTTGTGGATAGTTGTACTGACTTCCTTTTCCTATATACAATTACCTATATTGCAATGCTCACTGATGTGTTGTTTTGTGAATCTTATTTCTTCAATCCCCTACCCTCTAATGTTGTACTGTTTCTTACAGCATTTATGAAAATAAAAAAACAGAAATAGACCAATGTGCATCAAAACACAATTATCCTTCTAAGAGATAGTATGTACAATGTAGATAAAGGTTTGCTCTCCTACAGGTGTTGTACTTTGAGCACAACACCATTGAAGACTTGATACCACTTTCTGTGGTGCAAAGAAGGAGTGATGATTCTCCCAAAAAAGGTGTCTTCTGCGGTGCTCTCCTTCGGAATGTCTGTCTACGTTTGGGCAAATAACCGACCAAATGCAGATTTAATAAAATAAAAAATATATATTTATTCAAAACATGCAAGTGAAACGACGCTTTTCAAAGGGCGGGACCCCTCTTCGTCAGGTTTCCTGATTGGAAGTTGGAAAGGACGTGCCTCTTAGTTTTTCGCGGGCTTGCCAGATATATGTTTGAATGTTACATTACATAAAATATGTAAAATCCATACAATACAACTTAATAAAAAGTTATAAAAATGGGAAGAAAATTTTCCTGTGTTCCTAACTGTGATTTAAACTCTTTTCTGCAATGTTCAAAACTCATATCAGTGGAAGTCAGTGTGTTGCTGGGTTGCCGTATTCACCGCAGTGGTTTATTTGGTGATCTGAACTAGCGCACCCTGCCAGGGACATATTAAATGGGGAATTCCAGGCAAAACCTTTTTAAATATATCAACTGGCTCCGGAAAGTTAAACAGACTTGTAAATTACTTCTATTAAAAAATCTTAATCCTTCCAATAGTTATTAGCTTCTGAAGTTTTCTGTCTAACTGCTCAATGATGATGTCACGTCCCAGGAGCTGTGCATGATGGGAGAATATCCCCATAGGAACTGCACAGCTCCTGGGACGTGAGTCAGAGAGAGAGCAGCTATACAGAAAACAACAACTCAACTTTAGAAGCTAATAACTATTGGAAGGATTAAGATTTTTTAATAGAAGTCATTTACAAATCTGTTTAACTTTCCAGGAGCCAGTTGATACATAAAAAAAGTTTTGGCCTAGAATACCCCTTTAATGTCACCGATGGCAATCATGTATACTCAAAGAAATTTAAGTCCAGTCACAAAGGTGATGGGGGACTGTTTTGCAGGGGTCAGATGCTCAGAAGGCTGAGGTGGTGGGAGAAAAACAATGTTCCTACAGCGCTTCACATAGCTGTCAGTGACATTTGTTAGAGTATACATGATTGCCATGTGTGGCACAGGAGTATGTCCCTGGCAGGGTGTGCTGGTCCCGATCACCAAATAAACCACTGCGGTGAATACCGCAACCCAGCAACACACTGACTTCCACTGATATGAGTTGTGAACATTGCAAAAAATCACATTTAGGAACACAGGAAAAATTTCTTCCCATTTTTATAACTTTTTATTACGTTGTATTGTATTGATTTTATGTAATGGAACATTCAAACATAGTTTTTTGCGGGCTTGTCGGATATAAGAGGCACATCATTTCCAACTTCCAATCAGGAAACCTGACAAAGAGGGGGTCCCGCCCTTCGAAACGCACTGTTTCTTATGTTCTATATATTGACTTACTTAATATGATTAAAGTTGCTCTAATCTTTGATTACTGTTTGTTACATATGCGAATATCATAGTATCTGTGTCTTGTTCTCTTAACATTCCTTGAGATGTTTTTTGTACATTTTGTACTTGTACTTGTTCTTCTTTATATATTCAAAATAAAAAAAATTGAATAAAAAAAAAAGTAAAAGCAGGACATCCCTCCCAGTCAATTACTGACTGCAGTGGTGTTCTATCTGAGCAGGCAAGTCATGCTTTAACCTCTCGTCTTAGAAGCAGGAAAAAGATAGGAGCAGTGGGGGAAAGGAAGAAGCTGTAGCCGAAGCTGTGGGGGAGAAGGAGGCAGGTAAATATCACTTTTTTTTCCCCTTTCTTCTGCCTCAGCATTATATAAAGTTTTGGGGACACCAATATATCTTTTTGTTTCACAATGTTTTTATTGAGTTTTATAAACATAAGAAATATAACATATGACATATTATGACATCAGGTGTGTCAGAGTTTACATATGAACATGCATAACTGTTCCATATTATTTTCATATTACGACCTGAAAGAAACCATGTCTCTATATAGTACTAGTGGAGCTGATGAATACTCATTCTTAAGTTTTAGTTTCTCTCAACTTTTTAAGGCTGTTTCCCACATCTAACCTGTCGAAAAAATATGTGAGTGTTTGACTAGATAAAGATAAATACTGCTTCTACTGGACTATTACAGTTTTTAGAAATGGGTAAACCTGCCCTAAGGGAGAGCAACAGTTGAAAAATGGGAAAACCGGATCATCTACTTCACCTTTCTGTTTTGCTTCCATCTAAGTCCAGTCTATCAACTTTTGATGTTTTTCCAAATATTCAAATGCTCGAAATTAATCAACTTTAAACAATGACTTAATACTATAGTAAACTGAAACATGAGACTATCCTGAGAGCCAAGCCCTTCACATTATTCATCATAGAGCCAGGACTTAACAGTGTTCACAACAAATACCAGGCAAACTTTTGAACTTGATAATCATTGAAGGTAACTATTTTACTCTAAATCAAATGCTGAAAATAGTGGGCACAATTTCAGGTACCCCTTTTAACAGCATTACTGTCTTTCTCCTCATTATGGAAAACAAAAAAAAATTATATTGGATACATTTAGGGACAGTTTTGCACACTGCATGCATTCTACACAATAAGGGAACACTAAGCTAACACATCCTAGATCTGAATGAATGAATTAATCGTATGAAATACTTTCGTCTTTACATAGTTGAATGTGCTGACAACAAAATCACACAAAAATTGTCAATGGAAATCAAATTTCAAAATCAAAGTGGAAAACCACACTACAGGCTGATCCAACTTTGATGTAATGTCCTTAACCTCTTCAGGACGCAGGGCACATGGATACGCCCTGCATTCCGAGTCCTTAAGGACGCAGGGCATATCCATACGCCCGTGGGAATTCCGGTCCCCACCGCTAGCCGGTTGGGGACCAGAGCCGGATGCCTGCTGAAATCGTTCAGCAGGCATCGCGGCATATCGCCCAGGGGGGGTCATTATGCCCCCCCCCATGTCGGCGATGGCCGCAGATCGCTGGACAATTCAGCCCAGCGATCTGCGGCGATTCCGGGTCAATCGGGTCTCCATGACCCGGTGACCCGAAATTACTGGCTGATCGGGGCCGTCAGAGACGGCCCGAACAGCCATAGCCAGCAGGGGTGAGGTGGCATTGGTGCCACCTCACGTTCGCCCTGATTCGTCGGCCGGTTTACCTGCCGACCAATCAGGGCACCTGCTGCAGGTCTCACTCCCGCAACCCGCTCCGCCCCTCTTCCGGAGGACATGAGCGGGTGCGGGAAGTTGACCCCGGCAGCTGGGGACCCCGATCCCTGGCGTCCCAGTTTGGATCGGGCCCCAGGAGCGGCGGCGGCGAGGGACTGACCTGTGTGCGGCGGCGTGGAGCAGCAGTTGGAGGTGAGTGACAGCCTCCTGCTGTTGCTTAGCAACAGCTCCCAGCATGCAAAAAGGGCATGCTGGGAGCGTTAGTTATGCAACAGCAGGAGGCAGACCACCACAACTCCCAGCATTCCCTTATGGGCATGCTGGGACTTATAGTTTTGCAACAGCTGGAGGCACATTTTTTCTATGGAAAAGTGTACCTTCAGCTGTTGTATAACTACAACTCCCAGCTTGCACAAACAGCTAAAGTGAATGCTGGGAGTTGTAGTGGTGCATCTGCTGGTTGCATAACTACAACTCCCAGCATGACCGTTGGCTGTCGGTGACTGCTGAGAGTTGTAGTTTTGCAACAGCTGAAGGCACACTGGTTGTGAAACTCAGAGTTTTTTTTACCTAACTCAGTGTTTCACAACTGGTGTGCCTCCAGCTGTTGCAAACTACAATTCCCAGCATGCACCGTACATGCTGGGAGTTGTAGTTTTGCAACAGCTGGAGGCACACTGGTTGTGAAACACTGAGTTAGGTCACAAACTCAGTGATACATAACCAGTGTGTCTACAGCTGTTGCAGAACTAAAACTCTCAGCATGTACAGTCTGTCAGCGCATGCTGGAAGTTGTAGTTTTGTAACAGCTGGATGTTCCCCCCCCCCCTCCCCAATGTGAACGTACAGGGTACACTCACATGGGCGGAGGTTTACAGTAAGTATCCGGTTGCAAGTTTGAACTGCGGCAGCTCAAACTGCCAGCGAAAAACTAGTTTGAACCCCCGACCGTGTGACTGTACCCTAAAAACACTACACTACACTAACACAAAATAAAATGAAAACTAAAAAACACTACATATACACATACCCCTACACAGCCCCCCTCCCCAATAAAAATGAAAAACGTCTGGTACGCCACTGTTTCCAAAACGGAGCCTCCAGCTGTTGCAAAACAAGTACTCCCAGTATTACCAGACAGCCACTGACTGTCCAGGCATGCTGGGAGTTTTACAACAGCTGGAGGCACCCTGTTTGGGAATCACTGGCGTAGAATACCCCTATGTCCACCCCTATGCAAGTCCCTAATTTAGGCCTCAAATGGGCATGGCGCTCTCACTTTGGAGCCCTGTCGTATTTCAAGGCAACAGTTTAGGGTCACATATGGGGTATTGCCGTACTTGGGAGAAATTGTGTTACAAATTTTGGGGGGTATTTTCTGCTTTTACCCTTTTTTAAAAATGTAAAATTTTTGGGAAAACAAGCATTTTAGGTAAAAAAAAAAAAAATTTTACATATGCAAAAGTCGTCAAACACCTGTGGGGAATAAAGGTTCACTTAACCCCTTGTTACGTTCCCCGAGGGGTCTAGTTTCCAAAATAGTATTGCCATGTGGTTTTTTTTTTTTGCTGTTCTGGCACCATAGGGGCTTCCTAAATGCGGCATGCCCCCAGAGCAAAAAGTCAAATGTGACTACTCCTCTTCTAAGACCTGTAGTGCGCCAGCAGAGCACTTTTCATCCCCATATGGGGTGTTTTCTGAATCGGGAGAAATTGGGCTTCAAATTTTGTGGGGTATTTTCTGCTATTACTCTTTTTAAAAATGTTACATTTTTGGGAAAACAAGCATTTTAGGTAACCTTTTTTTTTACATTTGCAAAAGTCATGAAACACCTGTGGGGTATTAAGGCTCACTTTATCCCATGTTACATTTCCCGAGGAGTCTAGTTTCCAAAATGGTATGCCATGTGTTCCTAAAGGTGACATGCCCCCCAAAAACCATTTCAGAAAAATGTTCTCTCCTAAATCCCCTTGTCGCTCCTTCCCTTCTGAGCCCTCTATTGTGCCCGCCGAAAACTTTACATAGACATATGAGGTATGTGCTTACTCGAGAGAAATCGGGCTACAAAAACAAGTAAAAATGTTCTCCTTTTACCACTTGCAAAAATTCAAAAATTGGGTCTACAAGAACATGCGAGTGTAAGTGTAAGATTTTGAATTTTCTCCTTCACTTTGCTGCTATTCCTGTGAAACACCTAAAGGGTTAAAACACTGAATGAATGTTATTTTGAATACTTTGTGGGGTGTAGTTTTTATAATGGGGTCTTTTATGGGGTATTTCTAATATGAAGACCCTTCAAATCCACTTGAAAACTGAACTGGTCCCTGAAAAATATCGAGTTTGAAAATTTTGTGAAAAATTGGAAAATTGCTGCTGAACTTTGAAGCCCTCTGGTGTCTTCCAAAAGTAAAAAGTCATAAATTTTATGATGCAGACATAAAGTAGACATATTGTATATGTGAACCAAAAAAATAATTATTTTGAATATCCATTTTCCTTACAAGCAGAGAGCTTCAAAGTTAGAAAAATGCAAAATTTTCATTTTTTTCATCAAATTTTGGGATTTTTCACCAAGAAAGGATGCAAGTTACAATAAAATTGTACCACTATGTTAAAAAACGGCCGAGTCCTTAAGGTGAAAAAGGTCTAAGTCCTTAAGGGGTTAAAACAAGTCAAAATGAGGCTCAGTAGTGTGTGTGGCCTCCACGTGCCCATATTACCTCCCTACAATGCCCGGACATGCTCCTGATGAGGTGACGGATGGTCTCCTGTGGGGTGTCCTCCCAGAGCTGGACTAAAGCATCCGACAACTCCTGGACAGTCTGTGGTGTCTTGCATTAGGAGGAACCCAGGGCCAATTGCACCAGCATATGGTCTCACAAGGGGTCTTAGGATCTCATCTCAGTACTTAATGGCAGTCAGGCTACCTCTAGCAAGCACATGGAGGGCTGTTCGGCCCCAAAGAAATGCCATCCCACACCATTACTAACCCGCCGCTAAAACGGTCATGCTGGAGGATATGGCAGGCAGTAGAACAATCTCCACGGCGTCTCCAGACTCAGCCACGTCTGTCACATGTGCTCAGTGTGAACCTGCTTTCATCTGTGAAGAGCACAGGGTGCCAGTGGCAAATTTGCCAATCTTGGTGTTCTCTGGCAAATGCCAAACGTCCTGCACGGTGTTGGGCTGTAATCACAACCCCCACCTGTGGACGTCGGGCCCTCATACCACCCTCATGAAGTCTGTTTCTGACCGTTTGAGTGGACACATGCACATTTGTGGCCTGCTGGAGGTCATTTTGTTGGGCTCTGGCAGTGCTCCTCCTGCTCCTCTTTGCACAAAGGTGGAGGTAGTGGTCCTGCTGCTGGGTTGTTGTCCTCCTACGGCCTCCTCCATGTCTCCTGATGTACTGGCCTGTCTCCTGGTAGTGCTTCCATGCTCTGGACACTATGCTGACAGACACAGCAAACCTTCTTGCCATCCTGGATGAGCTGAACTACCTGAGCAACTTGTGTGGGTTGTAGACTCTGACTCATGCTACCACTAAAGTGAAAGCTCTGTCAGCATTCAAAAGTGACCAAAACATCAGGAAGCATAGGAACTGAGAAGCGGTCTGTGGTTACCACCTGCAGAACCACTCCTTTATTGGGGGTATCTTGCTAATTGCCTATAATTTCCACCTGTTGTCTGTTCCATTTGCACAACAGCATGTGAAATTGATTGTCAATCAGTGTTGCTTCCTGAGTGGACAGTATGATTTCACAGAAGTGTCATTGACTTGGAGTTACATTGTGTTGTTTAAGTGTTACCTTTATTTTTTTTGAGCAGTGTATTAAACAATAAACATTTGTGAAATTATTTTTATTAAAATAGGTAACAATTTTGCTTCTGCTGTTTGCATGTATTACAATTTACTGCAAGCGGCTCAATGCCATTCAATGCCAATCCCATCAACTGGACTTCATGTTGGCTCTGTTCCTGTCTTCCCCTGAACTTATCAACTTCTAAGTTCTATCTCTTTCTGAATGTTCATCTAACATTAAATTTGATTTAAATATGTTTTTTTTTAGGATTTTATTAGGAGTTACTGGGTACTAAGCACACAGAGATACTGGCTGATAGGATTCATATTTTTTAATACATGCAAGTTGCAAAAACTAAAGGGTTAAAAATTGTAAATACTACAGGGTGGGCCATTTATATGGATACACCGTAATAAAATGGGAATGGTTTGTGATATTAATTTCCTGTTTGTGACACATTAGTATATGTGAGGGGGGGGGAAACTTTTCAATATGGGTAGTGACCATGGCGGCCATTTTGAAGTCGGCCATTTTGAATGCAACTTTTGTTTTTTCAATAGGAAGAGGGTCATGTGACACATCAAACTTATTGGGAATTTCACAAGAAAAACAATGGTGTGCTTGGTTTTAATGTAACTTTATTCTTTCATGAGTTATTTATAAGTTTCTGGCCACTTATAAAATGTGTTCAATGTGCTGCCCATTGTGTTGGATTGTCAATGCAACCCTCTTCTCCCACTCTTCACACACTGATAGCAACACCGCAGGAGAAATGCTAGCACAGGCTTCCAGTATCCGTAGTTTCAGGTGCTGCAGAATGGGCAAAACAAAAATTGGAACAGGACCCTCAGTTAACGCAGAAGATTTTGTTCAGAGATGAGGAAAACTTTTATTTTTTTGGTACCCAAAATTTGTTTGGTACCAAAAAAAAAAAAAAAAAAAAAAAAAAAAAAAAGGATGGAAGAGATTTGATTAAACGAAATGTATATATTTTATAACAAAATTTTTATTATTTTTTTTAATAAAGTGTGTGTTTCACTTTTTCTCTCTATTTTTTACATTTTTTAGGTAGTACTACTACTCACAGCATGGAACAGACTGTTCCATGCTGAGAGTAGTAGTACCTGTAGTAATAGACATTTCGCCCAGGGTGTCAGTCTGACACCTGATGCGATCGTCCATTATATAGCACAGATGCGGCTCTATACAGCGCTCACATCTCTGCTCTGTACTCTGGCCAGTGATGTGAATAGAACATCACTCATTCATATTTCCCAACCAGAGCTGTGATTGGTCAGATGGATGCAGCCAATCACCGCTCTCAGGGAAATATCAATGAGTTAGTGGCCGGCCTGAGTACAGAGCAGAGATGTGAGTGATGTATACAGTCGCTCCATCTCTGCTATAGAAAGGATGATCACAGCGGGTGTCAGTAGTGACATCCACTGTGATGTTTCCTTAAAGGGGTACTCCGGGGAAAAACTTTTTTTTTTCTAAAAACAACTGGTGCCAGAAAGTTAAACAGATTTGTAAATGACTTCTATAAAATAAATCTTAATCCTTCCTGTACTTATTAGCTGCTGAATACTACCGAGCAAATTATTTTCCGTTTGAAACACAGAGCTGTCTGCTGACATCATGAGCACAGTGCTCTCTACTGACATCTCTGTCCATTTTAGGAACTGTCCAAAATAAAAGGAAATCCCCGTAGCAAACGTATGCTGTTCTGGAAAGTTCCTAAAATGGACAGAGATATCAGCAGAGAGCACTGTGCTCGTGATGTTAGCAGACAGCTCTGTGTTTCAAAAAGAAAAGAATTTCCGCTGTAGTATTCAGCAGCTAATAAGTACAGGAAGGATTAAGATTGTTTAATAGAAGTAATTTACAAATCAGTTTAACTTTCTGGCACCAGTTGATTTAAAAAAATAAAATAAAAATTCACTGGAGTACCCCTTTAACTGCAAGCACTACTACTCCCAACATGTAGCACACTCTGCTCCATGCTGGGAGCTGTAGTATCTGCATTAATAGAAAGATTGCAGCGAGTGTAACTTCTGACACTCACTGCTATCTGTCTATTAATGCAGGTACTACAGCTCCCAGCATGGAGCAGAGTGTGCTCCATGTTGGAAGGAGTATTACCTGCAGTTATGGAAAGATAACAGCGGATAACACTCCTGACACCCGCTGTGATCCTCCTGTAGAATGTATAGATGCGGCGGCCGCTCTCCTATGGTCCCCTGCACTGCCGTATATAGACACATATTCATAGAGCTGTGATTGGCTGGAACCCTCTGGCCAATCACAGCTCTATGTCGGAAATATGAATATGTGTATATATTCGGCAGTGCAGGGGACCATAGAAGAGCGGTTGGCCGCATCTATACATTATACAGAAGGATCGCAATAGGTGATCTGTCAATTAGTACATGTACTACTACACCCATCATGGAACAGTGTATTCTATGCTGGGAGTAGTAGTACTACCTAAAAAATAAAGAAAATAAAGTGAAAAACACACACACACTACATTTTTTATTATTGTCGGATACATTTTTAGGTCCCCACCCGCACACATAAATTGATCCCTGTTTAAAAATTTATAAACATTTTGTAATAAAAAAGATACATTTCGTTAGATACAATTTTTTCCTTCACTACTGTATCTTTTTTATTTATTTTTTTAATGGTACCCTACAACATTTTATTAAAAAAAAAGGTATCTCCGTCACTTTTTTGGATCACTAAAGTCAAAAAAAGAATAAAAACCGCCTGCAAAAATGCCAAAGTTAAAACCCACATATCATTTTTTTTTACAAAAAAAATGCCAGTGGCTCAACATGTTGCGATTGCCAATGACTTCAAAAACGCAAGAACAAATGCCAATGGGATTAAAAAAAAATGCCAAAGTGAAAAATGTCAAGTGGAATAAGAATTTTTGCGATTTCTCATTGATTTACAGCAAACATCTGGCCATGTGGAAGAATTAGCGTTATTCTTGGCGTCCCCCCTCCCAAAAAAAAAAAAAAAACAAGTGGAATCCTAGCCTTATATTTTTATCTTTGGGGTTATCTGAAGGCAATTGTCTATGCTGTGAAGATACGAGATGTGCAGCACCTGAAACTACGGATACTGGAAGCCTGTGCTAGCATTTCTCCTGCGGTGTTGCGATCAGTGTGTGAAGAGTGGGAGAAGAGGGTTGCATTGACAATCCAACACAATGGGCAGCACATTGAACACATTTTATAAGTGGTCAGAAACTTGTAAATAACTCATGAAAGAAAAGTTACATTAAAACCAGGCACATCATTGTTTTTCTTATGAAATCCCCAATAAGTTTGATGTGTCACATGACCCTCTTCTTATTGAAAAAAGAAAAGTTGGATTCAAAATGGCCGACTTCAAAATGGCCGCCATGGTCACCACCCATCTTGAAAAGTTTCCCCCCTCACATATACTAATGTGCCACAAACAGGAAGTTAATATCACCAACCATTCCCATTTTATTAAGGTGTATCCACATAAATGGCCCACCCTGTACTTCTTCCTGCTTCCTACATGCCAATGGGCATTAAACTTTTCATTTATAATGGAAAGTCATTTATAGACAATCCTTTTCAGTATACTCCAAACATCTTAATGCACACGAATACACACACTTGCACACCTTGTTATTCCTCACACAATGATGGTTGCTTGAGGAATGTTTTGCCACGTGAATATAATTGGGCAAGCAATGACCTCCCAGAGAGACAAGTCAGGAGATGCTGCAGGCCATGATTTAGAACATTCTGAGGAGAAGCCTACCATTTTACACAGTCTTTCATTTTACACAGTCCTTGTTAGGAATGTAAGAAGCAAGCTGATTGGTTGCTATGGGCAACTGGGCAACTTTGACTCTGCACAGGTTTTGATAAATCTCCCCCAGTGTGTCTGCCTCCTGCTAGGCCACACAAGGAGAGGAAGTCTAGGCCTAGTACAGTTTCTTTGTTTCGTGCTAAAGCCTTCTGTGAAGCAAATATCCGAGCCCAGGCTTTATCACAGTCTCTACATCCAGTTCCATTTGCTATAGTTTAGCTCTGGGTTGGTCATGGTAATCAGGTGCTGTTACTCATGACTGTCCCCAGTCCAGTCAAAAGGGCTCAGTTATCCTGAGAGGGTAATTTATCTAGCCAGAAGAGGATATAGCTGAACAAGTTCCTTTCTACAATCACTTAACTTCTTGTGGGCTTACAGTTAAAGTTAGTACTTTTGGGATTCTATGTCTTGATTGTCTGTATGTTAGGCCTGTGCTATGAAACCGTAATACCCACAGCCACAAGTACAAGTCTTCTCAAGTATCTTCACCACAGTAAGCCAACCGTAGGTCAATCTTGGTAGAGAATCCTCTAAATTTACCTGTATCTATCATCATTAGCAATACTAAAGTATAGTCAACATATCCATATAGCAGAGTATTACTGCAAGCAAAGCACTTAATGGGAACTGTGACCAATTTCCACACATCCATTTAAAAGACTAACTTTGCAACCCTGTACCATAAATATAATATATTGACTGGATTGTGCAAAGAGAACTTCAGGAAAGTTTACCTGGTTGTCTGGAGTTTTCTTCTTGTACCTCCCAGACACCTCATTAACTACCCCAAGGTCAAGTACCAACTGATGTGCAGATCCCCAGTTACAAAAATTGCTAAGGCTCACATGAAAACTTACAGGGTTAGCCATCTACAATGCTATTAATGACTACACTAAAGACTGAGAGACTGCTACCTGCCCTGAACTGCTCCACCCTTCCTTCTTGTGGGCACCACATTACCGTATGTGGTAACTTTGTGCTTTATTTATAATTGATCAGTAATTGTTACAAGTTCTTTTTCATTCACCGTAAACTGGTTAGTATGAGATGTAAATGCAGATAAAGTGCAAGCCTACACATGTGTTAATCGCATAATGTAGGATGATCCCTTCACAGCCAGGCAAGTCATAGATAGATTAACCCAGGTTATTTATGTAATATATTCTTTATAAATCCTGTGACCACACTTAAATAGCTAAGGGTCCATGTAGTTGGGTAAACAATTGCCGGATACAAACACTGATTGACTATAGAAGTCGATCAGCGGTCATTGAAGGTGCAATTTGCACAGTGAAAATGCCAGGATTATTTTTTTTTATTGTTGGCATCACATCCCCTGTTTACATGGGAACATTTGATGCCAGCAAAGAATGATTTTTCTGCCCACATAGAAAATGTGATCAGCTGACGGATGAGCATTTAGTGGTTCATTGGGCCTTTTATATGGGCCAACTATCTGACCGGTTGGCCAATAATTGCAGAGAAGAAAGAAGCCTTCAATCTAAAGGTTGTGTACTGTGCAGACTTAGTGCTCTGTTCTTGGGCAGGATGTGCAGCCCTATATACCTTTCAGTTAGATAATTAGATCAGCAGGGATTATTGTATTTGCCAAAAGTGGTTAGCAAAACAAGTTCTTAATCTTCTTACCTCAGTGTGGAACCATATTTAATATCATGACATTGCACAACTCCACAGCCAAATAAACAACATTCCTTAAAGTGAAAGGCAACTCCTTTTATAGACTAGCCTTTATGGCTTATTTTAAGTTAATGAAATATCTTTTGTGTTTTATCTTTCCTTTGTATCTCCTTTTGTGAAATTTGATGGTGTTTGTGTGATAAATGACGATAGCACGATGACTTAGTTAACTTGCATAACTAGATGATAGGTGAAATAAGGTTAAGTCAATGGAAGCTTTGTGGTTCTCATGTTAATATATATATATATATATATATATATATATATATATATACATACATACACTAGCCGAGTACCTGGCGTTGCCCAGTATTTCCTTCCTAATCCTTGATGGGGAAGAAAATCATATCCCATCCTCATATCTCGACCTCCTATCACAACCTTTTATTCCATCCTCATATCCCGTCCTCATATTCTGACCTCATATGCCGTCCTTATGTCCCACCCTCATATCCCGTCCTCATATCCCCATATCCCGTCCTCATGTCCCGACCTCATGTCCCGTCCTCCTATCCTGTCATCATGTCCCGTCCTTATGTCCCATCCTCATATCCCGACCTCATATCCTTACCACATATCCTGTCCTTATATCCTGACCTCATATCCCATCCTCATATACCCGACATCATATCCTGACCTCATATACCGTCCTCATATCCCATCCTCATATCCCGTCCTCATATCTCGTCCTTATGTCCCATCCTCATATCCTATCCTCAAGTGGGATTGATTTGTGATGAAGATATTGTAAACTGAAAATAGAAGGGGACATGGCTTTGTGGGACTGGGCGTGATTTGTAAGCCAGACATATGTACAAAAAGGGTAGATAAATTAATGGGGTGGGGTTTAACCCCTTAAGGACCAAGGATGTACCGGTATGTCCTTGGTCCTGCTCTCCTGATATAACGCGGGGTTACACAGGAACCCCGCATCATATCACGGCGGGCCCGGCGTCATAGTGAAGCCGGGACCCACCTCTAATAGCGCGCAGCGCCGATCGAATCAATCTTACCCCTTCTCGGACGAAGATTTAACTGGCATGACCTCATAAACCACAATTGCTTAAGGTTGCTATTATGCACTAACTGCATATGGTAAGACATAAAAATAATTGTGTGTTAAAATAATTGTGTGTTAAAGGGGTACTCCACTGGAACTCCACTGGGGTACTCCACTGGAAAACATTTTCTTTTAAATCAATTGGTGCCAGAAAGTTAAACAGATTTGTCAAATTACTTCTATTAAAAAAAATCTTAAACCTTTCAGTATTTATCAGCTGCTGTATGCTCCATAGGAAGTTCTTTTCTTTTTGAATTTCCTTTCTGCCTGACCACAGTGCTCTCTGCTGACACATCTGTCCATTTTAGGAACTGTCCAGAGTAGGAGCAAATCTCCAAATCAAACGTCTCTTGCTCTGGATAGTTCCTGACATGGACAGACGTGTCAGACAGAAAGGAAATTCAAAAAGAAAACAACTTCCTCTGTAGTATATGGCTGATAAGTACTGGAAGGATTAAGATTTTTAAATAGACGTAATTTACTAATCTGTTTAACTTTCTGGCACCAGTTGGTTTAAAAGAAAATGTTTTTCAGTGGAGTACCCCTTTAAGAGGAACTGAAGTAGTTAAATGACAAAGGAATTGTGTTCAGAAAAGAAAGTGTTCTTCGTGTTGGGAAACTTTTAAACTGCAGCAATCCCAAGGGGGTGTCTGATGTTGCTGTAAAGACATTCTACATCACGGCTGTCTGGGATTGAGGTGCTGTGACCTGCAACTACAAATGGTGCTGGCCCCTTGAGTCAAACAGTTATTGCCAGGCATGATAAGCCATCCACGAATGGGACATTAGAGATTTAAAGTCCATATTTTGCTGCTGTCAGTAATCTTTTTTTTTACTCAAATAGTCACTTTTAGGATCTGAGGGCAAGACCATGGTGACACCTGGTAGGTCCATAATCAAAATATTCCTGTATTTGTTGGAAGGCTTTCTGATTATGAACTGCTTTAATTTAAGAGACTTGAGTGCATCCTGCTCCTATGAAGTAAAGTTTCAGTGTAAAAAACGGCTATGCGGCAAAATAGCCTCAATATCTGCTGTTGTCAAGGTGGCAAATTTCTCAATATTTGCAAACTGGGAAAAAAGAGAAGTCATCAGAGATCTTGGCTTAAGATCAGTATACAGAACTTTAAACACCATAGGCACTCGTTCACTCTCCAACAAGAGTTCATGCAAAATATTTCAGGCTTTCGCTTCTTGTAATTGTGTTCTGGAATTGCTTTCCAATTGTGTATGCCATTTGTGCAGTGCAAGTTTGTGCACAAACAAATTAATGTCATTTATCCAATTAAATCCATCAAACCAGGGTGTGGATGACAGTCCTTTACATAACAGGGACCTTTCTCCCTCATTCAAAATGTGCGAGGCCAAATTGAATATCCTCAGCAGGCCACTGCCCCCTTGATCTAAATATGTAGATGATCCACTTTCACTTGGTATCACCACAGGTCTGCCTCCCCCAATATAAGGGGAACATCACTTTTTAGGTTGGTCCTAAAAAAGGTACCGTCATGGGGACCAGGTTGGGGCAGCATTGGAGCTAGCATTTGTGGCAAAAGGTAAAGAGGGTGTCAAATCTGCACAGGAAAGGAGTGTACACTATTCTCGCCCACTCCCCTTTTCCCTGCCTTTTTACATATCTGCCCTAGGTAGCGGGTCCGTAATCACTGTGCTGGTCCCTACTTACAATAAGTGAGGACAGTCCAGTCAAAATAATAAACTATAATGCAGACGGAGGTCAGGACACAGAATTGAATCACTCAGACTAACAGAAAAATAACTAAACCTACACAATATCAATATCCATTGCCTCTCATTCCAGAATTGTTTAATCAAATACTAATAATAATCAAGTATTTGATTAAACAAGTCTGGAATGAGAGGCAATGGATATAGATTTTTAACAGTAATCTTATTCAGACCCCGATAATTAATACATGGCCTTAACCCTTCTTCCTTCTTTGTCTCAAAGAAGAAACCTGCTCCCATAGGAGAAACAGAAGGACAAATATAAAAAATTTTCAAACTTGACTATAATCCTTCATAGCTTCCCTTTCGAGACCAGAGAAATTATAAATTCACCCCTTAGGATACTTGGCATCAGGTACAAGTTCAATAGCACAATCATAATCTCAATGTGGGGGCAAAGCAGAGGAGGCCTCAGAAAAAATGTCACAAAAATCAGAAATAAATTCAGGTAGATTACTTTGGGCTGCACCGAGAGTTGCAACACAAGTGGAAATACATTTGTTAATACAGTCAGAACCCCACTTGATGAGTGCCCCGGAGGACCAATCAAAGACAGAATTATGTTCTGTGGTGCACCACGGGGTGTGATGTGAGGTGTAAGGGAGCAGATGTTATGGACCATGGGGTAGATGGTATTAACCCCTTCTTGTCGTGATGCCAGGGCATGGTTTAGCCTTATAATCATCCGAAGGTAGTACCGCTAATCCTAGGATATGGCAGGAGCAATAAAGAGTTCAAGGCCAGGTTAAGGGTAGCGGTAACTACTGAGGTTAGACAGATGGTACAGTCTATGCAGTTCAGCCAATATCCCAGAGAGATGGTCTGTGACACAGGGAGACCTCGCAGGCTTGCTGGGACTTTCAGTGCCTTAAATAGACTATAATGCAGGCCACGGTGACTATAGATGACTTGACTTGAGATGGTGACAGACAATTGAGTACTTGACTTACTCAAGACCGACTGGTGGCTGCAGTAATTTAGACTTGAGGCCTCCAATGGCTGGTCACTGGCACTGGGACACTTGACTGCACTTGACCTCAGGTAAACCCAAATTCACATTCACTGACAAATTTTTCAAAACCAAAAATTTGATTTTTTCAAAATGCAATGACCCCTCGAGTAATCCCACCTGTGGAGTAGAGGAATAAACACAACCCCCAGACAAAGGTTTGTAATCCACTCCAGCATTGGGGATGGGATTTTCCAACAATTTTAAAGGGACATTCAAAGACAATAAAATTCCCAGAATTACCAGAAATACTCTTTTCAAGAAAAAATATTTGGACAAGAGTTTAGAAGACATTTTCGGAGATACCTGTGAGCCTAAATTATTGCACCGATTATCATTTAGGTGCTGGCGTTTCCCGGCTGCTGATGTTTGAAGCCATATTGCCTGTTCTAAGGAGTAAGGTGATGGATAGCTCACCTGGATATCCTTAATGGCGTCAAATAATCCTAGTCTGAACTGACATCTAAGGGCCGGATCATTCCAACCACATGCAGTACACCATTTTCGAAAATCTGCACAGTACTCCTCAGCCATTCTTTGCCCCTGCTTAAGATTAAACAGCTGAGACTCAGCAAAGGCTGCACAATCAGGTTCATCATAAAGAAGACCCATAGAAGAAAATAAATCATCCACAGAACTTAATTCAGGAACAGAGGGAGGTAAAGAGAATGCCCACTCCTGAGGATACCCTTGCAGCAATGACATGACAACCCCTACCCTAATTTCTGTGCTAGTTGACTGGGGTCTTAGGCAAAAATAAAACTTACAACTCTCCCTGAACACAACAAATTTCTTTCGGTCACCAGAAAAGCGGTCAGGAAGATTAATTTTCAATTTACTCGAAACAGCTGGAGGACAGACCACTGCCTGAACATTAGCTGTTTCCTGAACTTGAACCCTTTCGGCAAGGGACTGTACTAAATGTGTTAATCCCTGCATTTGCTTTACTAAAGCCGTCATTAGAGATGACACAAATTGTTCGCCGGCAAACAGTTCCTGGCAAATTTAGCATGTTCGCATTCGCATCACCGGGCGAACATATGTGAAGTTCGATCCGACCCCTATACTTTAACATTGCAGTAAACTTTGACCCTGTGAGTCAGAGTCAGCAGACACATTACAGCCAATCAGCATCAGTCCCTCCCTTCCAGACCCTCCAACCTCTTGCACGGACGCTATTTTACCCTCATTCAGCATGCTGCAGGCTTAGGAAGTGGAGGGTCAGAGAATCTGCTCCTGCTGTATAGGGAAAGCGATAGCTAGGTTGCTGCTAGGTGGTGTATTCAGGGTCCAGTTTACTTCCAAAGCACTAGTGTAACATCTGCTTTAAGGACAGCACCCAAAAAAAAACCTTTTTAGGGCTGAAAGATATCAGTCCGTGTGTCTTGCAACAGCTGGAGGCACCCTGGTTGGGAGGGAACCGCTGGTTAAAAGGGGTACTCCAGAATCAAACTTAAGTTCCTTCAAGCAACTAACTACTACAGTAATCAAAGGGCTGAAAGATATCAGTCCGTGTGTCTTGCAACAGCTGGAGGCACCCTGGTTGGGAGGGAACCGCTGGTTAAAAGGGGTACTCCAGAATCAAACTTAAGTTCCTTCAAGCAACTAACTACTACAGTATTCAAAGGGCTGAAATATATCAGTCCATGTGTTTTGCAACAGCTGGAGGCACCCTGGTTGGGGACCACTGCTTAAAAGGGGAACTCCGCTGGCAAGCTTTTTTTCTTTAAATCAACTAACTACTACAGTATTCAAAGGGCTGAAATATATCAGTAAGTGTGTTTTGCAACAGCTGGAGGCACCCTGGTTGGGGACCACTGCATAAAAGGGGAACACCGCTGGCAAGCTTTTTTTTTCTTTAAAACAACTAACTACTACAGTATTCAAAGGGCTGAAATATATCAGTAAGTGTGTTTTGCAACAGCTGGAGGCACCCTATTTGGTGACAACTGCATAAAAGAGGAACTCCGCTGGCAAGCTTTTTTTCTTTAAAGCAACTAACTACTACATTATTCAAAGGGCTGAAATATATCAGTCCGTGTGTTTTGCAACAGCTGGAGGCACCCTGGTTGGGGACCACTGCTTTAAAGGGGAACTCCGCTGGCAAGCTTTTTTGCTCATTGTCACACTAGTGCAAATCCCATTTGGTGTGACAGTTGTGCACATAAAAAATAAAAACTTTCTTGGCTGTTAAATAAAACCAGTTGTCACTGTCAGTTCACTTCACAGTTGCCAGTTTTTTTTACCTGCAGGGAAAATTGTGTCACCCTAGTGCAAATCACATTAGGTGTGACAGTTGTGCAAATAAAAAAAAAATACCTTTTTTGGCTGTTAAATAAAACCAGTCGTCACTGTCAGTTCACGTCACAGTTGCCAGTTTTTTTTTGCCTGCAGGGCAAATTGTGTCACCCTAGTGCAAATCACATTAGGTGTGACAGTTGTGCAAATTTAAAAAAACAAAACTTTTTTGGCTGTTAAATAAAACCAGTCGTCACTGTCAGTTCACGTCAAAGTTGCCAGTTTTTTTTGCCTGCAGGGCAAATTGTGTCACCCTAGTGCAAATCACATTTGATGTGACACTTGTGCAAATTTAACCAAAAAAATGACAGGCAGAGGAAGGCTACCCTGCAGGGGCCATCGTGGTGCTGGGATTCCCTTTGGCCCTAGAATGGCCAGTGTTCAGAGGCTACGTACCCTGAACCCCCAAAGTTCTGAGGATTTAGTTGACTGGCTATCACAAGACACTCAATCTACTACAGCTTCAGCTCGGAACCTTGACGCACAATCCTTCTCCTCCTCTTCAGGTACCTCTCATGCTACCACTTGCCCGCCTGCCGCCTGCCGCCACCACCAACACTAGCACCACAGCAGCTTTACTTGATCCGTCAAAGGAGTTATTTACACATCAGTTTGAAGACATGAGTGATGCGCAACCATTATTGCCAGAGGATGTAGTTAACAGGGATATGTCTCAGTCAGGCAGCATTACACACATGGACGTACGGTGTGATGATGATGTACCCACTGCTGCTTCCTTTCTTGAGGTGTCAGATAGCATTATAGAGCATTATATCCTGCATTATAGAGTCTTCAGGACTTTATGATCATTTAAACTTGAATTATCAAGAGTACTAACCATTACACAAAGGAACGCTTGTTGCGTGTGATTTTTTAACTTAAATTTTCAAAAGTAAAATACAGAGAGGGAAGAACTCTGTTTCTTTATTTGATGAAAAATTTTATTTAGAAAAGAATCTCTTTGTCTGTTTCACCGTCCTGCATTATAGAGTCTTCTGGACTCTTGGATATGCGCTTGTTCTTACATTTCAGCCATGTGTATATGCCTAATTTTTCGGGCCTCTGGTGCTGCACTTTTTCTGCTGCTGCAATTTTTCTGGCCGCTGCTTTCATCTTGATTTGATGAAAAATTTTATTTTGAAAAGGATTTCTCTGTGATTTTCACCACCCTGCATCATGGAGCCTTCTGGACTTTTGGATATGCGCTTGTTCTTACATTTCATGTGTACATGTGTACATGCCTAATTTTTCTGGACTCTGGTGCTGCACTTTTTCTGCTGCTGCAATTTTTCTGGCCGCTGCTTTCATCTTGATTTGATGAAAAATTTTATTTTGAAAAGAATTTCTCTGTGATTTTCACAGTCCTTCATCATAGAGTCTTCTGGACTATCTGATAATTTAAACTTGAATTTTCCAGAGTACTAACCATTACACCAAGGAACGCTTGTTGTGTGTGATTTTTAAACTTACATTTTCAAAAATAAAATACAGAGAGGGATGAACTTTGTTTCTTTATTTGATGAAAAGTTTTATTTTGAAAATAATTTCTTTGTGTGTTTCTCTGTCCTGCATTATAGAGTCTTCTGAACTCTTGGATATGCGCTTGTTCTTCTTTTTCAGCCATGTGTACATGCCTAATTTTTCCGTTCTCTGGTGCTGCACTTTTTATGCTGCCACAATTTTTCTGTTCGGTTCACGAACATTTGCGGAAGTTCGCGTTCGCCATTCGCAAACCGAAAATTTTATGTTCGTGACATCACTAGCCGTCATTGCTTCCATAGTAAATGCAGGTAGGTAGGCCTGCTATGATGTCACTTCTGGGCAGGGAAGGAGTGCACACTATTCTCGCCCACTCCCCCTATCCCTGCCTACTTACATACCCACCCTAAGTAGCGGGTCCGTAACCATAGTGACGGTCCCTACTTACAATAAGTGAGGGCAGTCCAGTCAAAATAATAAACTATAATGCAGATGGAGGTCGGGACACAGAATGGAATCACTCGGACTAACAGAAAAATAAAGAAACATCCACACAATAAATCGCTGTACACAGTCCGAGTTGATACCAAGAGGTTACATATAAGCCAATTCGCAAAGCCAGGAGAAGAGAGTCAGAGAGCAGAGCTAAAGGGTCAAAATGCCAGATATAACAGATGCAATATAAATGCTAGCTAGGAGTACACAGAGCTCTATAGAGGGCAAGGATTGGAAGTAGATTGCAAGCTTATATGGAACCAGAACAGGTGCTCCAATCAAGGTCAGCTGACCAGTCCAGATAGCCGGGCGTAACCCAGCAACAAGAAACAACAAAGAACCTGTCAGAACCTTTTAACTCTATAGGATCTGACAGAGGGGTACAATGCTGTAAATTGCTCTGTGAATATTTAAAGGATATTTGAGTCGATTTCACATTTTGGGAAATGCTCATATCAGCAGGCTGAACCCCCAGTATGGTGTTGTGGAAAATGTTTCCCGCCATTCACTGTTCCAATATTGCGGCATGTTGTCACCATACTCACATTAGGGGTAGGTCTCAGCCAGGGCAGGCTCTCCCCATAGGCAGAGTAGGCCATTGTCTAGAGCGCCCCCTTGATTAGAGCACCACCTGTGGTCACAGTTTTTTTTTTGTGAAGCAGACATCGCAACGCTGACTCCTCTTTCTGGCTGTCAGGAGTGCAGCACTGTCACATCACATACACAGTAATTCTTACTGTCTATGTAATGTGATGTGACCGTGCTACTCTCCTAACAGATAGCCAGATAGCGCAGCACCACCGCTACAAGCTCCTCCTTGGCACGACCATAATTATCCAGGGCTCAAGTCCTGCATGACTGACCCTAGAATTTTGTTTATTCCTCCCTCCTCCCTCAACCAGCCCAATAGATGGTGAAGGGGTAGGACCTTTGTCCAGGGTGGCAAAAGTCCTTGCACCAGCCCATGTCTCAGCTGATATGGTGCTCTTTTATGCTGTTGTTGTCTATTTTGAAAGGTAGCATTTATGGTTGTGTTTAACATAAATATGTGTTACGCCTAGCGCTCCGGGTCCCCGCTCCTCCCCGGAGCGCTTACGGCGTCTCTCTCTCCGCAGCGCCCCGGTCGGTCCCGCTGACCGGGAGCGCTGCACTGTCATGGCCGTCGGGGATGCGATTCGCACAGCGGGACGCGCCCGCTCGCGAATCGCATCCCAGGTCACTTACCCGTTCCCGTCCCCTGCTGTCATGTGCTGGCGCGCGCGGCTCCGCTCTCTAGGGCGCGCGCGCGCCAGCTCCCTGAGACTTAAGGGGCCAGTGCACCAATGATTGGTGCCTGGCCCAATTAGCTTAATTGGCTTCCACCTGCTCCCAGACTATATCTTACCTCTGCCCCTGCACTCCCCTGCCGGATCTTGTTGCCTTAGAGCCTAGTGAAAGCGTTACTGTGATTATCCATACCGTGTACTTGACCTCCTGCTTGCCTTATTGACTACGATTCTTGCTGCCTGCCCCGACCTTCTGCTACGTCCGACCTTGCTTTGTCTACTCCCTTGTACCGCGCCTTTCTTCAGCAGTCTGAGAGGTTGAGCCGTTGCTAGTGGATACGACCTGGTCACTACCGCCGCAGCAAGACCATCCCGCTTTGCGGCGGGCTCTGGTGAAAACCAGTAGTGACTTAGAACCGGTCCACTAGCACGATCCACGCCAATCCCTCTCTGGCACAGAGGATCCACCTCCTGCCAGCCGGCATCGTGACAGTAGATCCGGCCATGGATCCCGCTGAGGTTCCCCTGCCTTCTATCTCTGATCTCACCATGGTGGTCGCCCAGCAAGCCCGACAGATCGCCCATCTAACCCACCAGCTGTCGGAAGTGTCCACCATAGTGCAACAACTTCAGTCGCAACTTCTGCTACAGCAGCAACCATCTCCTCCGCCAGCTCCTGCACCCCTTCCGCAGCGAGTGGCCACTCCTAGCCTCCGCTTGTCCCTGCCGGACAAATTTGATGGGGACTCTAAGTTTTGCCGTGGCTTTCTTTCGCAATGTTCCCTGCACTTGGAGATGATGTCGGACCAGTTTCCTACTGAAAGGTCTAAGATGGCTTTCGTAGTCAGCCTTCTGTCTGGAAAAGCCCTGTCATGGGCCACACCGCTCTGGGACCGCGATGACCCCGTCACTGCCTCTGTACACTCCTTCTTCTCGGAAATTCGAAGTGTCTTTGAGGAACCTGCCCGAGCCTCTTCTGCTGAGACTGCCCTGCTGAACCTGGTCCAGGGTAATTCTTCCGTTGGCGAGTACGCCATACAATTCCGTACTCTTGCTTCTGAACTATCCTGGAATAATGAGGCCCTCTGCGCGACCTTTAAAAAAGGCCTATCCAGCAACATTAAAGATGTTCTGGCCGCACGAGAAATTCCTGCTAACCTGCATGAACTCATTCATCTAGCCACTCGCATTGACATGCGTTTTTCTGAGAGACATCAAGAGCTCCGCCAGGAAAAAGACTTAGATCTCTGGGCACCTCTCCCACAGTCTCCGTTGCAATCTACGCCTAGGCCTCCCGCCGAGGAGGCCATGCAAGTGGATCGGTCTCGCCTGACCCAGGAGGAGAGGAATCGCCGTAGGGAAGCTAATCTCTGTCTGTACTGTGCCAGTACCGAACATTTTTTGGTGGATTGCCCTATCCGTCCTCCACGTCTGGGAAACGCACGCTCGCACCCAGCTCTCGTGGGTGTGGCGTCTCTTGAGTCTAAGTCGGCTTCTCCACGTCTCACGGTGCCCGTGCGGATTTTCCCTTCAGCCAACTCCTCCCTCTCAGCCGTGGCCTGCCTGGACTCTGGTGCCTCTGGGAATTTTATTCGTGAGTCCTTGGTGAATAAATTCCGCATCCCGGTGACCCGTCTCGTCAAGCCACTCTACATTTCCGCGGTCAACGGAGTCAGGTTGGATGGCACCGTGCGTTACCGCACGGAGCCCCTCCTAATGTGCATCGGACCTCATCACGAAAAAATTTAGTTTTTGGTCCTCTCCAATTGCACTTCCGAAATTCTCCTTGGACTACCCTGGCTTCAACACCATTCCCCAACCCTGGATTGGTCCACAGGGGAGATCAAGAGCTGGGGTTCCTCTTGTTTCAAGGACTGCCTTAAACCGGTTCCCAGTACTCCCTGCCGTGACCCTGTGGTTCCCCCTGTAACCGGTCTGCCGTCCTGCCATAAGAAGTACCTCTCCCCCCCTCCCAGTCCAGTCAGGCAAGCCTCGGTGCCTCCTCATGGCCCCCGTCCTGGTGTCGTGTCACACTGCCCCGTGCCAGGCCTCGCCCTCTGCCCTCCCTCCCCATTCCCACTCCTGCTGTACTGCCTGCCGTTGAGGAATCCCTCCATTCTTTCCCGGTGTCCTCATCCCAGGGGAGGCAGTTACCGGACAAAGAGAAGGGGAGACCTAAGGGGGGGGTACTGTTACGCCTAGCGCTCCGGGTCCCCGCTCCTCCCCGGAGCGCTTACGGCGTCTCTCTCTCCGCAGCGCCCCGGTCGGTCCCGCTGACCGGGAGCGCTGCACTGTCATGGCCGTCGGGGATGCGATTCGCACAGCGGGACGCGCCCGCTCGCGAATCGCATCCCAGGTCACTTACCCGTTCCCGTCCCCTGCTGTCATGTGCTGGCGCGCGCGGCTCCGCTCTCTAGGGCGCGCGCGCGCCAGCTCCCTGAGACTTAAGGGGCCAGTGCACCAATGATTGGTGCCTGGCCCAATTAGCTTAATTGGCTTCCACCTGCTCCCAGACTATATCTTACCTCTGCCCCTGCACTCCCCTGCCGGATCTTGTTGCCTTAGAGCCTAGTGAAAGCGTTACTGTGATTATCCATACCGTGTACTTGACCTCCTGCTTGCCTTATTGACTACGATTCTTGCTGCCTGCCCCGACCTTCTGCTACGTCCGACCTTGCTTTGTCTACTCCCTTGTACCGCGCCTTTCTTCAGCAGTCTGAGAGGTTGAGCCGTTGCTAGTGGATACGACCTGGTCACTACCGCCGCAGCAAGACCATCCCGCTTTGCGGCGGGCTCTGGTGAAAACCAGTAGTGACTTAGAACCGGTCCACTAGCACGATCCACGCCAATCCCTCTCTGGCACAGAGGATCCACCTCCTGCCAGCCGGCATCGTGACAATATGCATTTCTTGCATTAAAAGTGAATGTGAAAAGTTAACTGTATTTTCTGGGTTTAATAAAAACATAGGGGGAGATTTATCAAAACCTGTCCAGAGAAAAAATTGCTGAGTTGCCCATACCAACCAATCAGATTGCTTCTTTCATTTTTGAAAAGGCCTGTTAGGGACCGACCAGGGGACAGGGAGAGTGAGCCCTAAACTGACCCTAAAACTGCTCTTCCTGCCTACTTGCTCATCCACCCTAAACGGTGGATGGCCAACTGGACGCTGGTCCCTTCCCGCGCTAAAGTGCAGTGGCGTAACAACACATAATATACATAGTCGGTTACAGGCCAGAAACAGAAAACAACTAGACAACCAGATATACCAGACAGAACACAAACAGGGCAGAATATAGTGAATTAATAAACAGTTCATAAACTGGATATCAGATAAACAGCAGACATGATAAAAGGAACAAGACTAGGCATAATACAGCAGAATCCAGGAGATGAAGGGGATTAATAGAAGAACTGAGAGCCAAAAAACTAAACTTAACAGGTAAGTTATTAAAAGCTATCACAAGCAGTTACAAGTACAAAGGACAAAGATCAGATCAACCAAACAGGATATAAATATAGGACACTGTTTACACTGGGACACAGAACATACTGGACTCCCCACTCCACTATAGGAGTAGCCAAATGTAATAAAGCCAAATAGACTACTGGCCAGTGGCACACACACCAGTGTGGTCAGAAGCTGACCCAGTAGGAAAACAGAAATATAAAAACACAAAACTTCACACAAAGGGACACAAGAGAAAACAGTGGGAACAGACACATATACGAAAGGATATACGAATTCCAAAACCGACTAATGTAACACAGACTAAAATACAGGAAGCATGCTATATAACCATGGCTAAAAACCCAGATAA
Organism: Hyla sarda; assembly: GCF_029499605.1. Classification (NCBI taxonomy): domain Eukaryota; kingdom Metazoa; phylum Chordata; class Amphibia; order Anura; family Hylidae; genus Hyla; species Hyla sarda. Next base: position 116,411,382 of record NC_079190.1, on the reverse strand, counting down.
AAACACAAGATAAATACAAGGTAAATGCTCAAGCAGAAACAGTCAGAATATAGCACAAACAGACATAGTACAGGGTGGGCCATTTATATGGATACACCTTAATAAAATGGGAATGGTTGGTGATATTAACTTCCTGTTTGTGGCACATTAGTATATGTGAGGGGGGAAACTTTTCAAGATGGGTGGTAACCATGGTGGCCATTTTGAAGTCTGCCATTTTGAATCCAACTTTTGTTTTTTCAGTAGGAAGAGGGTCATGTGACACATCAAACTTATAGGGAATTTCACAAGAAAAACAATGATGTGCTTGGTTTTAACATAACTTTATTCTTTCATGAGTTATTTACAAGTTTCCGACCACTTATAAAATGTATTCAATGTGCTGCCCATTGTGTTGGATTGTCAATACAACCCTCTTCTCCCATTCTTCACACACTGATAGCAACACCGCAGGAGAAATGCTAGCACAGGCTTCCAGTATCCGTAGTTTCAGGTGCTGCACATCTTGTATCTTCACAGCATAGACAATTGCCTTCAGATGACCTCAAAGATAAAAGTCTAAGGGGGTCAGATCGGGAGACCTTGGGGGCCATTCAACTGGCCCACGACGACCAATCCATTTTCCAGGAAACTGTTAATCTAGGAATGCTCAGACCTGATACCCATAATGTGGTGGTGCACCATCTTGCTGGAAAAACTCAGGGAACATGCCAGCTTCAGTGCATAAAGAGGGAAACACATCATCATGTAGCAATGTCACATGTCCAGTGGCCTTGAGGTTTCCATTGATAAAGAATGGCCCCACTATCTTTGTAACCCATATACCACACCATACCATTAATTTTTGTGTTCCAACAGTCTTGGAAGGATCTATCCAATGTGGGTTAGTGTCAGACCAATAGCGGTGGTTTTGTTTGTTAACTTCATCATTCACATAAAAGTTTGCCTTATCACTGAACAAAATTTTCTGCGTAAACTGAGGGTCCTGTTCCCATTTTTGTTTTGCCCATTCTGCAGCACCTGAAAGTACGGAAACCTCAAGGCCACTGGATATGCGACATTGCTACATGATGATGTGTTTGCCTCTTTATGCACTGAAACTGGCACGTTCCCTGAGTTTTTCCAGCAAGATGGTGCACCACCACATTATGGGTATCAGGTCCGAGCATTCCTAGATGAACAGTTTCCTGGAAAGTGGATTGGTCGTCGTGGGCCAGTTGAATGGCCCCCAAGTCTCCCGATCTGACCCCTTAGACTTTTATCTTTGGGGTCATCTGAAGGCAATTGTCTATGCTGTGAAGATACAAGATGTGCAGCACCTGAAACTACGGATACTGGAAGCCTGTGCTAGCATTTCTTCTGCGGTGTTGCTATCAGTGTGTGAAGAGTGGGAGAAGAGGGTTGCATTGACAATCCAACACAATAAGCAGCACATTGAATACATTTTATAAGTGGTCAGAAACTTGTAAACAACTCATGAAAGAATAAAGTTATGTTAAAACGAAGCACATCATTGTTTTTCTTGTGAAATTCCCAATAAGTGTCACATGACCCTCTTCCTATTGAAAAACAAAAGTTGGATTAAAAATGGCCGACTTCAAAATGGCTGCCATGGTCACCACCCATCTTGAAAAGTTTCCCCCCTCACATATACTAATGTGCCACAAACAGGAAGTTAATATCACCAACCATTCCCATTTTATTAAGGTGTATTCATATAAATGGCCCACCCTGTAGTATTGCACTCAATAACCTGCACCAGAATGCAGGAGAACTCTGGCTAAATAACTCCACCCGAGTTCTCATTCATTCAGAGAATTAACTATTCCCTATCCAGGTGGAATAGCAAACTGCTCTGAACAAACTTGTGTGTGAATACACTCCTAAACAAACAAAAAAATACAAAAACAAATAAACGGACATTACAGGCCTCTGAGTAATGAAAGAAGCAATCTGATTGTTGCTATGGCCAACTCAACAACTGGCAGGTTTTGATAAATCTCCCCCATAGTGTTTGCAGATCATAAATATGCATTTCTAGCATTGAGAGTGAATGTTGAATAGGTGAAGTTTTTGAAAATAAAAGTTTGGTTCGTCTTAAACAAATTTTCTGCGAACCGGCAATTAAATAAGCCTCAAAACACTCGTATAACACTGCCTAAGAGCTCTAAATCCAGGGGTGTGGAAGTGGTATCACCTGACAGCCGGGACATGCAGTTCCTGGCTTTGGGCAAGCATGAAGACTAAGCAATCAGTCTTGCCCCTTCACTAAACTCCTATAGATCGCAGCTGTATGCTAGAGCCTATAGTGAGCCGCGCAGGACGTCAGCCTTCCGCCAAAGGCGGGTGCGATGATATCACTAATCGTTAGCACCTTTGTCAGGACTGAGGTGCTCTGAAGAACCTGTCTCTGTGCTCCCTGTCTTGCTGCACTAGGCAGGCCCTCTCTACCCGCCGGTGTCTGTTATGCCAGTGGTAGCAGTGGGGATTTTGGACCTGAGTGCAGATGTTATCACTAGAGATGAGCGAACTGTTCAAAAATTTGATTCGGACAATTTGCCACATTTTTCGAAAAACATTTGTTTTGATTCCGAATTTATATTAAATCTATATTAAAAATGGCTAATTCTGGCCTTCAGAGAGCCTCAATGGGGTGTAGAACACTTTGCTGTGTTCTAACACGCATATGGAGTGTGCTGGGGTAGTGAAATAATACTGTTATTCAGAATAACATGCAAATTACTGGCATCGCTTTTAGAATCACTGCCGCAGAGCGGCACAATGACAGAGCCTAGAGGTGGCATCAGTATGAGGGGACCATATAGTGACTGAATGGCACAGCGTGGAGGTTTTGGCAGCATGAGGAGACCATATTAGTGGCTGAATGCCACAGCCAGGAGTTGGCAGCAGCATATGTAGACACTAGGCCTTCACCATCCCTAAGATTAAAAGATGAATTCAAAAATTTAAACCGAAGATTTTGGATAGCTAGTGCAACCTACCATAAAAATATTTTTATTCCCAGACCCAGGCCTAGCAGCAGTATCAGTAAACCATATATTGCCTGAATAACACAGCCTGGTGTTAGCTGAAGCATGAGTAAACACCAGGGCTTCACAATCCCCAAGAAAGAACACAATAATTTTTTTAATGTAAAATGAAGATTTTGGATAGCTACTGCTACCTACCATAACAAAATGTTTATTCCCAGGCACAGCAGCAGTATCAGTAAACCATATATTGCTTGAATGACACAGCCTGGAGTTGGCTGAAGCATGAGTAAACACCAGGGCTTCACAATCCCCCCCCCCCCCCCCAGAAAAAGAAACACAAGAATTTTTGAAATGTAAAATGAAGATTTTGGATAGCTAGTGCTACCTACCATAACAAAATTTTTATTCCCAGGCCCAGCAGCAGTATCAGAAAACTATATATTGCCTGATTGACACAGTCTGGATTTGGCTGAAGCATGAGGAGACCCCAGGGCTCCACAATCCCCCCCCCCCCAAAAAAAAACACCAACATTTTTGAAATTTAAAATGAAGATTTTGGATAGCTAGTGCTACTTACCATAGAAATTTTTTTATTCCCAGGCCACAGTATCAGTAAACCATATATTGCCTGAATTACACAGCTGGAGTTGGCTGAAGTATGATGAGACCCCAGGGCTTCACAATCCCCCCCAAGAAACACAAGAATTTTTGAAATTCAAAATCTTAAAATTAAGATTTTGGATAGCTAGTGCTACCTACCATATCAAAATTTGTATTCCCAGGCCCACAGCAGTGTCATTAAACCATATATTGTCTGAATGACACAGCCTGGAGTTTGCTGAAGAATGAGTACACACCAGGGATTCACAATCCCCCCAAAAAACTGAAGAATTTCTGAAATTTAAAATGAAGATTTTGGATAGCTAGTGCTACCTACCATAACAAAATATTTTTTCCCAGGCCCAGCAGTATCAGTAAACCATATATTGCCTGAATGACATAGCCTGGAATTGCCTGAAGCATGAAAAGACCCCAGGGCTTCACAATCCCTCAAAACAACCACAATAATTTTTGAAATTTAAAATAAAGATTTTGGATAGCTAGTGCTACCTACCTTAGCAACATTTTTGTTACCAGGCTCAGCATCAGTATCAGTAAGCCATATATTGCCTGCATGACACAGTCTGGAGTTGGCTGAAGCATGAATACACACCAGGGATTCACAATCCCCCCCAAAATAACACAATCTTTTTTTAATTTAAAATAAAGATTTTGGATAGCTAGTGCTACATACCATAACAACATTTTTATTCTCAGACCAAGACCGAGCAGCAGCATCAGTAAACCATATATTGCCTGAATGACAAAGCCTGGAGTTGGCTGAAGCATGAGGAGACCATTGAAATGTATGATTTTTTTTATTTAAATGTAAGATTTTTTTATTTAAATTAATGATTTTGAAATTGAACTTTTAACTTTCAAGTTTTAGTGTCCCGGACCCCGGCGTGTGGGTAAAAAGGGCCAAATCTAACAAGCCCCCACAGGGCTCATGTGTCCGTTAGATTTAGGTGCAACTTCTCATTGCCCTGACCAGCCATTGTTTCCAACATTGTTCGCCAAGGCAAACCATGTGAAGAACAGCGTGACACCGCCGTGCCCTGCCAACATGGTATGCTTAAGGGCCACTGAGACTTGTCCGGGCAGTGGAGGCTGAGGACACGGTGGAGGATGAGGAGGCGGAGTCGCACACTGTCACAGGACCAACAGGCTTACAGAGTGGAGCCGGAAGCAGCATGAGTACACAAGAGGGGTTCACAATCCCTTAAATTGAAAGGTGAATGTTGAAATCTCTATTGAAGATGCATGTTAGTTATTGCTACCATGCAAAAAATATAAGGCCCAAGCCCAGAAGCATCAGTAAGCCAAGTAGTTACTGAAAGACACAGTCAGGAAAAGGCATCAGTAGTAAACAAGAGTATTTCATAACCTATGCGATTGAAAGATTAATGTTGAAATCTCAATTAAGCATGTATGTAAGCTAGTGCAAAATATCCAAAAATGTAAGGCCCAAGCCCTGAAGCATCAGTAAGCCAAGTAGTTCCTGAAAGACACAGGAGCAGTCAGGAGCAGGCATCAGCAGTACCCAAGAGGGTTTCATAACCCCGTACATTGAAAGATCAATGTTGAAATTTCTATTAAGCATGTATTTAGCTCGTTCTAAACATCCAAAAATGTAAGGCCCAAGCTCAGAAGCATCAGTAAGCCATGTAGTTCCTGAAACACAGTCAGGAGCAGGCATCAGTTGTACACCAGAGGGTTTCATAACTCCTTACATTGAAAGATCAATCGCGGCTCAATCAATCAATTTGTGATAGATGTATATTTGTGTGTATATATAAATTTTTATACTGTATATGTAAGATGTCCATTTAGGATGAAGACTCCACATTTCTGTTACTTGTCCACTCCTCCCCCATCTGCTCTCCTTACTTGTCTACTTGTCCACTCCTCCCCCTCTGCTCTCTCCTATCTTGGCCCCCACCATCGTGTAGAGGAAGTTGAGAGCCACAAGGACAAGGCACATCCCCCATGCTATTTGCAAACTCCCTATATGCTAGAATATCCCACTAGTGAGGGTGGGAACTTATGTTAATGACAAAGGTAATATAATGATGTGAAGGACTGAATAAAGGGTTAGAAGCATTTGAAACTGACCATGGCTCTGTTTGATTTACTTCACTATACTTCGGTATATACATTCTGTATACGTATTTGGCCGGGAGTAAGATAGCTACAAGAGCACTGATAAAACTAGTGTGGGGCCTGGGCTATTTCGTTCATAATCTAGTCGTGCTGATTGGGGAATCATTTTGAACCAAAGGAGATGGCACAGAGGAAGGCAGTGGATCATCTCCGGAAGTACGGTAAGAACACCTTCTTGTACCTAGTCACAGTGCCCCTGCCCCTCCTTTGGTTTATCTTGATGCCTTACATTGACTGGTTTGTGATGAAGAAGAGACAGGTAAATTCTCACCCAGAGCCAGTTTTCCATGTACCTGTCATAAAAGTAGTTATCTACTGCCCAAGTGTGTATGAAGTGTGAGTGAGTGAATAAGCAGGATCCTGTTGGGGAAGAGTTGATTGAGTCAGCCTGGGCGAATTGCATTGTTTAGGGTATGAGGTCTCTTGGGGGATTTCCAGGGACTCCCAAAAGTTACAGATTCTCGGGACTCTTTCCTTGGTCGCCTTGGAGGATTGGGTTGTTTGGGGTGAGCTGATGATCCGAAGAGAGGGTATCAGATGAATTTTGGCGCATGATGCCGATTAAACGGGCCTATGTCCTGTGGGGGAATTGACTTTTGGGGTAGACTGTCATCTAAGACAGTGTGTCTTAAAATAACATATTTCCAGGGACTCCCCAAAAATAACATATCCTCGGGACCTTGTCCCATTATAACTGATTGAATATGTGTTATGTTTCGTTTTTTAATGTGTCCATGGATTATTGTTAAATTAGCTAATTCAGATGAGGAGGGGGGGGGGACCTTACCTTCTAATACTAGATCTAATGTATTAGTGTTTTAAAGATATTTCCTAAAAGTACAGGGGTTTAAGAGGGGTTTTAGTTTACAACAGCTGGAGGTACATGAAATAGGTCTCACCAAGGTGAGGGGGGGCTGTGGGTTTTCGATATATTCAGGGAGAGGTAGGGGGCTGTGGAATTTGCAGATGTAACCTGACCTCACTGATAGAGTGAGTTGCTGACAGGAAGAGAAAAAAAAAAGTGAAATTTTGATGGAAAACATATGGTGAGTTCGGAATTGATGAATTATAGATATTAACTTGGCAGTTGCAAGTTTGAAATATAGTGATGGTTGATAGGATAAGAAGGTGTATATATATATATATATATATATATATATATATATATATATATGTGTAATATACAACAGTGTGATTCTTAAGAACAATTGTGATTTGACTTAGTTGTGTTGCGGTTATCTGAATGGATATAGATAGGCAGAAGTTGTTGGCTGAAAGTTTGATGAAAATATTTAGGTAATGAAATTAACACTGATGTAAACTGGTGATAGGATAGTGAGAATTATCATATATTCAATGAAGAGAGCCTTTGTATTAGGGTGTGGGGGGGGGGGATGCCATGAATGGAAAATGGAGATTGATTGAGGGGGGGAAGGGAGTGTGAAAATTGAGCTGTCTGTATAATACTATTATTATGGAGCTAAGAATCCCTTATGGAGTGACACCCAAAAATCATAACCCCAGACATTGTTAAGATTTTACCTCTCTTTATCCCATGTTTTCTCTCTCTCTCTCTCTCTCTCTCTCTCTCTCTCTCTTTCTCTCTTTCTCTCTCTCTCTTTCTCTCTTTCTCTCTTTCTCTCTCTCTCTCTCTGGAGATAGCCATGAGGCTGCTAGTCTAATCCACATGCTTACTCCTAGGGGGGGGGGGGGCAGCCATGTTACCACCCCCAGAAGTGAAGTTCCTCCCCCAGCAGCCATTTTAGCTCATCCAATTAGTTCCCACCTCCAATCCCCGGCAGCCATTTTAGCTCATCCAATTAGTTCCCACTTCCACTCCCCAGCAGCCAATTTAACACACCTAGTCTAGTGAAGCATGTATGATGAATTAGGAATACATGGAGTATAACCAGTGAATGGTTTCAGGTGAAGCTGTGTATTTACATGTTTCTGTCATAATGAACTAATTTGATGATATTTTATTAATCTCTTAATAAGTTTGTTTTCGCAGGAGTGCAAGATGGATATAAAAAAAAGGAGAAGAAAAAGAAATTTATAAGGAAATGCAATTAACTGTCTGATTATATTATAGGAGTAACGAGAAAAGTGTGGCCAAGGAGAATAAAATAAAACGTAAAATAAATTAAAAAGTGATCACTATTTAATAAATATTACCTTAAGCATTTAAAATCAGCTAATGGTTTATTGATTATAAATAATTCGCATTGAAGGTGATTTTTTCCCAATTTTTGAAAGAGCTCTGTATATTTTTTATTCTTTTACATTTTGTTTTTGGTGAGAATGTGGGCCCTGTGTGTGTTGTATGTTGAGTATTTGTAAATGTTGGTATTGTTACATGTGTATGGTATGTCTCCATGTAGATACTGATTGCTCAAAAGTTATTGAGGAATGACCAAACCGAAAGGAGGACAAAAAGCCAGACTCAAAGGGGTGGTGACCAGTGACATAGAGGAGTGGGAGGAGAAAGGCGGGGCTTATAGGAAGATTGACAGAACAGCCTTGGTCTACTTAGACACAGTCACATTAGATTGAGGAAACTACAAATCTACTGTTGAATGAGTTATTGTACCTGCATACACAATGTGATATACCTACACATTCTACATTGTATTTATTTGAATAACATCAATTTTAAGTGGACAACTTTATAATGATATTTAGTGTAATACGAAGATGCTGATTGTCTTAAACTTATAAGGTAAAAAAAAAATCAAGAGCCATGATAGAATATCAGAGAATTCATGGTTGATGCTGGTGACCACACGCAGAATGAAGTTCTACTGCAATAAACCACTCGATCTGAGCTGGTGGTTCAGAGAAGTAAAGTTGAAGGTATTCACTGAGATGTGTAAGATATCTGAAGGTATGACACAATGAGTACAGGTACAGTTTAATTACCGCCCACAAGTATGGACCTATTGAAGTAAAAAGTGTTCTTGAATCCTTGAGGGAACCAATCTGTAGTTTGTAATTCAAGTGTTCAAAGTACGAGAGCGGGCAGAGAAAGTAGCCATCGTGAAGATCAGAGACACATGAAGGAAACAGCCCCAGAAGCCAAGAAGACTGAATGGTGAAGGAGGCTGCCAAGGATGCAGTGCTCTTGTTCCCCCACAATGATGGTACAAAGTGTACAGGTGGATGGGCAATGTGGAATTTTCTGGTTAGGTCTCGTGTAGGAACCAGCTATGCATGCTGAGAGAGACCAATGGAAGAAGAAAGAGGTAGAACAGGGCAAAGACGGCATCCGGAGAGAGTTGGCAAGAAAATGTATGTGCCAGCAGTCTTGTACCCCATGGCAACATATATGACCCCATACACTAAGCAACGGGCAGCTATGTGTGTAGTAATGTCAGTACCTTGGGTCGCCTCAGGACTCAACAATGCAGAAAGAAGGTTTGTACAGACGTCATTATTTACATCTGACATGTAACCTAGGTAAAAACAATAAAGGTACCTAACCAACATGCTCCATAAACATCTTACCTGTTTCAGAGAATATGAGTAGACTTCATCTAACTGCCTGGGGTGAGCCAATATCAGTATCTCCTTGTCTAATTGTACTTATCCCTAACCAAATATACTTTAAAGTATACAATTAAGAACCTTTTGTAAAATTGTACCTAGTTCAGATTCTGTAATTGTCACCCATTTCTTCAAAACCTATGCAGGAAATAAGTGAGGAAAGAGACGATTGCATATGATGATCCCGTATAGATGTACCTCTGATAACTGTTAAATCTATGTCTGTGCATAACCATGGTTGTTCCAAAGGGAAAGATAATCACAACGGATTGTTAGGAGGTGACGTTGTATGAGGAGAATAAGTAGGTGAACATGTACAAATAGCGGGATGAGTAAATGGTAACTACCGTAAAGTATGGGATACTTGGGGATATGAAGTTTAGAATCAAATTAGAAGGGAATTAAACTGGGGAATGCACATTAGTCAAGACACGTCTGCCCATACATACTTCCATTACCCAACCAACGAAGGAGTCCAAACCACACTTTAGAGGTAAACGTGCAGCCCCTGCTGGGAGTTTTGATCCCTTTATATATATATATATATATATATATATATATATATATATATATATATATATATATTGATGTTATAGGAGTCCCAAGGGGGGGTCCCAGATGAGTTTAGAGCTATAGGTCAAGTAAAAAGCTTGAGTTGAGTCAATAATATCCCAGATTTCCATGAAGTAAAATTAATGATATCTATTATAACCAACAAAGATTAATACATTTCTTTGTAAATGCTCTTTAATAGAGATGAGTAAACTTGCAGTAAATTCCATTCATCATGAACTTCTCGGCTCGGCAGTTGATTACTTTTCCTGCGTAAATTAGTTCAGCCTTCAGGTGCTCCAGTGGGCTGGAAAAGGTGGATACATTCCTAAGAAAGAGTCTCCTAGGACTGTATCCACCTTTTCCAGCCCACCGGAGCACCGGAAAGCTGAACTAATTTACGCAGGAAAAGTCATCAACTGCCAAGCCGAGAAGTTCGTGACAAATCAAATTTACTGTAAATTCGCTCATCTCTACTCTTTAAGGTCAGACCGAACAACTTAGAGCCACATCCGCTATAATATTCCGAAATGGTACGGCATTAGATGTGATGTATGGTCTAAGAGGAAAAAGGGGGGTATGTGAAATGTTTGGGGAGACTTGTTGCACATATATCTCAGCCAATATAGGACCAGTAAAATAACCATACTTATAATTCTAATAATCTTGCTTTGTTGTGTGTTGGGTTTTGCCATGCCTAAAGAAGAAGTGTGAGACGACCGTCGAGAATTCCATGCCAGTGAGGACAAATGAGGACTTTGAGAATACAGATGAAGCCTATACCCCATTACCGAGCTTTAATGCCATCTATAACACCAGCGACCCATAGGGACAGCATCTGACTCCATATGTGTAAAGTCTGAAGCTAAGGGGGTCCATGGATAAGCCATGGGTCGTCTAAAGTACAGTGAAGTGTTCGAGAAAACACATTGGGGCAGAAGAGTTAGGATAATGGAAATTAGGGAAAGTGAAAATGGTCATTTTAGGGGGGCCTGTGATAGATGTATATGTGTGTATATATAAATTTTACATACTGTATATGTAAAATGCCCATTTAGGATGAAGACTCCACATTTCTGTTACTTATCCACTCCTCCCCCATCTGTTCTTGTTACTTGTCCACTCCTCCCCCATCTGCTCTCTCCTATCTTGGCCCCCACCATCAAGTAGAGGAAGTTGAGAGCCACGAGGACAAGGCACATCCCCCATGCTATTTGCTCACTCCCTGTTTGCTAGAACATCCCACTAGTGAGGGTGGGAACTTATGTTAATCACAAAGGTGATATAACGATGTGAAGGACTGAATAAAGGGTTAGAAGCATTTGAAACTGAACATGGCTCTGTTTGATTTACTTCACTATACTTCGGTATATACATTCTGTATACAGATTTGGCCGGGAGTAAGATAGCTACAAGAGCACTGATAAAATCCACACCAAATTAAGCATTTATGTTAACTAGTACTACCAGAACATATTTGGAGTTAATATCCCAGTCCCAGTAGGATCAGAAAATGATATCTTGGCTGAATGACACATCCTGGAGGTGGGGAAAGCATAAGGAGCCAATGTAGTGTTTGAATAGTACAGCCTGAAGGTGGCTGAAGCATGAGGAGACCATTGAAATACAAGAATGTTAAATAAAAATCTAAGATATTGAAATTTAAATTGAGGATTTTGTAATGGAGCTTTTAACTCCCAAGTTTTCGTGGCCCGGGCCCCGGCGTGTGGGTACAAAGGAACTAATCTAACAAGGAGTCCCATGTCACATGTCAGCCTAATGACAGAGCCTGGAGGTGGCATCAGTAGGAGGAGACCATATAGCGTCTGAATGGCACAGCCTGGAGTTGGCTGAAGCATGAGGAGACCCCAGGGCTTCACATAAATTGTCAGAATACCACCTGACATTCAAAATAAGTAAAATGATAAATACGTTCTCTGAAGAAAAGGATCCTTCTTTAGATGACAATATGAGTATTGTGTGTTCCAGTGACATTAGCTCATCGGAGGAACAGGAAAACATGATACAACTTAATTCTGCAACTGAAGAACCACAACAAAGGGGGCGTGGCCTGGCAGCCGGACTGAATGGCCGTGTAGTTGCTGTGCTCCACAGTAAAGTGCCCTAATCAGTAACCTCACAGCATTTACCAGAGCCTTAATAGCATCCACGGGTGAGAGAACCTTCGGCCACCATGCCAGGGCGCAGGAAAAAGGTTGTCAAGCATGACAAGCGCGCTAAATTCTACTTTTCACAGCGACGGTCCCCGTCCCAAGATGGCGCCGATGGAGAACGAGGCCCAGCACACCGCTCGCCATTGCCAGCGCAAGTCCTACCTGCTCTGCAGCGACGCTCCACATCTGACCCGGAGCTCCGGAGTTTTCTCCCGCACGTCGCAGCTGACCTGCCGCCCTCTGCTCCTTCCTCCCCCGGCTCTTCACATCGCTGTGGATCACAGGTAGTGTCTGCTCTCCCCTCACCCACGCTTCCCTGCTTGCAGGCTCAGAGGGAGTCTTCTCAGTCCAGCCACTTCACCCAGCAGCGTCAACGCAGCTCCCCTCTGCCTAACCTTCCTCCCCTGTCTGACTGGGACTCTGCTGCTGCTCTCCCACCCGATGAAGAAAATGAGCTGCATTCACTGCCTGTCACTGACACTGCTCTTACAGATACCCAAATGAAGCATATGCTGCTCACCCTTCAGAGATCCTTTAGAAAGGACATTATAAGCATGATTAACCCTTTACATGCCACTGTGGAGGGTCTAGGGGCTAGAATTGATCATATTGAGAATAAACTGGGAGAGTTTGCTACCTCTCACAATGAAGTCATTGACTCCCACAACGCAGCAGAAGATGATATTGCCGCCCTAAAAGCAAAAGTTGCCCGACATGGAAGACCGCAGTAGGCGCAACAATATCAAACTACGCGGCATCCCAGAAAGTGTGGCCCCTGCAGAAATTCCTACCTATGTCCGCTCTCTTATAAAAGCTGCACTGCCCTTGTGCTCCCCAACAGAGCTTGAAATAGATCGGGCGCACAGAGTACCTCGACCTCAACATCTGGACGATTCTGTCCCCAGGGACGTCTTGGCGAGGGTGCACTTTTTTACAGTGAAGGAGAAGCTGATGAATTTCGCCCGCACCAACGGGGGCCTGCCAGCTGACTACCATCAAGTGGCCCTCTACACCGACCTCTTGGTGGCCACGCTACAACTGCGCAGGGACCTCAACCCGATTACCTCTGCCCTACGCTCAGCAAATGTTCAGTATAGATGGGGCTTTCCGGTACGTCTCCTAATCCGGCGTGATGACAAGATCCACCTGGTCCGGACTCCAGCAGAAGGGGAGACTCTCCTGAAGAAATGGAACTTACCTGTGGACTTACCTAAAGGACCACCCCGCCCGTCCTTGCGCAAGTCTCGAGATGACTGGTCCACAGCTCACTGACTCTGGTCTCATTGACCTTTGACCTCATTATGGGCTCCTCGGCTCTTAGGTTTGGTCTGGCTTCGGCATGGACATAACCCCCACTCAGGAAGATAGGCTTCGGCCTTCCTCTATGATATCCTTTTACAGTTTACTAGTTTGCTGGTTTGCATTATATGTTATGTGTTATGTTATGTGTATGTACAATGTGAGTAGGTACACTAATCTTTTGTCCTTGCAGCAGTGTCCGCTAATTGATGACCCGGGTCCTCTGGCTGGGAGGCGCTTGTGGTCAACCCTTTATGTACTAATGCTTTATACGATCATGCTTTTTATACTGCTTTATGGTACTTAACCTGTTGGGGACGAAGGGCGTATGCATACGCCCTTGCGTCCTGGTACTTAAGGACGAAGGGCGTATCCATACGCCCGTGGGAATTTCGGCCCCCGCCGCGCGCCGGGCGGGGACCGGGCCGAGGTGACTGCTGATATCTATCAGCAGGCACCCCGTGCAAATGCCCAGGGGGGTCATTAGACCCCCCCATGTCGGCGATCGGCGCAAATCGCAAGTGAATTCACACTTGCGATTTGCGCCGATTCCGGGTCATTACGGGTCTATGGTGACCCGGTGACCCGGAATAGAAGGGGGATCGCGGGTGTCTAAGACACCCACGATCCCCCTAAAGCGATAGGAGTGAGGTGGCAGGGTTTCCACCCCTTCTATCTCTGCTATTGGTGGTCTAGACGCGACCACCAATAGCAGATCTGGGACGGAGGGGTTTGCTTTCGTTTTCCCCGTCCTGCCCTCCCACAATAGGCGGGGCAGAACGGGGAAAATGAAGAGGAGCGGCGCCGGAGTCCACTTACCCCTCCGGAGGCAGCGGAGCGTCGGGGATCGGCGGCGGCGAAGGAGATCTGCGGCGGCGTGCGGCAGAAGAGGACGGCTCCCGGATGCGACGGAAGCCGGTGAGTAGTTGCATAGCAACATCTAAAGGGCTACAGTCTGAGACCACTATAGTGGTCTCTAGACTGTAGCCCTCCAGATGTTGCAAAACTACAACTCCCAGCATGCCCAGACAGCTGTTTGCTGTGTGGGCATGCTGGAATTTGTAGTTTTGCAACAGCTGGAGGTCTGCAGTTTAGAGACCACTGCACAGTGATCTCTATACTGCCCTCTAGATCTTGCAAAACTACAACTCCCAGCATGCCCACACAGCTGTTTGCTGTCTGGGCATGCTGGGAGTTGTAGTTTTGCAACATCTGGAGGTCCACAGTTTGGAGATCACTGTTCAGTGGTCTCTAAATTGTAGCACTCCAGATGTTGCAAAACTACAAATTCCAGCATGCCCACACAGCAAACAGCTGTCTCGGCATGCTGGGAGTTGTAGTTGCGTACCTCCAGCTGTTGCATAACTACATCTCCCAGCATGCCCTTCTGTGATCAGACATGCTGGGAATTGTAGTCTTGCAACAGCTGGAGGCACACTGGTTGGAAAATACTGAGTTAGGTAACAGAACCCAACTCAGTATTTTCCAACCAGTGTGTCTCCAGCTGTTTCAAAACTACAACTCCCAGCATGTACTGACAGACCGTGCATGCTGGGAGTTGTAGTTTTGCAACAGCTGGAGGCTCACTGGTTGGAAAATACTGAGTTAGGTAACAGAACCTAACTGAAGGTTTTCCAACCAGTGTGCCTCCAGCTGTTGCAAAACTACAACTCCCAACATGTACTGACAGACCGTGCATGCTGGGAGTTGTAGTTTTGCAACAGCTGGAGGCTCACTGGTTGGAAAATACTGAGTTAGGTAACTGAAACTAACTGAAGGTTTTCCAACCAGTGTGCCTCCAGATGTTGCAAAACTACAACTCCCAGCATGTACTGACAGACCGTGCATGCTGGGAGTTGTAGTTTTGAAACAGCTGGAGGTTCCCCCCCCCCCATGTGAACGTACAGGGTACATTCACACGGGCGGGTTTACAGCAAGTTTCCTGCTTCAAGTATGAGCTGCGGCAAATTTTTCGCCGCAGCGCAAATTCCTAGCGGGAAACTTACCGTAACCCGCCAGTGTGAATGTACCCTAAAAACACTACACTAACACCTAATAAAGAGTAAAACACTACATATACACCCCCTTACACTGCCCCCCCCCAATAAAAATAAAAAACGTATTGTACAGCAGTGTTTCCAAAACGGAGCCTCCAGCTGTTGCAAAACAACAACTCCCAGCATTTCCGGACAGCCACTGACTGTCCAGGCATGCTGGGAGTTTAGCAACAGCTGGAGGCACCCTGTTTGGGAATCACTGGCGTAGAATACTCCTATGTCCACCCCTGTGCAATCCCTAATTTAGTCCTCAAATGCGCATGGAGCTCTCTCACTTTGGAGCCCTGTCGTATTTCAAGGAAACAGTTTAGGGCCACATATGGGGTATTTCCGTACTCGGGAGAAATTGCACTACAAATTTTGGGGGGCTTGTTCTCCTTTTACCCCTTATGAAAAGGAAAAGTTGGGGTCTACACCAGCCTGTTAGTTTAAAAAATGTTTACACTAACATGCTGGTGTTGCCCTTTACTTTTTATTTTCACAAGAGGTAAAAGGAAAAAAAGACCCCCAAAATTTGTAACGCAATTTCTCCTGAGTACGGAAATACCCCATATGTGGGCATAAAATGCTCTGCGGGCGCACAACAAGGCTCAGGAGTGAGAGCGCACTATGTACATTTGAGGCCGAAATTGGTGATTTGCACAGGGGTGGCTGATTTTACAGCGGTTCTGACATAAATGCAAAATAATAAATACCCACATGTGACCCCATTTTGGAAACTACACCCCTCACGGAATGTAATAAGGGGTACAGTGAGCATTTAAGCCCCACAGGTGTCTGACAGATTTTTGGAACAGTGGTCTGTGAAAATGAAAAATTTAATTTTTTTGTTTGCACAGCCCACTGTTCCAAAGATCTGTCAAACGCCAGTGGGGTGTAAATGCTCACTGCACCCCTTATTACATTCCGTGAGGGGTGTAGTTTCCAAAATGGGGTCACATGTGGGGGGGTCCACTGTTCTGGCACCACGGGGGGCTTTGTAAATGCACATGGCCCCCGACTTCCATTCCAAACAAATTATCTCTCTAAAAGCTCAATGGCGCTCCTTCTCTTCTGAGCATTGTAGTTCGCTCGCAGTGCACTTGATGTCCACATATGGGGTATTTCCATACTCAGAAGAAATGGGGTTACAAATTTTGGGGGGCATTTTTTCCTATTACCCTTTGTAAAAAAGTAAAATTTGGGGAAAAACCAGCATTTTAGTGGAAAAATATATTTTTTTCATTTACACATCCGACTTTAACAAAAAGTTGTCAAACACCTGTGGGGTGTTAATTCTCACCGTACCCCTTGTTACGTTCCTTGAGGGGTGTCGTTTCCATAATAGTGTGCGATGTGGTTTTTTTTGCTGTCCTGGCACCATAGGGGCTTCCTAAATGGGACATGCCCCCCAAAAACCATTTCAGAAAAACTCACTCTCCTAAATCCCATTGTTGCTCCTTCGCTTCTGAGCCCTCTAGTGCACCCGCCGAACACTTGACATAGACATATGAGGTATTTCCTTACTCGAGAGAAATTGGGTTACAAATTTTGAGAGGATTTTTTTCCTTTTACCCTTTGTAAAAATTCAAAAACTGGGTCTACAAGAACATGCCAGTGTAAAAAATGAAGATTTTGAATTTTCTCCTTCACTTTGCTGCTATTCCTGTGAAACACCTAAAGGGTTAACACACTTACTGATTGTCATTTTGAATACTTTGAGGGGTGCAGTTTTTATAATGGGGTCATTTATCGGGTATTTCTAACCAGAAGACCCTTCAAATCCACTTCAAACCGAACTGGTCCCTGAAAAATTCCGATTTTGAAAATTTTGCGAAAAATTGGAAAATTGCTGCTGAGCTTTGAAGCCCTCTGGTGTCTTCCAAAAGTAAAAACTCGTCAATTTTATGATGCAAACATAAAGTAGACAAATTGTATATGTGAATCAATACATAATTTATTTGGAATATCCATATTCCTTATAAGTAGAGAGCTTCAAAGTTAGAAAAATGCAAAATTTTCAAATTTTTCATGACATTTTTGCATTTTTCACCTAGAAAGGATGCAAGTATCGCCGAAAATTTACCACTATCATAAAGTAGAATATGTCATGAAAAAACTATCTCGGAATCAAATTTATAAGTAAAAGCATTCCAGAGTTATTAATGCTTAAAGTGACAGTGGTCAGATTTGCAAAAAATGCTCCCGTCCTTAGGGTCATAATGGGCTCCGTCCCCAAGGGGTTAAAATGGTCAGTATCAATGTTAACAGTCCCAACAGCCCTCATAAAAGAGCCTATCCCTGGAGGGAAGCGTTATCCTTAGGAGCTGATATCATTAGTGCACAAGAGACACATTTGCTAGAGAAGGATGCATTCAGATTAATCCACGCATCCTACCCCCACATCTTCCACTCGCACCACACGACTAAAACTAGAGGAGTGATGTTGGCGATTAGGAATAGGGCGGCCTTTACCATGTCTGACATAGTTTGTGACCCTCGGGGGCGCTACATCATCCTTTCCTGCACCATAAATCACATACCATATACCTTAGTGGCACTGTACGCCCCCAACTTAGGCCAACACCGCTTCCTCCGTTCCACATTACGAGTTGGGAATCGCATAAAAGGGGGACCCCTAGTCATCTGTGGGGACTTCAATTTAGTAGTAGACCCATCCCTAGATTCCACTTCCACTGCCCGAGCGTCCCCCCCCCCCCCCGTCACTGTCTCACCTGCTATGGTCTGAAGAAATTTACGACACGTGGCGAATTCAACATCCAACCGAAAGGGAGTTCACTCATCACTCTTTGACACACAACACGTACTTCCGGCTGGACATGTTCCTGGTGGGACGTTCTCTGCTTCCTCAACTGTTAATGTCTACCATTGAAACCATCAAGTGGTCAGACCATGCGGCTATATCTATTTCGCTGCAGGAAAACTTCAACACTTCTCCTTCTTACCTGTGGAGAGCTAGCCCCTTCTTACTGTCCCACCCGGAGCATGCCTAGCAATTACGGAAGGAGCTTACTGACTACTTTTTGACTAACACATCCCCTGAGGTTGATGCATTTACCCTGTTGAATTGCCACAAAGCCTATATGAGGTTTTTTTTCATTAACCCCTTCACGACGAGCGACGTACATGTACGGCGCCGCGAAGTGTCACTTGGCGCGCGGCGACGTACATGTACGTCGCGGGGTTCCGGGAGCGCCGCGTCACCGGTAGCGGTGATCGGACCGGGATGACTGCTGTTATCTAAGAGCAGGCATCCCGGCACATCGCCGAGGGGGGTCCTGAGACCCCCCCATAACCGCGATGCGCGCAAATCGCAGGTCAATTCAGACCTGCGATCTGCACGATTCCGGGTCATACGGGTCACTGGTGACCCGGTGACCCGGAAGATAAGAGGGATCGGGGATGTCCGAGACACCCTCGATCCCCCTAAAGGGATAGGAGTTTGGTGGCAAGGGTGCCACCCCTCCTATCCCTGCTATTGGTTGGCCGAGCGACCGACCGATAGCAGACCGGGGGAGGGGGGGTTAAAGTTCGGTTCCCCCGCTTTGCCCATCTATCGGTGTCCGGGCAAAACGGGGGAACCGTACAGGGATGATCGGCGCCGAAGGTCCCTACCTGGATCCCGGATCCCGGAGCGCGATCCTCCATGCGGGGATCCCCCACGTGTGGCGGCGGCTTCCGGGTCCTGCTAGGTGAGTTGTTGCCTAGCAACATCCGGAGGGCCACAGTTTACAGTGGTCTCTAAACCGTGGCCCTCCAGATGTTGCAAAACTACAACTCCCAGCATGCCCAGACAGCTGTTTGCTGTGTGGGCATGCTGGGACTTGTAGTTTTGCAATATTTAGAGGGGTTAAGGTTGTAGACCACTAAGTGGTCTCAAACTGTAGCCCTCCAGATGTTGCAAAACTACAACTCTCAGCATGCCCAGACAGCAGTTTGCTGTCTGGGCATGCTGAGAGTTGTAGTTTTGCAACATCTGGAGGGCCACAGTTTTGAGACCACTGGACAGTGATTTACAACTTGAACCCCTCTAAATCTTGCAAAACTACAACTCCCAGCATTCAGGAACAGCATAAGGCTGTCTTGGCATGCTGGGAGTTGTACTTGCGTGCCTCCAGCCATTGCATAACTACATCTCCCAGCATGCCCTTCCGCAATCAGTACATGCTGGGAGTTGTAATTTTGCAACAGCTGGAGGCACACTGGTTGGAAAATACTGAGTTAGGTCATAGAACCTAACTCAAGGTTTTCCAGCCAGTGTGCCTCCAGCTGTTGCAAAACTACAACTCCCAGCATGCATGGTCTGTCGGTGCATGCTGGGAGTTGTAGTTTTGACCCCCCCCCCCCCCCTCCCGTGTGAATGTACAGGCTACATTCACACTGGTGGCAGATTACAGTGAGTTCCCCGCTACAAATTTGAGCTGCGGGAAATTTTTCGCCACAGCTCGAAACTCCTAGCGGGAGACTCAGCGTAATCTGCCGCCAGTGTGAATGTAACCTAAAAACACTATACTACACTAACATAAAATAAAGAGTAAAACACTACATATACACACGTACACTGCCCCCCACCACCCCCCTTCCCCAATAAAAATGAAAAACGTATTGTATGGCAGTGTTTCTAAGATGGAGCCTCCAGCTGTTGCAAAACAAAAACTCCCAGCATTTCTGGACAGCAATTGACTGTCCAGGCATGCTGGGAGTTTAGCAACAGCTGGAGGCACCCTGTTTGGGAATCACTGGCATAGAATACCCCTATGTCCACCCCTATGCAAGTCCCTAATTCAGGCCTCAAATGCCCATGGCGCTCTCACTTCGGAGCCCTGTCGTATTTCAAGGCAAAATAATAGGGTCACATATGGGGTATTGCCGTACTCGGGAGAAATTGCCTAACAAATTTTGTGGGGCTTTTTCTCCTTTTACCCCTTATGAAAAGGAACAGTTGGGGTCTACACCAGCATGTTAGTGTAAAATAATAATTTTTACACTGACATGCTGGTGTTGCCCTATACTTTTCATTTTCACAAGAGGTAAAAGGGAAAAACACCCCCCAAAATTTGTAATGCAATTTCTCCCGAGTACGAAGATACTCCATATGTGGGTGCAAAGTGCTCTGGGGGCGCACAACAAGGCCCAGAAGGGAGAGTGCGCCATGTACATTTGAGGTGATTTGCACAGGGGTGGCTGATTGTTACAGCGGTTCTGACAAACGCAAAAAAAACAAAACCCCACATGTGACCCCATTTTGGAAACTACACCCCTCAAGGAATGTAATAAGGGGTGCAGCGAGAATTTACACCCCACAGGTGTCTGACGGATCTTTGGAACAGTGGTCCGTGAAAATGAAAAATTTTGCACAGCCCACTGTTCCAAAGATCTGTCAGACACCAGTGGGGGGGGGGGGGGGTAAATGCTCACTGTACCCCTCATTATATTCTGTGAGGGGTCTAGTTTCCAAAATGGTATGCCATGTGGGGGTTATTTTGCTGCTCTGGCACCATAAGGGCTTCCTAAATGCGACAAGCCCCCCGAGCAAAATTTGCTCTCAAAAAGCCAAATATGACGCCTTCTCTTCTGAGCATTGTAGTTCGCCCGCAGTGCACTTCAGGTCCACTTATGGGGTACCTCCATACTCAGAAGAGATGGGGTTGCAAATTTTGGGGGGTCTTTTCTGCTTTTAACCCTTTAAAAATGTGAAATTTGGGGGAAAACCAACATTTTAGTGAAAATTATTATTTTTTTTTTTACATATGCAAAAGTCGTGAAACACCTGTGGGGTATTAAGGCTAACTTTATTCCTTGTTATGTTCCTCAAGGGGTCTAGTTTCCAAAATGGTATGCCATGTGTTTTTTTTTTGCTGTTCTGGCACCATAGGGGCTTCCTAAATGCGACATGCCCCCCAAAAACAATTTTCCCCTTGTCGCTCCTTCGCTTCTGAGCCCTCTACTGCGTCCGCCGAACAATTTACATAGACATATGAGGTATGTGCTTACTCGAGAGAAATTGGGCTGCAAATATAAGTATAAATTTTCTCCTTTTACCCCTTGTAAAAATTCAAAAACTGGGTCTACAAGAACATGCGAGTGTAAAAAATGAAGATTTTGAATTTTCTCCTTCACTTTGCTGCTTTTCCTGTGAAACACCTAAAGGGTTAAAACATTTACTGAATGTCATTTTGAATACTTTGGGGGGTGCAGTTTTTATAATGGGGTCATTTATGGGGTATTTCTAATATGAAGACCCTTCAAATCCACTTCAAACCTGAACTGGTCCCTGAAAAATTGCGAGTTTGAAAATTTTGTGAAAAATTGGAAAATTGCTACTGAACTGTGAAGCCCTCTGGTGTCTTCCAAAAGTAAAAACTCGTTAATTTTATGATGCAATCATAAAGTAGACATATTGTATATGTGAATCCCAAAAAAATGTATTTGGAATATCCATTTTCCTTACAAGCAGAGAGCTTCAAAGTTAGAAAAATGCAAAATTTTACATTTTTTCATCAAATTTTGGGATTTTTCACCAAGAAAGAATGCAAGATACCACAAAAATTTACCACTATGTTAAAGTAGAATATGTCACGAAAAAACAATCTCAGAATCAGAATGATAACTAAAAGCATTCCAGAGTTATTAATGTTTAAAGTGACAGTGGTCAAATTTGCAAAAAAGGGTTTCGTCCTAGAGGTGAAAATGGGCTCCGTCCTTAAGGGGTTAAATATGGTTCCCTGAGCAAAAAGAAGAGGGCAGCACATTTAGATGAGGTTTTAAGTAAGCTGAGAGCTCTAGAGTCGCAAAACAAATTCTGCCCATCGCCTGATTTAGCATCTCAGATTTCCACTCAACGGCAGGAACTTAGAGGACTTCTCTTATTCCAATATGAGAAAAACCTCAGAAGAACAAAAGCGAAATTCTATTCTCAAAATGACAAAGCAGGGAAACTGTTAGCATCCCGTTTAAAATCCAGACACACCAAGTCCCACATTGCACACTTAATACACCCTACTTCTGGCTCCACTTGCTATACCCCAGAAGGGATAGCTGAGTGCTTCCAGGCTTTCTACTCTTCATTGTATAATCTACAAGACTCCATTCCCTCCCCACCACGACTAGAGGAATCTATAGACTCTTTTCTTTCTGGTCTGCAATTACCAAAGCTTTCTGAGCAACAGCGGAACACACTTAATCTCCCCATTACACTGACTGAGGTAGTGAAAACGATAAAATCCATCCCACCCCAAAAGGCCCCAGGACCCGACGGGTTTATTATTTTATATTATAAAACCTTTTGTTATATTATATCACCACACCTTCGAAATTTTTGTCAAACGGCCCTTAACAGAGGGGCTTTCCCTAAAGAAAACCTTCAGGCTTTGATAGTAACGCTTCCCAAACCAGGGAAATCTCAGGATATCCCCCAAAATTATAGGCCCATTTCCCTACTCAATCAAGATCTAAAGATTTTTGCCAAATTAATTGCCTCGCGCTTGGCGACGGTGTTGCCTTCCCTGATTAATGCTGATCAGTCTGGCTTTGTGCCTTGCAGCCAAGCAGCAGACAACACTAGACGCCTGCTAAACGTCTGTTATCATATTGAGAAGACACGCACCCCTGCCTTGGTCCTTGCACTCGATGCCGAGAAGGCGTTTGACAGGCTCCGCTGGTCGTATGCCTTCTCGGTGTTACGGCATTTGGGCTTTAATGGACCCATTATGCAAGCAATTATGTCGCTCTATGTCTGCCCCACGGCTAGAATATTTACCAATGGAGTTCTGTCCGCTCCCTTAAACATTACTAATGGCACGAGGCAGGGGTGCCCTCTATCCCCTCTCATATTCATTTTATGCCTAGAGCCCCTGGCACAAGCCATCCGCTCCAGTGCTGCAATATTGGGGGTTACAATTGGGGGAAAAACCCACCTCATTTCCCTATACGCAGATGACATTATTCTCTCTCTTACCAAGCCCCTTGTTTCGACCCCAGCTGCCCTAGCCATAATTCACAACTTTGGCACACTGTCATATTACCATCTTAACACCTCAAAAACACAGGCTTTGCCTCTCTTCATGACCGACCAGGCAACACGACTCTTCAAACATACATACCCTTTTGATTGGCGTACTTCGGATGTAACATATTTAGGTATTAAACTAGCCTCCCCTCATAAACTTCTATTCCAACTCAACTATGAACCCTTCCTGAAAGTAATAGCAGAAGAGGCACAGAGACTGGCCCATTATGATATTTCTTGGGTGGGGCGGGTTGCCACATTTAAAATGTTTCTACTCCCGAGGTTCCTATATCTTTACAGAACTCTACCTATCATGGTTCCTATTTCTTTTTTTTCAGCAGCCCAAGCGATTCTAATCAAGTTTGTCTGGTCAGATAAGAAGCCGAGATTAGCGGGCTCTATACTAATGAAAGCAAAAGAGGCAGGGGGTCTGGGCTTACCGGATCTTCATGCTTACTATATAGCCACCTTGGTTAGTTCTCTGCGAGGCTGGTGGAAAGGTCGCCTAGGCACACCCTGGGTACACATTGAACATACTTATATGTCCCCGTACCAATGCTCGGACGCATTGTTACACCCCCTCTGGGACTCTGTCTCCCCACTACCACTTCATAATCCTATTATTAAAGCTTCATATGCTACGTGGCTAAAATACCTAAAAGCGGCAGCTGCTGATAGTGTTGTCTCAGACCATTCCCTTCCCCTAACATTTATTCAGGCTTCTATACCCCAGTTAGCACTACAGAGATGGTCCCTTCATGGCATTACCCATGTTAGACATTTACATGAAACAGGACAACTAATGACGTTCCAAGCCTTACAGCTAAAGTATCACATCCCAAAACGTGATTTCTACATGTACCTGCAGATTAGGCATTTTCTTAACACCTTGTCCCCTTCAGGTGTTCATCCTCATCCGGCCACACTCGTTTTCTTAAACAGCAACCTAAAAGGACTGAGTATGATATATGCCACTTTCACACATTCTACCAGCTTTTACAAATCACATCCTTTCCGCACTTGGGAACGATCATTGGGCGTTACACTAGATGAACATGATTGGAAACAGGCATTCCAGATGGCACATAGGGCTTTCCAATGCATCTCCCACGTGGAGTCCCTGACTAAAACCACTCTACAATGGTACTACACTCCTGAGAAATTGTCACTTATATACCCTGACTCTTCGCCCCTATGTTGGCGGAATTGTGGGAATACAGGTAGCCTTGTACATGTACTGTGGGAATGCCCAGCTATTACTGCTTACTGGTCGGCCTGCAGAACCCTTTTGGAAGACGTGTTACACATCCAGACTCCCTGGTCCCCTCAGTTTGTTTTACTCTTTATTAATATGCACTCTATTCCTCGTAAGTTGCGGTAGTTGGCTAGCATTGCCTGTGTTATTGCCAAGATAACGCTCACTAAAGAATGGAAGTCTCCAACTGTGCCCTCCATTACGGAAGTAGTCAATAAATTGAACGTAACTTGCTCTTATGAACGTACTATAGCTCTGGAGAACGGTACACATCACAAATTTCAAACACGCTGGGCTAACTGGATTGCCTCGACCTACTCTACCATTACGTTATGATGGTCGCGATGCGCCATCTTATCCCACCTCTTGTCACTCCATCGCACCTGCCTTGCTCAAAGCTGATTGTCATCCCAAACAATGTACTTTAGGGTGCGAATACAATAGACAACCCTGTATGACACACCCTGGAAACTTTAGCACTACTTGACCGTTGACCTTTGCCAACTTTAGCTACATTCCAACATCAGCGTAGACACTGCATCTCTCTTTACCCTCTCTATTTTAGTAGAACGTATTCATTTAGACAAAAGGTACCACATTATCCCGATCTGTTCACATGTCTCTTCCTCACGATCACAATCTATGTTCTTTATGTTTTTTTATTTTATTTTATTTCTTTGTTTATAAGATATATTCTCTATGTTCCTGCGCTGCCATTGTTTCAGTGGTACTGACAACTTTGTAACCTTTAACTATGTCAAAATCTGTATGGCATTGTGGGCTTATGCTTATTTATTGTCCATTATATCTGTTGTTCAACAAAAAATTATTTCAATAAAAATCATTGAAACAGAAGAACCACAAAAAAGAATTAACGACTTAACCCCTTAACGGCAATGGACGTAAATGTACGTCATGGTGACGTAGTACTTAACGCACCATGACATACATTTACGCACCAATATGACTGCGAGCACCGGACCAGTGCTCACGTCATGCGCGGCAGGTCCTGGCTGCTATCAGCAGCCAGGGATCCGCCGGGAATTGTGGACGTCCGCAATCGCTCGGATGTCCGCCATTAACCCCTCAGATGCCGTGATCAATACAGATCACGACATCTGAGGCAGTGCGGTACTTTCAATGGATAATCGGATTGCCCGCAGCGCTGCCACGGCGATCTGATCATCCAGCATGGCGGCCGGAGATCCCCTCACCTTGCTCCGGCCGTCTCCTGGGGTCTTCTGCTCTGGTCTGTTATCGAGCAGACCAGAGCAGAAGATCACCGATAATACCGATCAGTGCTGTGTCCTATGTGTAGCACTGAACAGTATTAGCAATCAAACGATTGCTATAGATAGTCCCCTATGGGGACTATTAAAGTGTAAAAATGAAAGTAAAAAAAGTTTTAAAAAAATGTACCCCCCATAAAGTGTAAAAAAAAAAAAAAAATTAATACACATGTTTGGTATCGCCGCGTGCATAAATGTCCAACCTATTAAAATATAATATTATTGATCCCGTACGGTGAACCGAGTGAACGTAAAAAGAAAAAAAAACCGCAAAATTGCTGCTTTTTTGTCACATTTTATTCAAATACAAAATAATAAAAAAATTTATAAAAGTTTTATAAACACAAATATGTTATCAATAAAAAGTACAGGTCATGGCTCAAAAAATGAGCCCTCATACCGCCGCGTATACGAAAAAATTAAAAAGTTATAGGTCATCAAAATAGGATTTTAAACATATTAATTTGGTTAAAAAGTTTGCAACAATAATAGAAAAGTATATAATCATGGGTATCATTTTAATTGTATTGACCCACAGAATAAAGAACACATGTAATTTTTAACATAAATTGTACCGCGTGAAAACAAAACCTTCCAAAATTAGCAAAATTACTGTTTTCTTTTAAATTTTCCCACACAAATAGTATTTTTTTGGTTGAACCATACATTTCATGGTAAAATGAGTGATATCATTAGCAGGACAACTGGTCATGCAAAAAACAAACCCTAATACTAGTCTGTGGATGAAAATATAAAAGAGTTACGATTTTTAGAAGACGAGGAGGAAAAAACAAAAATGCAAAAATAAAATTGGCCTGGTCCTTAAAGAGTAGCTATCACTAAATTAAATGTCCCTATTTCCCTTCCCCATCCGTCCCTCACACTAACTACATCTATCCCTGTCTGAATTTCTGCCCAAATCCCCATAAAAATACCTTTAGAAGAACGGCTGCAGGAGCTCAGAGTTGAGCTCTCTGGTCAGGGCAGGAAGTGGGCGGCCCCGGCAGGCGCGACGTCATCTGAAGCCCGTTCGGAGCTCTCTTCCGCTCGTCTCCTCTCTCTTTCCTGCAGCTCGCGTCAGCAGCAGGAGTTTCATAACCCCTAAGATTGAAAGATCAATGTTGAAATCTCAATTAAGCATGTATGTAAGCTAGTGCCAACATCCAAAAATGTAAGGCCCAAGCCCAGCAGCATCACGAAGACAAGTAGTTCCTGAAACACACAGCCTGGAGGAGACATCAGCATGAGTTTACAAGAGAGCTTCACAACCCCTAACATTATGTTAATGTTGAAATCTGTATAGAAGATGTATGTTAGCTAGTGCTAACATAAAAATATTTTAGGCACCGGCCCAGCAGCATCACTAAACCATACAGTTGCTGAAACACACAGCCTGGACAAGGCAGCAGCAGAAGTACACAAGAGGGCTTAATAACCCCTAACATTAAAAGGTGAATCTTGAAATTTGTATAGAACATGTATGTTAGCTAGTGCTAAAATTCAAAAAATGTAGGCACAGGCCAAGCAGCATCAGTAAGCCAAGTACCGTATTTATCGGCATATAACACGCACTTTTTAGGCAAAAATTTTTAGACTAAAGTCTACCTGTGTGTTATACGCCGATAAGCCGCTGCAGTTCAATGATTTAAAGCGGGCGCTTTAAATCAATGAACTGCAGCGGCTTTGCAGGTGCAAAAACCGCCACCGCTGCCGGCTTCTTTGCCCCTGCCTGTCCCTGGGTCTAGAGCCCTGCTGCCGGCCCTTCAATCCCCCTGGCTATCGGTGCCACTGCCCGTTCTCTCCCCCTGACTATCGGTGCCGGCGCCCCATTGCCAGCACCGATAGCCAGGGGGAGAGAAGCGGTGCCGGAAATGGGGCAGCGGCGCCGACAGACAGGGGGAGAGATGGGGCAGCGGCACCCATTGCCGGCGCCGCTGCCCTGTTGCCTCCCCCATCCCTGGTTGTATAATTACCTGTTGCTGGGGTCGGGTCCGCGCTGCTTCAGGCCTCCGGTGTGCGTCCCCTGCATCGTTGCAATGCGCTGCGAGACGCAATGACGCCACTCGTCATTGCGCCGCACCGTGCAGTGCATAGCAATGACGCATGGGATGCACACCGGAGGCCTGAAGCAGCGCGGACCCGACCCCGGTAGCAGGTAATTATACAACCGGGGATGGGGGAGGCAACGGGGCAGCTGCGCCGGCAATGGGTGCCGCTGCCCCTTGTCTCCCCCTGGCTATCGGCGCCGGCAATGGGGCGCCGGCACCGATAGTCAGAGGGAGAGAACAGGCAGCAGCGCAGATAGGGGAGAGAAGCGGCGGCAGCAGGGCTCTAGACCCCAGGAAAGGCAGGGGGAGAGAAGCGGGCATTGACGGCCCCTCTCCCTCTGTCTTTCCTGGGGGTGTATCGGGGTATACGCATGCACACACACGCACCCTCATTTTACCAAGGATATTTGGGTAAAAAAATGTTTTTACCCAAATATCCTTGATAAAATGAGGGTGCGTGTTATATGCCGGTGCGTGGTATACCCCGATAAATACGGTAGTTCCTGACACACACAGCCTGGATCAGGCAGCAGGATGTGTACATAAGAGTCCTTCACAACCCCTAACATTAAAAGATCAATGTTGAAATCTTTATTGAGCATGTATGTTTGCTAGTGCTACCATAAAAATTGTAGGTAATATCCTAGACAGTCTCAACAGCATCAGAAAACAATATATTGGCTGAATGACAGTCTGGAGGTGGGGAAAGCATAAGGAGTCCATATAGTGTCTGAATGGCACAGCCTGGAGGTGGCTGAAGCATGAGGATACCATATAGTGGCTAAATGGCACAGCCTGGAGGTTTCATCAGGATTCCTGAAAGTGACCCCAATGCAAGGAGCCTGGAGGTGGCAACATCAGCATGAGGAGACCATAGAGCAGCACAATTAGAGAGCCTGGAGGTGGCAGCATCAGCATGAGGAGACCATAGGATGGCACAATGACAGTGCCTGGAGGTGGTAGCATCAGCATGAGGAGACCATATGGTAGCACAATGACAGACCGTGGAGGTGGTAGCATTAGCATGAGTAGACCATAGATCAGCAGAATGAGAGAGCCTGGAGGTGGCAGCACCTGCATGAGGAGACCATATTGTAGCACAATGACAGATCCTGGAGGTGGCAACATCAGCATGAGGAGACCATAGAGCAGCACAATTAGAGAGCCTGGAGGTGGCAGCATCAGCATGAGGAGACCATAGGGTGGCACAATGACAGTGCCTGGAGGTGGGTGCATCAGCATGAGGAGACCATATGGTAGCACAATGACAGACCGTGGAGGTGGTGGCATTAGCATGAGTAAACCATAGAGCAGCAGAATGAGAGAGCCTGGAGGTGGCAGCACCTGCATGAGGAGACCATATTGTAGCACAATGGCAGATCCTGGAGGTGGTAGCAATAGCATGAGGAGACCATAGAGCAGCACAATGACAGAGCCTGGAGGTGGCAGCAGCACGAGGGCCATGCCAACTGAGGGTTGAGTGTGAGGAACCCACCGACTGTTGACTGGGGGTGTCGAATGTCACTTGAGATGTCACAAGTGGATGACCGAGTGAACCGATCAATCACGGCTGCTAGGTTTCTGGTCGCGACACGACTGCTAGCTGACACCGGGAGCTCAGACCTCTCGCTGCGACTCCGGCTGGCACACGACCCTACTCTGCTGCGACTTCTGCCTGCGCTTGATGAATTTAGGACTCTGCCACTCCTCTGTGCACGTCCTGGCAATACTCTTCCTGACATACTTATTGCGTATATGAGGGGAGTACAATACGTTTCACTTCACTTAAAACAGTATTTGTCTAGAACAGCAGCAGGTGTGTACTATTGGCTGTCCTTTCACAGTATCTAGGCCCTTGACAGATTAACAAGTGCAAAATAGTACACTTCTTAGATGTAGGTATGCGGTATGCACTGATGAGAGCAGAAAAATGCGCTACAATACGCATTAAAAAAGTCTGTATTTTTGTAAAACACCAGCCGGTGAGTACTAGTGCTTGGACTTTCACAGTATGTAGGCCCTTGACAGATTAACAGGTACAAAATGGTACACTACTTAGATGTAGGTATTTGGTATGCACTGATGAGGGCAGAAAAATGCACTACAATGAGCCTTAAAACTCTGTAAGTTTTGTAAAACACCAGCCGGTGATTACTTTTGTCTGTCCTTTCACTGTATGTAGGCCCTTGACAGATTAACAGGTACAAAATAGTACACTACTTACATGTATGTATGCGGTATGCACTTAGGAGGGCAGGAAAATGTGCTACAATGAGCCTAAAAACTCTGTAATTTTTGTAAAACACCAGCCGGTGATTACTTTTGGCTGTCCTGTCACAGTATGTAGGCCCTTGACAGGTTAACAGGTACAAAATGGTACACTACTTAGATGTATGTATGCAGTATGCACTTCTGGGGGCAGAAAAATGCGCTACAATGAGCCTAAAAACTCTGTAAGTTTTGTAAAACACCAGCCGGTGATTACTTTTGGCTGTCCTTTCACAGTATGTAGGCCCTTGACAGGTTAACAGGTACAAAATGGTACACTATTTAGATGTATGTATGCGGTATGCACTGATGAGGGCTGAAAAATGCGCTACAATATGCATTAAAAACTCAGTATTTTTGTAAAACACCAGCCGGTGAGTACTATTGCTTGGACTTTTGCAGTATGTAGGGCCTTGACAGATTAACAGGTACAATATGGTACACTACTTAGATGTAGGTATGTAGTATGCACGTATGTGGGCAAAAAAATGCACTACAGTACACTTAGAAAACGTATTTTCATAAAACAACAGCCAGTGATTAGTTTTCCCTGGCCTTTCACTGTATGTAGGCTTGTTACAGATTAACAGTTACAGAAAAGTGCACTACTAAGATGTAGGTATGTGGTTTGCATGTATGAGGGCAAAACAATGCTCTACAGTACACTTGGAAAACGTATTTTCATGAAACAACAGCCAGTGATTAGTTTTACATGGCCTTTCACTGTATGTAGGCTTGTTACAGATTAACAGGTACAAAAAAGTGCACTGCTTAGATGTAGGCATGTGGTATGCACGTATGAGGGCAAAAAAAATGCGCTACAGTACACTTGGAAAATATATTTTCGTAAAAAAACAGCCAGTGATTACTTTTTCCTGGACTTTATCAGTATCTAGACTTGTTACAGATTTACAGATACAACATAGTAGACTGCTTTGATGTAGGTATGTGGTATGCATGTATGAGGGCAGAAAAATGCACTACAGTCCGCTGAAAAATTTTTTTTTTGCACAGCAGCAGGACACAACAGTGCAGCACCACAAAAAAATAATAATAATAATTGCACTGTGTCACAGAGTATTAAGAATGGTGTGAACTGCTGGTTATTATACTGTCTACAGACTAGTATAAGCAGCAGATGATTTCTTGTGGAAAAAATACACAGAATTGCACAGAAAATTTCCTGCTTCCTGTGATACGGTTCATGAAGTTAAGGCAGCTTGTTGATATGTATGAGGTAACAAAAAGCTATCTGCTCTCTCTGATAAAATTCTGAATAAAGTGACTGGGAGGTTAATGGCTGGCGTAAAAATCCTTCTCATTGAGAACAAGCAAAGCACTGCACTGCTCTCTGTCCGCAACGCTGATGTGACTAGCATTTGGAAGTGGATCAATTCAATATGATCAATTCAGCATGTCTGTGTAACACACAGAGACACGCAGCCGTCCTCTCTCTGCAGTGAATGGCATGAAATGAGCAGCCGCAAAATGGCTGCCGATTATATAGGGCTGTGACATCACAGGGGTCAATGAATGCTGATAGGCTGCATCCTGCATGTGATTCAGGGTCATCCCGCCTACCTCCCTACCCGCCTTGCCTTCCCAGCATCCCCTGCCTCATGTACTGACATGTAGATCCGCCATTTCAGGTGTCCTGGAGCCTGGAACGATGTAAAATGAAGTTTAATGAAGCGATCCGCGCAATAGAATTGCGGTGATATTCGCATTCGTTGTGAATCGAATAAATCCTGAAATTCGTAACGACTTCGGGTTTGTCTGCTTCAATTCACTCATCTCTAGTTATCACCTGTTCTGGCTACGGCTGCATTCGGCAGCCCGCACATATTTTGTTTTCTTGCTGGGCTACCCTGCTGCATGGAGTCGGCTCCTCAATCTGAGCTCCTTTCTTTAGCTCCTAAGCTGAGCTGTCTTCGCTCCATGTGTATATCTACTATATGAATCTCAGGCTACTCAGCATTACAGGCTGCTCATAGGTATGGATGTGCTGCCATATGCATGACGGTATATAACCATAGTGCGGGAGTTTCAAAAGTTTGGTGTTCCGGTCAGTGGCGTTGCTAGGGTTGGTGTCACCCGGTGCGGTAGAAAATGGTGTCACCCCATACCTCCCCCCCCCCTCTCAGTAAGTTTTTAGCCTGTTGTGACAGACACCACTGTTGTAGCGCATTGTGAGAAATTCCAGTATAATAATCAGATATACCAGTTGCCACAGAATAGGAAAGTGTTAAAGAAGTTTTCGCAATTGAAATATACAGCTCCCAGAATTACTTAAAGGGGTACTCCACTGGAAAACATTTACTTTTATATCAACTGGTGCCAGAAAGTTAAACAGATTTTTAAATTACTTCTATTTAAAATCTTAATACTTACAGTACTTATAAGCTGGTGTATGCTCCACAGAAAGTTGTGTAGTTCTTTCCAGTCCGACCACAGTGCTATTTGCTGACACCTCTGTACATGTCAGGAACTGTCCAGAGCAGGAGAGGTTTGCTATGGGGATTTGCTCCTACTCTGGACAGTTCTTGACATGGACAGAGGTGTCAGCACAGAGCACTGTGGTCAGACAGAAAAGAAAATAACTTCCTGTGAATCACTTATACAGCAGCTAATAAATACTGGAAGGATTAAGATTTTTAAATAGAAGTAATTTACAAATCTGTTTAACTTTGTAGCACCAGTTGATTAAAAAACAATGTTTTCCAGTAGAGTACCCCTTTGAGCAGTAGTGAGGTTATGCTGGGAGTTGTAGTTTCTGATAGGACATAGAGAGGAGAATGTACAATGATATCAGTGACTACAGGTGACGTCTTCTCTATAGTCTTTCCTTATCTAATTCAGATGGTACATACCACCAGGACTTGTTCCAGCTAAAACTTCTCTCTGCAGAATGTGACGCCCAGAAGTCTCCTCACTATGTCAGCGCATTCTGATCCTCTATATGAAAACAAGTATTATTATAAACCTGCCAGACACTGTATCCTCTAAATATAATACTACTATACACTATACTCTTTGATTATAAACCTTCCATACACCATACCCACTGAATATAATACTACCACACACTGTACATTCTGAATATAATACCAACACATACTGTACACTCTGAATATAAATCTGCCACATACTGTACCCCTGAATATAATACTACCACACACTGTACCCTCTGAATATAAATCTACCACATACTGTACCCTCTGAATATAATACTACCACACACTGTACCCTCTGAATATAAATCTGCCAGATACTGTACCCCTGAATATAATACCGCCACACACTGTACCCTCTGAATATAATACTACCACCCACTGCGCCCTCTGAATATAATACTTAGAGATGAGCAAACTACAGTAAATTCAACTCGTCACAAACTTCTCTGCTCGGCAGTCGATAACTTTTCCTGCATAAATTAGTTCGGCTTTCAGGTGCTCCCGTGGGCTGGAAAAGGTGGATACAGTCCTAGGAGACTCTTTCCTAGGACTGTATCCACCTTTTCCAGCCCACCGGAGCACCTGAAGGCTGAACTAATTTACGCAGGATAAGCCATCAACCGCCGAGCCGAGAAGTTCGTGACGAATCGAATTTACTGTAGGTTCGCTCATCTCTAATAATACTACCACAAACTGCGCCCTCTGAATATAATACTACCACCCACTGTGCCCTCTGAATATAATACTACCACAAACTGCGCCCTCTGAATATAATACTACCACAAACTGCGCCCTCTGAATATCACGTTGCCATACAGTGCACCCTCTCAATATAATACTACAACCGCAGTAACACCCCTCAAAATCCGTTAGCTGATGCTATTACCACTGGAGGGGGGTATTGGTGATGTTGCTAGTGGATGATGGGGGTGCTACTACTGGGGGTGTTGCTGGAGGATGATGAGGGTGCTACTGGCCATCCCCCCTGGCAGTATCACCCCATCATCCATCGGCAGGATCATCCTCCTGGCAGGAGCACCGCCATCATCCACCATCAGGATCTGCTGATGGAGGTGCTGCTGGGGGGGGGGGTGTTGCTGGTGGATGATGAGGGTGCTACTGCCAGGGGGGGGAGCATTAGATAGGCAGCAGTTCCCCCACGTTAGGTAGGTCGCAGTTTCCCCACATTAGGTAGCATCTATTCCCCACATTAGGCAGCATAGATTCTCCACATTTGGTACAAGTCCCCCCACATTAGGTAGGTACCAGTTACCCCACATTAGGTAGCAATTTCCCCACATTAGGTAGCACATGTTCCCCACATTAGGTAGCAATTTCCCCGCATTAGGTAGCACAGATTCCCCACATTCGGTAGCACAGATTCCCCACATTAGGTAGCATAGACTCCCCACATTTGGTAGCACAGACTCCGCACATTTGGTAACACAGACTCCGCACATTTGGTAGCATAGACTCCACACATTTGGTAGTAGTTTCACCACATTAGGCCGCAGGTTCCCTTGCAGGTTCCCCACAATGGGTCAAAGTCTCCCCACAATAGATCGCTGGTTATACCCCCCCACCCCCCCCCCCCCCACCACCCCACACACACACAAAAAAAACACATACAACACAGAGAGACACACACTCACAGACAGACACACACACACAGAGTCACACAGTTACACACACACACAGTCACATACACACAGTCACACACAAACATAGATAGAGACAGTCAGAAACACACACACACACACACACTCACACTCACCCTCACCCATCCAGCGCAGCGCTCCTCACCGGGCGCCGCGCGAGTGACGTAACTGACGTCCTCCTGTGCGGCCATGCGGTGTGACGTCAGGCCGGCGCAGACGTGGGAGCGGAGGCCGGGCACAGTGCTGGTGAAGGTGAGTGGGGGGTGTGATGACGGACGGCCGCACAGTGCAGGTGAAAGAGGGGGGTTGCTGACGGACGGGCGCACCGCACACACAGCACAGGGGGGGAATGTTGACGGATGACGGATGGGAGGCCGGTCGGGCACAGATGGGGGGGGGGGGGGTGCTGCGGACATCCCCCACAAGCATACATGCATACGTCCCCCCACAGGCATACTATGCACACGTCCCCCCACAGGCATATCATGCACACTTTCACCCACAGGCATACCATGCACACATCCCTCCACGGGCATACCATGCACACATCCCTCCATAGGCATACCATGCACACGTCCCACCTACAGGCATAACATGCACACATCCCTCCCTAGGCATACCATGCACACGTCCCACCCACAGGCATACCATGCACACCTCCCTCCCTAGGCATACCATGCACACGTCCCACCCACAGGCATACCATGCACACATCAGAGCTGGGTGGTTTTATATATTACTCATTTTACCCTATAGCATTTACACCACGCACACAGTCTATTGCGTTTACACTGCGCATACTTACAAAAGCATTTACAGGGTTGTAGAAATCATATCGCTGAACACCTGATGGGGACGTATTTATCTGGGGCCCTGTTTACCTAGTGGGGAGCCCTTCCTGCCTACCTGGCGGGTGACATATCTAGCTTGGGCTCTGTCTACCTACTGGGGGAGCCCTACCTTTCTACCAACTGGGAGGGGCATATCTATCTGGGGCATTATTTACATTCTGGGGGAGCCTTACTTGCCTACCAACTGACCTACTGTGGGGTACCATACCTGCTTACCTACCAGATGAGGGGATGTTGGTAAAAAAAAAAAAATAATGTTCACTAGGACAAGTGGATTGTCATGAGGGACACGTAGATTGTGCTCCTGTTTAAGTCCCATGGACAAGTAGAGTTTTTATTATTAAATTTTTTTTGTTCTCACACACCTAAAATCCCTGCTAACACTGCTAGGGTTACCAAGGAATGTATTCAAGTAGTTTTAAAGTGGTTTTAAGGATAAGTTAATGTCAATTTTATGGCGACCGTGGGAACAGCTTGTTTAAAAACTACCATGTGCTAATGGATTTTCTATGCTTTTTAACCCCTTAAATCACTGCATAAAATATCCCTGGTTGTTGCCACTCTTAAAATGCACCCGAAGGTATTGGAAGACCCAATGGCTCCTTTTTCGGAGTAGCAAAAGCTCTTGAATCTGACAAGTTAAGATGCAATAAACATTTTAAAGCATTCCAAAAGTGATCCCTTTTTGGGAGTAGCAAGAGGTTTTGAGTCTGGCGAGTCAAGAAGACACAAAGGGTGTTTCCAAGTGTTCCAAAATGTATCCCTTTTTGGGAGTTGCAACATACTTGTAGCCAGCCTTTGTTATGCCTCTCTATGTGCTTACGAAGAGCTGTAATTTCTAAAGTCGGACCCTGGCTATGCCTTACTTTCTTTTTGAAAAGATGGCACTGTGTCTGGTTTTCTGCATCTGGTAACACAGTAAATAATATCCACATGTCAGGATACCATAAAGAGATAAGTACACC
The DNA here is from genome assembly GCF_029499605.1 of Hyla sarda. Lineage (NCBI taxonomy): Eukaryota > Metazoa > Chordata > Amphibia > Anura > Hylidae > Hyla > Hyla sarda. Next base: position 116,374,705 of record NC_079190.1, on the reverse strand, counting down.
AACACCCGACTGTGTCCCTCTTCTAGATGTCTTTTTTCTGAAGCCTGCAAATGCAGTATCATAGCTGTCACCTGTTCCTAAGGTGATTGAACCAATAGGCCTGCTGACATCCTCATAATCAAACTTCTCCATATCGTCCCCACAACTCCTTTCAGACCAGGTAGAGCAGACAATTCCACCATGCCATCTAACTGTAGACAAAGAGAAATCCACTAACACCTGGCTCAACGTTATATTGTCAGACTCTTCTTCCTCCTCCTGAGAAGACAGTACTATCCTCCAAAAGTCACACAACCCCTGAAAGACAGTGAAAACTTTAGCTTGCTAACCTGTCTGCTACTTCTACCACTAGGAACCTGGCTGCTGCTGCAACCTTTACTGTCACGAAAACACAATCTCAGAATTACTGTGATCAGTAAAATTATTCCAAAGTTACTACCACATAAAGGGACACATGTCAGATTTGACAAAATGTCATTCGACACAAAATGGGACTTGGTCATTAAAGGGATACTTTGAGGGGAAAACATTTTTTTCAAGTTGACTGGTGCCAGAAAGTTACACAGATTTGTAAATTACTTCCATTTAAAAATCTTAGGACTTCTAGTACAGCTGCTGTATGCCCTGGAGTACGTTGTGCAGTTCTTTCTAGTTTGACCAAACTCTCTGCTGTCACCTCTGTCAGTTGTTTCTAATGGTGTATCCAAAAGATATCCTGATTTCTTCTTCAGATTGGTTGTCACATAGGAAATGGGAAAAATATTTTACAAGTCATACGTGAATAGTGATGAGCAGCAGGGGCCATATTCGAATTCACAATATTTTGAATGTTCGTGAAATTTGCATATTCGCTATGTTCATTTTCTTTTTTTCTTCATGCTAAAATTCATAATGAAATTTGCATAGTGCAAATGTGCAATTATACCTTTCACCTAAAAGAAGGGAGGGATCAATGTCCAGTCAGGAAGTGACGATATTCACATAAATATTTGCACAAATATTCACACGAAGTGCCGATATATACACGGTAAAAATTTGAATTTCGAATATTGACGCTCAACACTATACATGAAAATCAATTATATGTCAAATGGAAAAATCTCTTTCTGGTGTGCAGGTAGTACAATTCTTGGGTTATGTCTTGTCTATGCGTTCAAAGAGGCTTCTGCCAGGGTACAGGCCATTACTGAATTGGTCCAACCTCCTTAAACGCGCTCCAGAGATGTTTAGGTTTTGCAAACTACTATTGTAAATTTATTACAAATTTCTCTGTAATTTCCAAACCTTTGACAGGCCTGACAAGAAAGGGGGTGGATCTGGTCAACTGGTTGTCTGAGGCTTTGGAAGGTTTTAAGGGCGTTGGATTGGTTCTCTCCTAAGGAACTTTTTCATAAACCCATCTTTGCCCTTGCATCTTCGTTTTTTGAAAATTTTCTAATGCTGAAAGTAATTATGTGGAGAATAGAGAATTAATGGTTATCAAATGGACTTTCAAGAAATGTAGTCACTTGCTGGAAGGTGCTGTTTATATTGTTACAGTTTTACCTTCCTGGAATCGGCTAAATGGCTCAACCCTCGTAAAGCTTGATGGGCCTTATTCTTCAACATTCATCAACAATCATGAAAATTCCTTTACTGGTGTGTCTACATTTTATTGTACCTATAGTTATCATACTTGGTTTGCTTCTTGTTCTAGTCTGACAATCCTGAAGTTAGTTTTTCCTATCAAAAACAGTGCACAGTTTAATCCCAGTTTTCACAGAATCTGAGGAGTACCCAAGAGATACATGGAAAATCTATTAAAAAATCTTAATCCATCTCATAATTATCAGCTGCTGAAGTTCTTTTCTGTCTGGCAACAGCGCTCTCTGCTGACATCTCTGCTTGTCTCGGGAACTGCACAGAGTAGAAGAGGTTTGCTATGGGGATTTGCTTCTACTCTGGACAGTTCCCGAGACAGGTGTCATCAGAGAGCACTTAGACAGAAATGAACAATTCAACTTCAGCAGCTCATAAGTACTGAAGGGATTAAGATTTTTTCATAGAAGTAATTTAAAAATCTGTTTAACTTTCTGGAGCCAGCTGATATATATATATATATATATATAAAAGTTTTTTCCTGGATAACCCCTTCAGGTTTATGAAGTTAAAAATTAAGTAACCTAAACACATTGAGAACAAATAACGCCTTTCACCTTTTTACATTTTAAAGAATTTAAAATTTGGAATGAACCCACAGCTTAGGGCTACAAGGAAGAACTTTGTTAAACATAATAGCATACATACATGCTAATAGTACTTTTCCACTGACATCTCTGTAGATAATGTTTTTTTTTTCTCATTCAAGTGTTTTATTTTCAGAAAAGGAAAAAAAAAAAAGAGGTAAGGGGAAGAACAAAATAAAAGTAATACAAATAAGCAAAACATACAGGTGCCATGAAAATAAGCAGTGACAGAGCAAGATGAATAAAAGAACACTGAGCTGTAAATATGTATACTACTAAGCCCTTAGATGAGCTAAGATCGAGGCACCTTTAACTTATATATAGGCCATAAGGATGAGGTGTAGTACTTAACAATCTAAACCTAAAAAAGATTATCCCTAATCAGTTGTGCTGTAATTTCTTTTTCAAGGCTCATACCTGACAATACCTGAATTGAATTGTGTTCCTCAACCAGCTACAGTAGCCAGTGCCGTGATCTGTATCTAGCCTGTAGTTCTGTTGCATTTTATATAGTTCCGTAAACATCATCAGTACGCATTGTGCAGTAATCTCAGCCAGTCAAAAAGCATGTTGATAAGTAATAAATATCTGCTATCTAGCCTGTAGTTTTAATAGAGTTCTATTACTCCAAAGGTAACAAATGGCAGAGAACTAAGTTGTCACTGGGCTAAACCAATATCAAATCATCAAACAATAAGCACCAGTCACTAATATACTAATATAGAAATAATGTAAATATTTTATTGTTCACAATAATGATTAAAAACATACAAAAAGTGGCACTAGAGATACAAAGGTGCAGAAGAAAGAAGTATTGGCCATAGAAGTACATACATTAAACATCCAAAGATAAAATCATTCATATAGAAAAAAAGGTATAGTCTCACAATGGAGGTCTGTTGCATTTCATACAGCTGTGCAAACACCGTCAATACACAATGTGCAGCAATTTCAGCCAGTCAAAAAGCGTGTTGATAAGTAATACGTATCTATTATCTAGCCTGTAGTTTTAATAGAGGTCTGTTGCATTTCATACCATTCCACCAACACCGTCACCGTACTTGGTCATTTAAAAGGGTTACAGATCATGGGCCAGATCGGTTCATGCCACTACCCTGGTGAGGAAATTTAATGGCACAAACCAAGACAACTGTCACCTATGAAGAAAGGGTCCAGTGGCTCCTCAGTACCCCTCGAGGGGGGGGGGGAGGGGATGGGTACTCTAATGAGTAGTATCGGGTTTTGACTTATGGGTTAATTTTCCTGTGTTTGGTTTATGGCTAATTTTTTGCTGTAATGACACCCAGGCCTATCAGCGGGCTTGGACATAGAGCCAATTACATCTGGTCTCCGCATCAATGTCCTTCTCAGCTACATATAAATGCCCAGTTTGTATCTCAAGTATATTGTGTTCAGTTCCTCTGCACTAGCTCTTCTACACACCTTGCTTGTTTAATCGTGTGTATTCTGACCTTGGCTTGTGACTGAAGTATTCTCTGCTTATTGATTTGGTCCCTTTGCTGCTATTACGGTTTGGACTCAGCTAGTTTAACCACTCTCTATCTGTTGGTGTGTTTATCCCTTGTGTTTTGTTTTTTTGTTCTTTGCATGTTAACTCTTTGCACCCTGACCTTCTCTGACATTTGTGCTGTGTTGTTTATTATTTATGGATCTTTTTACGTCCCTGCACCCTGCACGGAGAAAAGAGACTGCTGTCCAGTTGAGGATCCATTGTTTAGGGCAAATACTTAAAGGGGTTATCCAGCATAAGGGGATTTTAGTACGTACCTGGCAGACAATAATTGACATACTTAGGAAGGATCTGCACTTGTCTTGGGGCTAAATGGCTATGTTGTGAGATTACCATAACACTGTGGCTAGCTTTATGTTAACTGGTATTTCCTGTCTGAGTGTTCTTTTTTTGACTACAAATCCCATAATTCCATTTTCCTCCCTCCCACACATCAGCCACCCCACCCATTGAAACATAAATGAGCTGCATTCAAAAGACCTGTGGTTTTCAATCAAGGTGCCTACAGCTGTTGCATTAGTTGCAGATTGATATCTCTCCCACCAAGCGATCGCTCCACCCATTGAAGCAGACAGGCTCCCTATCATCAGCTGTGAGTAAGGTCCGCATTGCAACCTGGTAAAAATCTGAGACAACAGTCATTTTGTATGCTGTTAAAAATAAATATTGGGATGAAAATCACAGAAGAATTGAGAGAAAACCGTCACACAAAGGTACAGACACTATATTATGAACTACACTAACTTTACAGCCCCTGTAGCATAGTCAAATAATTTTTTTTTCCTGGAATACCCCTTTAAGTAGGCAGGAAAGGCGGCTGTGGGTAAGCTCAGGGCTGCATTTATCCCTGTCCGATTTGACAAAGGCTTAAGAATTTTAAATAGAAGTAATTTACAAATCTTTATAACTTTCTGGCACCAATTGTTTTATTGTCACAACCCTACATCATTAAGGGGTGAAAATTCTTGTCCATTCTATTTATTTGTACACAGTTTTACATACGCCTAGTAATGTCTTTATTTTGTGTTAACATTTGTACAAGAATTTAAATCTGGAATGCACCCATAGCTTAGGGCTACAAGGAAGAACTTTGTTAAACATAATAGCATACATACATGCTAATAGTACTTTTCCACTGACATCTCTGTAGATAATATCTTTTTTTCTCATTCACGTATTTTATTTTCAGAAAAGGAAAAAAAAGAGGAAGGTGGAAGAACAGAATTAAAATAATACAAATAGGCAAAATATACAGATGCCATGAAAATAAGCAGTGACAGAGCAAGATGAATATAAGAACACTGAGCTGTGAATATGTATACTACTAAGCCCTTAGATGAGCTAAGATCGAGGCACCTTTAACTTATATATAGGCCATAAGGATGAGGTGTAGTACATAACAATCTAAACCTAAGAAGAAAGATTATCCCTAAACAGTTGTGCAGTAATTTCTTTTTCAAGGCTCATACCTGAAAATACCTCAATTGAATTGTATTCCTCAACCAGCTAAGGTGGCCAGTGCCGTGATCTGTATCTAGCCCAGGGGTAGGCAACCTCTTGGTAGTGCTGTGACCAAATTTTTTTTGAAGATGCTTGGTGTGCTTGCAACATGGCTGTGGCTTGTTGTGGGTGTGGCTTGCTGTGGGTGTGTTTTGTGGGGGTGTGGCTTGTCACAGGGTGGGTTTTTTTACAAATTTGTCCCCATATATTGTCCTCGCTGTAAGGACCTTACAGTGAGAACAACGATTTTAACTCAGAACTGTATAATACAAACCCCAGAATCAGTCCACACCATAATACAGACCCCAGAATCACCACCCACCATAATACAGACCCCAGAATCAGACCCCACTATAATACAGACCCCAGAATTAGATTCCACCATAATACAGACCCGAGAATCAAACCCCACTATAATACAGACCCCAGAATCAGACTCCACCATAATACAGACCCCAGAATCACCACCCACCATAATACACACCCCAGAATCACCACCCACCATAATACAGACCCCAGAATCACCACACACCATAATACAGACCCCAGAATCAGACCTCGCCATATATAGACTCCAGAATCATACCCCACCATAATACAGACCCCTGAATCAGACCCCACCATAATACAGACCCCAGAATCAGACACCACCATAATACACACCCCAGAAACACCGCCCACAATAATACAGACCCCAGTATCACCGCCCACCATATCAGACCCCACCATAATACAGAATCAGACCCCATAATAATACAGACCCCAGAATAAGACCCCAACAATACAGACCCCAGAATTAGACTTCCACCATAATACAGACCCCAGAATCAGACCTCCACCATACTACAGACCCCAAAATCCCCACCCACCATAATACACCACCCAGAATAACCACCCACCATAATACAGACCCGAGAATCACCACCTCCATAATACAAACCCCAGAATCACTGCCCACCATAATACAGATCACAGTATCACTTTCCCTCATATACAAACCCCAGAATCAGACCCCTCCTTCATATAAGATGGGGCGGGGGACTATTGATAGGATTCAGATTATTGGGCAGACTAGATGGGCCAAATGGTTCTTATCTGCCGACACATTCTATGTTTCTATAATACAGACTCCAGAATCACCACCCACCATAATACGGGACCCCAGAATCACCACCCAGCATTATACACAACCCAGAATCACCAGCCACCATAATACAGACCCCAGAATCACCGCCCACCATAATACAGGCCCCAGTATCACCGCCCCCATATCAGACCCCACTATAATACAGACTCAGACCCCACCATAATACAGACCCCAGAATAAGACCTCCACCATAATATAGACCCCAGAATTAGTCCCCACCATAATACAGACCCCAGAATCACCACCCACTATATACAGACCCCAGAATCAGACCCCATCATGATACAGACCCCAAAATCAGTCCCCACGATAATACAGATCCCAGAATCAGAACCCACCATAATACAGACCCCAGAATCAGACCCCACCATAATGCAGACCCCAGAATCAGACCCCACCATATACAGACCCCAGAATCAGACCCCACCATAATACAGACCCCTGAATAAGACCCCACCATAATACAGACCCCAGAATCAGACCCCACCATAATACACACCCCAGAATCACCACCCACCATAATACAGACCCCACAATCACCACCCACCATAATATAAACCCCAGAATCACCTCCCACCATAATACAGGCCCCAGTATCACCGCCCCCATATCAGACCCCACCATAATACAGAATCAGACCCCACCATAATACAGACCCCAGAATCAGACCCCAACATATTACAGACCCCAGAATTAGACATACACCATAATACAGACCCCAGAATCACCACCCACCATAATACAGACCCCAGAATCACCACCCACTATAATACAGACCCCAGAATCACCACCCACCATAATAAAGACCCCAGAATCACCACCCACCATAATACAGACCCTAGAATCAGACCCCAGCATTATACAGACCCCAGAATCACAACCCACTATAATACAGACTCCAGAATCACCACCCACCATAATACGGACCCCAGAATCACCACCCAGCATAGTACACAACCCAGAATCTCCACCCACCATAATACAGACCCCAGAATCACCAACCACCATAATACAGACCTCAGAATCAGACCCCATTATAATACAGACCCCAGAATCACCGCCCAACATAATACAGACCACAGTATCACCGCCCACCATATACAGACCCCAGAGTCACCACCCACCATAATACAGACCCAGAATCAGTCCCCACCATAATACAGACCCCAGAATGGGACCCCACCATAATACAGACCCCAGAATCACCACCCACCATAATTCAGACCCCAGAATCACCACCCACCACAATACAGACCCCAGAATCACCACCCACCATAATACAGACCCCGGAATCAGTCCCCACCACAATAGAGACCCCAGAATCAGATCCCTCCATAATACAGCCCCCTCCCCCTCCCCCACACACACACACATAATACAGACAGACCCCAATCGTGTTGCGCAATAATATACATACAGTTACATTAACTTACAATTCACATATTTTATGGTCGGCATCATCTTCTCTCCTTGTGTTCTCCATCTGGCTCAGACCGACATAATAACTTCTTACAGCCAAAACCCATCACTGCAGCATCTGCAAGACAAACATCTTAGTTTCTGCATTTTTCCAGTGCAGTCCCCAGAAATGCAGAATTCAGTGGAGTTTACAGTGTAACACAGCAGGCTGCGTTTCAGTGGCCTGTCTTCGCCTTTGTCAAGTACTAGAAGCGACGAATCGTAGCCTGCTCTGTAACTCTGTTTGGAATGGAATAAACTCCACTTAATTGCACTTTATACTTGTGCTGCGATTTTCCTTGGATATAGGTAGCTAGCTAGGCTGGTAGGCAGCCAATTAGGTAGGTAGCTGTGTAGATATGGAGGTTCATAGGTAGGTAGCAAGGTAGCTAAGTAGGTAGCCAGGTAGGTAAGTGGGTAGCTATGTATGTAGGTAGGTAGCTGGGTAGCTAGCTAGCTAGGTAATTAGGTTGCTATGTAGGTACGTAGCTCTGTAGGTAGGTAGCCAGGAGGCTAAATAGGTGAGTAGGTAGCCAGGAAAGTAATAAGGTTGGAAGCCAGGTAGGGAAGTAGCCAGGCACGTAATTAGGTAGGCTTAAGGTAGGAAAATAGCCTGTCAGGTAACTAGGTAGGTAACCATGTAGAGAAATAGCAAGGCAGGTAACTAGGTAGGTTGTCAGGTAGGGAAGTAGCCAGGCAGGTAACTAGGTAGGTTGCCAGGTATGGAAGTAGCCAAGCAAGTAATTGGCTAGGTAGCCAGGTAAGGAAGTAACCAGTGCTCCTCCATATCATCATCTCCCCCCCTATCCTGCACACACACCCCACATTTCCTCCACATCATCACCCCCCTCTCACCTGCACCCTCCCTCACCTCCTCCACATCATCACCACCCCTTCTCACCTTCTCCACATCATCACCCCCTCTCACCTGCTCCACATCATCACCCCCCTCTCACCTCATCCACATCTTCACCCCTCTTCTCACCTCCTCCACATCACCCCCCCCCTCACCTCCTCCCCATCATCACTCCCCCTCTCACCTCTTCCACATCATTACCCCCCCTCTCACCTCTTCCACATCATCACCCCCCTCTTACCTCCTCCACATCATCCCCCCCCTCACCCACCTCCTCCCCATCATCACCCCCCTCTCACCTCTTCCACATCATTACCCTCCTTCTCACCTCTTCCACATCATCCCCACTCTCACCTCCTCCACATCATCACCCCCTCTTACATCCTCCACATCATCCCCCCTCACCCACCTCCCCCCATCATCCCCCCCCTCTCACCTCTTCCACATCATCACCCCCCTCTCACCTCCTCCACATCATCACCCCCTCACCTCCTGCACATCATCACCCCCTCTCACCTCCTCCACATCATCCCCCCTCACCTCCTCCCCATCATCACCCCCCTCTCACCTCTTCCACATCATTACCCCACTCTTACCTCTTCCACATCATCACCCCCCTCTCACCTCCTCCACATCATCACCCCCATCTCACCTCCTCCACATTATCACCCCCTCTCACCTATTCCACATAATCACCCCCCTCTCACCTCCTCCACATCATCACCCCCTCTCACCTATTCCACATCATCACCCCCCCCTCACCTCTTCCACATCATTACCCCACTCTCACCTCTTCCACATCATCACCCCCCTCTCACCTCCTCCACATCATCACCCCCCATCTCACCTCTTCCACATCATCACCCCCCATCTCACCTCCTCCACATCATCACCCCCTCTAACCTCCTCCACATCATCCCCCCTCACCTCCTCCCCATCATCACCGCTTCTCACCTATTCTACATCATAATCCTCCTCTCAACCCTTCCACATCATCACCCCCCTCTCACCTCTTCTACATCATCAACCCCCTCTTCCCCATCATCACCCCCTTCCACATCATCACCCCCCTTCCACATCATCACCCCCCTCTGCCACATCATCACCCCACCCTCACCTGCACAACCCCTCCCCCCACTCGCCTCCTCCACATCATCACCCCCTCCATCTCCACACCCTTCCATCACTTCCCCTCTCCAGCTGATGCCAGGATGATTAAAATAAAAAATAAAAAAATACTTTTACTCAACTATACGCAGGCAGAGAACTCCTGAGCAGCACAGGTAGGCTGCGTTCTTCTCCCGCCATAGTGCAGGCGCGGAAGAGTTCACCAGTCTCCACTCAGTAAAGCCGCAGGTCCTGCGGTTCACAATGAGAGGAGGCTTTAGCTGTGTGCCCGTGTGCGCACACAGCTTAAAGCGGCACTCGCTCGCCTGGGGATCCGGGACAAGTGTCCTTGATTCCCATTAGCAGAGTGAGCGCCTCTCCGCCCAGAGCCCTGCTTGCCGCTCGAAAGCACCCAGCGGCCCCCCCTCATCTAGCCTGTAGTTATGTTGCATTTTATATAGTTCTGCAAACATCGTTCGATAAGAAATACATATCTGTTATCTAGCCTGTAGTTTTAATAGAGGTCTATTACTCCAAAGATAACAAACGGCGGAGAACTAAGTTGTCACTGGGCTAAACCAATAGCAAATCACCAAACAATAAGCACCAGTCACTAATATAGAAATAATGTAAATATTTTATTGTTCACAATAATGATTAAAAACATACAAAAAGTGGCACTAGAGATACAATGGTGTAGAAGAAAGAAGTATTGGCCATAGAGGTACATGCATTAACCCCTTAATGACAGCGGGCTTATCCATACGCCACCGTTTTAAAGTCCTTAAGGACTGAGGACGTATGGGTACGCCCTTGGGAATTTCGGTCTCCGCAGCTAGCCGGTCAGGAACCGGACCGGGATGCCTCCTGAAATCATTCAGCAGGCATCCCAGCACATAGCCCAGGGTGGTCCTGAGACCAATTCAGACCAGCAATCTGCAGCGATTCTGGGTGATACGGGTCTCCGGTGACCCAGTGACCCGGAAAACAAAGGGGATTGGGGATGTCCAAGACACCTCCGGCCCCCCTGAAAGGATAGGAGTTAGGTGGCAGGGGTGCCACCCCTCCTATCCCTGCTATTGGTCAGTCAGAAGCGACCGACCAATAGCAGATCGGGGGCAGGGTGGGTTAAATTTCGGTTTACCTGTTCTGCCCACCAACAGTAGTCCGGGCAGAACGGGGGAACCGACGAGAACCGGCGCTGGAGGTCCACTTACCATTGGCGGCGGCAGTGGCCGGCGATGAAGTGCGGCTGGCTCCCTGGTGCAGTTTGCTGCGGACTATGGAAGCCGGTGAGTTGCCTAGCAATATCTGGAGGGCTGCAGTTTGGAGACCACTATACAGTTCTGATAAATGCTTATGGCCCCCGACTTCCATACCAAACAAATTCTCTCTCCAAAAGCCCAATGGCACTCCTTCTCTTCTGAACATTGTAGTGCGGCAGCAGAGCACTTGACGTCCACACATGGGGTATTTCCATACTCAGAAGAAATGGGGTTACAAATTTTGGGGGGCATTTTCTACTATTATCCCTTGTAAAAATGTAAAATTTGGGGAAAAAAATGCATTTTAGCGAAAACAAATATTTTCATTTATACATCCGACTTTAACGAAAAGTTGTTAAACACCTGTGTGGTGTTAAGGCTCACTGTACCCCTTTTTACATTCCTCGAGGGATGTAGTTTCCAAAATAGTGTGCCATGTGTTTTTTTTCTTCTGTTCTGGCACATAGGGGCTTCCTAAATGTGACATGCCCCCCAAAAACCATTTCAGCAAAATTTGCTTTCCAAAACCAAATGTAACTATTTCTCTTCTGAGCATTGTAGTGCACCAGCAGAGCACTTGACGTCCACACATGAGGTATTTCCATACTCAGAATAAATGGGGTTACAAATTTTGGGGAGCATTTTTTCCTATTACCCCTTGTAAAAATTTGAAATTTTGGGGGAAAAATGCATTTTTGTGAAATAAATTTAATTCACACATCCCACTTTCATGAAAAGTCGTCAAACACCTGTGGGATGTTAAATCGTACCCGTCAGATCCAACAAAAAAAACCTTTTTTTTTGTATATCACTGACCATTTACATCTAATTTTTATGTGTCTAGCACCTTTATTTTTTTTATTACACTTTTAATTTAGCTCACTAGTCTGAATTCCTCTCAAAGGGAGGGGGTGTGGCCTCACTGTGCAGGTCTCTGCCCCCTCCCTCAGTATGCTGTCTGCTCACATCTCCCCTAGCATTTGCAAAACTACAGCTCCCAGCTTGTCCTCACTGACAGTAGCGGGACACAAGCTGACAGTGGGAGGATTTTTCCTCTAGCTGTGAGCCCTGTGCTCCCTGCTGTCAATCAAGGTGTGTCTATGACATAGGTGATGATGCATGGACACAGCAGGACTAGTATGTGTCTAAGCAGGCAGGGGGGACAGTTGTTTGACTGGCTTTTTCAGTATGAAATACTCAAAATGTTCTAGTGAAAGCAATTGCAAAACCTATTGGTTTTGCACGCTTTACAACATATCAAAAGTTTTTGTATCTGACAGTGCCCATGGCTCACTGTACCCCTTGTTATGTTCCTTGAGGGGTGTAGTTTCCAGAATACTAATGCCATGTTTTGTTTTTTGTTTTCTTGTTTTTTTTTTGCTGTTCTGGCACAATAGGGGCTTCCTAAATGTGACATGCCCCCCATAAACCATTTCAGCTAAATTCACTCTTCAAAATCCCATTGTCGCTCCTTTCCTTCTGAGCCCTCTAGTGCACCCACGGAGCACTTTACATCCACATATGAGGTATTTCCTTACTCAAGAGAAATGGGGTTACAAATTTTAGGGGGATTTATCTCCTTTTACCCCTTTTAAAATTCAAAAAATGATTCTGCAAGAACATGCGAGTGTAAAAAAATGAAGATTTAGAATTTTCTCCTTCACTTTGCTGCTATTAAAGGGAACCAATCATCAGATTTTACCCTATATAACGCTTGGTAAAGCGTTATATAGAGTAAAATCTTTATTTTCACCATTCCCGGGGGACGCTCCTGCCCCCAGGGATGGTGAAGATATGAAGTTATAAACTAGTCACCGCCGCCGCCGTAAGTAGTCACCTGGGCGGGGAGCTCTTCTCACCTACTCCCGTTCTTCGGCCGGCAGCGACGCCCCCTCCGCTTGATTGACGGGCCGCGTCATCAATCTGCTCCGTCTGTTCAGTTAGCGGAACGATGACGCGGCCCATCAATCAAGTGGAAGGGGCGTCGCTGCCGGCCGAAGAACGGGAGTAGGGGAGAATAGCTCCCCGCCCAGGTGACTACTTACGGCGGCGGCGGTGACTAGTTTATAACTTCATATCTTCCCCATCCCTGGGGGCAGGAGCGTCCCCCGGGGATGGTTAGAACAACAATTTTACCCTATATAATGCTTTGCCAAGCATTATATAGGGTAAAATCTGATGATTGGTTCCCTTAATGTGAAACACCTAAAGGGTAACAAACTTTCTGAAAGTCATTTTGAATACTTTGATGGGTGCAGTTTTTATAATGGGGTAATTTATGGGGTATTTCTAACATGAAAGCCCCTCAAATCCACTTCAAAACTGAACTGGTCCCTGAAAAATTTCGATTTTGAAATTTTTGTGAAAAGTTGGCAAATTGTCGCAGAATTTTTAAGCCCTCTTATGTCTTCCAAAAGAAAAAACATGTCAACTTTATGATGTCAACATAAAGTAGACAAATTGTATATGTGAATCAATATATAATTTATTTGGAATATCGACTTACTTACAAGCAGAGAGTTTCAAAGTTAAAAAAAATGCTAAATTTTAAACATTTTCATGAAATTTTGGGATTTTTCACCAAGAAAGGATGCAAGTAACGACGAAAATTTACCACTATATTTAAAGTAGAATATGTCACAAAAAAACTTTCTCGGAATCAGAATAATCGGTAAAAGCATCTCAGAGTTATTAATGCATAAAGTGACAGTGGTCAGAATTGCAAAAAAGGGCTCAGTCCTTAAGGTGAAAAAGAGCTCAGTCCTTAAAGCCTTAAACATCCAAAGATCAAGTAATTCATATTTCGAAAAAGGTATAGTCTCACAATAGAGGTCTGTTGCATTTCATACAGTTCTGCAAACACTGTCAGTATGCATTGTGCAGTAATCTCAGCCAGTCAAAAAGCATGTTGATAATTAATATGTATCTGCTATCTAGCCTATAGTTTTAATAGAGGTCCATTGCATTTCTCTGTTGCATTTCATACAGTTCTGCAAACACTGTCAGTATGCATTGTGCAGTAATCTCAGTCAGTCAAAAAGCGTGTTTATAAGTAATACATATCTAGCCTGTAGTGTTAATAGAGGTCTCTTGCATTTTATATAGTTCCACAAACACCTTCAGTACTCATTGTGCAGTAATCTCTGCCAGTCAAAAAGCATGTTGAAGTAATAAGTATGTAGCCTGTTGTGGTAATAGAGGTCTGCTGAATTTCATATAGTTCCGCAAACACCATTATTACTCGTTGTGCTGTCATCTCTGGCATGCAAAAGCGTATTCCTCTGACACGTATCTGGCCTGTTAACAAAGTTTTGTTGAATTTAATATTTTTCTGCAAATAAACCTTAAATCTTTCTAGTTGTGTATACGCAAACATGCATTATACTAAAAAACCTGTGCATTCCAAACACATTTGATTTCTGTATTTTTAACATTTTGGTTTTATTAAACTTGCCTTATATGTACCTTGTTGTAAGATAAACACAGTTCAAAGTGTTGAAACTTAAAGTTGACAAGTAGGTTGGTTAAAAATCAGCCCCCAAAAAAATAATTATCCTTGAAAAAAATATGTCTGGTAAAGGAATTGTCCGTTCCAGATTGTCTGTTTTACTCATCTCTGCCTTTGCTTTCCTCCCCACTGCTATGCAGAAGGATAGAACTAGCCAGGAGGAGGAGTTGGGTCATGGTCAGCCTTTGGAGTGTGTTGCTGAGGTGGGGGAAGGGGATGCAATAGCACTAGTGGGACTGGTGATAGTCGTGTGGGAGAATTCTGGAAGGCATCATGGTGGATGTGCAGGGGCACAGTCGGGTGTTGATGTACCTAGCTATTTACAGTATCCTTGCATGTGTAAATTCTTTACTATGTTATCAGATGAAGGAAAGCAGGCACCGTGCCGTCTCGACAGAGAGAAAGTGAGGCACAGGCAGGGTCTAAATTTAGAGACTCGTGCACTGGCAGCAGTCACAGTATCATGGGGCAACTTGGGGTGGTAAAAAAATGTCATAGGTGCATATGACGAATGCAGGGTTATGCAGTGCACCCAGGTGTGGTGTAACATTGCTTGGGTGGCTCACCAATATGGTATGTTCAAAATAAAGGGTGATAGTTATTTGTGGAGGCATGGGACATATGCCTCTATGTCAGCACCTCAAGTATCAAATAGCCTGGGTAGAAGTATACCCTTTCCACCAATGCATGCTCGCTGCTGGCTACAGATACCTCACTACCGTCTGCTGTACGCTGGATACTACTACTAACACCAATCCACCATCACTCTACTTCCATCCAGGCCAACACGTACACAACCCTTCATCCACAATAAAAGGGATAATTTTTGGGATGTTTGAAAAATGTATGCCGTCTTCTTCACTTGCTAGACTAAGAACCTGTTGCTGCTCCCAAAAAAAGGATAATTTTTGGAACACTTGCAAAAATCCATGCCATCTTCTTCACTTGCTAGACTAAGAATCTGTTGCTACTCCCAAAAAAGGCATAATTTTTTGAACAATTGGAAAAATCCATGCCGTCTTCTCCCAATTGTGTAACAGCCAGACTTTTGCCATAGGCAGCCCATTTTCAGGATTAGGCTCATCTTTGTCTTGCCCTCCTTCTCCCCTGTCCTTTTATCCATTGGGGAATCCTTGTCCTCCAGACAACCGTTTTCTCCCAGTTGTAGTGTGCCTCAATTCCTACCGAACCAAGTTGTTGGTGGCACAGGCCCTCCCATACCATCTTGTGGACTCCACGGCCTTCAGGCAACTAATTGGGTGTGCCTAGCCAAGGTGGTGCATACCTAGTCGCCATTATTTTGCTGAGACAGCCGTACCCTGCATGCCATGGTTGATACGTGGAGTAGTAATTATAGCCAGGTACAGGCACAATCATTTTCCGAAAAATAGCATTGCTCGATATCTGTTGTCTCAGTGTGATTTCCCAGCCAGGCCTGGGGTGCCTGGCTGAGTCAAAATTCTAATTTATTGTGTTTGCTCTTGCAAACACCCTGCGGTCAGCCAAGGCTGCTAGTCAAATTCTAATTTGCTGCATTTGCTTTTGCAACCACCCTATGGCCAGCCAGGGTTGCTGCCCATAATAAAATTTGTTGTGTTTGCTTTTGCAACCACCCTGCGCCCAGCAAGGGCTACTGGCCGAAATGAGTACCTAGTCGCCATTATTTTGTGGAGACAGCCATACCCTCCATGCCACAATTGATACGTGTAGTACCCATGGCCAGGGGCAATACGTGGCCGAAAAAAAGCTTTGCTCCAATGCTGCTACTTCCAGCCAGGCCTGGGTTGCGTGGCTGGTGCAAAATTCAACAAATTTATGGAGGTTGCTTTTCCAACTAACCTGCATCCTGCCAGGGCTGCTGGCCAAGATCAAATTTGCTGAATTTGCTTTTGCAACCACCCTGCAGCCAGCCAGGGCTGCTGGCCAAAATGAGTATCTAGTCTCCATTATTTAGCTGAGACAGCCGTACACTGCATGGCACGATTGATACATTGAGTAATACCTACGGCTAGGGGCAATACTTGGGCCGCCTGGCTGGGGCAAAATTCAACAAATTTATAGCAGTTGCTTTTGCAACCATCCTGCGGCCAGCCAGGGCTTCTGGCCAAAGGAAAATGGACTTTTTGGCAGAACTGCTACTTCCAGCCAGACTCCATGGACTTCTGGCTCTCCAGATTAGACCATTGACCAGAACTTGCCCAGTATTCCATGAGTCTTCTGTCTTGTCTACACTCTAGTGTGGCTTCGGGGAGAGTGTTCAGCGCAGCAGGTGGCATGGTCACCCCAGAGTAAACAAGATTGTCAGCCAGCAATGTGGAAAAACAGGCATGGATCAGTGAGGAATTTAAACCTTCTCTTCCAGATGCTACTGATTAGGTAGTATTACCACCACCCCTGCTGGATGCTAGGGACATGAGCCCACAATCTCATGCTATACGCTAGTGACATCAGTCCGCCATCTCATGCTGTTTGCTAGTGACATCAGTCCGCCATATCGTTCTGTACACTATAAACATCTGTCTTCCATCTCATGCTTTACGCTATTAACATTAGTCAGCCACCACCATAGGCGTGAGCACAGGCACACCCTAATCACCGTGGCCGCGGCCCGCTGCTGCAAGACTTTTTTTTTTTCTCAATACTAAACCCCAGCCCCACCGGACAAACCCGACATCACCAGCCCGACATCACCAACGACAACCACCCTACCCCCCCCCCCCCCCCCGCTGGGGGCCTGCACTGTACACTGCATGCTGACTTATTGACTGACCACATACAGTCAGCCAATTAGTCAGAATGCAGCAGCCACACATACCTCCGGGGCTGGCGGCCACTGCCTCTTTAAATCTGAAGTGGCTGGCGGGAGGTCCCCCTCCCCATCGCCCGCCCACTCGCCGGTAGAAAAAAAAAATTTAAATAAAAAAAAAAATCAAGCACATTTCACACTGCTGCTGTCCAACTTCCGCTCTGAGCTGAATACAGTTCAGAGCAGGCCATGACCTCTGCCCCGACGCAGGAGCCGATGACATCAATCATCGGTGCCTGCCCTATGGAGAAGATAGGACGCGACCCGGCAATTGAAAATCGCTGCGTGGGACATGGTGTGTATCTTTTTCTTATCTTTTTTGTACGGGGGGGGGGGGGGGGGGATGTATGGGAACCACACACATCATGTTACACCAGTGTGCCTCCAGTTGTTGCAAAACTACACTCCGTGCATGCCCAAATGCTGTCAGGGCATGCTGGGAGTTGTAGTTTTGCAACAGCTGGAGGCACACTGGTTGGGAAATACTGTCCTAGCCTATTCAGCATACACATCATGTTACACCAGTGTTTCCCAACCAGTGTGCCTCCAGCTGTCGCAAAACTACAAATCCCAGCATGCCCTGACATCCTTTGGGCATGCTGGGAGTGTAGTTTTGCAACAGCTGGAGGCACACTGGTTGGGAAACACTGTGCTAGCATATTCAGCATACACATTATGTTAAACCAGTGTTTCCCAACCAGTGTGCCTCCAGCTGTTGCAAAATTACAAGACCCAGCATGCCCAAAGGCTGTCAGGGCCTACATCTGGAATCATGTTCCATCATTTACTCCATCTCCTGACCCAGCAAGCGCCAAAATTGTGTATCAATTTTCTACAAGGATCTCAACTTACAAGACTGCCCCAGGACGCCTGGTACGGACAGACACTGACAGCTGCTGCTTCTTAAGGCTAACTACGGTGTTGTGCCCGGAGCACAACACACCCAGGTGAGCATCTATATTTTACACACCTATATACACTGGTGTCACGAGGTAAAGGCACAGGTTGCGCCGGTGCATGTCCCAATTTTTTCTCCATACATAGTTGAGAAGGAGATATAGACCTACATTTTGTCTGGTGTTTATTTCTTGTGTCGACACTCAGCAGTATACAGCAGCAGTCATGCACATTTTAAGGCCTAATCAGCAGCCAACCTTTACATTTGGCGTCAGAAGTGGGATCTTATCCCTGGGCCACACTCAAGGGAAATGCCAAGCACTTCTTAATAAGATCTCTGTTTGATTTTTGAGCTTTAAGAAATCTGATAGACATTTTCAATTCGGAAAAATGTTTTGCTTGGATTAAAATTTTTGATTTTTTGATCTTTGGATTTTTTTATTTTTTTGGAATTAAAAGAGCCATAGATTTTTATTTTTTATTTATTTTATTTTTATCTCTGGTAACTAGTGATCTGTATCCCTAGTAACTTTTGTGTTATGTACTTCTGATAGCTTTTGTGCTGTATCAGAGTCAAAGCTAACCCTGATATTGTTTTATATTGTATCAGTCAAAGTCACTTTTGTGTGGATCGTACTGCTGGCGCCAGTCCAGTATCTTTATCAGAGGATAACTTTTGTGGGTATCGTACTGCTGGTAGATGTTGTGTTGTATCAGAGTTATCTGATATATTTTGTGTTGTACCAGTCCAGTATCTGTATCAGAGGATAACTTTTGTGTGAATCGTACTGCTGGTAGATTTTGTGCTGTATCAGAGTTAAAGCTAACTTTGATATATATTTTTTTATTGTACTAGTCCAGTATATTTTCCTGTATCCCTGATAACTTTTTAGTGTACTGCTGATATTATGTATCAGCCAATATCTTTTGTACTGGAATGTTAGTATCAGGAGACAAATTTGGCTGTCACTAACCACACCCTTTTTGTTTGGTGCTGAGTACCAATCTTTGTACGGCCGATCCTCTGAGAGATCCTGTTAATAGGGTAATCACATGGTCCTCACTACTCCCCAAAAAAATTTAAACTTTGAAATTGTTAAAATTTGATAGATGTGAACAGTTGGCAATCATTATTTAAATGCCAGACTTAGATGAAAAGGTAGAACTGCATTTAAATGTGTCAGTCAATTGAGCCCTAATGTTTTATCTCCAAAGAAATTGGTGACTGAGCTGTGCCAAGGGAAGGATGTATGAGTGTGCAAGATGGGAAGTGTAGAGAAGTTTCAAAACTGTGTCTGTGTTGTAAACTAAGTTGTTGAGTAGGATTGATTGTCTCATTATCTCCTAAAGAATGATCCTTGGTGGTTTAAATATGGTAGTTTTAGTTGACAAATGGCTGTGTGCATTGTGTTGAGGAAGTTGGTGGGTTTGGTCCAGGAGTTGATGGTGTGTGCAGGTGGTGAGACAGGTGAGGTAGGAGCGGATTGTTGTAAGTAGCTTGATAGGATTAGAGAGAGAAACAACGTTTTGATGGAAAAAGCATGTGATGAGTGAAAGAAAAGCATGTGGATATTAAGGCAGTTGAAGGTTTGGAATATACTGATGGTTGATGGATAAAATTATTCATATACAGCAGTGTTATACAGTATTCATATACATCCAAAGAAAATAGGTTGGCTGCAGCACACAAAAAGTAGAATTTCAAGTAATTTATTCCATTCCAAAGCTACATTTCAGCTGTCCATGCAGCCTTTTTCAAGCACAAGTGAACAGTGAAAGTCAATATAGAAAATGAACCAGCTTACCGCCTGTAGATGTTGTATGATAGGAAGGAACTTCATGTGATGTAGGAAGCACGGAATACAGGTCCAAGCCCCCAAATCTTGGTATGAACAGTATCCAAAAAGCAAAAGGTGCAAAAAATTGCTAAAAATTCCAGCTCCCAATAAATCGATTAAATCAAAAATGTATTAAAGGGGTATTCCAGGCCAAAACTTTTTTATATATATCAACTGGCTCCGGAAAGTGAAACATATTTGTAAATTACTTCTATTAAAAAATCTAATCCTTCCAATAGTTATTAGCTTCTGAAGTTGAGTTGTTGTTTTCTGTCTAACTGCTCTCATATGACTCATGTCCCAGGAGCTGTGCAGTTCTTATGGGGATATTCTCCCATCATGCACAGCTCCAGGGACGTGACATCATCATTGAGCAGTTAGACAGAAAACTTCAGAAGCTAATAACTATTGGAAGGATTAAGATTTTTTAATAAAAGTAATTTACAAATCTAAAGAAAAGAAAAAAAAGTGCAAGTGCAGCTCACAATTGGTATATAAACACTAACCGAGGTCAACAGGGCATGCAACTATACCACAGTTGCAAAATAATGCGAAATATGTATAGAAAAAATATTGCCCGGACCTTCCAAGGTAGTGTAATTAATTAAATAAAAAATATGGATAACTGGGTCGTACTCCAATAATAATTCAAAATAATTATTTATTTAAAATGTAGTCTAATACAGTGCATTACTCCCCACAGGGCCCATGTGAGAAAAACACATATAGTAAATATACAAAGTTAGATAATCTTAAAATGTGAAAATATGCAAATATTAAAATATGGCACTGGCACTGGCTCTATATAGACATATTAATCTTATATCCTCGCAGTGTTAGAAAGATGCGATATAAGTGTCCTTTTGTATGACAATTGTATATCAAATTGGATACTTTGTTACCGGTCCTGGATGGTGTGGCTCTGACAGCTCTTGCTGAGGCAATAAAGTTGTTCCTGTGCCTAGATATCACAGTCAGCGGTCTTAGATGGTGCTGTGGCTTTATCTCTCAGGGTCCCGATGCTTTGCGGTGGTGGTTGTCACAGGCTGGTGGCGCTGGCAGGCGCCGATGGTAAATTCGCCGGGAATGCAGATGTTCATAGGTACAACGTTTTAGTTTTCTTGTGGTACACCCAATATATTGTACGTTACAGACAGAGCATGTCACTGAATATATTACATGTGTAGAATTGCAATTTATAAACGATTTAATGTGATATTCATCATTTTTAGTAGCAGATTTAAAGATATTAAATGTATGCATATATAGACATTGCATTTATCTTGAGAGCATTTGAAGTTGCCTTGAGTAGGAAGCCATGATCGATTATTATTTTTGCATAATGTTAAATAATCACTAGGACACAACCTATTTAATAAGGTACAGCCTCTTTTTGCTACACATTTCACACCTTGCTAAAGTATAGTAGTCATGGTCTAATTTTCATACAATACTGGGGGATGTTTGAGGATAATGTTTTTTTTATTTTTGTGAATTCTGTACTATAGGCAGTTGAAAAAACTATAGATGATTTTTTTTGTACCGGTATGATTATGCACAGATTCATTTTTATTTTTAGGTTGTACATAACTTGCTCTCAATCTGTGAACAACCGCATTCTCCGCTTTGGCAAGAATATTCCTTGGGTAACCTCTTTTACCCAATCTGCGTTTTAAGTCTGAACAGGTGTCCAAAAAAAGATCATTGTTAGAGGAAGCTCGTTTGGCTCTCACAAATTCACCTTTTGGTAAATTATTCACCACATGTTTGGGGTGGCAGCTTTTATAGTGTAAAATATTACCAGATGTCGGTTTTCTGTACAATTTTGTTTGAATATTGTGATTGTTTGAAGTACCAGTTAGTGTAACATCTAGAAAATTTATTGAGTTGCCACCCTATTCCAGTATGAATTTTAAACCAAGGTTGTTCATCTTTATTTCATCAAGAAATTCATATACCTCTTTTTTAGATTTAGTCCAAATAATTAAGAGATCATCTATATATCGGCCATACCAGCCCACCCCAGAAAGGAGTGGACTGGTGGCCAAATACAGATGCGTCTCTTCCCAATATTCCATATAAAGATTTGTCAATGTAGGGGAGAAACTAGCTCCCATTGGACAACCTGTCACTTGCAAATAATCTTCAAGAGGGGAAAAAGAAGGGCAGATGTTATATATAGAATTAAGATGTGAAAAAATACCAATGAATCGTAGAGAAGGGTGTATATACTCCATTAGAGGGCCTGGATAAGGCAATCATGTACCAGACACAACATAGTAGAACAGTCATACAGCACTGTAGAGCCCAACATCCCGTGGGACCACAACTCCCAGCACAACCTGTCATCTACATCATGGCAGTGTTGTGTCACCCTACATCCCTCACAGGGTCAACTTAATGTACCTTGGAGTGGTCATCAGGGTGGGAGTGGACACCACACCTGGGACGGAAAAAAAAATATATTTTTGTTTAATCTAGGGAGTGCCACAATGACATACATGCAAATGTAAGAGGTGTCCTGATAACAGCAAAGGTAATCTAATGTTCAGATATGCTTCACATGGGAAACAGTATGTGGCAGAAGGCGCAGAGGAAGGTAGAATTAGAAAAGGTGAGAGTGTTTATGTAAGTGATACTATGGTACAAGAATGTAGAAAAGTCCAAAAAGTTTGTTGAAACTGTAAAAAGTGTTAATACTTTGTTCAGGAATGTACTGAAGGTGTTAGGGGGGGGGGGTCAATGAATGGAGATGAATGGAGTGTTTTTTTCCCAATGATAGGGGTAAAAGTGAAGATGATGATGAGGAGGAGGAGTGTTTAGTGCTATGGAATGCAGAGGGTGTGGTAGGTCTCTAGGAAAGCTGCGTGTATGTAGTTATATGATGACGTTCATAGGATGTTTGTTATGATATAAAGTATGTTGTATATGTGTGATGGGGGAGATTTATCAAAGCATTTAGACAGTTTTTTCATGTCTAAATCCATTGAATGCATATAATGCATTCTAGTCTATTTTAGACAGAAAAATGCATTGGTGCTGAATTTATCAAAAGCGACTTTCAAGCGGCAAGTCGTATCGGCTGAAAGTACGCTAAAATGTCAGACCATGCTGGAGCAGGTTAAATACAGTCTAAACTGTAGATCCTGAAGTCCGTGCGCACAATTTATCAAGAGCCGTGCGCCTTTTGATAAAATAGGCGCACAATAGATCAGCCTAACGCTCTGTAGTTGGGTCTATATTGTTGCGGGACAGCTTTGATAAATCTCTCCCGATGTTTATTAATCAATCAGAAATGTATGGAATATGACCAGTGAATGTTTTCTGTGTGAAGCTGTTTGTGTTGTAATGGATTCTTTTTAGATTGGTGTAGACCAAAAGAAAATCCATATGGTATTAATTGAACCTATTTGATGATATTTAATTAATTTCCTAATAAGTTTTGTTTTCATAGTTGCACAAGATGGATGCCAAAAAATGAAGTGTATAAGGAAATGCAATTAATGGTCTGATTATATTATAGGAGTAACAAGAGAAGATGTTTGGCCAAGAAAAATAAACTAAGATATATAAAAAAAAGTGATCAATATTTAATTGATAAATATTACCTAAGCATTTAATTTTTTTTTTTTAAAGAGCTCTGTATGCTTTTTATTCTTTTACATTTTTGGTAAGAATGTGGGCCCTGTGTGTTGTACGTAGAGTATTTGAAAATGTTGATATTGTTAAATGTTATTTGTGTCTTGCAAGTCTCTTGATGTAAAGTAACACAGAAATCCAATCAGATAGACGTTCAAGGGTTGTTAAAGACTGACCAAACCTGGGGGGAAGCAAAAGGGGGTGGTGACCAGTGACATAGAAGAGTTGGAGGAGAAAGGTGGGGCTTATAGGAAGAATGACAGCTTCCTCTCCTGAAACACGAAAATCAAATTAGACTTGAAGGAAATACAGTATATATATATATATATATATATATATATATATATATATATATCCAAAGAATGTTTCATCTATATACTCATGTTTTATCTATATATTTGTGCTAGCAGTGTGCTGCTGTATTCTCCTGTTGCTGTATATATATATATATATATATATATATATATATATATTTACTGTTTAAAATTGAGTATGCTTATAGTACCTGCATACACAATATGATATACCTATACATTCTACATTGCATTTATTTGAATAACATCAATTTTGAGTGGATAACTTCATAATGATAATTTAGTGTAATCTAAAGGTGCTGAAAAAGAAGACTGCTTTTTTTCTTCCTCTTTGGTAGCTTTGCTACTCTTAGATTATGTTTAAATTGTTTTGAACTTATGAAGTTAAGAATTCAAGAGCCAGGATAAAATATCAGAGAAACCATAGTTGATGCTGAGTTATAAATGTAAGCTTGTTCCAAGTAATGCAAATATGTAATATATAAGATAGGATATATGGTGACCACACACAGAATGAAGTTCTACTGCAATAAACCACTCAATCTGAGCTGGTGGTTCAGAAAGTATGGGCCTATTGGAGTAAAGGTTTTCTTGAATCCTTGGGCAAACCAATCTGTAGTTTGTAATTCAAGTATTCAAAGTCCTAGAGCTATCAGAGAAGGTGGCCATCATAAAGATCAAACCAACATGAAGGAAACAACCTCAAAAGCCAAGGGGACTGAATGGTGAAGGAGGCTGCCAAGGCTACAGTGCTCCTGTCACCTCACAGTTATTGCACATGGTGTACAGGTGGATGGGGAGTGTGGATTTGTCTGTTTAAGTATCTTGCAAGAACCGGCAATGCATGCTGAGAGAGATCAATGGAAGAAGAAAGAGGTGGTACAGGGCAAAGACAGCATCTGGAGAGTTGATAAGAAACTGTGTGTGCCAGCAGTCTCGTACCCCATGGTAACATACGTCATCTTACCTGTTTCAGAGACTATGAGTAGACTTCATCTTACTGCCTAAGGTGGGCCAATATAAGTATGTCCTTGTCTGACTGTACTGATTCTGTAACCATGGATACAATGAATATGAGAGTGTGAGGCAGGATAAGAGAGGCACAATTTAATGTATATATTCTTTCTTAATAATTCCTGATAAAGTAAAAAAAAATCTCCAATAGGAAGATTACATTCAAGTTGGTTACTAATTTGCTGTCCAATGTTCTTGCAAAGTTTCTAATTTTGTGCATGATTTAAAGTTATGTGTACAAGATATGCATACCCCCAGAAGGGGGGAGGTGCTTAAAATTTTGTCTATGTTTCAGAACCAAGTCCAAAGATGGTTCACTCCTTTAAGAACTCTCTAGCAGGTACCTGAGACCAGCCTGATAGTGTAAACAAGCGGCAGAGATGTATACTTTAACACTTAAAGAGCCCTCTATAATCAAAGAAGCAAAGGACGTTTGGCATAGGCAATGGAGAACCTGCCTGTCACATTTTTTGCAGCTTCGTGTAAACATTATTTTTTTCAGCTCACTGTGAATATCTTATCATCATCACAAAGCAGAGTGTACCAAATCAAGGTCAAATGTACTTCTTAATAATAAAAATAATAATTGGAATTGTAACTTAAGTTAAAAGTAGAAGCTTAGTACATCTGAGTTGCCAAGTGCCAGACTAGCAGCTGAGAACCTTCACAGAGACACGTTTCTTGAAAATCAATAATCGAGATGTTTTTCCTACCGTGGTCATCTAAAATATTGTCGCTATCATTAGCACACATATTCACTAATGGTCTACAACTAATATCCACATTAATACACTGAAAGTAAAGTTGCATAATTATATTTGCACATTCGGAATGTGTCATAAAAGTACACACTATTTGTGGTCCATTTATTTTAAATTAAAGGTATTTTCTCCAGTATATGATAATGGAAGCACTATACCTTTTCTTCCTTTCGGCTGAGTCAACTTCCTGTTGACTACCGGAAATGGGGGGGAGGGGGGATGTGTTGTGCATTCTGATTGGATCAGAATGAGGGGGAGAGACATGAGTCTCCATTTTGATCCTGGCAGCCATGTTTAAGCAGATGCATTCAAAGCTTAACCCTACATACCAAAATGATAAATGTTATTTAATTGGATATGAAATGGTGTATTACATAAACATATATTTTATATTCACATTCTGTATATAATCAGCTGTACACTGCATCACCCATAACACATGTGATTCTAACATTTAATAGAGTTCTAGAGTTACACACACTAACCTCTATTCTCATAAACATTTCTACACATAACAAAATGTTCTCAAACACCATATGAGCTTTGTTTGGGTTATCTCTTAAGGTCCTAGCTACAATGCCCTTCATAGTCAGACAAATAAAAAAGAAAGAGAAGCGCTCCATAGTGCATTAACCGGGCAAGTTGATATTCACAGTAGTTTACTGGAAGCGCTTACCCGGTAAGTTGTGCTAGTATGCCAGGCACAACACTGTTAAGAGTTTCCAAACTGCAGCAAGTAACAAATACAGCAACCTCCAAATACTCCCAAGGGACTTCAATAGGCGCAGAAAGGATGAGGAGTTATAGATGCATAAGCAATATCATTTATTTGCAGAACAACGCGTTTCGACGCCAGGACGGGTGTCTTTCTCAAATTCATAGAAAATGTTAACAAAGGAACATATTTATACAAAAAACAAACAAAAAAGTAATCAACTCACAGTGGGTGATTGCTCCGTCAGTACCTTAGAGTTCGTAAGAACTGCACCGATGATGCCGATTTTAAAGTTCAATCAGAGATTTTACAAAAACGTTTTCAGGAGAAAAATTATCCGAAACTAATTCTGGTGCAAGCTTATAATAAAACAAAAAATCTGAAACAACAACAACTCATAGAACCAAAAGGTAAAAATAAAAATCCAGTGGAACCAATTAAAAACACGATTAAACATAATTTTTTAACTACTTTAACTGTGCTTCTGACATAATAAGGAAAACTCTCATTAAACACTGGCCTGTTGTAAAAAGTGATCCTATTTTAAAAGATCTGGTACCGGACCAGCCCCGTATCACATTTCGAAAACCAATGTCTCTGCATAATTATTTGGCCCCTAGTATATATAAAGATAAAACTATAGTAAAACATAAGACACAAACACAGAAACCAGGGTCCACTAGTTGCAAGAAAAAAAGATGTTTGTGTTGCAAGATAACTGCATTACTTTTAAATCTAATATCACAAATGAATTATTTCACATTAGACAGAATTATAACTGTGATACTAACTATGCAGTTTATCTGTTAGAATGCCCTTGTGGATTACAGTATGTGGGCCGCACCGTTCAGACGGTGCGGTCCCGCATGAACGCACATCGGTTCAACATTAGGAAAAACTTCCTCTTGCATAGTGTGTCACGTCACTTTTCACACAAACACAGTAGCAATCCAGATTTATTGAAACTTATCATCATTGATGTTATTCCTACAGACCAGAGAGATTGTTTTCGTAAACTGATCCATAAAGAGTCCTACTGGATCTTTAAACTTAAATGTCTCCACCCTGATGGGTTAAATGAGACAATTGAAAATATTACATAATATTAGCATGACCAGTGTTTCTTTTGCTGTTTGATTTTTACAGCAATTGATTTATGTATATTTTTTTATATATTTATATTTTTATATACACTTACCTTATGTTGTCTGTATTGTAGCCCGTTTCATCACTTCCGTCTGTGCGCCGTGATTCTGATGACCATTTCCGGTTTGGCACAGATGGAGCAATCACCCACTGTGAGTTGATTACTTTTTTTTGTATAAATATGTTCCTTTGTTAACATTTGCTATGAACTTGAGAAAGACGTCCGTCCTGGCGTCGAAACGCGTTGTTCTGAAAATAAATGATATTGCTTATGCATCTATAACTCCTCATCCTTGCTGTGCCTATTGAAGTCCCTTGGGAGTATTTGGAGGTTACTTCATAGTCAGACGTTAGCTATAAACACTATGGTGTTGTTAGTTGTTATGAGGTCAAATTATCCTCCTATATTTTTATATTTTGTTTAAACTAAATTTAACTACTTAATTGTCATATTATGGTCACAGGCATGATATGTGGTATGAATTTGTCACTACCCCGAAGGGGGGCTTTCTACGTCCATATTGGTCAAGAGTCTTCAGACCCAGGAGGATATGTCACATTCATCTTCTCTTTCCCATTACTTAAAGTTAAAGGCCTCAAATATATCTGTTAATGTACTAATTCTTAATTGATTGTGATCATTTTTACAATGTGGATGAAAATTACATCAATTAGTACGTATGGTGAAAGATCCTTTCTAAACACCTAATAGGAGTGATGGATATATAAATAATAAATCATTGTACATACCACCCCCAGTCAGCGGGGTTTGCATATTACACCCACATTGGTGAAGCTGGAAGGAAAATCAACATGGATACATGCCTCGCACTGCAAGAGGGATATATGTTCCTGATATATATGTCCTTTTTTTTAGCAGCCTACGTACACAGCTGCAGCACTGAACTCCTGCTCATAAGGGAACAATCAAAAGAGATACACTCCAGTCTCTTTGGGGATGTTTTTTAAATCCAGAGGGCTAGCAGCCCTTGTCTTCTTTCTCTCTCTCTCTCTCTCTCTCTCTCTCTCTCTCTCTCTCTCTCTCTTTCTCTCTATTTTTCTCTGTTAAGAGCGCCATTCTTAGCTTTTTGTTTAGTTTTTTCTCTCCTCAGTATAGCTTATCTCTTTGGCTTACAGATACTGTTAAGTCACCTTTCTGTTTTACATAATTTTGCTTTAACTACTTGTCAAGCCCTGTAGAACATACTGTACAGTTTTTGTCAGCTTAAAAGTGCTGCTTTTAAACCATTGTTGTCCCATTAGGTTAAATGTAGATTGCATTCACTGACATGTAGTAGCGTTGGTGCTTATTAGTAGCACCAGCAGAGCAGGGCTAATTTTTTTCAAGGCTGCCCCTATTGAAGTGGCTGTGTGCAGAGAAAAGTGCAATAGTGAAAGCTTCTACAGGCTTGCACTATTGCACTTTTCTCTGCACACAGCCACCTCAATAGGGGCAGCCTTGAAAAACAACAATCAGTCGTCCAAATAGGTATGTAAACGCATACTTTTCCTTTATCTTCAGACTCTTGCCCTATTTTAGGTTAATTCTCATACATTTCTACATCATTTTTATTATAGTTGCCTCATCCTTTAAACTTGAGAAACACCATTGAGGTCCTGAATTTCTTCTACTACATTGGCTATTGAGACATCTAATTTTGCATACCTTTTTATCTATTTCTCAATAATGACATAAGCATTATCCCTATAGCGCTGGTATTTACTTATTTCATTCTTTCAAATTGTAGAAGATAAAGAAAATAATGTAATCAAAAGTGCTATAAGCCCAATATAGAAAGGTTTATAAAAGTTGGAAAAGATGCTTTATCTTTAAATGATATGGATGATAAGTCCCCGCCAGATTTACCACATGGCCCTGGTGTCAGTCTGAGTGTGCATGACATGCAAGGTTAAACATACATGATAGAGTAAAAAGTACAGTAAAGTAAACAGTAAAAAGTACAGATTTATGAGATCATGAATTGTCTATTTGTTACCAATATAGACAATGTTATATTATCATTGCTGCAGCATAGTCCTGGTCTATAACAAAATAACTGTTTATACTAAATATTTCCAGTTATATATATGTGGTGCCCCGGCACCAAAGGTCCTGTGGCTTCGGACTTCCCAGGGCAGGCCTGCGGCACAGGTGTTGGGCCCTCCTAAAGGACTGATTATTGTTATTTATGTATATGTGTTATACCTTTAAGACAGGTGCTGTGTAAACCCATGTGACCCTGCCTGCCAATGGGAACCCCTAAATTCCTGGCCATATAGAGTAGTGGGGGGGAGGAGTTGCCCCAGTTCAGTAGTACTTGTTCCTGAGCACAAGTGTGGTAAAGGTGTTAGGTGTGTGGAGAAGCTCTGAGGGAAGGCCCAGATACTGCACCATACTGATACTGATGGCATTAACATCTGCACCCTGCTCAGTAAAAGGCAGTTATCTGTAACCTGATGTCAGTGTGTTTGTTTACTCCCTGTGTCTGGACCAGGAAAAGTTTTCTCCATCCTCAGACAGTGTATAGGCTAACGGTGCCCTGGCATCACAAAGTGATAAGTTATTTTCTAGCACCCCGTGGATACCACATATATGTCTATCAGGAGAATATGAGCAGCACTGAGACAAATGTAAATAGTACTGTGTCCTTTTTTTTAACACAGACCAGCTCCTGTGAAAAAAAAAAAAAAAAGGAAGGAACTAAAGTGAACTGTTGCTGTAATAGAACACTCTTATTACACCAGGGGTGGAAAAACCCCAGGAAGAATATAGATATAGTGATTCAGTCCTAACCTCAGTATCTGAGGAAAGGGATTTAGTGGTCATAATTTCAGAAGACTTAAAGGTAGGAAGACAATGTAATAGAGCAGTAGGAAACGCTAGCAGAATGCTTGGATGTATATGGAGAGGTGTAAGCAGTAGAAAGAGAGAAGTGCTCATGCCGCTGTACAGAACACTGGTGAGGCCTCACTTGGAATAGTGTGCACAGTACTCGAGGCCATATCTCCAGAAGGATATAGATACTCTAGAGAGAGTTCAGAGAAGATACTAAATTAGTACATGTATTGCAGGACAAAACTTTCCAGGAAAGATTAAAGGACATTAACATGTATAGCTTGGAAGAAAGACGAGACAGAGGAGATATGATAGAAACTTTTTAATTCATTAAGGGAATAAACACGGTAAAGGAGGAGAGTATATTTCATATATTACTTTACTTTACTAAGAGAGTAATGGATGCATGGAATAGCCTTCCTGCATAAGTGGTAGCTGCAAATACAGTGAAGGAGTTTAACCCCTTAAGGATGCAGCTCATTTTCACCTTAAGGACGCACCCCTTTTTTGCAAATCTGACCTCGGTCACTTTAAGCATTAATAACTCTGGGATGCTTTTAATTTTCATTCTGATTCCGAGAATGTTTTTTCGTGACATATTCTACTTAATGTTAGTTGTAAATTTCCGTAGATACTTGCATCATTTCTTGGTGAAAATTTCCAAAATGTGATGAAAATTTTGAAAATATTGCATTTTTTTTTTTTTTACTTTGAAACTCTCTGCTTAAAAGGAAAATGGACAAATAAATTATATATTGATTCACATATACAATATGTCTAATTTATATTTTCATCATAAAGTTGATATTTTTTAACTTTTGGAAGACATCAGAGGGCTTCAAAGTTCAGCAGCAATTTTCCAATTTTTCACAAAATTTTCAAAATCGAAATTTTTCAGGGACCTGTTCAGTTTTGAAGTGGATTTGAAAATGTCACCCAAAATTTGTAACCCCATCTCTTCTGAGTATGGATATACCCCATGTGTGGACGAAAACTGCACTGCGGGCACACTACAATGCTCAGAAGAGAAGGAGTCACATTTGGCTTTTGAAAAGCAAATTTTGCTGAAATGGTTTTTGGGGGGCATATCACATTTAGGAAACAAAAAACACATGGCATACTATTTTGGAAACTACACCCCTCAATGAACGTAATAAGGGGTACAGTGAGCCTTAATACCCCACAGGTGTTTGACGACTTTTCCTTAAAGTTGGATGTGTAAATGACATTTTTTTTTCACTAAAAGGCTGTTTTTTCCCCAAATTTTTACAAGGGGTAATAGGAGAAAATGCCCCCAAAAATGTGTAACCCCATGTCTTCTAAGCATGGAAATATCCCATGTGTGGACGTCAAGTGGAGGAGCTAGAAACAATTTAACAATTCATCAAGGCAGCCTGCTCATAATGACTATTGAGGTGAGTGGATGGTTATTGCATTAAAGGACATATGGGGTGGAAAAAACCTATCCCCTTTGCGCAGGATAGGGAATAAGTCTCTGAACGCGGGATGTCTGACCGCTGGGATCCCCTGCAATCTCCCATACGCGGCCCCAGCTCAGCTCCTCTAATGCGCGTGTCGTACCCGGCACGGAAGCTGGTAGAAGCACGCTCCCTTTTTTCATATCTATGGTAAAGACGGAGACTCAGTGTTTCGTATGTCTCGCCCATAGAGATGAATGGAGGCGACATGTTTTACCCAGCTTCCATGCTGGGTGTGACACGTCATTACTGGAGCAGATAGGGAATACATTTTTTCCAGTGATAGGCTGAGTGTAGTGTTATGTAAGGAGCCCGGGAAGCAGGGAGAAGGCGGGGCCAAGGCTCCTTACATGACACTGTGCTCAGCCAATCACTGGCAGAGGAGGGACATGTGGCTGGCGATATGCTAACTGCAGTGTCACGATCTGTGCACACAGAAGAAGGAAGAAGACCTGACCGGAAAACCAAACAGCTATAGCGGTGCAACGGGGGGACGGAGGAAGGTGAGTTAATATTTTTTTTTTTTTGCAGCCCGGGCACAATGGGAGGAAGATACCTTTGGCCAGACTACTTCTTTAACCCCTTAAGGACTCAGGGTTTTTCCGTTTTTGCACTTTGCACTTACCTTTTAAAAATCATAACCCTTTCAATTTTCCACCTAAAAATTCATATTATGGCTTATTTTTTGCGTCGCCAATTCTAATTTGCAGTGACATTAGTCATTTTACCCAAAAATGCACGGAGAAACGGAAAAAAAATCATTGTGCGACAAAATCGGAAACAAAAACGCCATTTTGTAACTTTTGGGGGCTTCCGTTTCTACGCAGTGCATATTTCGGTAAAAATTACACCTTATCATTATTCTGTAGGTCCATACGGTTAAAATGATACCCTACTTATATAGGTTTGATTTTGTCGCACTTCTGGAAAAAATCATAACTAAATGCAGGAAAATTTATACGTTTAAAAATGTCATCTTCTGACCCCTATAACTTTTTATTTTTCCACGTACGGGGCGGTATGAGGACTCATTTTTTGCGCCGTGATCTGAAGTTTTTATCGGTATGATTTTTCTTTTGATCGGACTTTTTGATCACTTTTTATTCATTTTTTAATGTTATAAAAGTGACCAAAATATGCTTTTTTGAACTTTGGAATTTTTTTGCGCGTACGCCATTGACCGTACGGCTTAATTAATGATATATTTTTATAGTTCGGACATTTACGCACGTGGCGATACCACATATGTTTATTTTTTTTTTTTTTTACACTGTTTTATTTTTTTTATGGGAAAAGGGGGGTGATTCAAACTTTTATTAGGGAAGGGGTTAAATGACCTTTATTAACACTTTTTTTTGCAGTGTTATAGCTCCCATAGGGACCTATAACACTGCACACACTGATCTCCTATGCTGATCACAGGCGTGTATTAACACGCCTGTGATCAGCATTATCAGCGCTTGACTGCTCCTGCCTGGATCTCAGGCACGGAGCAGTCATTCGTCGATCGTACACCGAGGAGGCAGGTAAGAGCCCTCCCGATGTCCGATCAGCTGTTCGGGATGCCGCGATTTCACCGCGGCGGTCCCGAACAGCCCGACTGAGCAGCCGGGATACTTTCAGTTTCACTTTAGAAGCGGCGGTCAGGTTTTACCACCGCTTCTAAAGGGTTAATACCGCACATCGCCGCGATCGGCAATGTGTGGTATTAGCCGCGGGTCCCGGCCGTTGATTAGCGCCGAGACCGACGCGATATGATGCGGGATCACGGCGCGATCCCGCTTCATATCGCGGGAGCCGGTGCAGGACGTAAATATACGTCCTGCGTCGTTAAGGGGTTAAGTATCAGCTGCATCTCCATGTAACTTCTGTCAGCTTAGGCTATAAAGTAGCAAGAGGAACTCTGTGTGCAGATTGTTCGTACAGAAAACACTTGCGTACATGCAACACATTTGACTTATCCATCTTATAGCCTCAATGCATTTCCTTGTGGAATCCCCAGAAAAAATTGACATGTCTTTTCATTCTGCAGAGGCCTGAATCAAAATTTTCTCCACAGAAACAACTGGTGCGGAATTCTGTGCAGCAGAATTCCATTTAAATCATTGGGACTCTGCTGCAGTGGAATGTTCCTGTGGAATTCCATACGGAATGAACATAGTGACAGTGACATTACCCCACCACTTTTAGTTACGCCATGATCTGAAGTTTCTATTGGTATCATTTTGGTGTTGATAGGCCTTTTTGATCGCTTTAACATTTTTTTCAGAGTAATTCTTACATTTGGTAATTAATTTTTTTTCTGTCTACGTCATTCACTGCACTGAATCAATAACATTATATTTTTTGAATGTTTCCACATGGAATATAAAACATGTTTATATGGTCAAAAGTAAAATAATAGGCTTTGAACATTTTTAAACAACAGGAAAAAAAATACAGCTTTTTCACCATTCACAGTGTTTTTAAATAATAAAATATATCACTATTATCTAGTATACTCACTTTCATAACAACCTGCACTATAAGATGGAAGTGTTAATTTCCCTACAAAATGCAATGTGAAAAAAATATTGTGCTGTAATTGTGCCCACAAAATCTCAAAGTTGTCAATTACAAAAAGCCCTCATAAAGGTTTACAGATGGAAAAAAAATTAGATTGCAGTGACACAAAAATCATGCCGAATTCAAGTGTTTAATTTTAGTATGAAAAATAATTGTAAATACATCTACAGTAAATATATATATATAGTATTTACCCCAATTTAGCTTCTGTAAACTACAGCTTGTCACATACTATAAATCACATACAGTTACATTAAAGGGAAAAATAGGAAGAAAATATTAGCAAAACAATGATGTCACTTGTTTGCTTCAATATCATTAGTTTTTTTGGTTGACAAATTTTTTATTGTAGCCTTAGATGTAAATTATTCACATTTAATAGTGGGACCTGCAAAGGCTGTCAGACAAGCTGGGAGATGTAGTTTTGCAATAATTGGAGGTACTGTGTTTCGAAAGACACTGTGTTAAGAACCAAAAATGTATTAACCCATTTTTTCTTCTTCTCATTTCAGATTTGTGTATGCAAAGGATCACGTAGAATTCCATGGACTACATTGATGACCAGCTTTTTTCTTTTTCTTTAATAAAACGGGAAAGTGTTTTTTTTTGTATAAAATAGTTTTTTAATGTGTTGTGTTTTTTAGTTTAATTTTCAAGCAAGCAGTGTAAAAATAGAAAGTTGCAGCAGCACTCTTGGTTGAAAAAGGGAGGCTCATAGCACAGTTTTTCATCACAATATTTACCCCATCCACTACGCAGAGGTGGACTCACTTTGAATTGGACTCTAACACGTTTACTCTACACATTACCCATCTCTGCTGGACATATAGCCTTCTTCGCTTGGTGGATGAGGGACAAGTTTTGATTTAAAAAAAAGTGTGCAAAGAGCCTCCATTTTTTGACCAAGAGTGCTGCTGTAACCTTCTTTTTTGTATACTTTGTATTTGCCACAGCGGCGTGCACCCGTGTATTAGGTCGTTGTGTTGGCTATTTTTATGTTTTGTTGCAATGCACGTGAGTGGGAGTAGCACCTTCTTTAGCCGTGCACCTCTCCTTGTTCACAGGTAGTGGATCCTGCATGTCACCCAGTCAGAGGCTATATGCCCAGCAGAGGTGAGTAGAGTAAGCATGTTAGGGTCCTGTCCAAAGTGAGGCCACCTCCGTGTGGTGGACGGGGGACACTTTTGATCAAATGGTGCTCTAAGAGCCTCATTTTTTTGACCAAGAGTGCTGCTGCAACCTTCTTTTTGTATACTAAAGCTGCATGCACCCCAGGGGCGGATCCAGAGTCTAGTCTCGGGAGGGGCACTATTAGAGAGTTTTGCGTTGGCGGACAGAAAATAAGGTGTTGCTTAAGGAACTTACAATATTATTAAATGTATCCAGTATAATAATCAAATATACCAATTACCACAGAATGGGAAAGGGCTAAATAAGTTTTTACCATTTAAAACTACAACTCCCAGTATGACCTAAGTAGTGGTGAGGAGATGCTGGGAGTTGTTGTTTCACCCATCATTACTGCAAAACTTACAAGTGACTCCAGCTCTGATGGGACAGTCAGGACAATACACAATGATATCAGTGACTATAGGTGACGTCTTCTCTATAGTCTTTCCTTATCTAATTCAGATGGTACATACCGCCAGGTCCAGCTAAATGTTCTCACTGCAGAACTTGACGCCCAGATGGCTCTTCACTATGTCAGCGCATTCTGATCCTCTATATGAAAACAATTATTATTAGAAACCTTCCAAACACTGTATCCTTTGAATATATTACTGGCACACACCCTCTGAATATAATTCTGGCACACTGTACCCTCTGAATATAATTCTGACACATTGTACCCACTGAATATAATACTGCCACACACTGTACCTATGAATATATTACTGCCACACACTGTACCCCTGAATATAATACTTCCACACACTGTACCCCTGAATATATTACTGCCACACACTGTACCCACTGAATATAATACTGCCACACACTGTACCCCCTGAATATAATACTGCCACACACTGTACCCCCTGAATATAATACTGCCACACACTGTACCCCTGAATATATTACTGCCACACACTGTACCCACTAAATATAATACTGCCACACACTGTACTCCCTGAATATATTACTGCCACACACTGTACCCACTGCATATATTACTGCCACACACTGTACCCACTGAATATAATACTGCCACACACTGTACCCCCTGAATATAATACTGCCACACACTGTACCCCCTGAATATAATACTGCCACACACTGTACCCCTAAATATATTACTGCCACACACTGTACCGCCTAAATATAATACTGCCACACACTGTACCCCTGAATATAATACTGCCATACACTGTACCCCTGAATATAATACTGCCACACACTGTACCCCCTGAATATAATACTGCCTCACACTGTACCCCTGAATATAATACTGACACACACTGTAACCTCTGAATATATTACTACAACACACTGTACCCCCTGAATATAATACTGCCACACACTGTACCCCCTGAATATAATACTGCCTCACACTGTACCCCCTGAATATAATACTGCCACACACTTTAACCTCTGAATATATTACTACAACACACTTTATGCTCTAAATATCCCTCTGAATACAATACCGTGATGTATTGTGGCTAATGAAAACCATACTACCCCAGAAATTCCTTATACTCTCTGCCCCTCATATATAGTAATAATGCCCCATCCTGTGCCCCCACATATAACTATGACCCACCCTGTTCTCCCTCATAATAATAATAATGCCCTCTGTCCTGTCCCCCTCACATATAATGCCTCTGTAATGTTCCCCTCACATATAATGCCCCTGTAATGTTATAATGCCCCCTGTCCTGCACCCTCAGGGGGCATTTTAAGTAAGGGGCACAAGACAGGGGGGGCATTATAAGTGAATGGCACATGACAGGGGGCATTAAATGAGTATGCTTTAAAGTGTCCTCTTCTCACCCCTATAACCCTTATCTTTTTCCGCATACAGGGCTATATGAGGGCTTATTTTTTGTGCTGTGATCTGTTTTTGTCAGAACCATTTTTATTTAGATTTTTTTTTTTTTAGTTATTGAAGTGACCAAAAATACGCACTTCTGGACTTTGATATTTTTTCATGCTTTCACCTTTCAGTGTGCAACTTAACTATTATATTTTATTAGTTCACACATTTGTGCATGTGGCGCTACCACATATGTTTAGGGTTTATGTATAGGGTTTTCCTTACATTATTTCATTAAAAAAATGGGAACAAAGGGTGATTCAAACTTTTATTAGGCAAGGGGTAAATCACATTTATTACTTTTTTTTTAAATGCATTTTTTTTTTACACTTTTTTGGTCCCCATGTATAGGCTGGTATAGGCCAGTGAGAAAAGGGACATAATACTGCGGGACTATATACATCAGCTGTGCTGTACCCACTGCCCTGGCTACTGTATATATATATATGTTTATGTGCATAAATATAGCTGACAGGGCAGTGGGTACAGCACAGGGAAGCTGATGTATATAGCCCAACAGTATTATGTCCCTATATACGAATGTCTTTGCTGAACTGGCTAACACATACTACATATATTATATACGTAATATGGGCCAGGCAGGGCAGAGAACACAGCACAGACATTGGCATACAGTGACATATACTGACATAACACTGCGGGGCTATATACAGCTGCCGGGGCTATATATAGCTGCCAAGGCAGTGGGTACAGCACAGATAAGCTGATGTATATAGTCCTGCAGTATTATGTCCCTATATACGTGCTGTGTGTCCTCTGAACTGGCTAGCCCATACTACATATATTATACACGTAATATGGGCCAGGCAGGGCAGAGAACACAGCACAGACATTGGTATATAGTGACATAACACTGAGGGGCTATATACATTAATTGTAGCCTTGACTACTATATACATGCATATATTTATAGCAGCCAGGGCAGTGGTACAGCACAGCTGATGTATATAGCCCCACAGTGTTTCCCAACTAGGGTGCCTCCAGCTGTTGCAAAACTACAACTCTGGTTGGCTGTCTGGGCATGCTGGTAGTTGTAGTTTTGCAACAGCTGGAGGCACCCTGTTTGAGAAACACATCACTGTATATCAATGACTGGCCCATACTGCATATACTATATGTAGTATAGGACAGAGGGCACAGTAGTCACTGGTATACAGGTAGTGACTGACATGCCCGGACACTGGGACCTAACTACAGACCTCCTCACCTCTGATGGCCGCCCTGCAGATCGGAGACTGTCAGACTGGACGGAGCTCCGCTGGTATGGAGGATACAGGCCGCAGAGGCTGTACAGCTGGCAGGCAGTGTCTTCTCTTCAGCTCTGCGGTGAGCAGCCGGGGGAGGGGTCGGACGAGCAGGGACTAAGTTGCCGCATCCATCAGCTCCCTCTCTTAAAGGGGCAGCAGGAGCTGGAGCAGCGTGTGAAAGGTGAGGGGACAGTGGAGCCGGGGACAGCTCCTGCTTCTCAATAATAGGGGCAGCAATCTCGGGGGGGGGGGGGGGGGGCAATTGCCCCGTTGCCCCCCCCCCTGGATCCGCCACTGATGCACCCGTGTATTAGGTAGCTGTGCTGGCTATTTTTCTGTGTTTTTTTTTAGTAGTGTAAGCCGTCTTCTAGAGAGAACCCATTACTAAGCTGGGGCTTAGCGTTAGAGCCCCAAAAACAGCTTACGCTATCCCCCAAATATTACACTGGTAGCCACCGCCACAGGGCTACCGGAAACAGCCAGTATCAACAGGCCCAGAGAATCAAAAATGGAGCTCCTGGGTGTAGGCGGTAACAAGTTGGCATTATTTAGGCTCGGGAGGGCCAGTAACAATGGTCCTCACCCACCCTGGTAACATCAGATTGTTGCTGCTTGGTTGGTATCTGAATGAGAGTGAAAAAAGAATGAACCCTATGCATTTTTTATTTATTTATGAAAAAAATGCATAGGGTTCCCCATATTTTCATTCTCATTCAGATACCAACCAAGTAGCAACAATGTGACGTTAAAAGGGTAGGTGAGGACCATTGTTATTGGTCCTACCAGCTTTAATAATACCAGCCTGTTACTGCCTAGACAAAGGAGTGCCATTTTTGATGCTTATACCAGCTTGGTACCAGCTTATACGCCTGTGGCTGTGGGTATTGAGGTAATGTTTGGTGGTTTGGACTAGCTGTTTTGGGGGTAACGCTTGCCCCCGGCTTATCAATGGATTTTGTCTATAAGACTTTCACTACTATGCCTTAAAATTTAATTACAAAAAACTCGACACATTGAAAAGTCAAAATACTAAAAATAAACTCTGGTCATCAATGTAGTCCACAGACTCCAATGCAGTCCTCTGCATACATTAACCTGAAATGAGAAGAAAAGAAACACACAAAAAATGGGTTAGTACATTTTTGGTGCTCTCCTCTGGGAGAGGGTGCCCATTATGCTTTGCCTTTCTAAACAAGGAGCCTCCAATTGTTGCAAAACTACAACCCCAACCTTAAAATTACCACCCCTAGCTCCTGGGCTGTAGCTCAACCTATAATGACATAATCACTAGGGGGCAGAGCTTAACCATAGCAGCAGCCAGGGAAATAAGTGGACATCGGCTACTTTATCCAGTATAGCCCCAAAGGGTTAACCATCACTGCTCTGTAGTGCTGGTTAGCTCTTTTCTTGCTGGGCTGGCACAATAGTGCTCATAGTAAAAGCAGCAATCTCATAGTAAAAGCAGCAATCAGATTACAAATATTCAGGTACTAAAGACCAAAAGTCTGGGTTCTGGAGATCAACAGTTGCATAATTGGAACTGAAATAGTTAACCCCTTAAGGACCAGGGGGGGTTTCCGTTTTTTCATTTTCGTTTTTTGCTCTTTGCCTTTAAAAAATCCTAACTCTTTCAATTTTGCACCTAAAAATTCATATGATTGCTTATTTTTTGCACCACCAATTCTAATTTGTAATGACATCAGTCATTTTGCCCAAAAATCTAGGGTGAAACAAAAAAAAAATCCTTATGCGACAAAATTGAAAAAAAAAAACGCTGTTTTGTAACTTTTGGGGGGTTCCGTTTCTCCGTTGTACATTTTTCGCTAAAAATGACACCTTATCTTTATTCTGTAAGTCCATACGATTAAAATGATACCCTACTTATATAGGTTTCATTTTGTCGTTCTTCTGGAAAAAATCATAACTTCATGCAGGAAAATTAATACGTTTAAAATTGTCTTCTGACCCCTATAACTTTTTTATTTTTCCACGTATGGGGCGGTATGAGGGCTCATTTTTTGCGCCGTGATCTGTAGTTTTTAACGGTACCATTTTTGCATTGATAGGACTTATTAGGACTTATTTTCATGATATAAAAATGACCAAAAATGCACTATTTTTGACTTTGGAATTTTTTTGCACGCACGCCATTGACCTTGCCGTTTAATTAACTATATATTTTTATAATTCGGACATTTCCGCACGCGGTGATACCATATATGTTTATTTTTATTTACACTGTGTTTTTTTTTTTTTTTTTTATGGGAAGAGGGGGGTGATTCAAACTTTTAATAGGGGAGGGGTTAAATGATCTTTATTCACTTTTTTTTCACTTTTTTTTTTCCAGTGTTATAGCTCCCATAGGGACCTATTACACTGCACACACTGATCTTCATCATTGATCACTGGTTTCTCATAAGAAACCAGTGATCAACGATTCTGCCACATGACTGCTCATGCCTGGATCTCAGGCACTGAGCAGTCATTCGGCGATCGGACAGCGAGGAGGCAGGTAGGGGCCCACCCGCTGTCCTGTAAGCTGTTCGGGATGCCGCGATTTCGCTGCGGCTATCCCGAACAGCCCATTGAGCTAACCGGCAGTTTTTACTTTCACTTTTAGCCGCGTGGCTCAGCTTTTAGTGCGCAGCTAAAGAGTTAATAGCGGGCGGCACCGCGATCAGTGCCGCGCACCATTAGCGGCGGGTCCCGGCTTCACTATGACGCCGGGCCCGCCGTGATATGATGCGGGGTCCTTAACCCCTTAAGGACCAAGGACGTACCGGTACGTCCTTGGTCCTGCTCTTCTGATATAACGCGGGGTTACACAGTAACCCCGCGTCATATCACGGCGGGCCCGGCGTCATAGTGAAGCCGGGACCCGCCTCTAATAGCGCTCAGCGCCGATCGCGGCGCCGCGCGCTATTAACCCTTTAGCCGCGCGCTTAGAGCTGAGCCGCGCGGCTAAAAGTGAAAGTTCCCGGCTAGCTCAGTCGGGCTGTTCGGGATAGCCGCGGCTAATCGCGGCATCCCGAACAGCTGACAGGACAGCGGGAGGGCCCCTTCCTGCCTCCTCGCTGTCCGATCGCCGAATGACTGCTCATGCCTGAGATCCAGGCATGAGCAGTCATGCGGCAGAATCGTTGATCACTGGTTTCTAATGAGAAACCAGTGATCAGCATAGGAGATCAGTGTGTGCAGTGTAATAGGTCCCTATGGGACCTATAACACTGCAAACAAAAAGTGAAAAAAAAAGTGAATAAAGATCATTTAACTCCTCCCCTATTAAAAGTTTGAATCACCCCCCTTTTCCAATAAAAAAAAAACACAGTGTAAATAAAAATAAAAATAAACATATATGGTATCACCGCGTGCGGAAATGTCCGAATTATAAAAATATATCATTAATTAAACCGCTCGGTCAATGGCGTGCGCGCAAAAAAATTCCAAAGTCCAAAATAGTGCATTTTTGGTCACTTTTTATATCATTTAAAAATGAATAAAAAGCGATCAAAAAGTCCTATCAATGCAAAAATTGTACCGTTAAAAACTTAAGATCACAGCGCAAAAAATGAGCCCTAATACCGCCCCATAACGGAAAAATAAAAAAATTATAGGGGTCAGAAGATGACAATTTTAAACGTATTAATTTTCCTGCATGTAGTTATGATTTTTTCCAGAAGTCCGACAAAATCAAACCTATATAAGTAGGGTATCATTTTAATCGTATGGACCTACAGAATAAATATCAGGTGTCATTTTTACCGAAAAATGTACTACATAGAAACGGAAGCCCCCAAAAGTTACAAAACAGCGGGTTTTTTTTTCAATTTTATCGCACAATGATTTTTTTTCCCGTTTCACCGTAGATTTTTGGGCAAAATGACTGACGTCATTACAAAGTAGAATTGGTGGCGCACAAAATAAGCCATCATATGGATTCTTAGGTGCAAAATTGAAAGAGTT
Source organism: Hyla sarda (assembly GCF_029499605.1). NCBI lineage: Eukaryota > Metazoa > Chordata > Amphibia > Anura > Hylidae > Hyla > Hyla sarda. The sequence continues at coordinate 116,331,834 of NC_079190.1, read as the reverse complement.
ATGATTTTTTAAAGGCAAGGAGCAAAAAAACGAAAATGCAAAAACGGAAAAACCCCCGGTCCTTAAGGGGTTAAGGGGTTAAAGGGGTATTCCAGGAAAAAACTTTTTTATATATATCAACTGGCTCTAGAAAGTTAAACAGATTTGTAAATTACTTCTATTAAAAAATCTTAATCCTTTCAGTACTTATGAGCTTCTGAAGTTAAGGTTGTTCTTTTTTGTCTAAATCCTCTCTGATGACACCTGTCTCGGGAAACGCCCAGTTTAGAAGAGGTTTGCTATGGGTATTTGCTTCTAAACTGGGCGTTTCCCGAGACAGGTGTCATCAGAGAGGATTTAGAAAGAAAAGAACAACCTTAACTTCAGAAGCTCATAAGTACTGAAAGGATTAAGATTTTTCTAATAGAAGTAATTTACAAATCTGTTTAACTTTATGGAGCCAGTTATATATACATATATATATAAAAAAAAGTGTTTTCCTGGAATACCCCTTTAATAATTATTCTTTGAAACTTTCGCCTTGAACTTGAGTACAAAAACTAATGGTTTCCCCTGCAATCTGATACATGGAGGCATCTGCTGTCAGGAACACAATACATTCCATTACACTCTGCAAGCCATCTTACACAATTCTAAGGAGGGAACAAAGTGCAAATGTAAAATATTTAACTGTTTCATGAATTGTAATATAACATCAATAAGTCAACAGGGGACAACATGTTCTGTTTGATTAACACAACCCCTGGAGGGATTCTGCATGTACAGCAAACACCCTTCTCCGGATGTGTAAAGTCATGAGAATATTAGTGGCACACCTGTCCCATTAACATGACTGCGAATTAGGAAACATTTCATTGTCTTTATGTTTAGGTGTGAAATTTATGTCATGTTTTATTTTCTTGACACATTTTTAAGCTAATAGAGATATAATAGTCCTTCTTTTCAGTTAACTAATAACATAAGGCATCATATTAAAGTAGAAAATGCACAAATATAGTTGTTTTCACATTGCATTTTAGCAGTGTTCAGGAAAGGTATATGTCACTCTTCCTACATACATTGCTGCTCTATAGCCATGATGGATGTCACTTACGGTTCTAACATCTGTCATTCATAAACTCCCATGTTAAGTTTCCCATAGCAACCAATCAGATTGCTTCTTTCATTTTACAGAGGCCTTGTTAAAAATGAAAGAAGGGAGCTGATTGGTTGCTATGGACAACTTTTCCTCTTGACAGGTTTCTGGATAGGTTTTGAAATGTATATTAAGATGGAATGTATCACCTATCTTTACTTCTTCTGAATAATAGGTTTCCTAGATCTTACATAGTTACTGTTATGTTATGCGCTCTGGTCACACATGCTGGCCGTGAGCGCATGGTCTCGTTACCAGTGAGCCCCAGTCCGTCACCCACCTGGTGCTTCTCCTGTCCCCGCCTCTGCCTCTCTGTTCCGGCACTCGTGTCCCCGTCCCCTAGGAAGCGAGCGCCTGAACTTTAAGATTTAAAGGGCCAGTGCTCTCATAAGTGCAATTCACCTGTGGCTCATTGATAAATTACTCCACCCTCCTCACATCCCTGCCGTATCTTTGTTGCCTTGAGCCTGAGAGAAAGCATTCCTTGCCGTGTATCTGATCCTTTGCTCCATGACATGACCTTGCTCATTGTCCTACTCCTACCTACTGACCATTTGCTATTGTGGTAAGCTTGTGGGGGTATAGGGTATATGGGATGTAGTTGTGCAGTGATGAAAGGGTGCTGGTTTAACCTTTAACTGTCGTGATGCCAGGGTGAGGGCTCCTCAATATATACTTGTCCTATCGCCACCTGTCCCAAGAACGATAGGGAGGAATAAATGATTGTCCACAACCAGAGATTCAGAAAACTGTAGGAAACTTTACTGCTGCTTTTATGCAGGGGAAAACAGGAACAGTCTTTACATATGTACAGTCTATGAGGATCCTGACAGTTGGTTGGGACCTCGTGAGTCTAAGCTCTGGAGATTGATTTACGCTGTTCTGCTGGATTTAGGGGATTGGTTTTAGGTCCAGCAGTCACGCTAGCTTTAACGGGGATTTCATTTAGTAACTCACAATTAGTAAGTTGCGGGATTGTTAGGCTTCAGGCCTGGTTTTGTCTTGTAAGTCGCATGGATCTCCTCTCTCTGCTATTCCGGAACCCAAGAGAGCGAGGATTGGCTGGCAGCTCCCTTATATGGGCAGGGGCTGGCCTTGAGCTGATTGGTTCATCCCAACTGTCAGTCCTTTACACAAAGGATTATGGTAGAACATGTGACTACCCACGTGACCTGGAAGGTCCTTTAGCGTACCATCACAGTAGAAACATTAGTCATGTGACCTAAGGTCCTGCAGACACTATATAAATCAATACATTATGCTAATTATATACATGTAACACATAAAATTAAAGAACAAAGAGGTGACTAGGGACTATCTCAGCAAGCGGACCTCAATGGTACCATACAACTCTGACTTTGGGGACCCAGCACACAAGGTACAGAATGAAATACAGTACCGGGACACCACACTATGTTCCTGACTATGCCACTGTGCCGCCTGCCCTGACCTTCTGCTATCCTGACTATGAGCTGTTTTATCCCTCCTGTGCCTCACATCTCCTCAGCCGCCTGTGTGGTCGAGCCATGCCAGGGGTAGCAACCTGGGTGCCGTCTGCCGAAGCAAGTCCATGCCACTTTGCGGCAGGCTCTGGTGAAAACCAGCGGCACCTTAGACTCTGCTCCCTGGTACGGTCCGAGTCATCTGCCACACAGGTCCAGCAGATCCACATCCACCGGGGTTCTGGTCTTCAGAAACGTGAGTGTTACAGTAAGATCCGGCCATGGATCCTGCTAAGGTACCCCTGACTGAAATTGTGAATCTTCCCTCCGTTGTGGTACATCAGTAACAGCAGTGGGCCAAACAGGCGCAGCAACTTTCTCAACTGTCTGCTATGATGCAATTGCTTTTGGCCTTACAACAGCAGCAGGTACCACCACCAGCTCCTGCAGTGTCTTCTGGCTCCCAGCTACATCTACCTTAAAATTCAAAGTATGATGGGGATTCCAAGTCATGCAAAGGCTTCGTTACACAGGGCTCCATGCACTTGGAGCTCATGTCTGAACAGTTTCCGATGGAACGTGCTAAGGTGGCCTTTGTCATTAGTCTACTGTCCGGAAAAGCCCTGGCCTGGAATACACCCCTTGGTGATCCGGTATCCTCCAATTTGTCATCCTTCTTGGCAGAATTTCGCAGTGTCTTTGAGGAACCCCCACGTGCCTCTTCTGTTGAGACAGCTTTATTGAACCTCTGTCAAGGGAATTCTTCTGTTGCTGAATTCTTCTGTATGCGGTTCAATTCTGCACTCTTGCCTCTGAACTTGCATGGAACGATGAGGCCTTGTGTGCCAAATTGAAAAAAGGACTGTCAAGCAGGATTAAAGATGCCCTCGCAGCATGTGATCCTCCATCTTCTTTGACTGAACTTATCCACTTGGCCACTCGCATTGATGTGCGTTTTGCTGAGAGACAGGCGGAACTGTGCTTAGAGAGGGATCCTGTCCCAACAAGGAGATCTCCTCGTCTAGCACCTCTGTTTCAACGTCCAACTCTTCTGTTTCCTGCGCCTCTTGCCGAAGAAGCTATGCAAGTGGAACGTTCTCGTCGTACGCAACAGGAGGTCACAACGAGACAGGGAGAATTTGTGCTTGTATTGTGCTAGCCCGAAGCACTTCCTCAAGGACTGTACAGCTCGCCCACAGCGTCCATGAAACGCTCCCATCTAGGGTTTGTGGCGTTCCTGGGTGTGAATACTACCTTACCACGCTTAACTATTTCTGTACAAGTCTTCACTTCAGCCAAGTCTTCCTTCAGCGCTACAGCATTTTTGGATTCTGGATCAGCAGGTGACTTTATTGATGCTTCGTTGGTCCACAAGTATCATCTTCCCCTAACTCGGCTTGCCAAGCCCTTGTTCATTTCCTCTGTTAATGGACAAAATCTGGACTGTATGGTTTACTTCCGTACTGCATCTCTTGTCATGCAAGTGGGAGTATTGCACAAAGAAAAGATTGACTTGTATGTTCTGCCACACTGTGCTTCAGAGATTCATCTTGGCCTTCCTTGGCTGCAACACCATTCTCCGCAACTGGATTGGAAAACTGGAGAAATATTTTGCTGGGGACAATCTTGTCAAAATCTTTGCCTCCAGCCAGTTGAGTCAAAAATTGTTTCTCGTCCTCCTCCTCATTCACCTGGCCTGCCTCCACCTTACCAAGATTTCTCTAGCGTTTTCGGCAAGAAACAGGCTGTCTCTGCCTCCACATCGTCCTTACGACTGCCCTATTGATCTTCTGCCTGGTACCACTCCTCCTCATGGAAGAATATATTTGTTCTACTATTTGTTCCTGAGATCAAAGCCATAGCTGAGTATATCCAGGAGAATCTCAAAAATGGATTTATCCGTAAGTCCTCTTCTCCTGTTGGAGCTGGTTTCTTCTTTGTTGGAAAAAAGAATGTCTCACTCCGTCCATGCATTGACTACAGGGGACTTACCCACTCTTATCTCTGAACTTTTTGACCGTCTACATGGTTCCAAGGTCTTCTCCAAGTTGGACTTACGTGGAGCGTATATCCTCATTCTTATCCGCAAGGGAGATGAATGGAAAACAGCCTTCAATACTTGTGACGGACATTTTGTGTATCTCGTAATGCCTTTTGGTCTCTGCAATGCTCCAGCCGTTTTTCAAGAGTTTGTGAATGATGTCTTCCGTGATCTTCTCTACACCTGTGTTGTCGAATACCTAGATGACATCATGATCTTCTCTTCCAACTTAGAGGAGCATTGTACTCATGTTCGTCTGGTTCTTCAGTGACTACGGAAGAATCATCTCTACATTAAACTGGAGAAATGCCTGTTCAAGAAAACTCCAGCCACACACTCTGGCCATGACCGCATGGTCCCATTACCTGCTGCTGCCGTCACTCACCTGGTGCTTCTCCTGCCTCCGCCTCTGCCACTCTGCTCTTTCACGCGTGTCCTCGTCCCCTAGGGCATTGTTATTGTGTTGCCATGTATCTGATCCTTTGCTCCGTGACCTGACCTTGCTCCTTGCCGCTTACCTACTGACCATTTGCTAAGTTGCTGACTATACTACTGTGCCACCTGCCCTGACCTTCTGCTATCCTGACGATGAGCTGTCTCATCCCTCCTGTGCCTCGCATCTCCTCAGCCGCCTGTGTGGTCGAGCTGTTCCAGGGGTAGCGACCTGGGTGCCACCTGCTGCAGCAAGTCCATCCCACTTTGCGGCAGGTTCTGGAAAAAAACTGCGGCACCTTAGACTCCCTGGTACGGTCCGAGTCATCTGCAACACAGGTCCAGTGAATCCACATCCACCGGGGTTCCTTTTTTCTGAAACTTGAGTGTTAAAGTTACATAGTTTGTATGGTTGAAAAAAGACACATGTCCATCGAGTTCAACTAAGGAGGTAAAGGGAAGGGGTATGGGTGAATTAAGGGAAAGTGATTCTATATTACTGAGTAAGCATTAATGCTATTGTATTATAGTAATGTATCTAACCCTGTTTTGAAGCTCTCAACTGTTCCTGTTGTGACCAGTTCCTGAGGTAGACTATTCCATAAATTCACAGTACTTATAGTAAAGAAGGATTGTCGCCCCTTTAGACTAACCTTTTTTTTCTCCAGATGGAGGGAGTGCCTCCTTCTCTTTTGAGGGGATTTTACTTGGAAGAGTTATCCCCATAATTTTTATATGGGCTATTTAGATACTTAAGATTATCATATCCCCCCTTAAACGTCTCTTTTTAAGACTAAACAATTTTAATTCCTTTAACCTTTTCTCATAGCTAAGATGTTTCATGCTCCTTATTAGATTAGTTGCCCATCTCTGTACCTTTTCCGGCTCTATAATGTCCCTTTTATAAAGGGGTGCCCAAAACTGAACAACATATTCCCGGTGAGGCTGTGCCATTGCTTCATAAATAGGTAGTATTATGTCCCTGTCCCACGATTCAATGTCTCTTTTGATACATGACAATATCCTGCTGGCCATAGAAGCAGCTGCTTGACATTGCATGCTGTTCTGTAGTCTATGATCTATGTTGGCTTGTAACTTATGCACATCTTCCATAGACTGTATCATGCTACAAAGCTATGTGACATCTGCAAAGATAGAAACAGAGCTGTTAATCCCATCCTCTATCTCATTAATAAATAAGTGAAAAAAAACGGGCCCAGTACTGTACCTTGGGGTACACCACTAACAACTGAGGGCTAATCAGAGTACAAATCATTGATCACCACTCTCTTGGTACGGTCTTTAACCCCTTAAGGACCACAGGTTTTTCAGTTTTTTGCACTTTCATTTTTTCCTCATCACCTTCTAACAATCCTAACGCTTTTAATTTTGCACCTACAGACTCATATGAGGGCTTATTTGTTGCACCACCAATCTTACATTGTAATTACATCAATAATTTTACCACAAAACTTACGGCAGGCCCATAAAAAAAATATTTGTGGAGTAAAATTGAAAAAAAAAGCAATTTTTTAAATTTTGGGGGCTTCCGATTCTACGCAGTGCACTTTTCAGTAAAAATTACAGCATATATTTCTACTGTAGGTCCATACGGTTACAATGATACCATATTTCCCTATGTTTTCTTTATTTTACTACTTTAAAAAAGTTATAACTACATGCATCAAAATTAGTATTTTTAAAATTGTCCTATTCTGACCCCTATGACTTTTAAACTTTTTTCGTTTTATGGGTGGTATGAGGCCTCTTTTTTTGCACCGCAATCTGAAGTTTTTAGCGGTACCATGATTGTTTTGATCTGACTTTTTGATCACTTTTTATATATTTTTTTATGGTATACAAAGTCACCAAAAATATGCAATTTTGGACTTTGGAATTTCTTAACGGGTAATCCATTAACCTTATAGTTTTATATTTTGGACATATACACAAGTGGCAATACCACATATGTTTATTTTTATTATGTTTATATCTTTTTTATATTGAATTTTGGAAAAGGGGGATGATTTGAGCTTTTAATAAAGAAGGGGTTAATGTGTGTGTTTTTAAACTTTTTAAAACTTTTTTTTTTACTCTTTTAGTCCCCTTAGAGGACTTTTAGGAGGTTTCATTAGATTCCTCATACAGATCAATGTGGTTCCATAGAACTGTTGACCTGTGTGATCTTCACTCGATTGATAAAGCCTGGTCCTGCCTGGCTTTATCATTGTCAGAGCCGCAGCCAGCACAGGACGTGAGGTAATACCCCCCCCCCTCCCACTGGACCACCAGAGAGCAGTTAAAGGTGCAGTTAAAGCAGTTAATAGTCGACCATGGCAATCACCGCATGTCAGCGATTAATGCCGGCCCTCAGCTACAAGAATCAGCTGGGGGCCGGCAGCTTGAGTCGGGAGCCCACGCCATACCTGCTTAACGGCACATGGACGTATATACACATCCATGATCGTTAAGGGGTTAAGCCAGTTTTCCAGTCAGTTATAAACCAACATTTCTAAACTTAAAGACCTTAATTTACTCATCAGGCATCTAGGAGGGAGAGTTTTAAATGCCTTTGAAAAAAAAAAAAACTGTATCCACAGCCATCCTTTTGTCAAGGCTTCTGCTCACAGCTTTATAAAAGCAGATTAGGTTGGTTTGACAACTTCTACCCTAAGTAAACACATGCTGGCTATCACTTATAAGACTATTATCCCCTATGTATTCCTTTATGTTGTCCCTTATGAGCCCTTCAAACAATTTTCCCACAATGGATGTGAAATGGGTACCATCATTAACCGGTTGCTGTCTAAGGACTAGCCGGTTGGTCCTGAGACAGTAAGGGGTGTATGGTGCAGGCTCCCGACTCTAACCCGCGCCATACCGGCTGCTCCCAGCTTGGGGGCCGCCATTAATAGCCGACAAGAGGCGATCGCCGTCTGTTAACCCTTTAGATTGCCACAGTCAAAGGGACATTTAAACCATCCTTGTTGGTCCAGTGGGGTGGATGGCCCCAACACAGCGGGATTGTGGGGGTGCCATTCACTGTGGAGGTAGATGGAGAGCTTACCTTTCCTTCCCTGGCTGCTGCGGCTCTGGTATTGATAGAGCCTTGCTGAACCAGGCATTATCAATCAAGCACAGAGCACACAGATCAATGTGGTTCTATGGAACCACATTGATCTGTATGAGTAATCTAAAAGGGGAAAGGTTGTGGCTCAACGGATGTTGAAAGCAAGCTTTTAGCGAGTACCAAGTACAGGTATAAGGTTGTATACCTAATACAACCTCCTGAATTGTAGGAGAAAAAGTAGGGTAGTACCGTTCTCAAGCTAAATCCTGTAAATGTGTGAATATGTGTAAGTGAGAATGGTAAGGGCAATGAATGCTAAAGACATGAATTTAAAATTATTTATATTTATTATTTCATAAAAAATGCACATCAGTGTTTATGTGTGGTGTCTGCAGGGCCCATGCAGATCACCCTCAAAGCACTGTATAATGAAAGTTTCTAAATAAAATCTAAAATATATAGTGCAAAATATGATTAGACACAATGGTCCTTTTTGACAGAAAATCTTAGCAGACATTTCCATTTATCTGTCTATATAGCTGCCATTTTACCAGAATCCTCTATGTCACAACATTGTACACTAAATGACCACCATTATAGTTTATGATTCCATACAAATATTCATTTTATTATATAAAAATCTATTACAACAACATAATTGATTAAAATATTACAGGCAGGAATTCCTATCTAAGGCAGAGCCAGACTACACAGGATTAAATAATACATACAGAAATTGGAAGAACCAGCAATGTGCATGAAGTAATGGACTTTTTAGTCCAAACACTAGTGTACCTTTACCTCCCAAATAATATAGTATAGTACCAATGGGCCAATCTCAATCTCTACATGCCCAATAATAAGGGGGTTTAAGGTAATCTATTACAACCTAGTGAACACATGTAACTACAATGCATTTCCAACACAGTGTAATAATGACTATCTTACCCATAGTAGAACTGTGTAACCTCGCCTCCGCTACCCCTACAGCTGTTTCAGCTCCTTCCTCAGGGGTCCTTAAACCCCCTTACTATTAGGCATGTAGAGATTGAGATTAACCCACTGGTACTATACACATTATTTGGGAGTTAGAGGTACACTAGTGTTTGGACTAAAAAGTCCATCACTTCATGTACATTGCTGGTTCTTCCAACTCCTGTATATATATATATATATATATATATATATATATATATATATATATATATATATATATAGTAGGGATGCACCGATATATGTATCGGCCGAAAATAGCTATTTCGGCAAAATGCCGAAACAACAAAAAATGTGCCGATAATGACCCACCTCCCCTGCCCGCCCACAGCACAAGTTACAAACACTGCCAGTGGCACTCATGGGGGGTGCAGGGGGGGCCGGCCGCAACATCTGGGGGGGGGGGGGGTTGCGCTCTCCGGGATAGGATTAGGAATACTTCTTTTTATGTGCCCGGGCCGGCTCCCGTGTGTGGCTGCAGGCGGGGGCCGACCAGAGCATATAAAAACTAATACTGTATACTAAAAACCAGGGGGCCTCCAGCTGTTGTGAAACTACAACTCCCAGCATGCCCGGACCGGTAAAGTCTGTCTGGGCATGCTGGGCGTTGTAGTTTCACAACAGCTGGAGGCCCCCTGGTTTTTAGTACACAGTATTAGTTTTTGTATGCTCTGGCCGGCCCCCGCCTGCAGCCACACACAGGAGCCGGCCCGGGCACATAAAAAGAAGTATTCCTAATCCTATCCCGGACATCCCTGTGTCCCGAAAAATCTTTTCGGGACATAAGGATGTCCGGCGGTCACTCACCATTCCCCGGCGTCCTCCCGCGATCCTCCTTCGCTTCTCCGCCTCTATGGTCGTACGCACGGGACGTCACTGACGTCCCATGCGTACAACCATAGAGATGCAGGAGGACCGCAGGATCGTCGCGGGAGAACGTGCGCTGACCGGGGCCTGGTAAGTGACTGGCGGCACGTCATCTTCTTCAGTGTTCCGGTCACTGCTCCTTCGGTCCCGGCACCTACTGCTATGGTCCATGGGCCGGAGGAGCGGTGACCGGATCACTGTGGGGGCAGCAGTAAAGACATACAGCCTCCAGCCATACACTGTATATGGCTGGAAGCTGTATGTCTGTCGGGTGGGGGAACTGCTGACCTAATGTGGGGGGGAGCTGCCTAATATTGTTGGGGGGAGCTGCCCAATATTGGGGGGGGAGCTGCCTAATATTGTTGGGGGGAGCTGCCTAATATTGTGGGGGGGAGCTGCCTAATATTGTGTGTGTGGGGGGGAGCTGCCTAATATTGTGTGTGGGGGGGGAGCTGCCTAATATTGTGTGTGGGGGGGGGAGCTGCCTAATATTGTGTGTGTGGGGGGGGGAGCTGCCCAATATTGTGTGTGGGGGGGGGAGCTGCCTAATATTGTGGGGGGGGGAGCTGCCTAATATTGTGTGTGGGGGGGGAGCTGCCTAATATTGTGTGTGGGGGGGAGCTGCCCGAAATTGTGTGGGGGGGGGAGCTGCCTAATATTGTGGGGGGGGGGGAGCTTCCTAATATTGTGGGGGGGGGGGAGCTGCCTAATATTGTGGGGGGGAGCTGCCTAATATTGTGGGGGGGGGAGCTGCCTAATATTGTGGGGGGGGGGAGCTGCCTAATATTGTGGGGGGTAGGGAGCTGCCTAATATTGTTGGGGGGGGGATCTGCCTAATATTGTTGGGGGGAGCTGCCTGATATTGTGGGGGGGAGCTGCCTAATATTGTGGGGGGGGGGAGCTGCCTAATATTGTGGGGGGGAGGGAGCTGCCTAATATTGTGGGGGAGGGAGCTGCCTAATATTGTTGGGGGGGGAGCTGCCTAATATTGTTGGGGGGAGCTGCCTGATATTGTGGGGGCGGGGGAGCTGCCTAATATTGTTGGGGGGGGAGCTGCCTAATATTGTTGGGGGGAGCTGCCTAATATTGTGGGGGGGGGGAGCTGCCTAATATTGTGGGGGGTAGGGAGCTGCCTAATATTGTTGGGGGGGGGGATCTGCCTAATATTGTTGGGGGGAGCTGCCTGATATTGTGGGGGGGAGCTGCCTAATATTGTGGGGGGGGGGAGCTGCCTAATATTGTGGGGGGGAGGGAGCTGCCTAATATTGTGGGGGAGGGAGCTGCCTAATATTGTTGGGGGGGGAGCTGCCTAATATTGTTGGGGGGAGCTGCCTGATATTGTGGGGGGGGGACCTGCCTAATATTGTGGGGGGAGCTGCCTAATATTGTGGGGGGTAGCTGCCTACAAATGTGGGGGGAGCTGCCTAATATTGTGGGGGAACTGCCTACTATTGTGGGGGAACTGCTGACCTAATGGTGACCGGATCACTGTGGGGGCAGCAGTACAGACATACAGCCTCCAGCCATACACTGTATGTGGCTGGAAGCTGTATGTCTGTGGGGTGGGGGAACTGCTGACCTAATGTGGGGGGGAGCTGCCTACAAATGTGGGGGGAGCTGCCTAATATTGGGGGGGGAGCTGCCTAATATTGTTGGGGGGAGCTACCTAATATTGTGGGGGGAGGAGCTGCCTAATATTGTGTGTGGGGGGGGGGAGCTGCCTAATATTGTGTGTGTGGGGGGGGGAGCTGCCTAATATTGTGTGTGTGGGGGGGAGCTGCCTAATATTGTGTGTGGGGGGGGGAGCTGCCCAATATAATGTGGGGGGGAGATGCCTAATATTGTGGGGGGGGGAGCTGCCTAATATTGTGGGGGGGGGAGCTGCCTAATATTGTTGGGGGGGAGCTGCCTAATATTGTTGGGGGGAGCTGCCTGATATTGTGGGGGGGGAGCTGCCTAATATTGTGGGGGGGGGAGCTGCCTAATATTGTGGGGGGGGGGGGCTGCCTAATATTGTGGGGGGGGGGAGCTGCCTAATATTGTGGGGGGGGGAGCTGCCTAATATTGTGGGGGGAGGGAGCTGCCTAATATTGTTGGGGGGGGGGAGCTGCCTAATATTGTTGGGGGGAGCTGCCTGATATTGTGGGGGGGAGGTGCCTAATATTGTGGGGGGGGGGAGCTGCCTAATATTGTGGGGGGGGGAGCTGCCTAATATTGTGGGGGGGAGGGAGCTGCCTAATATTGTGGGGGGGAGGGAGCTGCCTAATATTGTTGGGGGGGGAGCTGCCTAATATTGTTGGGGGGAGCTGCCTGATATTGTGGGGGGGGGAGCTGCCTAATATTGTGGGGGGAGCTGCCTAATATTGTTGGGGGGAGCTGCCTAATATTGTGGGGGGTAGCTGCCTACAAATGTGGGGGGAGCTGCCTAATATTGTGGGGGAACTGCCTACTATTGTGGGGGAACTGCTGACCTAATGGTGACCGGATCACTGTGGGGGCAGCAGTACAGACATACAGCCTCCAGCCATACACTGTATATGGCTGGAAGCTGTATGTCTGTGGGGTGGGGGAACTGCTGACCTAATGTGGGGGGGAGCTGCCTACAAATGTGGGGGGAGCTGCCTAATATTGGGGGGGGGGAGCTGCCTAATATTGTTGGGGGGAGCTGCCTAATATTGTGGGGGGGGGAGCTGCCTAATATTGTGTGTGTGGAGGGGAGCTGCCTAATATTGTGTGTGGGGGGGGGGAGCTGCCTAATATTGTGTGTGGGGGGGGAGCTGCCTAATATTGTATGTGGGGGGGGAGCTGGCAATCTAATGTGGGGGAATCTAATTTAATCTAATGAGCGGAGCGCTGCATTTTACCAGAAGACGTGGAGAAGTCATTTTCGGTATCGGTTTCGGCCGGACATTTTTTTTTATTTCGGTTTCGTTTCGGTTTTGAAATTTCCATTTCGGTGCACCTCTAATATATATATATATATATATATATATATATATATATATATATATATATATATATATATATATAAAATATCCTGTGTAGTCTGTCTCTGCATTAGATAGGAATTCATGCCTGTAATATTTTAATCAATTATGTTGTTGTAACAGATTTTTATATAATAAAATGTATGTTTGTATGGAATCATAAACTCTAATGGTGGTCATTCAGTGTATAATAGTGCAGAATATTTACACAGCTGGCTATGAGCCTGTATACTCTGGAGCTATACGTGTTTGCCACAATGAGTATATATTGTGGAGTTTGTTAGTATACCATGTGTACGGTGTTTGTTTTGCCGTTATATGTGGCTACTGGTGGTTAGCATGTTTATATAAAGGTAAAATATGTAAAAATATGTAGTACCGTATATAAACCTCTTTTGTTGTGCCAACATTCAGGATGACAATTATAACTTATAACATATAGCTCCTTATGGATAAACAATTTGCTGACACGATTGGTGTCTGCAAAAATGGAAGATGGCTTTGAGGTTTCTTAATAACATGTGTGCACACTAAGGTACACTATGCCTGTAAATAAGGAAAGTCATGTTGCATTGTATGCAAACTCCAGAAATCCAAAAATAAACATATGTAATATTGCTGCGTGTGTAAATGTCCAAACTATGAAAATATAATATGACTAAGGACCCAATGGTCCAAAACACGTCGACGTAGGGGTTTTTATCTTCATTGGGTGTTTTTCTTTAGCATTTTTAATATGGATCAGTAAACTTTGGACTTTTAATTCCTCTAATTTTTCTTTGGGAGCTGGATACCCCTTTCTTTGAAATATATAAAAAATATAATGTTAATTAAACCGCATGGTCAATGGCGTACCAGTAAAAAAAATTCAAAGTCCAAAATTGCATATTTTTGGTAACTTTTTTAGACCCTAAAAAATGTATAAAAAGCGATCAAAAAGTCCCATCAAAACAAAAATGGTACGAATAAAAAATTTATAAATTAGATATCTTTGTAACCGTATGTACCTACAGAATAAAGATATGGTGTCATTTTCACCGAAAAGTGCACTGCATAGAATCGGAAGCCCCCAAAAATTACAAAATTTAATTTTTTTTATTTTGCCCCAAAAATATATATACACCCAGGAGCCCGCGGAGTACTAAATGGCCTACTTGAATCTTGGTCTTACACCATAAGTGGTGTCCTTTCCCTGAGGAAAGTACTGACCCCGTTTAACTAGTCACAGGCCTCTCACCTCAGCCAAGCCAGATAACCCTGCTCTGTACTGACGAGGGGCAAATGCCCCGAAACAGCTGTCTGCAGGTGGGTCCTCTTTCCTTCTGGAGAGAGTTCTGGCTTGGCATAAATCCCAATCAGTTCTGAGACTTCTTAACTGGAGCCTGAGCTGTTTGCAGGGCACACTGCTTGTGAAGGTGGTGTGATGAGCTGATTTGCATATTTTTTACCCAGGAGCCCGCAGAGTGCTAAATGGCCTACTTGAATCTCCGTCTTACACCAGAAGTGGTGTCCTCTCCCTGAGGAAAGTACTGACCCCGTATATATATATATATATATATATATATATATATATATATATATATGTAAATTTTGTGGTGAAATGATTGATGTCATTATAAAGTACAATTGGTGGCACAAAAAAAATCCCTCATATGGGTCTGTATGTGCAAAATTGAAAGTGTTACGATTTTTATAAGGTGACGAGGAAAAAACAAAAGTGGAAAAACCCTGCGTCCTTAAGGGGTTAAAACAAATTTCTGCTATTGCACTTATGGTAAATAAAAATATTTCTAATGCACTTTGTTTAAAAAAAGTTTTCTATGTTTTATTTGTGTTTATAAAGGCTGCCACTAGGTTTAACCCTACTTGTACAGAGCACACTTCTCTTGCACAGACTTTGGACTCTTGCTGGCCTGGCTGAAATCCAAAATCAGGAAATGCAGTCTGGAGTGCTGAGGGTGTGTGTGTGCAGCCTTAGCCAATCATAGCTCATCTCACACTGAACTGCTCTGGGCTGTGTGTAGCAGAGTAAGGCTTCAGATGATGTCACGCCTACTGGGGAACGCCCCTTCCTAGTCTGTGAATCTGACTGAGCAGAAAATACAGAGTAATATCAAGGTACAAAACTAAAAAATAATAAAAATAAAGGCAGGGGGTGGTTTATCATGATGGGGGCAGTGAACTGGGAAGATTATAAAATTTAGCAAGATCATGATAGGTTCACTTTAAGCTTACTGCTCTATAATTACCTGGGGAAGACCTAGAGCACTTGAAGTACCGATTACTTCTGCGTGGCTTAGGAACTGCCCATAGTCTTCTCTGCTGTTCCCTCCTTTCCTCCTAGGTAAAAAGCCCCTGGAGGAAAGTGGTCATTATGTGTATGTATATTATGTGCATTTATGTGTAAAGTGCAGGTAGGGTGCGACTGATTTTGGTCACCCATGTAGGCATGTCATGGTATATAAATAGGCCTAGTGGTGATGACTTTCTGACCTGGAGCAGATTAAATGGCAATTTGTGGAAAGACACAGTCCTTTGAATACAGAATCCATGATAACTTTATTTACAGGAGATACTGATGTTTGGCATAGTATATACAGGTACAGAAAGTTTGTAATTTCTCATTAAGAAGTTCCAAGTGTTGAAAAACTGTTACCATTTCCTGAGCAACCACTTATTTGCTCAAAAATAGCACTACTGGTCACAATGTTGGATCCTAATTTGTTATGTAATGTTGTGTAGTCCCTATTGGTCTTTATCCCCTTCTTTTTATCAAGTACATTAATTATATTATGTGATCAACATATCTTTTTAAAAAACATATTTTTACTATATGCTTTTTATTGATTATCAAGATTATCTACATTTGTATATGCACAAAAAATCATGGTAGAAAGTCCATATAGCAAAGAAGTTAGGCTTTATTTTAACACCACAGTGCCATAGTAGCAACGTTTTGAGCATCTCTCAAAGTGTTGGTCATTCATGAAAGACGATCGAAACATGGCTACTATGGCACTGTGGCGTTGAAATAAAGTCTTTGCTATATGGATGTGCTGCTATGATCTTTTGTTGTGGATGTAATACAGGCTCGTAGACTGAAGCCTTGCAAAGCTGACACTCTACACTAACCTTCGCTTCTGATGTGCTGCTCCTTCTCTACTTGTACATTTTTATGTCTATTCATTAATTTTAGTGTATACTGTTGGACCTGAGGAAGGCGCATGTCAGCGTCAAAACGCATTGTTAATGCAATTTTTTTCCATTTTTTTCCGAATAAATCTTTATGCCCTGTGCAACTGTGGCGGCCTATATACTTCTTGTCTATACTCAATTTCCTTCCTATTTTGCAACTCCTATTACTTATTCGCACCCTAAGGTGTGCGGACATGGTCCTTGATCTGCATACTGTAAACGTATCACATAACATTTGGTTGTGCCTATTCTCACAGTCCAACCCGCAAAGGTCAGTATAGCATCAGTGGTGTGGTGGCTGGTTAATACTACCTTTTAGTACTTTACCAGGGGGTGCCTCCACGCTCCCCCCCCCCCACACTCTCTGTATGTATGCCTGTATGTATGTATGTAGCTTTCAAATAGTTGAAGACATTTTAATGAAATGAAACAAGTAGAGGAATGAAAGGATGCACTCACCCGGAATTCTTGAAGCAAGGAGACTTTATTGAGTCATCGGTGTGTCACACAGGCGGGTAGGCGCAGTGCTGTGAGGTCTATCCTCTGAGCCTACCCGCCTGTGTGACACACCGATGACTCAATAAAGTCTCCTTGCTTCAAGAATTCCGGGTGAGTGCATCCTTTCATTCCTCTACTTGTTTGATGAATATCGGCTTCTGCTTTTTCTGGATTGCACCCCCGGTACCACAGGGAACGTGTGAACAGGGATAGATTTATCTATTGGGACTGGTCTGAGTCTTGGACAGCAGTGCCCGGACTTCTTTGCTCTTGCATATTTTAATGAAACTTGGTACATATGTTACTGATATGTCAACTATAAAACAAGGCAGAGCTAAATCAACCATAACCCACTCTTATTTGCAAGGGTGGGGGGTGGGGGGGTTATCTTAAGTCCCATGCAAGTCTTTGTACATTTTCTGATTACATTGCTTTCGGGCTGCAGAGATTGCCTTTTAAAAATCTTGCCTACTGTCCAGGAGGCAGGTGCAGGGAATAGGTAAGGCTGGGGTTGAGATATGAGGGCAGGATTTGAGGACAGGATATGAGGGTGAGATATGAGATCAGTATATGAGGATGGGATATGAGGAGGCAAATGAAGAATACATATGAGGATGGTTTATGAAGTTTGGATATAAGAACAGGATAGCAGGTCTAATTATGAGGTTGGGATATGAGGACAGGTTATGAGGTTGGGATATGAGGATGGTATATTAGGTTGGGATATAAGGTCAGCATATGAGGATGGGATATGAAGTTGGGATATGAGGACAGGATGTGAGGTCAGATTATGAGGATAGTGTAACAGAACTGGATGTGGATCCTCTACCTGTGTGGCTGATGACTCGGACCGTATCGGGGAGCAGAGTCTAAGGTGCCGTTGGTCTTCACCAGATCCCGCAAGGTGGGATAGGCTTGTTGCGGCAGGCGACACCCAGGTTGCTACACCCGACATGACTCGGCCACACAGATAACTGTGCAAGGCGAGGTACCGAAGGAGGAGGCTCTAGCGTAGTCAACATAGCAGAAGGTCAAGGCAGGTGCAAAGGTTCGTAGTCGGAAAACATAGCAGGAAGGTCTGGATACATGGGTATGGCAAAGCAGGCAATAGGGAACGCTTTCTCTGAGGCAATAGGCACTGAATATCCGACAAGGGTGTGTGGGAGGTGCAACAATTTATAATGTGCTGTCAGGTGCTTTTACTAATTATGGGTGTACTGGCCCTTTAAATTTCAAAGCTCCGGCGCGCGCACCCTGAGGGACGGGAACGTGCGTGCCAGAGCTGAGAGAGTGAGAGAGCTGCAGGAGCGGGACGAGGTGAGTGATGGGCCGGGATTCACATGCGGGCGCATCCTGCGATGCTAATCCCGACCCTGCTGGCGGTCGGGGACACTGCGCTCATGGCTGGTGCTTGCGGCTGGAGCGCAGTGTGTAACAGATAGGATATGAGGTTAACATATGAGGATGGGATATGAAGTTGGGATATGATGGGATTGTTACGATTCGGCTGGCTGGATGTGGATCCTCTGTGTCAGCGAGGGATTGGCGTGGACCGTGTCGGTGGACCGGTTCTAAGTTGCTACTGGTTTTCACCAGAGCCCACCGCAAAGCGGGATGGTCTTGCTGCGGCGGTAGCAACCAGGTCGTATTCACCGGCAACGGCTCAACCTCGCTGACTGCTGAGAAGGCGTGGGACAGAAGGACTAGACAGAGGCAAGGTCAGACGTAGCAGAAGGTCGGGGCAGGCGGCAAGGTTCGTAGTCAATGTGGATAGCAGAAGGTCTGGAACACAGGCTTTGGACAACACTTAACGCTTTCACAGGCACAAGGCAACAAGATCCGGCAAGGGAGTGCAGGGGAAGTGAGGCAATATGGACAGGGAGCAGGTGGAAGCTAATTAGGCTGATTGGGCCAGGCACCAATCATTGGTGCACTGGCCCTTTAAATCCTAGAGAGCTGGCGCGCGCGCGCCCTAGAGAGCAGAGCCGCGCGCGCCAGAACATGACAGCCGGGGAATGGGATGGGTAAGTGACTTGGGATGCGATTCGCGAGCGGGCGCGTCCCGCTATGCGAATCGCATCCCCGCCGGCAATGTCAGTGCAGCGCTCCCGGTCAGCGGGTCTGACCGGGGCGCTGCAGAGAGAGAGACGCCGCGAGCGCTCCGGGGAGGAGCAGGGACCCGGAGCGCTTGGCATAACAGGGATATTGGGACGGGATATAAGAATGAGAGGGGCATTGTTGCTTTTTCTCTCCTACAAGGTAGGAAGACCAGACAATTTTGGGCACTCTTCCATTAGCCCATAAACATACACTGATAAGAACATTTAAAGACAATACAATACAAGGACTATATTGAAATAAAATAAAGTATTACTGTCATTTGAAAAAACTTTTGTCATGTTGTCCAAACATGTCAAAAATCACACCACACTGAGTCTCAGTCCTGCATTTGCAAATTGTATCCCTATGAAGTGCATTAGAGCACTACTCACTCCCGAGCCAGCCACTCCGTCTGACTCATTTACTGCATAGACTAAATCAGTGATCAAGCGGTATTTAATTGACAGCCAGGAAGTGAAGCTGACTTCACCGGCTTATTACTCCGGACAACATGTCAAAGGTTTTTTAAATCACAGTAACACTTTAAATGCCTACATTAAAGGAGTACTCCAGTGGAAAAAAAAAAAAAAAAAATCAACTGGTGCCAGAAAGTTAAACAAATTTGTAAATTACTTCTATTTAAAAATATTAATCCTTTCAGTACTTATCAGCTACTGTATACTACAGAGGAAGTTGTATAGTTATTTTCTGTCTGACCACAGTGCTCTCTGCTGACACCTCTGTTCATGACAGGAACTGTCCAGAGCAGGAACAAATCCCCATAGCAAATCTATCCTGCTTTGGACAGTTCCTGACATGGACAAGAGGTGTCAGCAGAGAGCACCGTGGTCAGACAGAAAAGAAATTCAAAAAGAAAAGAACTTCCTCTGTAGTATACAGCAGCTGATAAGTACTGGAAGTATTAAGATTTTTAAAAAGAAGCAATTTACAAATTTGGAAAAAATAAATGGGGCTCAAGGGTCAAAGATATCTGGTTTAAGTTGATTGGTATTTATTAATATAAAATACAAAAAGAACTAAATAGGGATGTACAGGGCCCTTGTACTACCCTAATTAATTAAATAATACAAAATAAAATATGATAATCCCAATATAAAAAACTAAAATTAACTATAAAATTAATAACAACTATAAAATGCAATTTGAGCCTGTATATCAATATGTAGATCTTCTGATCTTGAGGAACAGCACAATATAAAAGTTCATTCCACAACTCTTGTTTCCAAAAGATCTTCAATAAGATAAAATGTATCCGCTATAAATAATCAATTGATGCGGTAGTGCTGTATCCATCCAAACCTTGGCAACTAGATCTCACCAACACAGTGATACAATGTGGCACTTTGTGAGCAGTGAACAGTCATTCAGAATCACTCTTTATGCATAGAAGCCAGTTTGCAATATTTTTCATATAATGCTCACCACTCCGAGATATCACGGATCTCCCTTCAGTTGGGGGCCGGCTGTATAACGTCTTGTGGCCGGTGCCTTGCCTCTGTCCGGGATCGTGCTGCTGGAGTCTCGGCCAACTCCTAAAATCGCGGCACTTGGTGGTGGGCACCGTTTGGGGGACTGCAGCGCTGTCAAGCGGAGCCCCTTGGTCTGACCAACTTAGAATGAGGGTGGTCTGGAGACCTCAAGTCTTTGTTGCAGATGGCCCGATTGGCTTCTCGCTAGTGGTCGTTGCATGCGATAGGCAGAGTGAGTAAATCGGCGGCGTTCCTCGTGCAAAGGTCGCGCGCTCAGAAGATGGTTCACTGTGATGGATGCCTTAGATCTGGCAAATGATTATTATTCTCTCAGAAGAATGTTCTTTAATGACAGGCTCAATATCGCAATGTCTAAATCGCTGGACGCGTTTCAAAACCTTCCTCGGTTTTTTCTTCAGCAGCGGAACGTTCCGCTGCTGAAGAAAAAACCGAGGAAGGTTTTGAAACGCGTCCAGCGATTTAGACATTGCGATATTGAGCCTGTCATTAAAGAACATTCTTCTGAGAGAATAATAATCATTTGCCAGATCTAAGGCATCCATCACAGTGAACCATCTTCTGAGCGCGCGACCTTTGCACGAGGAACGCCGCCGATTTACTCACTCTGCCTATCGCATGCAACGACCACTAGCGAGAAGCCAATCGGGCCATCTGCAACAAAGACTTGAGGTCTCCAGACCACCCTCATTCTAAGTTGGTCAGACCAAGGGGCTCCGCTTGACAGCGCTGCAGTCCCCCAAACGGTGCCCACCACCAAGTGCCGCGATTTTAGGAGTTGGCCGAGACTCCAGCAGCACGATCCCGGACAGAGGCAAGGCACCGACCACAAGACGTTATACAGCCGGCCCCCAACTGAAGGGAGATCCGTGATATCTCGGAGTGGTGAGCATTATATGAAAAATATTGCAAACTGGCTTCTATGCATAAAGAGTGATTCTGAATGACTGTTCACTGCTCACAAAGTGCCACATTGTATCACTGTGTTGGTGAGATCTAGTTGCCAAGGTTTGGATGGATACAGCACTACCGCATCAATTGATTATTTATAGCGGATACATTTTATCTTATTGAAGATCTTTTGGAAACAAGAGTTGTGGAATGAACTTTTATATTGTGCTGTTCCTCAAGATCAGAAGATCTACATATTGATATACAGGCTCAAATTGCATTTTATAGTTGTTATTAATTTTATAGTTAATTTTAGTTTTTTATATTGGGATTATCATATTTTATTTTGTATTATTTAATTAATTAGGGTAGTACAAGGGCCCTGTACATCCCTATTTAGTTCTTTTTGTATTTTATATTAATAAATACCAATCAACTTAAACCAGATATCTTTGACCCTTGAGCCCCATTTATTTTTTCCATATTGATCTTAATTTTATACACCGTGGGTATAGGTGTGTGTTGGGTTGCTCGGGTCCTTGGTGATTGTTAGACAGACAGGAGCCTCTCCGTTTTGTTTATAACAATTTACAAATTTGTTTAACTTTCTGGCACCAGATGATGCTCGTCTGCCTTGGTTCCTAGAAGCATGCATCCTGACAATCCACAGGCCTGGCTGAGCTCTTGTTCCAGAGGAAGCACCCACTCAGAAAATAACTGGCTAAGGTGGGTTACCACTACAATCAGTAACTGGCCGAGCTTGTGCTTCCTGAGAGCTCATTACTTTAGAGCTCTATTGCTGTGGGTTAAGCTGAGAATACTCAGGTCCCAATTTTTAGCATCTGCAAACCTGTGTTAGGCTGGGTTCACACCACAAGATATCAAAAGGGTAGGAAAAAAAAATAGAATACACAGAACAAGCTGCTTCTGAAGCTCCGCCTATCTTGAAAATTTACCTGAAACAACAAGTATGCATTAATAAAAATATGGAAACCACTGTAAGGCTGGGTTCACACCACGTTTTGTTAAATACGGTTCCCGTATACGGCTGTGAGGAGGGGGGCGGGGCTTAATCGCGGCGCCCGCACTCAGCTGTATTTGGGAGCCGTATTTAATGCATGTCTATGAGCCGACCGGAGTGAACCGCAGCCTCCGGTCGGCTTCGTTTTCGGCCGTATGCGGTTTCCCGACCGCAGACAAAAACGTGGCCGACCGCGTTTTTGCCTACGGTCGGGAAACCGCATACGGCTGAAAACGAAGCCGACCGGAGGCTGCGTTCCACTCCGGCCGGCTCATAGACATACATTAAATATGGTTGCCGAATACGGCTGAGTGCGGGCACCACAATTAAGCCCCGCCCCCCTCCTCACAGCCGTATACGGGAACCGTATTTAACAAAACGTGGTGTGAACCCAGCCTTACAGTGGTTTCCATATTTTTATTAATGCATACTTGTTGTTTCAGGTAAATTTTCAAGCTAGGCGGAGCTTCAGAAGCAGCTTGTTCTGTGTATTCTATTTTTTGTTTCCCTACCCTTTTGATATATTGTTACATCCCCATACGATATTGCTCTGAGGATGTTCTAGAAAGTTTGAATCTACATTCCTTGCTATTCAATATATTGTTAAGAACATTTCTTGCTCAGGATTTGTTCTTTAAAATAACTTGCGGAAGGAGGTAGTTGACTCTTTTTAAAGGATCTTATTAGTTTAATCATGGCACCCATTCCTACTGGCAATGTGCCACTGCTTGGACTACAGGAAAAAAAATTGTATAATTAAATGTCTCTTCTTTTTGTGTGTTATATAAGGAAGACAGACATTGTAGGTCCATGAGGCACATTAGCAATAGGTGTAAAACAGCCCTATGTGTGAAAAATGCTTAATTAACTGGAAAAAAAACTTAATCCTACCATTACTTATCAGCTGCTGAAGTTGAGTTGTTCTTTTCTAACTGACAACAGTGCTCTCTCCTGACTCCTCTCTCTGTCTCAGAAACTATCCAGATCAGGAGAGGTTTGCTATGGGGTTTTGCTCCTGCTCTTGACAGTTCATGAGACAGACAGAGGTGTCAGCGGAGAGCACTGTTGTCACACAGAAAAGAACAACTCAAATTCAGCAACTGATAAGTACTGGTAGGATTAAGATTTTTTTAATAGAAGTAATTTACAAATCTGTTTAACTTTCTGGAGCCAGTTTTTTCACCGGAATACCCCTTTAATGTAGGTAGACATTGATACATGAAACGTCAAGAGGGAATGAGTACTTTTTACAGACAATGAAGAGCTGAATAATATAAACTTATACATTTAATATTCAAAGGGTACTTGCTGAGGCATTTATTTTACATGCAAAATTTAAAAACAATGCTATGAAGAAATACTGGTATAAAAGCTGAAGGCCTTCTGATTAATTCTTAAAACTAACCATTAAAGAGTGAAATGAACTGGCAGCTGATGCCACAAAAATTCCTAATGCCACATAAAGAGATTAAACAAATGAAATAGTTCTTCCACTTGTGTGATCACAGCTCATGTATAAAGAATTTGCTCGTATAACTTACCTAACAGAATTACGTAAGTGCAGAAGACTTGTACAATAATAATGAAAATAAATACATACAGTACAGACAAAAAGTTTGGACACACCTTCTCATTCAGAGTTTTCTTTATTTTCATGACTGAAAATTGTAGATTCACACTGAAGGCATCAAAGCTATAAACTAACACATGTGGAATTATATACATAACAAAAAAGTGTGAAACAACTGAAAATATGTCATATTCTAGATTCTTCGAAGTAGACGCCTTTTGCTTTGATTACTGCTTTGCACACTCTTGGCATTCTCTTGTTGAGATTCAAGAGGTAGTCACCTGAAATGGTTTTCACTTCCCAGGTGTGCTGGTGTGGAGGAGGAGGTGTGATGGTGTGGGGGTGCTTTGCTGGTGACACTGTTGGGGATTTATTCAAAATTGAAGGCATGCTGAACTGAACCAGCATGGCTACCACAGCATCTTGCAGCAGCATGCTATTCCATCCGATTTGCGTTTAGTTGGACCATCATTTATTTTTTAACAGGACAATGACTCCAAACACACCTCCAGGCTGTGTAAGGGCTATTTGACCAAGAAGGAGAGTGAGGGGGTGCTGCACCAGATGACCTGGCCTCCACAGTCACCGGACCTGAACCCAATCAAGATGGTTTGGGGGGAGCTGGACCGCAGAGTGAAGGCAAAAAGGGCCAACAAGTGCTAAGCATCTCTGGGAACTCCTTCTAGACTGTTGGAAGACCAATAAGACCAATTCAGGTGACTACCTCTTGAAGCTCATCAGGAGAATGCCAAGAGTGTGCAAAGCAGTAATCAAAGCAAACGGTGGCTAAAACCTAGAATATGACATATTTTCACACTTTTTTGTTATGTATATAATTCCACATGTGTTAATTCATAGTTTTGATGCCTTCAATGTGAATCTACAATTTTCATAGTCATGAAAATAAAGAAAACTCTGCATGAGAAGGTGTGTCAAAACTTTTGTTCTGTACTGTACATATATATATATATATATATATATATATATATATATATTTATATATATATATATATATATATATATATATATATATATATATATAGGTTCACACAAAAGACGCATGGCTGGGCACCCTCCCTCGGTGCTGTGCTGATGGGACTGAATGCACTGGTCTGGGGCAACAGATCAGGCTAACTTCAGTCGGGCTATCCCCATGCAAACAACTATTTGCGGTCGTGCTGACACGTGTGAGGCAGTCAAATGGTAATCCAAGTACAGGTAAGAAGTGAAGAAAAAACGGAGCACAGACCTTTAGTTGCAGAGGATCAGGAACTTCTTTATTGAAGACTAGGGGACACCATATGCTTGGGGAGCAAGACGCCGGACAGTTCGTGGACTACGACCATATCGCGCTTCAGCGCTTCCTCTTGCCCCCCATATATATATATATATATATATATATATATATATATATATATATATTGTATATGTATATATGTATATATATGTGGTAGGCTAATGATTAGCCGTATTTGTGGGAGGGGCTGCTTGACTCCATAAATACACCCGTCGTACTCACTTCTAGCTGACGGTCTAAGTTGGTCGTCTACGTCATCAGTGAGTGTCTAGTGTCTGTGCGCGGGACCAGCATATTGGGAGCTAGAATGATCCGAAGTGCTTCTACGTTCCGCTGCTAAACAAGTAAGATCGGGGCCTGGGGGAGAGGGAGGTGAGACCCAGGGCGCTGGGGGGTATGGCGGCACAGTACTTAAACGCTGCAGCTCCCTCTGTGCGGCCGGGCACGCGGTGGCGGCAGTGGCTTCCCCGGGTTTCAGCGCCGTGGTATCGCTGCAGCCGGGTAGCGATATCGGCGTCTGTGCCGGGACTCATGCTGACGACCTGCTGGCGGCGGCTCACAGGGGAATAAGTTCCAGCGTGCCGGATGACTAAAGCTCGGCATGGCTGTCTCCAGGTTTATACGCCAGCATCACGTATTCACCGCGCCGATTTCTATACATCGCATCGGATACGTGGGGCCGAGCTCATACACATAGGGGCATAGAGGTAATGCAATACGCAGTTAACATCAAGGGAAGGGGAGGGTATAATACAGAATTAGGGGGGCTGTTAGGTAAACAACAGAGATGCTTATGGATGGTCATGTAAACGCATACATGTTGGTCTCGTTTATGTTTTCAGGTGCACGTTCAGCATTCCACATATAATTTGCCTCAGTGGCAACCAAGTCATTTTGGTATGTGTTGTTGCTTAGTTTTCACCCCCATTTGTCGTCTCAGCAATTGATAATACATGTTGTCATTCCCAGGTACTTTAAAAATACTTAACCCTCACGTTCACAATTTGGCTCCGCCCTCTCTCAACGCTCATACGGTGGCAAGCTGCCTCATCAGTTAACCCCTCGGGTTAACAGTTCGCACAGTAAGAAGAGGGTAGCCTACTCCAAGCATTTGCAAGGCTCATTTGGACATCATATCACATTACCTCGTTGCTCCTCGCAGGTTCTCGGCTTTTTTCTTCACCAGGCTACATAATTAGGTGTGTACTGATAATTAGGGGTAGAATCTTACACAGTATATCAGACGCATACTCATGTTAACTATCTTTATTTAGGTGGACTCAGTGGGCGCCTACTCCTTTCTCTCAACGCTCTTTGTCATACTACTGCTTAAATCGGGTTGGTCATAATAAAAAAATAGAATAAAAAAAAAGGGGGAGGCGGATAGGCATGCACGACACTGGGGCACATCCGCATCACACAGGGTGCTAGAAGTCAATTCTGATAAACAGGTTAGTAGGTTCAGGTTGGCACATAGGAGGTTCAGTAGGTGTCAACACATGGCTCAGTAGACACAGGCACAGTTACAAGAGCACACCGCCAAACAGGAGCACGTTCAGCCACGTATCGGTTAGCTTCAATATCGGCATAAGCATGTGGCTCACTTTTTAACCCTTCTCACGCACACAAGTTTGATGGTTACACCTATTCCTATCCTATCTCGTCTATAGGCATGTTGGTTGTGCTTAGTCCTATCACGTCTCTAGGAACGTTGGTTACGTTTAGCCCTATCACGTCTATAGGCACGTTGGTTACGCTTAGTCCTATCATGTTTATAGGCATGTTGGTTACGCTTAGTCCTATCACGTCTATAGGCACGTTGGTTACGCTTAGTCCTATCACGTCTATAGGCACTTACTTACGCATAAGTCCTATCACTTCTATAGGCACGTCGGTTACGCCGGGCCTGTCATGTCCATAGGTACGATTATAAACACTGAATTCCTTCCGCATTGGCAGGCACAGGGGCTGCTAATTAGTCAATGCACTATCTCAGGGTAGGCAGCACTAGTACAGTCACAGTAATACGGGCTCACGGTGGCTACAGTCACCATCACCTTCGTTGCTCACGCAAGGTCTCTTGCTACTAGTGACCATGGTTACTCACGCTACGTTAGCAGGTCGGTTCGCTCATTCCTGTCATGACTACAGGCACGCGGGCTACATGCAACTTAGTTGCCACCGTTACATTTCACTTACGTTAGTAATCCTGTCACGACTACAGGAATACCACCACGCAAACGCGCACTGCTACAATATTGGCTTGTTATCAAATCCCGTCCCCATCAAGGACACGGGGGACACGTTAACACTGTCATCACCTCATAGCATGGGTTACGTAAACCTCTTTAAGATAGCTGCTTCCCGGGAACACGTTCAGTTACTTTCCACAGTCAGTATGTCGCATATATCGGATATAGAAGAGACTCCATCGCTACCAGACAATGCGGATCAGCAGTCCGACCACTATAGCATTCCATCCCTTAGGATGTGGACCATCCCGAAACTAACAGTGGAACTCCACAGGAGGCACATTTCTTATCCCACGACTGCAAGAAAGGCCAAACTTTTCCACCTCCTGGCAGCAGACAGGGCAGGTCCCAGCCAGGAGATAACCCCTCCGGACACGGTGCAGACTTCGTTGGCACAATTGCATGTTATGTTGAATATGGTGACTGCTTCCATCAATAGGATAGAATCCAGGCTAGAAGCTGTGGAAAGTAGCAACGTCACCACACCAGCCACTCAGGATATCCCCATCCCCAGCACAGCTCAAACTAACATACCAGGTGGGTTAGGGCGCTTCCTGAACGTAGCTCCATCTCACTTTGTTCCCAGTAATATCAGAAAAGAAATTCTGGAGGGTAAGCTGGTGAACCTGGCGTCTCTGCTGGTCGCGTCACACAAAGCTCCTGATAACAAAACAATAGCGTGCGGCGAAGTGTCCATCATACTCAAATCCAGGGACGCCAGGTTGAACCGCAAACTTACACTGCCGGAGTTCGTCCTGGCGTTTAGTCTGTTCCGGGACATTATATGTTCCGCTAGTCCTAACCGGAGGGAAGAACTCGATTTATACATGTACAAGGTCGTGGACTTTGGCTACCAGTATGGGGGCTCCGCCTTCTATGAATATCATCAGTCATATGTGGCAAAAGCGGCGGCGGCATTAGTACAATACGACCATATCACCAACTGGGCCTCAGAGCCCCTGCTAGTAGCCAATGCCACGCCATGACTCACACCACTCACTGGTGCGGTGAGACAAACCTAACTCCTCAGGGGACACAACCGAGGCACAGCTATACCTCAGCAGCCACACCTACCCCTAGGACAGCATCAGCATTAGACAAACTAGGACGTCCCATCAGGTATTTAGGCCGCTCACAGATCTGTAATAACTTAAATTTTACATCCTGTCACTATAATCAATGCAGTCTTCTGCATCTATGTTCAATTTGCTTTAGAGCACACCCCAAAGTGTCCTGTCCCCAGAAAGGGGCTACAGCATGACTAGGCAGGGTGCGCACGGGCTGCTCTATGATTATTTACAGGGGCATCCGGACCCAGCCTGAATGTAAAAACTTGATGTCGGCCGACAGGGATCCAGCTACAGTCACCGCCCTTTTGCAGGCAGAGTTGATGAAGGGGTTTCTCATCGGCCCTCTGACTTCTCCGCCATTCGTCGCTTGGAGAATTAATCCAGTGGGTGTGGTTCGGGGGAAATTATCCAATAAAAGCAGACTAATTTATGACCTCTCCGCGCCTCATTCTTGTCAAATACCTAGTATCAATTCTTTAATACCTACCGAAGAGATCTCCATGAGGTACTCCTCCATAGATGAGGCGATAGAGGTCATCATCCATCTAGGCAAAGGCTCCCTTTTGTCGAGAGCAGACATAACGGACGCCTATAAGCTACTCCCCATTAAACCTAGCTTGTGGCAGTGGCACGGGATTAAATGGGACAAACTATACTACTTCGCCAATAAACTGACATTTAGAGCCAAGAGTAGCCCGTGGATCTTTGATCAGTTTGCCAGGGTTCTCCACTGGATCTTGCTCAACAGGGGTCATTGTAATTACGTAATACATTACCTCGATGACTTCCAAAGATTCTCGTCATTCCCTGTGCGTGTACACGGACGCGGCTTCTTCCACTGGTTTCGCGGCCACATACCGCAATCACTGGTTGTCCGACACCTGGCCAGAAGAGGTGCACAGCCTGACAGGATTCGGGCAGGTTTCTGCCCTATTCGAGATATACCCAGTGGTGGCAGCCGCGCAAGTTTGGGGTAAAGAATGGACTAATTCCACTGTCATTTTTTTCACGGACAACGCTGCAGTGGCGGATATCTTAAACAGCGGTAGATCTAAGTCCAAAAAGATCATGTCATTTGCCAGGCGCTTTATTTGGTTATCCTTGATCCATCACTTTAGGTTTGTTTGTGAGCATATTAGTGGTCACAGGAATGTCGCAGCAGATGCGCTGTCTCGCGGTAACACGACTCGTTTCTTCCAGGTGTGCCCAGAAGCCGACACTGTAGCTACCCCGGCGCCTCATCTCAGGTCATTGATGATGGACTAACACGGCACATAATCTCTGCTTAAACCCTTGTGGCACAGTCACTCTCCGTCAACACCCTCAGAATATACAGCACAGCTCGAAGATTGTTCGCTAAATTCCAGTTACAACATCCCCAGCGAGAACTCGATGATATCCAATACCTACTAGCCTTAGTTGCCTTTTGCCACTTAGAGCTCAGACTATCTCATAACACCATCAAGCTGTATCTGTCAGGGATCCAGCACTTCAGGTCTCTAGAGTTTCCAGATAGACCCTCAGTATTATCGGCTCACCCAGTCCTATCCTTAATGGGATTAGCAAACACCATACAGCCTCTGGGGTGAAGCGGCAACCGATCTCCGGGCAGCTCTTCAGGTCAATATCACAGTCACTGGATGGTTTGCCATTTGGGCGGGTTCGTAGTTTGATGATTAAGACTGCGATATACATGGCATACTATGGGTTCCTTAGGCCAGGGGAATTTGGTAGAGCTAACTCCTCTGCCACCTTCCTGCGTAAGGCTCAGATTGCCTGGAGTGATAACTGCTATGTCCTCTCACTACACTCCTCCAAAACACTCTCTCCCGGTCAGGTATATTTAGTGAGATACTTCCCCACGGGCAATGTATGGTGCCCAGTGTTAGTCATTCGAGAATGGTTGGGAGTCATTGACAAGCAAGCTCCAGACTCCCCATTATTCTCGATCTTGGGGAGCCCTATGTCAACCACAGTTTTCATGAACCATGTTCGAGTGTTGTTAAGTAGTTTAGGGGTCGACCCTAGATCCATCACCGGTCACTCCTTCCGAATAGGAGCTGCATCAGCAGCCTCCAAAAATAATACGCCGGTGCACATTATAAAAAGAATGGGTCAGTGGAAGTCCGCCTGTCACTCTAGATACATACCAAATCCGCATGTTGAGATGATGTTGGCATTTAAGCTGCTGGTTTTGTAAGTCGTGCTGTTTTTCAATGAATACTCATTGCACCTAACCTAATGTTGTCTTTGCCCTCTTTTTAGGCATATCTGTCGCAGCAGTTATGGCACAACTCAGACTGCTTAGCTCAGGTTAGGTAGGTTCCAGGTTCGTTCTGATAGTTGGCCTGACCACAAGTGGTAGGCTAATGATTTGCCGTATTTGTGGGAGGGGCAGCTTGGCTCCATAAATACAGCCCTCGTACTCACTTCTAGCTGACGCTCTCAGTTGGCCATCCCTCCCACCCTACCCTTACCACATATTCTACTATCAGGGTATGCCCTCTTTTTAGGCATATCTGTTGCAGCAGTTATGGCAGAACTCAGACTGCTTAGCTCAGGTTAGGAAGGTTCCAGGTTCGTTCTGATAGTTGCCATGACCACAAATATATATATATATATATATATATATATATATATATATATCCAAAGAAATGGTGCAGCACTCCATGAGTAAATCCAAGGTGCAAAAAGATTTATTCACTTCACATCATAGCATAGCAATGTTTCAGATCACACAGGATCCTTTTTCAAGCTTTTCGAGCTTGAAAAAGGATCCTGTGTGATCTGAAACCTTGCTATGCTATGATGTGAAGTGAATAAATCTTTTTGCACCTTGGATTTACTCATGGAGTGCTGCACCATTTCTTTGGATGGATTAATTTTGGGACTTTGATCAAGTTCATTGGGAGCTGGCACCCGGCCATTTTTTCATTAAGCTAAGTAGTGCTGCAAAACCACCTTTGTCTTTCGTATATATATACATATATATATATATATATATATATATATATATATATATATATACACATATATATATGTTTGTTTATATATATATATATATATATATATATATATATATATATATACATATATATATACCCTGAGAAATGCAGAAAACAACACTCCAGCGATCCAGAATATAAAGATATATTTATTCACCCATCCGTTAAATGCAACATTTCAAAACTCAATGGGGTCTTTTTCTGCTTGAAAAAGACCCCATTGAGAGGATAGAAACGTTGCACTTTATAGCACTTTATATTCTTGATCGCTGGAGTGCCGCTTTTTGAATTTTTCAGTTTTTTTGTATTTGGATTGCCTTTAGTCAAGGTTTGGGATGTTGGAGCAACAGCACTTTTTCCTGCTTGGCTTATACAGTCATGGCAGGAAATGTTGGCACCCCTGAAATTTTTCAAGAAAATGAAGTATTTCTCACAGAAAGGGATCGCAGTAACACGGGTTTTGCAATATACATGTCTATTCCCTTTGTGTGTATTGGAACTAAACCATAAATGGGAGGAAAAAAAGCAAATTGGACGTAATATCACACCAAACTCCAAAAATGTGCTGGACAAAATTATTGGCACCCTTTCAAAATTGTGTAAAAATAAGAATGTTTCAAGCATGTGATGCTCCTTTAAACTCATTTGGGGCAAGTAACAGGTGTGAGCAATATAAAAATCACACCCTAAAGAAGGAAAAAAGGAGAGAAGTTCACTTAGTCTTCGCATTGTGTGTCTGTGTGTGCCACACTAAGTATGGACAACAGAAAGAGGAGAAGAGAACTGTCTGAGAACTTGAGAACCAAAAATATGTGGAAAAATATGAGCAATCTCAAGGTTACAAGTCCATCTCCAGAGATCTAGATTTGCCTTTGTCCACAGTACACAACATTATCAAGAAGTTTGCAACCCATTGCACTGTAGCTAATGTCCCTGGGCATGGACGGAAGAGAAAAATTGATGAAGGGTGTCAACGCAGGATAGTCCGAATGGTGGATAAGCAGCCCAAACAAGTTCCAAAGATATTCAAGCTGTCCTGCAGGCTCAGGGAGCATCAGTGTCAGCGCAAACTATCCATTGACATTTAAATAAAATTAAACACTATGGCAGGAGACCCAGGAGGACCCCACTGTTGACACAGAGACATAAAAATGCAAGACTACATTTTGCCAAAATAAACTTGAGTAAGCCAAAAATCCTTCTAGGAAAACATTTTATGGACAGATGAGACCAAGATAGAGCTTTTTGGTAAAGTACATCATTCTACTGTTTACTTAACAGTAGAAAAGAACACAGTACCTACAGTGAAATATGGTGGAGGTTCAGTGATGTTTTGGGGTTGTTTTGCTGCCTCTGGTACTGGGTGCCTTGAATGTGTGCAAGGCATCATGAAATCGAAGGATTACCAATGGATTTTGAATCACACTTTACAGATCAGTGTCAGAAAGCTGGGTTTGTGTCCGAGATCTTGGGTCTTCAGGCAGGACAACGAACCCAAACTTACTTCAAAAAGCACCCAGAAATGGATGACAACAAAGAACTGGAGAGTTCTGAAGTGGCCAGCAATGAGTCCAGATCTAAATCCCATTGAACACCTTTGGAGAGATCTTAAACGTGCCGTTGGCAAAAGACACCCTTTCAATAAGAGAGACCTAGAGCAGTTTGCAAAGGAAGAGTGGTCCAACATTCCGGCTGAGAGGTGTAAGAAGCTTTTTGATGGTTATAGGAAGTGACTGATTTAGGTTATTTTTTCCAAAGGGTGTGCAACCAAATATTAAGGGTGCCAATAATTTTGTCCAGCCCATTTTTGGAGTTTGGTGTGACATTATGTCCAATTAGCTTTTTTTTCTCCCTTTTTTGGTTTAGTTCCAATACACACAAAGGGAATAAACATGTGTATAGCAAAACTTGTGTTACTGCAACTCTTTTCTGGGAGAAATGCTTCATTTTCTTGAAAAATTTCAGGGGTGCCAACATTTACAACCATGACTGTAGCCAATTGCATTGTGCCACACTGTTCCCTATTGTTCTGGACTTCACAAGGCCCCACCCGAGAGGAGTGCAGCCGAAGTTGTTCCTCTCATGCATCCCTGCACCATCCTTTATGCTGGCAATGCCTGCAGGGGTAAGTGCATAACTGTAAAAGATAAAGTAAACAAAGTTGTACTTTCTGGCTCATCTGCAGAGCCATAGGAAGTATCAGGGCATGCTGGGAGTTATAGTTAGTAACTGAAACTCCCAGCATGCCCTGACACAGCCTATATCTCTGCAGCTGACCCAAAACTACAACTCCCAGCATGTTGCACCATTACGTTTACTATACTGGTGTATAGTGCAACATGCTGGGAGTTGTAATTTTGGTTTGGGTCAGCTGCAGAGCCATAGGCTGTATGAGGGCATGCTGGGTGTTGTAGTTAATAACTTCAAATCCCAGAATTCCTTGACACAGCCTTTGTCTTTGCAGCTTGCCAAAAACTATAACTCACAGCATGATGCACCATGACCTATACTACACTTCTATATATAGTAGTGCAGCATGTTGGGAGTTGTAGTTTTGCAACAGGCAGAGAGGCTTAAGTTTTGGATCACTGCTCCATAGCATAACTTTATAGCAAAAAAAAGTAGGAATTAAAACATTTAAATAATCTTTATATATAAAACTCAATGGGGGGAATTTATCATTGTATATAGAGCTGTTTTGTGTCAATTTTTTGTGTAAAAATATGCGCAAGTATTTTTTGTGTCTTTTTTGGTGCGAATTTTTCATCCCCTTGTCTACGGTTAAGTTTACTGTAGAGGATTTTCTACTGTAGAATCAAATTTACTAACTAAGTTTTTTTTTCCCGCAAAAAAAAAAGTCTATTTTGGCACAGTAAGGACTGCTACTCCCATCATGGGACAGAATTTGCCCATGGTGGGAGTTGTAGTCCAGGGGTTGAGGTGCAGATCGCATCGGGTCATTCTGCATCGGGTCATTTATTAACTGTAAAAGCTTGCCGTTTCACTGCGCTGCCACGGGCTCCTATAAACACTGTCATAATTCCCGCCGCCGAGACAATGGAGCTATGATTGGGGAAAAGCTATCCACCAATAAGAGCTCCCATCTCCCGGCAAGGATTATGAATTATAAGAACGTTAGCCCCAAAATCAGCTAACGCTAACCTCTAATTATTACCCCGGTACCCACCACCACAGGGGTGCCGGGAAGAGCATAGGGTCCCCCTATTTTCAGTATCAGCAAGATACCAACCAAGCAGCAACAGCCTGACATTACCAGGGTGGGTGAAGACCATTGTTACTGGCCCTCCCCAGCCTAAATAATGCCAGACTGTTACCGCCTAGGCCCAGCAGCACCATTTTTGACGCTCCGGGCCTGTTGGTACCGGCTCTTCCCAGAACCCCTTTGGCGGTGGGTACCGGGGTAATAATTGGGGGTTGGCGCTAGCTGTTTTGGGGTTCACGTTAACCCCCAGCTTAGTAATGGATTCTGTCTACAAGACTCCTTCCACTACTAAGCCTGAAAATTCAATTATAAAAAAATACAACACACTGAAATTTTTTTTTAAAACACTCCCCCACAGCCCTCGTTAACCCTTTTATTGACATAAAAAAAACGCTGTTCATCGTTGCAATCCACCAAATCTGACAAAGTCCTCCGCATTCACGTATCTAAATTTCGAAGAAAAAAAACAACAAAAAGTTTAGTACATTTTTTTGTTTCCACTCACCAGCAAAAACGCAAGAAAAAAATGCAGGAAAAACTGAAAAAATGCAGGTAAAAATTCGGCCAGTTTTTCTGGCGTTTTTGCTGATGGACAAAAAACCTCAATGGAATCCTGGCCTCAAAGCAATAGAACAAAATCCCTATGTCCACTTTTCCTGTGAGGTAGAGGAGTGTACGGTAGAGAAGGAGTGCACAGTAGAGCGAGGGGGGGGGGGGGCGTTTCTATATTTGCACAAGATTTATCAAAGGAGTGTACAGCCTTAGTAAATTCTGAGCAAGAGTGTACAATAGACAAGCAGTGTAAAGGGGTAGAACTCTGTCTGCAATAGACAAATAATGACAAATCTAACCAATGTGTGTGTGTATGTGTTCCAACATCACGTCCAAACGGCTGAAGACATTAACATGAAGCTCCATATATTGGTCTCATTTGATTGAGTCTTTTGCAGTTAATGGGGAAAAATACCCTGTGATAGAGACCGCAGCCATATACGGCAAAATGTATTGATATGGCAGGCTTCCTATCCAATAAATTGAATCCAGAATTATTTCTCTCTGAAGCTCAACATGTATTTTCCTCTCAGGAATTACCTCTGAACCAGATTGACAGTAATTCCGCGTTACGTAATTTACAAAAAGTGTATAAAAAATATTTAAGGTCGTGGTGGGAGATTGCAAGTTTGGAAACTTATTCGCAACAACAAATTGTTTATCGGGGACTGAGAATCAATATTACCCCTAGCTCCCACCAAGAGGACCCTGAATTTATACAAGGGTGGCAAAAATTACTTACAGAAAATTCATTACGCATGATAGATTATTTACTGTCATACGAGAAAAAAGCTTTTAATTCTGTAAGTGCACAGCTTGTGAGCTAAATTGTAGAGATCCAGAGTTTTCAAGGTCATCAAGAATTTATTAGTTTTGGACAACGCTTACAAAAAAAAAAAAAAAATATTGAGAATTTCCAATCGGAGATTAAAGAACACAAACATAAAAAATACATAAGAGACAAAAGAGACTTTGATTTGAGGTTGATATATACCAAGAGACCAACTGGTAATACCTCTAATTATTATTTGGACATATCTGAGCCTGAGATTTCTGTATCAGACCATCAGGGAACTGGACCATCACCCTATCGTAGGTCACAAATTAGACCAGGCCCAAGGAGGAACAAAAGAAGACCATACTATAAACGTAATAACCAGAAAGGCCCTAACAATCAGGGACAATCATTCAACTCATATCATGTAAAAGGATCTTCCAATACCATCTCTGGCTTTACACCACAAGTACAGAATCCAAGTATTGTTTATAATCGTCAATTTCAGGGTTCACCATCACAATGTGTTACGACAAACCCTACATTGGCCTATATGGGGGCAACAAGGAGTGTAAACTCCGAACCGACATCCTCAGCTGCCTCTTATTCCTCTGCTGCATATGTTTCCCCCTAGTTCTACCACCAGTGGCAATTACAGCGACCCACATTACAACCATTGGCTCAACAGTGACAAATACGCAGTCTTTTTTAGGAGAGGGCATACAATGCAGCCCAGACATTGAGAGGTAGAGATGATGAGATGCAAATATTGAATTTGTCGTCCCACATTCTGACTCATGAACAGGAGTCAGTACTGAGAAAGGGCTTGTCGTATACACCCACCTCAAGATATGATCCTTTCAATTGGATTAAAGATATTAATCTCTTTGCGAGGAAACTCGCTTTACATAAAATTCATAAGCAAAATTAAACTAACATTGATCCTGAACTAAGACGAGATGAAGAACCTTAATGATCTCCTAACAGAAAATGAAATTGGGAGGGATAGACCTTTGCCCCCCTTCTCTAACCTGAAACAAAGGTCTTGAACAACCCCAAATTTCACCCAATTTCAACATATTCATACCTTTGTCCAAATGATGACCACCCAATTAGCCAAATTACAACCTAAGAGAGGGATTACCAACTTATCAAGTCAAGAGAGCTGTGCCCTTCGAGAATTGGAGCAGAGTGCTGGAATTATAGTGAAGCCCTCGGATAAGGGGGGGGGGGGGCAACATTGTATTGATGAATAAAGACTCCTCAAGGATAGGAGTACCTATGTACCATTGGGGAGAAATCCCACTGAAGAATTTGTCTGTGAGCTTAAAGGGGTATTCCAGGCCAAAACTTTTTATTATATATCAACTGGCTCCGGAAAGTTAAACAGATTTGTAAATTACTTCTATTAAAAAAATCTTAATCCTTCCAATAGTTATTAGCTTCTGAAGTTGAGTTGTTGTTTTCTGTCTAACTGCTCTTTGATGACTCACGTTCCGGGAGCTGTGCAGTTCCTATGGGGATATTCTCCCATCATGCACAGCTCCTGGGACGTGACATCATCATTGAGCAGTTAGACAGAAAACTTCAGAAGCTAATAACTATTGGAAGGATTAAGATTTTTTAATAGAAGTAATTTACAAATCTATTTAACTTTCCAGAGCCAGTTGATATATATAAAAAAAGGTTTTGCCCGGAATACCCCTTTAAAGAGATCTTGTTGACAGCTAAAACACAAAACCTCATCACTGAGGATGAATTTAAGGTTATGTTCAACCCAAAACCTACCATAGCTACAATGTATGCACTACCCAAATTGCATTAAAAAAAAGCATATACCATATCCTATATCAGGACACCCAATTATATCTGGGAATGACAATTTGACAGAAGGGATTAGCCTATATGTCGATCAAATACTGGCAACATTCGTATCAGCCCTCCCTTCATTCATAAGGGACACAAGTGATGTAGTGTCCCGACTTCAAGAAATTTCTTTTACGCCCTCAACATTTATTGCTAGCCTCGATGTTGAGGCGCTTTACACATATATACAGCACAATTTAGGATTGAGGGCGGTGGAACACTTTTTGAGCACCAGAGGTATCCAATTCACTGATCATAACAAATTTGTTTTGTTACTTTTACAATTTCTACTCATGCAAAATTATTTTATATTCGATGGTCACTTTTTCCTTCAACAAAAAGGCACTGCTATGGGCATGACGTGTGCACCCAATTTTACAAACTAATTTTTAAGGTAGTGGGAAGACACTGTGGTATTCACTGACACCCTATCTAGATTCACTGAGCACATTTTATTTTGTGGTCATTGTATCGACGACATTTTGTTTTTTGGGGATGGCACCAGCACCTTATTTCATGAGTTTGTCACTACACTCAACACTAACCCTGTAGGTATGTTATTCACTTTCGAGATACATCAAACTGCACTTAATTTTTAGGATTTGGAGATTTCATTGGGAAGGGACGGCTGTGTTCAGACTAAAATCCATTGAAAATCCATCTCCATGAACAGTTTTTTTGCAGTGGGGGAGTTTCCAGCCGGTCTCACTGAGGAGAGGAATTTCTATCGGCCAGTATTTGAAGGTGAAGAGGAATTGCTCCAATAATGAAGCTTTCCTACAATTGAGCAAAATCCTCTATCAAAGGTTTATTGATATAGGTTACCCAAAAAAGGTGTTACTGTCACGATCCCGGCTGGTAGGAGGTGGATCCTCTGTGCCAGAGAGGGATTGGCGAGGACCGTGCTAGTGGACCGGTCCTAAGTCACTACAGGTTTTCACCAGAGCCCGCCGCAAAGCGGGATGGTCTTGCTGCGGCGGTAGTGACCAGGTCGTATCCACTAGCAACGGCTCAACCTCTCTGACTGCTGAAGATAGGCGCGGTACAAGGGAGTAGACAAAGGCAAGGTCGGACGTAGCAGAAGGTCGGGGCAGGCAGCAAGGATCGTAGTCAGGGGCAACGGCAGGAGGTCTGGAACACGGGCTAGGAACAAACAAGGGAACGCTTTCACTAGGCACAAGGGCAACAAGATCCGGCCAGGGAGTGCAGGGGAAGTGAGGTATAAGTAAGGAGTGCACAGGTGGAAACTAATTAAGCTAATTGGGAAGATTGGGCCAGGCACCATCATTGGTGCACTGGCCCTTTAAATCGCAGAGACCCGGCGCGCGCGCGCCCTAGGGAGCGGGGCCGCGCGCGCCGGGACAGGACCGACGGAGAGCGAGTCAGGTACGGGGACCGGGGTGCGCATCGCGAGCGGGCGCCACCCGCATCGCGAATCGCATCCCGGCTGGAGGCGGGACCGCAGCGCACCCGGTCAGTGGATCTGACCGGGGCGCTGCAACAACGAGGATGAGGCGAGCGCTCCGGGGAGGAACGGGGACCCGGAGCGCTCGGCGTAACAGTTACATAGAGCCTTTGCAAGTGCTAGAGATACACCTAGGCAACAAATGTCAACCAAAAGACCTGAGAAACAACAAGCACGGGTGGTTCGCTGCATTGGAACCTATAACCAAAATCACAGACAAGTGAGAGAGATCTTAAGCCAATTTTGGCCAATACTCCAAGCAGATACAAACCTTAAGGAGGTTATAACATCACATCCTTCCTCGCAGACGAGAACATCTTGTGCACAGTTTATTCACAGAGAAACAAGAAAGTATGTGGCTTAAATCAGCTACAGTTGGATCGTACCCATGTGGTAACTGTGCCTTCTGTCGCCTAATGCCCAAAGTAAAGGCATTTACCTATCCATTTGATAATCGTAAATAAACGATAAGGGAATTTATCAATTATAAATCCACAAGAGTAATCTATGCGGCCCACTGCGTGGGTAGACCATCCAAAAACTAAGAAGGAGAACATCTAAGCATACAAGTACTATATGCACTGGGGCAGACACTCCTTTGGCCAGACATATTCTGGAACAACATGGTGGCGAAAGGTCGCATCTCAAATTATGGGAGATCACGCAACTAGGGCCTAGGCGAGGGAATTTAGATAGGAATTTGCTTCAGGAGGAAGCAAAAGGGATTTATAGACTCCATACCTTAGCACCTCATGGTCTAAATGAGGGCTTTACGTTCTCTGCGTTCATTTAATTAGGAGATACTGCCTTAATACCATGTATGTTTTGTAACTTACCACAAAAAGCCAGAGTTTTGTCATCACTAATAGATTAAGGCTCCTTTATAGAAGTCCTCTCTAATTCTTTTTCTTTATCCCTTCCCTATCCTTTCTTTCCTTCTTTCCATCTCTCCCCCCCCCAGGTGATCACGCAGCACGTCACAGAAGCGCACAATCCAATCAAAACATGATGCACTTTGCCCAATGGAAGGGGCAAATTTCTACCAATGAGAGAGACTTCTTAGTGAATTACCCACCCCGTCTGGAGGAATAGAACAGAGCGGGATTGGTTATATCTGTTACGCCGAGCGCTCCGGGTCCCTGCTCCTCCCCGGAGCGCTCGCGGCGTTCCTCTCTCTGCAACGCCCCGGTCAGACCCGCTGACCGGGACCGCTGCACTGACATTGCCGGCGGGGATGCGATTCACATAGAGGGACGCGCACGCTCGCGAATCGCATCCCAAGTCACTTACCTGTCCCGGCCCCCGGCTGTCATGTCCTGGCGCGCACGGTTCCGCTCCTTAGAGCGCGCGCGCGCCAGCTCTCTAAGATTTAAAGGGCCAGTGCACCAATGATTGGTGCCTGGCCCACTTAGCCTAATTAGCTTCCACCTGCTCCCTGGCTATATTACCTCACTTCCCCTGCACTTCCTTTCCGGATCTTTTTGCCTTGTGCCAGTGAAAGCGTTTAGTGTTGTCCAAAGCCTGTGTTTCCAGATCTTCTGCTATCCACTGTTACGCCGAGCGCTCCGGGTCCCCGCTCCTCCCCGGAGCGCTCGCAGCGTTCTCTCATTCGCAGCGCCCCGGTCAGACCTGCTGACCGGGTGCGCTGCGATATTACTCCCAGCCGGGATGCAATTCGCGATGCGAGACGCGCCCGCTCGCGATGCGCATCTCGGCTCCCGTACCTGACCCGTTCCCCGTCTGTGTTGTCCCAGCGCGCGCGGCCCCGCTCCTTAGGGCGCGCGCGCGCCGGGTCTCTGCCATTTAAAGGGCCGCTGCGCCACTGATTGGCGCAGCAGGCCTAATCAGTATTCTCACCTGTGCACTCCCTATTTATATCTCACTTCCCCGGCACTCCCTCTCCGGATCTTGTTGCCATTGTGCCAGTGAAAGCGTTTCCTTGTGTGTTCCTAGCCTGTGTTCCAGACCTCCTGCCGTTGCCCCTGACTACGATCCTTGCTGCCTGCCCTGACCTTCTGCTACGTCCGACCTTGCTCTTGTCTACTCCCTTGTACCGCGCCTATCTTCAGCAGTCAGAGAGGTTGAGCCGTTGCTGGTGGATACGACCTGGTTGCTACCGCCGCTGCAAGACCATCCCGCTTTGCGGCGGGCTCTGGTGAATACCAGTAGCAACTTAGAACCGGTCCACCAGCACGGTCCACGCCAATCCCTCTCTGGCACAGAGGATCCACCTCCAGCCAGCCGAATCGTGACAGTAGATCCGGCCATGGATCCCGCTGAAGTCCCACTGCCAGTTGTCGCCGACCTCACCACGGTGGTCGCCCAGCAGTCGCAACAAGGCCACCAGCTGTCTCAACTGACCGTGATGCTACAGCAGCTACTACCACAACTCCAGCAACCATCTCCTCCGCCAGCTCCTGCACCTCCTCCGCAGCGAGTGGCCGCTTCCGGCCTACGATTATCCTTGCCGGATAAATTTGATGGGGACTCTAAGTTTTGCCGTGGCTTTCTTTCGCAATGTTCCCTGCACTTGGAGATGATATCGGACCAGTTTCCTACTGAAAGGTCTAAGGTGGCCTTCGTAGTCAGCCTTCTGTCTGGGAAAGCTCTGTCATGGGCCACGCTCTGGGACCGCAATGACCCCGTCACTGCCTCTGTACACTCCTTCTTCACGGAGATTCGAAGTGTCTTTGAGGAACCTGCCCGAGCCTCTTCTGCTGAGACTGCCCTGCTGAACCTGGTCCAGGGTAATTCTTCTGTTGGCGAGTATGCCATCCAATTCCGTACTCTTGCCTTCGAATTATCCTGGAATAATGAGGCCCTCTGCGCGACCTTTAAAAAAGGCCTATCCAGCAACATTAAAGATGTGCTG
The DNA here is from genome assembly GCF_029499605.1 of Hyla sarda. NCBI lineage: Eukaryota > Metazoa > Chordata > Amphibia > Anura > Hylidae > Hyla > Hyla sarda. The sequence continues at coordinate 116,289,707 of NC_079190.1, read as the reverse complement.
GCCGCACGAGAAATTCCTGCTAACCTGCATGAACTTATTCATCTGGCCACCCGCATTGACATGCGTTATTCCGAAAGGCGTCAGGAGCTCCGCCAGGATATGGACTTTGTTCGCACGAGGCGTTTTCTCTCCCCGGCTCCTCTCTCCTCTGGTCCTCTGCAATCCGTTCCTGTGCCTCCTGCCGTGGAGGCTATGCAAGTTGACCGGTCTCGCTTCACACCTCAAGAGAGGACACGACGCCGCATGGAGAATCTGTGCCTGTACTGTGCCGGTACCGAACACTTCTTGAAGGATTGTCCTATCCGTCCTCCCCGCCTGAAAAGACGTACGCTGACTCCGCACAAAGGTGAAACAGTTCTTGATGTCTACTCTGCTTCTCCACGCCTTACTGTGCCTGTGCGGATATCTTCTTCTGCCTTCTCCTTCTCTACTATGGCCTTCTTGGATTCCGGATCTGCAGGAAATTTTATTTTGGCCTCTCTCATCAACAGGTTCAACATCCCGGTGACCAGTCTCGCCAGACCCCTCTACATCAATTCTGTTAACAATGAAAGATTGGACTGTACCGTGCGTTACCGCACGGAACCTCTCCTAATGTGCATCGGACCTCATCACGAAAAAATTTAATTTTTGGTCCTCTCCAACTGCACTTCCGAAATTCTTCTTCGATTACCGTGGCTTCAACGCCATTCCCCAACCCTTGATTGGTCCACAGGAGAAATCAAGAATTGGGGTACTTCTTGTCTCAAGGACTGTCTTAAACCGGTTTCCAGTACTCCCTGCCGTGACCCTGTGGTTCCCCCTGTAACCGGTCTTCCTAAGGCTTATATGGACTATGCTGACGTGTTCTGCAAAAAGCAAGCTGAGACTTTACCTCCTCACAGGCCTTATGACTGTCCTATTGACCTCCTCCCGGGCACTACTCCACCCCGGGGCAGAATCTATCCTCTGTCTGCTCCAGAGACTCTTGCCATGTCAGAGTACATCCAGGAAAATTTAAAAAAGGGGTTTATCCGCAAATCCTCCTCTCCTGCCGGAGCTGGATTTTTTTTTGTGTCCAAAAAAGATGGCTCCCTATGTCCTTGCATTGATTACCGCTGACTTAATAAAATCACGGTAAAGAACCGCTACCCCCTACCTCTTATCTCGGAACTCTTTGATCGCCTACAAGGTGCCCACATCTTTACCAAACTGGACTTAAGAGGTGCTTATAATCTCATCCGCATCAGGGAGGGGGACGAATGGAAGACTGCATTTAACACCAGAGATGGACACTTTGAGTATCTGGTCATGCCCTTTGGCCTGTGCAACGCCCCTGCCGTCTTCCAAGACTTTGTTAATGAAATTTTTCGTGATCTCTTATATTCCTGTGTTGTGGTTTATCTGGACGATATTCTGATTTTTTCTGCCAACTTAGAAGAACACCGCCAGCATGTCCGCATGGTTCTTCAGAGACTTCGAGACAATCAACTTTATGCCAAAATGGAGAAATGTCTCTTTGAATGTGAATCTCTTCCTTTCCTAGGATACTTGGTTTCTGGCCAGGGACTACAAATGGACCCAGATAAGCTAGCTGCTGTATTAGATTGGCCACGCCCCTCCGGAGTCCGTGCTATCCAACGTTTTTTGGGGTTCGCAAATTATTACAGACAATTTATTCCACACTTTTCCACTATTGTGGCTCCTATCGTGGCTTTAACCAAGAAAAATGCCAATCCCAAGTCCTGGTCTCCCCAAGCGGAAGACGCATTTAAACATCTCAAGTCTGCCTTTTCTTCTGCTCCCGTGCTCTCCAGACCTGACCCATCTAAACCCTTTCTATTGGAGGTAGATGCCTCCTCAGTGGGAGCTGGAGCTGTCCTTCTACAAAAAAATTCTTCCGGGCATGCTGTTACTTGTGGTTTTTTTTCTAGGACCTTCTCTCCGGCGGAGAGAAACTACTCCATCGGGGATCGAGAACTACTGGCCATTAAATTGGCGCTTGAGGAATGGAGGCATCTGCTGGAGGGATCAAAATTTCCAGTTATCATATACACTGATCACAAGAATCTCTCCTATCTCCAGTCTGCCCAACGGCTGAAGCCTCGCCAGGCCAGGTGGTCGTTGTTCTTTGCCCGTTTTAACTTTGAAATTCATTTTCGCCCTGCCGACAAGAACATTAGGGCCAATGCTCTCTCTCGTTCCTCGGATGCCTCGGAAGTAGAGCTCTCTCCGCAACACATCATTCCTCCTGACTGTCTGATCTCCTCTTCTCCAGCCTCCATCAGGCAAACTCCTCCAGGGAAGACCTTCGTTTCTCCACGCCAGCGTCTCGGGATTCTCAAATGGGGACACTCCTCCCACCTCGCAGGCCATGCGGGCATCAAAAAATCCTTGCAACTCATCTCTCGTTTTTATTGGTGGCCGACTCTGGAGACGGATGTTGTTGATTTTGTGCGGGCCTGTACTCTCTGTGCCCAGGATAAGACTTCTCACCAGAAGCCTGCTGGTCTCCTTCATCCTCTGCCTGTCCCCGAACAGCCTTGGTCACTGATTGGTATGGACTTTATCACAGACTTACCCCCATCCCGTGGCAACACAGTTGTTTGGGTGGTCGTTGATCGATTTTCCAAGATGGCACATTTTATTCCTCTTCCTGGTCTTCCTTCAGCGCCTCAGTTGGCAAAACAATTTTTTGTACACATTTTTCGTCTTCACGGTTTGCCCACGCAGATCGTCTCGGATAGAGGCGTCCAATTCGTGTTTAAATTCTGGAGGGCCCTCTGTAAACAGCTCAAGATTAAACTAAACTTCTCTTCTTCTTATCATCCCCAATCCAATGGGCAAGTAGAAAGAATTAATCAGGTCCTGGGTGACTATTTACGGCATTTTGTTTCCTCCCGCCAGGATGACTGGGCAGATCTTCTACCATGGGCCGAATTCTCATACAACTTCAGAATCTCCGAGTCTTCTGCTCATTCCCCATTTTTCGTGGTGTACGGCCGTCACCCTCTTCCCCCCCTCCCTACCCCCTTGCCCTCTGGTTTGCCCGCTGTGGATGAAGTGACTCGTGATCTTTCCACCATATGGAAAGAGACCCAAAATTCTCTTTTACAGGCTTCATCCCGGATGAAAAGATTTGCCGATAAGAAAAGGAGAACTCCCCCCATTTTTGCTCCCGGAGACAAGGTATGGCTCTCCGCTAAATATGTCCGCTTTCGTGTCCCCAGTTACAAACTGGGACCACGCTATCTTGGTCCTTTCAAAGTCTTGTGCCAGATTAACCCTGTCTCTTACAAACTCCTTCTTCCTCCTTCTCTTCGTATTCCCAATGCCTTCCATGTCTCTCTCCTTAAACCACTCATCATTAACCGCTTCTCTCCCAAACTTGTTTCTCCCACTCCTGTTTCCGGTTCTTCTGACGTCTTCTCCGTGAAGGAGATTCTGGCCTCCAAGACGGTCAGAGGAAAAAAAATTTTTTGGGTGGATTGGGAGGGCTGTGGCCCAGAAGAGAGATCCTGGGAACCTGAGGACAACATCCTGGACAAAAGTCTTATCCTCAGGTTCTCAGGCTCCAAAAAGAGGGGGAGAACCCAGGGGGGGGGGGTACTGTTACGCCGAGCGCTCCGTGTCCCCACTCCTCCCCGGAGCGCTCGCAGCGTTTTCTCATTCGCAGCGCCCCGGTCAGACCTGCTGACCGGGTGCGCTGCGATATTACTCCCAGCCGGGATGCGATTCGCGATGCGGGACGCGCCCGCTCGCGATGCGCATCTTGGCTCCCGTACCTGACCCGTTCCCCGTCTGTGTTGTCCCGGCGCGCGCGCCGGGTCTCTGCCATTTAAAAGCCGCTGCGCCACTGATTGGCGCAGCAGGCCTAATCAGTATTCTCACCTGTGCACTCCCTATTTATACCTCACTTCCCCTGCACTCCCTCGCCGGATCTTGTTGCCATTGTGCCAGTGAAAGCGTTTCCTTGTGTGTTCCTAGCCTGTGTTCCAGACCTCCTGCCGTTGCCCCTGACTACGATCCTTGCTGCCTGCCCTGACCTTCTGCTACGTCCGACCTTGCTCTTGTCTACTCCCCAGTAGCAACTTAGAACCGGTCCACCAGCACGGTCCACGCCAATCCCTCTCTGGCACAGAGGATCCACCTCCAGCCAGCCGAATCGTGACATCCACATTGACTACGAACCTTGCCGCCTGCCCCGACCTTCTGCTACGTCTGACCTTGCCTCTGCCTAGTCCTTCTGTCCCACGCCTTCTCAGCAGTCAGCGGGGTTGAGCCGTTGCCGGTGGATACGACCTGGTTGCTACCGCCGCAGCAAGACCATCCCGCTTTGCGGCGGGCTCTGGTGAATACCAGTAGCATCTTAGAACCGGTCCACCGACACGGTCCACGCCAATCCCTCGCTGACACAGAGGATCCACAACCAGCTAGCCGAATCGTGACAGTAGATCCGGCCATGGATCCCGCTGAGGTGCCACTGCCAAGTCTCGCTGACCTATCCACGGTGGTCGCTCAGCAATCGCAGCAAATCGCCCAACAAGGACAGCAGCTGTCGCAGTTGACCGCCACGTTACAGCAACTTCTGCCACTGCTACAGCAGCAACCATCTCCTCCGCCAGCTCCTGCACCTCCTCCGCAGCACTGGCCGCTCCTAGCCTCCGCTTGTCCCTGCCGGACAAATTTGATGGGGACTCTAGACTCTGCCGTGGATTCTTATCTCAATGTTCCCTACATATGGAGATGTTGTCGGACCAATTTCCTACAGAACGGTCTAAGGTGGCATTCGTAGTGAGCCTTCTTTCTGGAAAGGCCTTGTCTTGGGCCACACCGCTCTGGGACCGCAATGATCCTGCCACAGTCCAGTCCTTCTTCGCTGAAGTCCGTAGTGTCTTCGAGGAACCAGCCCGAGCTTCTTCTGCCGAGACTGCCCTGCTGAACCTGGTCCAGGGTAATTCTTCAGTAGGCGAGTACGCCATCCAATTTCGTACTCTCGCTTCCGAATTATCTTGGAATAACGAGGCTCTCTGCGCGACCTTTAAAAAAGGCCTATCCAGTAACATCAAGGATGCGCTGGCTGCAGGAGAGATTCCTGCCAACCTGCAAGAACTTATCCATTTGGCCACCCGCATTGACATGCGTTTTTCTGAGAGACACCAGGAGCTCCGCCAGGAAAAAGACCTTGATCTTTGGGCACCTCTCTCACAGTATCCTCTGCAATCTACTCCTGTGCCTCCCGCCGAGGAGGCTATGCAAGTGTATCGGTCTCGCCTGACCCACGAAGAGAGGACTCGCCGTAGGGATAACAATTCATGTCTGTACTGCGCCAGTACCAAACACTTCTTGGTGGATTGCCCTATTCGCCCTCCACGTTTGGGAAACGCACGCACGCACCCAGCCCACGTGGGTGTGGCGTCTCCTGGTACAAAATCTGCTTCTCCACGTCTCACTGTGCCCGTGCGGATTTCTCCTTCTGTCAACTCCTCCGTCTCAGCCATGGCCTGCTTGGACTCTGGTGCTTCTGGAAATTTTATTCTGGACTCTTTGGTGAATAAGTTCTGCATCCCGGTGACCCGTCTCGTCAAGCCGCTCTACATTTCTTCCGTCAACGGAGTGAAGTTGGACTGTACTGTGCGTTACCGCACAGAACCTCTCTTATTGTGCATTGGATCCCATCATGAAAAGATTGAATTGTTCGTCCTTCCCAACTGTACCTCTGAAGTCCTCCTCGGTCTACCATGGCTCCAGCATCATTCTCCCACCCTTGACTGGACCACCGGGGAGATCAAGTATTGGGGTCCTGCTTGCCGCAAGAGATGCCTCACGTCCTCAGTGCCTCCACCTACACCTGGTCTCCCCAAGGCCTATCAGGACTGTGCCGTGCCTCCTCATGGCCCCCGTCCTGGTGACACCCTGCCCCGTGCCAAGCTTCACCCTCTGCCCTCCCTCCCCATTCCCACTCCTGCTATACTGCCTGCCTTTGAGGAAACCCTACAATCGCTCCCAGTGTCCTCATCCCATGTGAAGCAATTGCCAGACAAAAAAAGGGGGAGACCTAAGGGGGGGGGGGTACTGTTACGCCGAGCGCTCCGGGTCCCTGCTCCTCCCTGGAGCGCTCGCGGCTTTCCTCTCTCTGCAACGCCCCGGTCAGACCCGCTGACCAGGAGCGCTGCACTGACATTGCTGGCGGGAATGCGATTCGCATAGCGGGACACGCCCGCTCGCAAATCGCATCCCAAGTCACTTACCTGTCCCGGCACCCGGCTGTCATGTCCTGGCGTGCGCGGCTCCGCTCCTTAGGGCGCGCGCACGCCAGCTCTCTAAGATTTAAAGGGCCAGTGCACCAATGATTGGTGCCTGGCCCAATTAGCCTAATTAGCTACCACCTGCTCCCTGGCTATATTACCTCACTTTCCCTGCACTTACTTGCCGGATTTTGTTGCCTTGTGCCAGTGAAAGCGTTTAGTGTTGTCCAAAGCCTGTGTTTCCAGATCTTCTGCTATCCACATTGACTACGAACCTTGCCGCTTGCCCCGACCTTCTGCTACGTCTGACCTTGCCTCTGCCTAGTCCTTCTGTCCCACGCCTTCTCAGCAGTCAGCGAGGTTGAGCTGTTGCCGGTGGATACGACCTGGTTGCTACCGCCGCAGCAAGACCATCCCGCTTTGCGGCGGGCTCTGGTGAATACCAGTAGCATCTTATAACCGGTCCACCGACACGGTCCACGCCAATCCCTCGCTGACACAGAGGATCCACATCCAGCTAGCTGAATCGTGACAATATCCCTTGTCAATATACTGTGACATCGCAAGGATTGGCTTGATGCCGTGCAGACCAATAGGAATACAGTGCATGCCTGCTGTGTGATGTCAGCAATAGGAGGTTTTAAAACTCCTTGCCAGGTGTTTTCCATCTCATAAGCCCTGTGTCCTCTTGACAAAGCGACGCAAGTAGCAAAACTAGATATGAGGACAGGATATGGGGATGGGATATGGGGTTGGGATATGACAACAATATATGGGGATGGGATATGAAGTCAAAAGCTTCCTCCTTTGTTGATTTTCCTCCCCAAGAAGGATTAGGAAGGAAAAAACAGGCAATGCTGGGTACTCAGCTAATATATATATATATATATATATATATATATATATATATATATATAAAACTCAATGTGTGGGTTTATGTGTGTACGTCCAAACGGCTGAACATATTAACATGAAACTTGACACATATGTTACTTATATGTGAACAACAATCATATGATAGATGATTTAATCCTTACTCACCACTATTTGCCAGGGTCAGGGTTTTTGTTTAAAGTCCCATACAAGTCTATAGGAAATATATGTTACTTCATAACTTCCACATGGCTGGAGATATTTCGAAAATACTTGGTCACATGTTACTTATATGCCATCACCCCCATTTGTGAGGGTCAGGGTTTTTGTTTAAAGTCCCATGCAAATCAATGGGAAATGTATGTTCCCACAAAATTTCCGTACGGCTGGAGATATTTCAATAATACCTGGTACACATATTACTTATATGTCAAATAAAAAGATATATTTAAATTAACCCTTACCTACACCATTACATAAAAGATGGGTTTTTGTTTCAAGTCCCATGCGAGTATATGGGACTTCCAGTACCTTACTCCACAAGCTCCGCTCTGCATCTCCTGGTGAATGTGTCAATCCGGCTTGCAAGCCACACCCAATCTCACAAAGAGAGGAGGTCAGTATAGGAGGTCGAGATAGGAGGTTGAGATATGAGGATTAGTGATGAGCAGCATAGGCCATATTCGAATTTGTGATATTTCGCGACTATATGGACGAAAAGTTTCTGAGTTGCCAATAGCAACCAATCAGATTGCTTCCTTCAATTTTCAGAGGCCTTTTAAAAAATGAAAGAAGCAATCTGATTGGATGCTATGAGGGAGATTTATCAGCGATCTGATTGGTTGCTATGGGCAACTCAGAAACTTTTCCTCTGGACAGGTTTTGATAAATCTCCCTCTATGGGGGAGATTCATCAAAAACAGTGTAGAGGAAGAGTTGTGCAGTTGCCCATAGCAACCAATCAGATTGCTTCTTTCATTTTTGAAAAGGCCTCTGAAAAATGAAGGAAGCAATCTGGTTGCTATGGGCAACTCAGAAACGTTTCCAGGAAAAGCTGCTGAGTTGCCCATAGCAACCAATCAGATTGCTTCTTTCATTTTGCAGAGGCCTTGTGAAAAATGAAAGAAGCAATCTGATTGGTTGCTATGGGCAACTCAGCAGTTTTTTCAGGAAAGTAAAGTTAAACCACAACACTGTAACCCTCTGTCCCAACCTGGGACTCAAACCAGTGGTGGTCTCCCATTCCACTGTGCTGCCGAGACAGTCCTGCTTATCTTACTGTTTTATGTGCCGTGAGATCCCCATAGACCACAATGGGCCTATTGATTTAAATGGGCAAAAAAACACAGAGTTAATGCACTAATAATAGTTCCATATACCATTAAAGAAGGGAGAGCTGAACATTCGCGAATATGCGCATTTGCGCATTCGTTTTCGAAAAAAAATGAATATTTGTGATTACGAATATATAGTGCTACATTTGCAATATTCGCGAATTCGCGAATATGCGATATTCGCGATTAAAATTCGAATTGCGAATATTCACGAGCAACACTAATGAGGATGGGATATGAGGTTGGGATATGAGGATGGGATATGAGGTCAAGATAGGAGGACGGGGTCAGGATATGAGGACGGGATATGAGGTCGGCATAGGACGTCGTGATAGGAGGTCGAGATATGAGGTCAAGATAGGAGAACGGGATAGGAGGTCGGGATATGATGACAGGATATGAGGTCGGGATATAAGGACGGGATATGAGGACAAGATATGAGGACGGGATATGAGGATGGGATATGAGGGCGAGATATGAGGTTGGTAGATGAGATCGAAATATGAGGATGGGATATGAGGACGGGATATAAGGACATGATAGGAGGTCAGGATATGAGGTCAAGATATGAGGAAGGGATATGAGAACAGGATAGTAGGGTTGAGATATGAGGTCGGTATATGAGGATGGGATATGAGGAAGGAATATTAGGATAGGATATGAGGTCGGGATATGAGGTTGAGATATGAGGACGGGATATGGGGTTGGGATAAGACAACAATATATGGGGATGGGATATGAAGTCAAAAGCTTCCTCCTTTGTTGATTTTCCTCCCCAAGAAGGATTAGGAAGGAAAACCAGGCAACGCTGGGTACTCAGCTAGTCTATATATAGAAAACTCAATGTGTGTGTATGTGTGTATGTGTGTACTTGTGTGCGTGTTTGTTCCAGCATCACGTCCAAACGGCTGAAGATATTAACATGAAACTTGACACATATGGCGGGATATGAGGAATGGACATGAGGTCGAGATATGAGGATGGTATATGAGGTTGAGATATGAGGACGGGAGAGGAGAACGGGATAGGAGGATGGGATAGGAGATTGGGATAGGAGATTGGGATATGAGGTCGAGATATGAGGACGGCATATGAGGACGGGATAGGAAGTCAAGATATGAGGTTGAGATATGAGGACGGGATAGGAGGTTGGGATATGAGGTCAAGATATGAGGTTGAGATATGAGGTCGTGATATGAGGTTGGGATATAAGTACGGGATATGAGGTCAATATATGAGGACGGGATATGAGGATGGGATAGGAGTTTGGGATATGAGGACAGGATATGGGGACAGGATATGGGGTTGGGATATGACAACAATATATGGGGATGGAATATGAAGTCAAAAGCTTCCTCCTTTGTTGATTTTCCTCCCCAACAAGGATTTGGAAGGAAAAACTGGACAACATCGGGTACTCAGCTAGTTTGAAATAAATGTTAAAATGCCCCTCCTCTAAAAAACGTTTGAAGCACCCTCCCCCTTTTTCCATTTTTCAAATAAAATAATGCAAACTAAAATAAACAAACATATTTGGTGTCGTTGTGTGAGTAAATATCCAAACAATTGAAATATGATGTTGTTAATTAAACCACACAGTTAATGGCATAAATGTAAAAAATATCACTATGAGAATTTTGTTTTATAAAAAGCCATCAAAAAGTACCAGATAATGAAAAACTACAGATCATGGTGCAAAAATGAGTCTTCATACATCCCTGCATACAGAAAAATAAAAGTGTTGTAGGGATCAGAAATGTTACAAAACGTAATAATTTTTTAAGAGTAGTTAAATATTGCAAAACCTATTTAAATTGTGTATGGATGTAATTTGTTTGGACTTACAGAATATAGATAGCAGGTCATTAGTACCAAAAAGTGCACTGAATAAAAATGGAAGCACCCAAATTTGCTAAATTGCATTGTTTTTTTTTTCCACCCCACAAATAATGGAGATTTTTGCTTATGTGGTAAAATGATTAAAAACGGCTATTTCTGGCCTAGAGAGATACTCAATAGGGGTATAGAACATGCTATCTTGCTGTAACTTGCATATGGAGTGTGCTGGGTTTTATTAAATAATACTGTTATTCAGTATGACATGCACATTAGAGGCATTGCTATTAGAATGACTGTCGCAGAGTGGCACAATAACAGAGCCTGGAGGTGGCATCAGTATGAGGAGACCATACAGTGGCTGAATGACCCAGCCTGGAGGTGGCAACAGTCTGACGAGACCATAGGGCCTCACAATTGAAAAATAAAGATATTTTTTAACATTTAAATTGAAGATTTCAAATAGAGGAACCTAAAAAGTTTTATTTAATGTGCCAGCAGTATGAGGAGACCACATGGCAGTACAGTGACACAGCCTGAAGGTGACGGAAGTAAAAGAATACTATATAGTGGCTGAATGCCACAGTCTGTAGTTGGCGGCAGCATGAGGAGACCATATAGTGGCTGAATGACACAGCCTGGAGGTGGCAGCAGCATGAGGAGAACATATGGTGGTAGTATGAGACAGCCTGGAGGTGGCATCAACAGCATCTGGAGTCCTGAAAGTGACCCAGTGACATAGTGGGCGGTGGGTGGCAATACCAGTACCCAGTGACAAAGGTGGGTTAAAAAAAGAGAACTTGGTCTCAGATGTGTGGCATCAGGTGGATGGCAAGATCAGAATAGTAGCTGAGGCAGGTAGGCAGAAGAAAAAGGTCTCTTTTGTAAAAGTGTTAGTGTGCACAAGTCAGTATTGAGGATATGCATTACATAATACTTAACTTTTAATAATATTCTTAGGATAAAATATGTGTGGCCAAATTTTTTTTGAAATCAAACAAAAAGGAAAGGTGTACAAAAACACAGGAAACTATCCCTATTTCCACCTAAAAACCATGTGAAATGGCAATGTGGGGCTGCCGTAGCTCATTACAGTGGAAAGTTTTTACCCTCACCAGTTACAATGGACCATACGTTGTTCCCTTCGTCCTTTTAGAGGTCTTTGCATCACATCAATGCTTGGTGGTGTAGGTGGCACATGGTGTTTTTTTGCACACCTTTCCTTTTGTTTGATTTCCCAAAAAATTTATGTACATATATTTTATCCTAAGAAAAGTAATGTTTTAGCTAATGCATATCCTCAGTACTTGCTTGTGGTCTGATGGCAAGGAATGTCTGTACCTGGGGAGCAGCACCTTAAATATGTTTTGCACTTTCTATATTTGTGAAGTGGCACCATGGTCAATCTACTTTGATGCATCAGGCATTGGTGGGTGGAAATCCTGGCGGATCCATGCCTGATTCATCTTCACAAAGGTCAATCTCTCCACATTTTTTGTGGACAGACGAGTTCTCCTTGGGGTTACTATGGACCCCGCTGCACTAAACACCCACTCTGATGGCACACTACTGTCTGGAAAGGACAGCTTTTCGAGGGCAAACTCTGCTAGTTGCGACCACAAATCAAGTTTGGCTGCCCAGAAGTCAAGCGGATCTTCAAGGTTTGTTGCCATGGGCATGTCAAGGTATGCCACCACCTGCTGGTTCAGTTCCTGCTCCTGGTTTACCTGCTGCTGATGAGTTTCTTCACTATGTGGCTGAAGAAAGGTACTCATCAGCGACTGTAGACTCAGGGTGCTGCTGATGGAGCTGGTACTGCTCCTGCCACCCCGACAGAGGTCAGACCTGTTAGAGGATGGACGATGGTGCAGATAGGCATCAGCCAACTGACTACGTAGGATGTCTCTGTAGTAGGCCAGTTTGTCCTCCCTCTCAGTGGGTGTAAAAGAGGCCCCCATTTTGCGCCAGTAGTGAGAGTCCAATAAGGTGTAGAGCCAGAAGTCATCCCACTGCCGAATGGTGACAATTCGTCAGTCACTATGCAAGCAAGTGAACATGCATCGTGCCATTTGTGCAAGTGACTCGGAGACACTCCCTGCCTCCATCTCCATTGCATACTGCCACGGTGTGTCTGGGTCCTCTGTCTCGCCTTCCTCATAACCTTCTAGCTCCTCCAGCTGCTTCTGCTCCTCCTCTCCTGTCAGATTACTAGAAAAACTACCCATCTAGAGAAACCTAAACTGTGCTCCACTGTGCCCCTCCCCCTCCTCCTTCTCCAGTTCAGCCCCCACAGGGCTCATGTGGCCATGAGATGTAGGCACCACCTCTCCAGTGCCCTGACCAGCCATCGTTACCAGGAAATGAAGCAGTGGAATGACATTGTTCAACCTGTAATCCTGGCGACTGACTAATAATGTGGCTTCCTCAAGGTGTCACGTATAGTGTTGCTCGCGAATATTCGCAATGCGAATATTTATTGCGAATATCACAACTTTGCAAATTCGTAAATATTGCGAATATAGCACTATATATTCGCAATTACGAATATTCACTTTTTTTTTCTTTACAGTACACATCACAGTGATCATCCCTCCCTGCTTCCAGCTTGTGGTCTAAAAAAAGGCTCCAACACTAGTTACTGTGTTAAACTGGCACCCGTGTGAATATTCGCATAAGCCAATATTTGCAAATATTGATCCCTCCCTTCTTTTAGCTTGTGGGCCAATCAGTATGATGCAGATACAGTTGTCAGAGGTTAGCAACATCCAGAGCAACCAATAGGAAAGTTTCCCACCCCTTCACTATATAAGATTCCTCCCAGCAACAGCTCCCAGTTTCTTGTGGTGGATATTGTGAGAGGAGCTTGAATACTGTCCGTGTGCTTTCAAGTGCTTTTTTAAAAGCAAATTATACAGCGAATTATTGTGTTCAGGGCCGGATCATCATTGGTGCTCATGGAGCACCTGCTCCGGGCCCCGTGCCCGCAGGGGGCCCCGTCACATTCGGGACATCCCTGCGGGCTGCTGAGTTGTGGATCGGAGCCCCCGATAGCCCGGCAGCGGCCACTTTAAAACAGTGACCAGCAGCAGCTCCTGTGGGCCCGCCCCGGAGTCCTCCTGCTTTTTCTATATTTCATATTTCCTTACCTGGCCGCGCTCGGCAGGCTCAGGTGATGCGTCGGGTCATGTGGGCTGTGACGAGTGACGTCTCCTGCGGCTCCTCTGCACAGCGTCAGGGGCGTCACTCGTCATTTCCTGCAGGGCACAGTTTTCTTCATTACACCCCAGTGCTGCAGGAAATGATGAGTGACGTCCCTGACGCTGTGCAGAGGAGCCGCAGGAGACGTAACTCGTCACAGCCCACAAGACCCGACGCATCACCTGAGCCTCCTGAGCACGGCCAGGTAAGGAAATATGAAAAATAGAAAAAGGAGGAAGGGGGGGGGGAGCAATGATGGGGGGAATGATTGGCAGGGGGGGGAATGATGAACGGGGGGGGGGGATGATGAGCAGGGGGGTTGGGGGGTAATGATGACCAGGGGGAGTTAATGATGAGCCGTGGGGGTTAATGATGAGCAGGGGGGAATTATAAGCAGGGGAAGGAATGATGAGCAGGGGGGGTTAATGATGAGCAGGGGGGTTAATGATGAGCAGGGGGGGTTAATGATGAGCAGGGGGGGTTAATGATGAGCAGGTGGGAATGATGAGCAGGGGGGAATGATGAACGGAAGGGTTAATGATGAGCGGGGGGGGTTGGGGGGTAATGATGAACAGGGGGGGTAATGATGAACAGGGGGTAATGATGAGCAGGGGGGGTAATGATGAGCAGGGGGGGTAATGATGAGCAGGGGGGTATGATGAGCAGGGGGGGTTAATGATGAGCGGGGGGGATGATGAGCAGGGGGTGGGAATGATGAGCAGGGGGTGGGAATGATGAGCAGGGGGTGGGAATGATGAGCAGGGGGGGTTAATGATGAGCAGGGGGGTTAATGATGAGCAGGGGGGGTAATGATGAGCAGGGGGGGTAATAATGAGCAGGGGGAATGATGAGCAAGGGGGGGGTATGATGAGCAGGGGGGAGAATGATGAGCTGGGGGGAGCAGGGGGGGAGAATGATGAGCAGGGGGGTAATGATAAGCAGGGGGTAATGATGAGCAGGGGGGGTAATGATGAGCAGGGGGAGAATGATAAGCAGGGGGGTAATGATGAGCAGGGGGGTAATGATGAGCAGGGGGGAATGATGAGCAGGGGGGGGTAATGATGAGCAGGGGGGATGATGAGCAGGGGGGGTAATGATGAACAGGGGGGGTAAGGATGAGCAGGGGATTGTAATAATGAGCAGGGGGGTAATGATGAGCAGGGGTGGAGAATCATGAGCAGGGGGGGGTAATGATGAGTGGGGGGGGTAATGATGAGCAGGGGGGTAATGATGAACAGGGGGGGAGAATGATGTCCAGGGGCAGGGAATGATGAGTAGGGGGGATGATGAGCAGGAGGGGGGGGAGAATGATGAGCAGGAGAAAACGTGGGAAAGGAGGCGGGGGGGGGGGGTTAAATATGGCACAGAGGCTGATAAAAGGGGGAGGAAGGAGGGGGGGAACTGAGGATCAAGGGGAATCAAAGCTGGGGGGATGATGACTCATATAGTTCAGAGTTATAGTCATTTATTTTACATTTATTTTTTTCCCCTCAAATTTTCCTGTGAAAATGAGGGTACGTGTTATATGCCAGTGTGTGTTATACGCAGATAAATACTGTAATTCCCTCTCCCCCCCCCCCCCCCCTCACAAGGATGTCCCGGTTACCTTTCTGTGGCCCCGCAATAAATTTAAAAATGCAGGGAGGTAGCGCACGCAGGGACATCACTGACGTCCTGTGCGTGCGCCCATAGGAGCGGAGCAACGAGGATGCACGCATGGTAAGTTACCTACACGTCATCTTCAGTGCTCCGACCACCGCTCCTCCGGTCCCGGGACCTGCTGCTATGGCCCCTAGGCCATAGCAGTAGATCATGACCCCGGACCAGAGGAGCGGTGGTCGGAGCACTGAAGTGGGGCAGTAAACAGACATACAGTCTCCAGCCATACACTGTATATGATCGGAGGCTGTATGTCTGTGGGGGACACTGCCAACGTAATGTGGGGGGACTACAACCTAATGCAGGGGAACTGCAACCTACTGGGGGGGAACTACAACCTAATGTGGGGGAACTGGGGGTGGGGTTGGTGGAGAAAAGTGTAGTGGAGAAGGACCAGGAGGGCATGGGGGGCTGAAGTGAGGTTGTTTTGGGGGGGTGGGGTGGGGGGTGAGGTAAGGTAAGTGTGGGTTTGGTAAAGGGGGCAGAGGAGTGTGAAGGGGACTGAGGGGGGGGATAGGGGGTCAGAAAAGTGGAATAGTGGAGAAGGACCAGGAGTGTTGAAGGGGGGGACTTAAAGGGGTACTCCACCCCTAGACATCTTATCCCCTATCCTTTGGATAGGGGATAATATGTCTAGGGGTGGAGTACCCCTTTAAGGACCAGGGGAGGACTAAGGCTAAGTTTCCAGAGAAGGCAAAAGCACAAGAAAAAAATGCCAAAAAATTACCATAACACAGGAAAAAGCAGTAGCAGTTTTTCTGTGTTTTTGCAGGTAAAAAAAGGGGGAAACCTAGCATTTGGGGTCTCTGGGAGAAGGAGTCTGGAGAAGGACTTAGGGGTCTGGGGGGGCAGAGGGGTCTAAGGTAATTAGGGTTCGTCCACACTACGAACTTCCGCCAGCAGAATTTTGCTTGTTTTCAATGGGATGCTGCTGCTCTCTGCACACTATGGAAGACACAGTGTGTGGTAGTTGTTACGCCGAGCGCTCCGGGTCCCTGCTCCTCCCCGGAGCGCCCCGGTCGGTCCCGCTGACCGGGAGCGCTGCACTGACATGGCCGTCGGGGATGCGATTCGCACAGCGGGACGCGCCCGCTCGCGAATCGCATCCCAAGTCACTTACCCGTCCCGGTCCCCTGCTGTCATGTGCTGGCGCGCGCGGTTCCGCTCTCTAGGGCGCGCGCGTGCCAGCTCTCTGAGACTTAAAGGGCCAGTGCACCAATGATTGGTGCCTGGCCCAATTAGCTTAATTGGCTTCCATCTGCTCCCTGGCTATATCTGCTCACTGCCCCTGCACTCCCTTGCCGGATCTTGTTGCCTTGTGCCAGTGAAAGCGTTTAGTGTTGTCCAAACCTGTGTTACCTGATCTCCTGCTATCCATATTGACTACGAACCTTGCCGCCTGCCCCCGACCTTCTGCTACGTCTGACCTTGCCTCTGCCTAGTCCTTCTGTCCCACGCCTTCTCAGCAGTCAGCGAGGTTGAGCCGTTGCTAGTGGATACGACCTGGTTGCTACTGCCGCAGCAAGACCATCCCGCTTTGCGGCGGGCTCTGGTGAACACCAGTAGCCTCTTAGAACCGGTCCACCTGCACGGTCCACGCCAATCCCTCGCTGACACAGTGGATCCACAACCTGTAAGCCGAATCGTGACAGTAGTATTATTTGTAGGGGGCATGATGTTTGGCAGTATAATATACAGGGTACACAGGGTTTGGCAGTATTATATACAGGGTACACAGGGTTTGGCAGTATTATATTCAGGAAGCACAGTCTCTTGAAGGGTTATAATGATTGTTGTCTTTATACAGAGGATGAGGATCGGCTGGCAGAGTGAGGAACCAATGATGTCCAGGCGTCAAACTTTACAGAGGAAGATGGAGCTGGAAGAAGACCTGGCGTCTGGGCCAGATGAAGAAGAAAAGGAAAGACAACAGAGAAGACGTCTCCTGTGAGTGATTTTATGTTTGTGTATTCTCCTGACTGTCCCATTAGATCTCTCGTCACTTCTAAATTTTGCAGTAATAATTGATGACACTGTATATGAGGCTCCAGCTGTTACAAAACTACAACTCCTATAACGCCTGAAGATCTCCAGACATAATGGGTGTTTTAGCTTTGCAACAGCTGGAAAGAGTAACTTGAACTGAAGTGATTTTAGACCATGCAGCCCATTTTATTTTAACGGGGGCCTGACTCCTGTGACACCCACCAAAAAAAAAAAAGGGGGACTTAGTCTAATATACCCAGGCCTATTTTTGGTCTCAGTCTGATCCTTACTTGACAGCCCCGCAACAGGTCTCAGTGGAAGGGAAGGGGGACTATCGGGGGGGGGGGGGGGGTGCATGGGGGGGCCCCATCATAATGAAGTGCTCCGTCTTCCGGGCAGTCTTAATCTGGCCCTGATAGTGTTGGAGTAGGTTAGCTTATCAGATAGGTACTAGTGTAGGGTATAGAGTTAGAGCTTTGCTTTTTTAAAAGCATAGCAAATCATCTAGAGAATTTATAGTGTTAGATAGAGTAGGTTAGCTTAGCAGATAGTTTCTAGTGTAGGGTATAGGGTCAGTGCTTTGCTTTTTTTAAAAGCAAAGCAAATCATCTAGAGTAGGTTAGTTTAGCAGATAGGTTTTAGTGTAGGGTATAGAGTTAGTTAGTTTAGGTATAGTATAGTGTAGGATTTAGTTGTGTTTTATTGTTTTAGTTTAGTGTCTGATTATTATGTTTAGTTTTTAGTTAGTTTTTTTCTTATTTAGTTTGCGTAGTTAGTAGTGTCTGCGTCCGTGTCTGCGTGATTGTCTTTGTTGTGTAAAAAAAAAAAAAAGTTTATTAGGTTTAGTTTTTATTTAGTTTTTTATTGTTTAGTTTGTGTAGTTAGCAGTGTCTGTGTCTGTGTGATTGTCTTTGTTGTGTAAGGCTAGGATCCCACTTGTTTTTTTTTCCAGCGTTTTTTTCACTGAAAAAAACGCCAGTGCAATTTCCTGCGTCTGACGTTTTTTCTGGCGTTTTTACTGGCGATTTTTCACTTGAGTTGAAATTTTAATTTTGGCCCCTTTGGCGTTTTTTTTTTTTTTTCAAAATGTGTTGGGTACCAAAAAAAAAATAATGGATGCAGTAGGGATGGGAAAAAAAAATATTTATGGAAATTTAAATTTTTTATAATGAACTTTTCATTCATTTTTAATAAAGTGTATGTGTGTTTCACTTTTTTTCTATTTTTTTTTACATTTTTTAGGTAGTACTACTACTCCCAGCATGTTCCATGATGGGAGTAGTAGTACCTGTACTAATAGACATATCACCCCGGGTATCCGTCCTGACACCCGATGCGATCATCCATAATATAGCAGAGATGCAGAGCGGCTCTATACAGCGCTCACATCTCTGCACTATACTCCAGCCAGTGATGTGAATAGAACATCACTCATTCATATTTTCCGCCCAGAGTGGGGATTGGCCAGATGATTGCAGGAGTGATACCCGCTGTGACATGTCCTTAACTGCAGATACTACTACTCCCATCATGGATCACGCTCTGCTCCATATTGGGAGCTGTAGTACCTGCATTAATAGATAGATCACAGCGAGTGTAACTTCTGACACTTGTTGCGATCTGTCTATTAATGCAGGTACTACAGCTTCCAGCATTGAGCAGAGTGTGCTCCATGTTGGGAGCAGTAGTACCTGAAGTTAAGAAAAGATCACAGCAGATATCACTCCTGACACCTGATGTGATCCTCCTGTATAATGTATAGACGCGCCCAGCCGCTCTTCTATGGTCCCCTGCACTGATGTATATATACACCTATTCATATTTCCCACAGAGAGTTGTGATTGGCTGGAACCATCTGGCCAATCACAGCGCTCTGCAGGAAATATGAATAGGTGTATTTATACGGCAGTGCAGGGGACCATAGAAGAGCGGCCGGCCGCATCTATGAATTATACAGAAGGATCGCAACAGACTCGGGTGATCTGTCAATTAGTAAAGGAACTACTATTCCCATCATGGAACAGTGTGTTCCATGTTGGGAGTAGTAGTACCACCTAAAAATTAAAGAAAGAAAAGTGAAAACACACATACTACATTTTTATTATTGTCGGCTATATGTAAAAAAAATCATAAAAATGTTGTTATAAAAAGAAACGTTTCATTCAATACAATTTTTTCCATCACTACTGTATCTTTTTTATTATTTTTTTTAATGGTACCCTACAAATATTATTAAAAAGGTATCTCCATAACTTTTTTGGATCGCCAAAGTCCAAAAGAGAATAAAAACCACCTGAAAAAATGCCAAAGTTAAAACCCACATGGCGTTTTTCTTGTCATTTTTTCACTCCCATAGACTTCTATGGGAGAAAAACGACACGATTTCAGGGAAAAAAACACCATAGGCTCAACATGCTGCGATTTTGCAAAACCTCCAAGGAGCTGAAAAATGCCAAAAAAAGTGAAAAAACGCCAAAAGGATTAAAAAAAAGCCAAACTGAAAAACATTGATTTACAGCTTACATCTGGCCACAGCATTTTTTGGCCGAAAAAACACTATGTGGCAGAATTGGCGTTTTTCTTGGTGTTTTATCCCCACCAAAAAAGCAGCAGGTACCCAGCACCTGAAAGTCAACCACTGGCGGGAGTGGGAACAGATGCGGGGTGGTGGTAGCATCGCCACCAGCAGTGTGCAGGGGACAGCAGCTCCTGCCACTGAACTGCAAACACCCCAACCCCTTCCAGTCATGCATTCTCACTCCCCCGCTCCCTCTCATAGAGGTACAGGTACTGGCAGCTAGACCTCTGCCTCCACTGCACCCTCCTCTATGTCCTCCGTCGGTTGCCGATGCATTTGAACGCACGGCACCCTACCCCCCGGGGATTGGCGTGTGCGTTCACTCAATGGGCTCCTGGGAAGGGTTATCACCCATCATCTACTGCTGTTCAATCTTGTGGACAGCAATCCATTCTGGCAGTGGTTGGAGCAGGCCCAACCCAGATGGTGTGTACCCAGCTGCCCTTTCTTCGCCAGGACTGGCGTCCATGCCCTACACCATCACATTGTTCAGAATGTATCCCTGTCGCTGGATCACGCTGTCAGCGACAGGGTGCATCTGAAATTGGATGGTTGGACCAGCAGACATGGGCAGGGACGATATCTGAGTTTTACTGCCCATTGAGTTTCCATCTGAGGTGCCGGGGAGGGATCGGCGCCATCTGAGTTTGTGTTGCCGCCTCGGGGTGTCCAGGTGAGAACTGCTGCTCTCCCACAAGCCACTGTCTCCACAGCTGCTGAGCCCCCACCAAGCGTCCCCGTAGCTACGCAAGTGTGGGGCACATGCGCTGCCAGGCCTTACTCCAGCTTGTAAGTCTAGGGGAAGGAAGACATACTGGACCTGATGTTCGGGCCACACTACAGGTTCAGGTCCAGGTCCAGAAGTGGCTGACACCCCACAGGCTTCAAGCAGGTATGGTTGTCTGTGACAACGGCAGAAACCTGCTCGCCACCCTCCATCCTGGCAGTCTCACACACGTGCCCTGCCTGGCACATGTCCTCAACCTTGTGGTGCAGAAGTTCCTGTGCAAATATCCAAGGTTGAGTGACATGGTGCAAAGGGTACGGAGGATTGCCAGCCACTTCCGACGCTCCCCAACAGCCGCCACGTCCCTGTCCAAACTGCAGCGGGACAACATCTTGCCCCCTCACAGGCTGAATGTGGACAGCATGACACAGTGGAACTCCACCCTCCACAAGCTGGAGAGGTTGTGGGAGCAGCGACGGGCGGTGAGGGAGTACCTGCTTGAAGAAGGCACTCAAGGGCCATCACACCACTACATCACTAATGCGGAGTGGGGGCCGATACAGAAGGTCTGCCACATGTTGGCTCCATTCGAGCAGGTGACCAAGATGGTCAGCGGGGAGCATGTCGGCCACAATGACGTGTTTCCCATAGTGTTCCTGCTGGACAGGGCACTAGATAGCCTGCTCAAGGCTGTGGTGAGTGCCTTGGTGGAGCAAGAGGAGGCAACACTGCTCCACCAAGACCAGGCCCAGGAGGGAGGCAGAGCCGGTGTTGGAGGCACCATTAGTCCGGGGGTGGGGCAGCTCCCACCGGGAGCAGCAGCGACGGCAGCAGGAGGACCAAGAGGTCATGGTCATGGGCAGTCATGAAGAGACACAGCAGGCTGTCCTCTTCCCCATGGCTGCCCACATGCTGGGATGCCTCAGGAGGGACCCCCGGGTCATTAACATTAAGGAGAGGGATGATTATTGGTTGGCCACCCTTTTAGACCCACACTGCAAGGGGAAACTGGAGCAGTTCATGCTAGCCAGCCGGAGGCAGGACCGGATGCACGAACTGCAGTCCTGTCTCATAAGCCGGTTGGAGCAGGCAACTCTCCGGCTTCCAGTTCTCCCCGCCCATCACACTCAGCAGGTGGCTGGACCCAGCAGCACCAGCTGAGCAGGTGACCTTCTGGGGGAGATGAGGCTGTTCTACTAGCCTGCGCAACCCTGTAGCAGCAGCAGCAGAAGTCACCACCAGCGGCTGGCCCGCATGGTGGCAGACTGCATGGGGTCCGTTGGTGCTTCCGACAGCATGAGCACCGATGACCCCATGGAGTACTGGGTTGCCAGGCTGGACACCTGCCGCAAGCTCGCTCAGTATGCGCTGGAGTCACTGTCCTGCCCCCCCCCCTCCAGCATACTGTCTGAGCGGACATTCAGCACGGCAGGTGGGGTGGTCACAGACAAGCCGACCCGTCTGTCCACAGACTCCGTGGACAGACTCATATTCATTAAAATGAATCCTGGACCGGCGGTGACTTCTTGGCCCTCACCCACTTTATGGTCTACTCATGCTGCTGACACCTAAAGCCTGTGTCATTCTGCCACTAAATGGTCTACTAATGCTGCTGTCAACTCCAGGCTGAGTCATTCAGCCACTCTACGGTCTACTCAAGCTTCTGCCACCTAAAACCTATGTCATTATGCCACTATATGGTCTACTCATGCTGCTGCCACCTAAAGCCTATGTGATTATGCCACTATATGGTCTACTCATGCTGCTGCCACCTAAAGCCGAAGTCATTATGCCACTATATGGTCTACTCATTATCCTGCCACCTAAAGCCTAAGTCATTCTGCCAGTATATGGTCAACTCATGCTGCTGCTACCTCAAGACTGATTATGATCAAACTGAATTTTTTCTGAATATTTGGCAAATCCGCTGAATGAAATTTTTCAAAACTTTGTTCATCTCCAGACTTATTTAGTTAGTTAGTGTTAGTTCAGTATACTTTAATGTTATTTAGTTGGTTAGTTTGTGATAGCTATGTAGAGTATAATGTGACTTATTTGTGTAATTAATGTTTTTTTGTAGTGTTATTGTGTTATATTACTGTATTGTGTGGTTTTCCCTTCATTGTTGGCCATTTTTTCTGTACATCTTATGTATATAAAAAGTTATAATGCTGTGTTCACATACTTACCCTTCTGGCCGGGGTAGTAGGGAACTTCCTCTGCCTCCTCTTCAGGAGCTGGGGGGGGGGGGGGGGGGAGTGGGGAGGGAATGCATCTCTTCTTCTGCCTCCACCTCGATGTTATCCCCCACTTCAGGTGGTGAAACCAGGGACTGATGTTATGGTCCGACCACCTCACCATCATCTTCGTCATCATCCTCATCCTCCTCTTCCTCCTCCACCTTCTCTGCTTATCTCCTTCTCATAACAGAGGGAAGTGGTGCTCCTGTAATCACACAATGTTGAGAATATAGACAAACAACTTACAACTCATAACCAATGCAAATTTGCCCCTTAATGACCTGGCCATTTTCCACCTTTCTAACAAATTGGACATGGGTCACTTTATACGGTAGTAACTTTAAAACTATTTTACTTATCATAGCCATTGTGAGATTGTTTGCTTGTCAAATATTGCATTTCAGGACAGTGGGAAAATTCAGGCACAAAATGTATTTGTTAAAAAAGCTTTTTTTTCACATTTTATCACAAAATGTGTACTAAGTAATCATTTATAAAGGGATGAAATACTTATTTTCATAGCTGTATATATACATTACATTTGTTTCTCTCGCCAACACTCTGTAATGTGAGCATTGTACCTGGGCCCTTCCGATCCCTGATCTTAGTGATCAGATCCAGGTTCCTCCACTTTGGATCTTACCAGGGCCGGCCTTAGGGGTGTGCGAGCTGTGTGGCCACACAGGGCGCCATAGCAACAGGGGCGCCGGGCGGCCGACACAGCCCGCACCAAGTATATATATAATTTTTATTTCCCGACGCCTGGGATTTAGCCCTGCAGCGCTAAATGCCGGTGTAATGAAGAAAACTGTGCCCTGTAGCGGAATGTGCCCTCCGCACAGGGACACAGTTTTCTGCTTTGCAGGCCGCTCCCTCTCATTACATTCCCACTACCCTCCCTCAACTGTGTCCCTATGCGGAGGGTCACATTCCGCTTCAGGGCACAGTTTTTTTCATTATACCAGAAGGCTTCACTTACCCCGACCTCCTCCGCGTCTCAGGTTAGCTGGCGGCCCGAGTCTGAAGAGGAACGTTGCACATGTGACGTACCTCCGCAGACCCGCACAGGACATCAATGACGTCACTCGTCAGGGCGCCACCGGAGAGAAGAGAAGCGCAGCGCAGGTCAGGTAAGGTTGTCTATGTGTATGTGTGGGTGTCTGTGTGTGTGTGTGTGCATGTGTGGTTGTCTGTGTGTGTGTGCGCATGTGTGGTTGTCTGTCTGTGTGTGTGCATGTGTGGTTGCCTGTGTATTTGTGAGTCGGTGGAAGGAGGGGGGGGGAATGGGAGAACGAAAATGCTACCGGATTTGGGGAACCTGCTACTTCCGAATGTGGGGAAATTGCTTCTTCCTAATGTGGGGCTATACTGCACCTAATGTGGGGAGCTATACTGCACCTAATGTGGGGAACTATACTGCACCTAATGTGGGGGAGCTATACTGCACCTAATGTTGGGAACTATACTGCGCCTAATGTGGGGGACTTTACTGCACCTAATGTGGGGAGCTATACTGCACCTGATGTGGGGAACTATACTGCACCTAATGTGGGGGAGCTATACTGCACCTAATGTGGAGAACTATACTGCACCTAATGTGGGGAGCTATACTGCACCTAATTTGGGGAGCTATACTGCACCTAATGTGGGGGAACTATACTGCACCTAATGTGGGGAACTATACTGCACCTAATGTGGAGAACTATACTGCACCTAATGTGGAGAACTATACTGCACCTAATGTGGAGAACTATAATGCACCTATTGTGGAGAACTATACTGCACCTAATGTGGAGAACTATACTGCACCTAATGTGGGGAGCTATACTGCACCTAATGTGGGGAGCTATACTGCACTTAATGTGGGGGAACTATACTGCACCTAATGTGGGGAACTGTACTGCACCTAATGTGGGGAACTGTACTGCACCTAATGTGGGGGAGCTATACTGCACCTAATGTGGGGAGCTATACTGCACCTAATGTTGGGAACTATACTGCACCTAATGTGGGGGAACTATACTGCACCTAATGTGGGGAGCTATACTGCCCCTAATGTGGGGAACTATACTGAACCTAATGTGGGGGCAACTATAATGCACCTAATGTGTGGAACTATACTGCACCTAATGTGGGGGAACTATACTGCACCTAATGTGAGGAGCTATACTGCACCTAATATGGAGAACTATACTGCACCTAATGTGGGGGAACAGACTGCACCTAATGTGGGGGAACTGTACTGCACCTAATGTGGAGGAACTATACTGCACCTAATGTGGCGGACTATACTGCACCTAATGTGGAGAACTATACTGCACCTAATGTGGGGAACTATACTGCACCTAATGTGGGGGAACTATACTGCACCTAATTTGGGGAACTTTACTGCACCTAATGTGTAGAACTATACTGCACCTAATGTGGGGAACTATACTGCACCTAATGTGGGGGAACTGTTCTGCACCTAATGTGGGGAACTGTACTGCTACTAATGTGGGGGAACTGTACTACCCCTAATGTTGGGAAACTATACTGCACCTAACTTGGGGAACTATACTGCACCTAATGTGGGGAACTATATGGCACCTAATGTGGGGGAACTATACTGCACCTAATGTGGGGGAACTATACTGCCAACCTAATGTGGGGAACTATATGGCACCTAATGTGGGGGAACTATATGGCACCTAATGTGGGTGAACTATATGGCACCTATTGTGGGGGAACTATACTGCACCTAATGTGGGGAACTATATGGCACCTAATGTGGGGGAACTATACTGCACCTATTGTGGGGAAACTATACTGCCAACCTAATGTGGGGGAACTATATGGCACCTAATGTGGGGGAACTATATGGCACCTAATGTGGGGGAATTATACTGCACCTAATGTGGGGAGCTATACTGCACCTAATCTGGGGAACTATACTGCACCTAATGTGGGGAACTATATGGCACCTAATGTGGGGGAACTATGCTGCACCTAATGTGGGGGAACTATACTGCATCTGATTAAGGGGGACATGGGACTGATTAAGGGGGTAGGGGAATGATTAAATATAAAAAAAAATATTTGTTACAAAGATTTTTTTCCTCTTTGTGTATGTTTGTGGTGTAATAGGAGGGGGGGGGGGCACAAGGTTAGCTCGCACAGGGCACCTGAACACCTAAGGCCGGCCCTGGATCTGACCACTTCTTTACAATAGACAAGGGGATATGCCTCCTCCGATGCCTGGCCGCCAGCTCCTCCTGTACCGAGGACAATCCTTTTTTTTGTCCACTTGGGACCGGGTCTCATCCCCTTTGTAGGAATCGCTGCAGGATGAAGATCCAAGTATATTAATTATCACACTCTAAAAGTATTTGTTGTGACATCACAGCACTATGTCTGTGGAATGTACTGATGGACAGCATAGAAATATGTCTCACATTCACATTGCACATCCCTTTTCCTGCCTCACAATATATATCCCATACACACACGCACACACAAGGTCCACATATTCAGGTTAGGGTCCACATATTCAGATTTGCCATCCGATAAAAGCCAAAGGTGAGCGCTAAGGCCTGGTTCACACCTAGCGACCTCAGTGCCATGAAGGAAAGGGCAAACGAGCGACTGAAGTGTGGACCTGAATACTGCCACACACTGTACCCCTGAATATAATACTGCCACACCCTAACGCCCTGAATATAATACTACCACACACTGTACCCTCTGAATATAATACTACCGCACACTGGGCCCCTAAATATAATACTGCCACACACTACACATCCTGAATACAATACTGCCACACACTATTCCCCTGCAATATTACTGCCACACACTGTTTCCCTGCAATATTACTGCCACACGTTATGCCCCAAAAATAATTTTTTTCGAGAAACACTGTGCACTGTATTGACTAATTTTACCTCTGTGCCCCAAAGAATTATTGATGCCACTGTGCACCCCGAATTATTGATGCCACTATGCCACCAGAATTAATGATGCCACTTTGCCCCCATAATTAACAATGCCGCTGTGCCCCCAGAATTAACTATGCCGCTGTGCCCCAGAATTAATATTGCCGCTGTGCCCCCAGAATAATGATGCCGCTGTGCCCCCAGAATTAATATTGCCGCTGTGCCTCCAGAATTAAATGTGCCGCTGTGCCCCCAGAATTAATGATGCCGCTGTGCTCCCAGAATTAATGATGCCACTGTGCCCCCAGAGTTAATGATGCCACTATGTTCCCAGAATTAATTATGCCACCGTTAATCTGATATTTCTCCTTCAAAGACTTATTACTGATTGTGCACTAAGTATTATCTACTACAACTGATAGTGAAGTTGTATCTATTGCGAAATCACTTTCGCATTGTAATTTTCGCAAGGCGATTTCCACATGCGCAAATATATTTTAACACTATAAAGAGATTGACCTAACATGCATGTGAAGTGTAATGAAATGCACTGGTATAATGCGAAAATACTTACACTGATGAGGGTTGTTTCCTCCTTCCTTGTGAAGTTGCTGCTCACTTTGCTGTTGCTGGAAAGTTCGCAGTAAACTTCGCTGCCGAAGATTCC
Source organism: Hyla sarda (assembly GCF_029499605.1). Lineage (NCBI taxonomy): Eukaryota > Metazoa > Chordata > Amphibia > Anura > Hylidae > Hyla > Hyla sarda. The sequence goes on along the minus strand of NC_079190.1, from coordinate 116,262,468 downwards.
ACAATATTGCACATGCAAATTTTATGGCGCATGCAAATTTTGTGGCGCATTGTAAAAAAAAGGCAGAAAATTTTGAGAATATATGACAAATATTCATCTATATATTTGTGAAATATCGCAAATTCGAATATGGCCTATGCCGCTCAACACTAGTCACATATGAACTGCCACTGGTTGACATTGAAGTTACATAGGGAAGTCCCCCTATCCGCTTGGATCATCAAGAAGTGTGTGATGGCTTTTCTCTGTCCGTACAGTCAGTCCAACAGTGGAATTCCAATGTGTGGAAACGTCGAAAATATGACTATGTTGGGGGATACTGTTCTGACGCTGCAGCTCAAGGAGGGTGTGCTTTGTGATGTACGAGTAGCTGAAGTGCATGCAAAGTTTCCTTCCCATTGTTAGGATGTCTTGCAGATGGGGGGAACACTGCAGGAACCACTTGACAACCAGACTGAACACATGTGCCATGCAGGGCGCATGGCTCAGGCTTCCTTGTCGCAGCGCAGACAAGATGTTCTTCCCGTTGTCAGTCATCATGGTTCCCATTTCCAGTTTTTGTGGAGTAAGCCATTCTTGATGAATGACGTTTAGCAGTTCCTCCCCTGTGTGACTGTTCTCCAAGGCAAACCATGTGAAGAACAATGTGACACCGCCATGCCCTGCACACATTGTATGCTGGAGGGGCACTGAGGCTTGTCCGTGCAGTAGAGGCTGAGGACACGGTGGAGAATGAGGAGGCAGAGTCTCACACTGTCACAGGACCAACGGCCTGAGAGCATGGAGGAGGAAGCAGCCTGACCTTACCAAGTTGCTGTTGTGGCTGTGCAGGAACCACATTTACCCAGTGGGCCATAAAGGACATGCATTGTCCCTGACCGTAGTTACAGATCCACACGTCGGCGCTGCCATGCACTTTGGTACACACCAACAGGCTCAAGGAATGGCCCACCTTCTCTTCCACAAAATTGTGCAGGACTGGTACTGCCTTCTTCGCAAAGAAATATCGGCTTGGGACTCTCCACCTCGGCTTGGCACAAGCCATCAGTTCTCTGAAATGGTCCACCACTTGAAAAGGGAAAGGCTGCAACACCAGTAACTTGGACAGGAGCACATTCAGCTTCTGCACTGTTGGATGAGACGGCGCATACTGTTGTCTGTTGGACATGAGCCTGGAGGTGGCCTCAGTATGAGGAGACCATATAGTTGCTGAATGACACAGCTTGGAAGTGTTGGCAGCATGAGGAGACCATATAGTGGCTAAATGACAGAGCTTGGATGTGGCTGAAGAATGAGGAAACCATATTGTGGCTGAATGACACAGCCTGGAGCTGGCAGCAGCATGAGTAGACACTAGGTCTTTACAATCCCTAAGATTAAAAGATGAATTTTGAAATTTAAATTGAAGATTTATGGTAACTAGTGCTACCATAAAAAAATGTTTAGGCCCAGGCCCAGCAGCATCAGTAAATGATATATTGGCTGAATAACACAGCCTGGAGTTGACTGAAGCATGAGGAGACCATATAGTGTGATGGGCACAGTCTGGAGCCTGAGGACACCATTGAAATTTTGAAATAGAAATTTAAGATTTTGAAATAGAAATTTAAGATTTTGAAATAGAAATTTAAGATTTTGAAATTGAAATTGAGGATTTTGAAATAGAATTTTTTACTCCTAAATTTTAGTATCCCGGGCCCAGGCGGGTGGGTACATAGGACCAAATCTAACAAAGAGTCATATGTCACATGGCAGCACAATGACAGAGCCCTGAGGTGGCATCAGTATGAGGAGACCACATAGTTGCTGAATGACACAGCCTGGAGCTGGAAGCAGCATGAGTAGACACTAGGGCTTAACAATCCCTAAGATTAAAAGATTAATTTAGAAATTTGTTGTGCGTAATTAATGTGCTTTATTAGGCGCAAAGTTACACCACCTAACAGTAGGCGTGAGAATCATTTCTACTTTCCACAATTCAACCTTTAATCTCTTGTGGACGACAGCATCCCACTCCCCTTCTATGACATGCGCTCAGTGTATCATAGCTGGGTGGTCCTAGCTGGGTGGTCCTGGTGGCTATCTCTAATGCCAGATATCACTGATCATGATGATGCCTGGCTTTAACCCCTTAGACACCACAATCAAATTGATTGTAGCGTCTTAAATGCAAGTAAAAATGTCCCGTCAGCTCTGTGAAAGTAAATAAAAACGCCGAACCTGTCAAATTCAGGACCCGGGAAAGTGTCTACTTCGCTCCCTCACAAGAGTCTAGAAAAAGTGTATGTGGTAGAGTTTTTCTCACCACAGCAGAGCTGCACAAAATTCATCATCCTGCTGCACCTTCTTGATAAATAAGATGCACCCTAGTCAAACCCACCACCCAAATAAACATGGAAGATTAGCTCTACCCTAGGCACTCTTGATAAAACTGGGCCTATGTACCTTTTATTGGGACTTTCTAGGTGTTGTTCGATATGGACATGTGCCCAGATATACTGCTTTCTCCACACTGTAAATTTCAGTTCAACATATCAAACAACGTAGGTGCGGCACAAGGTCCTTTTAAAAACAGGCTACTTTTATATTATATATAAAAACATATATACAACAACGAAAATGTAGTCTCAAATGGCTGGAGGTGTTCAACCCCAAATGCAGTTGTACAATTGTGCATTTATACTGGGGGAGCAGATCCTGCTCTTGTAGTCCATTGCTAGGGGCAATCCCCAGCATAAAAATGCATACAATGGGGCATGCCTGCAGCAGACTACAAGTGCCACAATAGTTTTTGTTGTTTAAATTTTATACTTGGAGGTGTGTAAGCTCCATATGTAATGCGCCTTGAACACTTTCAAGGCAGCATTAAGGTGCACATGTGAGGCCAGCAAATATATCAGCCAACTTAGGTGGGGCTTATAGTCTGCCTCCCTCCTCCCATTGTATGTGTACCTAGTCACACTGAAGGTTACCTGGGAGGAGGCTGTGTGTCGGCCTAATGCTGCCGTAATTGCCCACTGGCCCCTGGTTTTGCCTATCATGCACAGGTAGGTTAGTGTTAGGTCCCGTGCCACTTGAGAAACCTTGGCATTGGTGTGCGGGCTCAGGTATGTCCTTCATACAAGGATATACCAGTGAATGTCTCAATTTTACTATCAGTTTTGAGGGTTAGCCAATGGCAGTGTCTACATCTAGCATAATAGGGCACCTACATTCCTGTATTACATATATATATATATATATATATATATATATATATATATATATATGTGTGTACTGTATATTATGGAAATTTCCCTTCACCAACAACTGGTACAATGGACAAGAACAAAAACAATGTCTTGCACCACATTTTTGATATGTGACACTTTTTAGACACTTTTGTGCCTTGTTCTACAAGGGATGTGCAGCTGTTCAGAAAGTGTATATAACACCATTGACATAGGGACAAACCCTGAGTCACTAATACCCTTGTTAATCCCACCCCCTAAAACTTTACTTTTATTAAGATAACAATAAATAATAATGTTGTGATCAATTAGGTTAAAATTTGGCCTCCTTGTGTGTAATAACTGTGTAAATTGTTAACTACAAGCTGATTGCTGTCCTAGTGATTTGGTCACAGCCAGTGATCTGCAGTATCACTGGTTACTGAGACACACAGGAGGTTTAGTAAAAGATCGGTATGCCCCCTGTTCTACAAGGGATGTGTAGCTGTTCAGAAAGTGAGTTTTGTCTCCCTAGAAAAAGGGCATGGCTCAATTACACCAAAAATACAACAACTGAGGTGGCACAAATTCTGACTAGACAGTCTAAAAATGTGGCCAATCTTTAACCTTAAGGGCCAAGACTATTTTGACCTTAAAGGACATCTGTAGCAAAATACAACTTATCTCCTATCCACAGGATAGGGAATAAGTGTCTGATCATGGGGCGTCCGACTGCTGGGGCCACCCGCAATCTTCCAAACGGGGCCCGGCATTGCCGCTCTATGTGAGCCCCGTTCACGCCCCCTCCCCATACAGTTCTATGGGAGAGGCGGGGAGACATGAACGCTGCCTCCCTCCTCTCCCATAGAGATACATGGAGGAGGCGTGTCGGCCGCGATGTCATGCTGCGGCTGGCACACCTCCTGCACGGGGGAGCCACGGTAGCCGTGGCCCTGTGCAGGAGATCGCGGATGGTCCCAGTGGTCGGACCCCCCACGATCAAACACTTATCCCCTATCCTGTGATTAGGGGATAAGTTGTATTTTGCTGCAGATATTCTTTAAGGACAAGGCCAATTTTGTTTTTTGCATCCTTGTTATTTCATCCTCCCCTTCCAAAAATCATAACGCTTTAAATTTTGCACCAAGAAACCCATATAGGGGTTGTTTTTTTATGCCACCAATTATACTTTGTAATGACATCAATCATTTAATTAGAAAATCTACTGCAAAACAAAAATATATATATATTTGTGCGGTGAAATTCAAAAATAAAAACATAATTTTGTAACTTTTGGAGTCTTCCGTTTCTACATAGTGCAATTTTCGGTAAAAATAACACCTTATCTTTATTCTGTAGGTCCATACGGTCACAAGGATACCTAATTTATTGAGGTTTGATTTTATTTTACTACTTTAAAAAAATCATAACTACATGCACCAAAATGTGTATGTTTAAAATTGTCATCTTCTGACCCCATCTTTTTTTATGGGGCGGTATGAGGGCTCATTTTTTGCGCCGTGATCTGAAGTTTTTAACGGTACCATTTTTGCATTGATAGGACTTATTGATCGCTTTTTATTCATTTTTTCATGATATAAAAAGTGACCAAAAATGCACTATTTTGGACTTTGGAATTTTTTTGCGCGCACGCCATTGACCGTGCGGTTTAATTAACGATATATTTTTATAATTCGGACATTTCCACACGCGGCGATACCATATATGTTTATTTTTATTTTTATTTACACTGTGTTTTTTTTTTTATGGGAAAAGGGGGGTGATTCAAACTTTTAATAGGGAAGTGGTTAAATGATGTTTATTCACTTTTTTTTCCCACTTTTTTTGCAGTGTTATAGCTCCCATAGGGACCTATAACACTGCACACACTGATCTTTATCATTGATCACTGGTTTCTCACAAGAAACCAGTGATCGATGATTCTGCCACATGACTGCTCATGCCTGGATCTCAGGCACTGAGCAGTCATTCGGCGATCGGACAGCGAGGAGGCAGGTAGGGGCCCTCCCGCTGTCCTGTAAGCTGTTCGGGATGCCGCGATTTCGCCGCGGCTATCCCGAACAGCCCACTGAGCTAGCCGGCATGCTTTCGGTTTTGAACGCCGCGTCTAAAGGGTTAATAGCGCGCGTCACAGCGATCAATGCCGCGCGCTATTAGCCACGGGTCCCAGCTGTTGTTAGAGGCCGGGCCCGACCCGCTATGATGCGGGGCCACGCCGTGGCCCCGCGTTATAGATTGGGAATGGACACATGACGTTCCAGTACGTCATGTGTCCTTAAGGGGTTAAACAGTGAGAAACAGAATAACACCAACAAAAAAGCCAGAAAAACATGTTTTAAATAGGTTGTGAATTTATTTGCATTTTACTCAGTGAAATAAGCATTTTATCAATCAGCAAGAGGTTAATTGACAAACTTCAGATGGGCCTGTACTTGTGCTCTCTTGAGCAGGAGGACCATGCAGGCGCTGCAGGATTTTAGTTCTTCATGGCATAGTGTGTTCCTAACTGTTGGTGTCTATAGTCCCAGCTGCCTTGAGATCACTGACAAGATCCTCCTGTGTAGTTCTGAGCTGATTCCTCTCCGTTCTCATGATCATTGAAACTCCACGAGGTAAGAATAATGATGAATAATCACACCCACTGTTGTAAACTTCTCACTTCAAGCTGCTTGCTGATGGCCTTTTAGCCCATTCCAGTCTTGTGTAGGTCTACAATCTTGCCCCTGACATCCTTGGACAGCTCTTTGGTCTTGGTCATGGTAATAGTTTGGAATCTAATTGATTGCTTCTGTGGACAGGTGTCTTTTATATCGGTAACAAGCTGAGATTAGGAGCACTCCTTTTAAAGGGTTACTCCACTGCCCCAGCATTCGGAACATTTTGTTCCAAAGGCTGGGTGCGGGCTGCGGGGTCATGACATCACTCCACGGATGTATTTTGTTTTTTATTCTTACACTGTGTGAACATATTACACCAAATATAAACACTAACACCAAAAATGACTATAAAGTATATGAATCTTTATTAATCCAAATACAAAAATAGATAAAAAAAAAAAAAACATATAATAGATACATCAATTGGCACTTAAACATGATCACAACTGGGAATACAGTACTGGTAAAGACGGTAACATGCAGGGCTGAGTTCCTGCACTTTTTCCACAGCAGGAACATTCTTCCCATTAGCAGGAGTCCTGCAGGACCAGCCCTTGAGTGGAAATCTTGGGTGAGTACCATCACTTTTTTTCCCAGGACTTGACCCCTGGTAACATGAATATAGCAACACGGGGGTCTAAAATTATATTATATGACAAAGCATCCAATCTAAAGAGGCATAGTAATCAAATCACTGTGCACTGTATTAGGGTTTGATTTGACTACTATGACTCTTTAAATTGGATGCTTTGTCATATAATATATTTCTTTTCCATCTTGATATTTTTATTAAGTAGAAAAATTGACATTTCAACACCAATTATCAATCACAATTGAATATATTTTAACCCACTATCTCCCTTACGCTTGGCACAGGGGAAAAAAAATAAAAATAATATAATTTTAGGCCCCCATGTTGCTATATTCTTGTTTCCTGAATTTACCAGTACTGTATTCACAGTTGTTTTCTATCTTTAAGCGACAATTGATGTATCTATTATATGTTTTTTTAATCTATTTTCGTATTTGGATTAATAAGGATTAATATACTTTATTGTAATTTTTTATGTTAGTGTTTATATTTGGTTTAATTTAATAATCTCAGCATACTTCTGCGGGTGTTGGTTTGTAAGCATAGTATCCTACTTTAATCTTTTTGGTGTTTACTATGCGGACATATCCTAAAAGTGCAGAATAGGGACTTGAATGTTAAAATCATTTTTCATTGTGCACTTTTCCATTTTCCAGAGCATCGTGACACACCGGTTGTTTGTTATTAGCCTATGGTTGTTGACACATAGCTGTGCATTGTGTAATGGGACAGCACATGCTGCTTGATAAAATGGCACATTGTGGTCGCTAAGATTTAGAGGAAGTGTTTTGCACCTTCATACCTTAGACCTTATATTAACTCTAATTTAACCCTTATTTGGCCAAGCTGTCCTATCCTTTAAATGCCTTGAAATGTTATAGCCAGAATCAACTTATTTGTTATGCGGCCTAACATCTACGTGTCAAATTGACTGCACTAAAATGTATTTGCTGAAAATTGCCATATTTTTAGTTTATTAAACTATAACAAAGTTTGCAATGTTTCATTACTACAGGAGCCGGTTTGTAGTCACGTGGATTAGTGCCTAGAAATTACTATTATTGAAAGGTGCATGGATGACGAAGGTAAGTATGATTCATCCACAACCCTATAGTTTTATTCAATATTCTAAACCTGATGGACGTAAGACATTGTTTACAGCTGTAACAACAGGATTATATCGAATTACATTGTAGTGGTGCTCCTTGACTCATTCTGATGCCAGTCATTCCATAATGGGTGTCTGTGTAAAAGTGTATTCATTCTGACACTGGCCATAAGAATTCTATTCACACTTCTCATCTGCAGAATAATCATTATTTACACCAACAAGCAATATTTTATATGGTAATTTGTTATAGAACAAAGTATGGTTGCAGGCTAAAGTCTCCATAAACTGCAATAACCTCCAGCATAGTTCCCAACTGTAATATATTTTATAGAGGCTGTAAACAATATTTGAGGCCTTAACCTTTAACCCCTTAAGGACACAGAAAATTTTGGCCTTGAGGACACAGAAAATAATTTTTTTTTTTTTTTCATCCACGTAGCCATATGAAGGCTTGTTTTTTTTTTGGTGACCAATTGTGCTTTGTAATGACATGTTCCATTTTGCCAAAAAATGTACAGCACAACGAAAAAATTATTTTTGACAGAAAAAAACCCACATTAATTTGCAACTTTTTTGAGGGGTTTGTTTTCACGCAGTTCACTTCATGGTAAGGCTGGCATTTTATCTTTAGTCTTTGGGTCATTATGACTAAAACAATACAAATGGTTCCATTCTTTGCGATTATTCCATTGTTTTTAAAAGAAGTCAAACTTCTTTTAAAAGCAAGAGAATGTTATAAAAAAAAGTATGTTTAAAATTGTCCTGACCCCCTAAAATTGTCCTGACACCCTGTATTGTCTGCTGACCCCCATAATTGTCCTGACTTTTTTTTCTGGGAATGTGGTGTGACTTAAAAATCTGCATTTTTGGACTATATATTTTTTTCCATACGAAAAGAATGTTCAGCCAGCACTGCTAGTTTAACCACTTAAGGACGCAGCCGTTTTTCACCTTAAAGGGGTATTCCGCCCCTAGACATTTTATCCCCTATCCAAAGGATAGGGGATAAGATGTCAGATCGCCGCGGTCCCGCTGCTGGGGACCCCCGGGATCCCCGCTGCCGCGCCACGCTATCATTACAGCACAGAGCGAGTTCGCTCTGTGCGTAATGACGGGTGATACAGGGGACGGAGCCGCGTGACGTCATGGCGCCGCCCCTCGTGACATCACGGCCCATCCCCTTAATGCAAGTCTATGGGAGGGGGCATGACGACCGCCACGCCCCCTCCCATAGACTTGTATTGAAAGGGGCGGGCCGGGACATCACGAGGGGCGGAGCCGTGACATAACGATGCTCCGGCCCCTTTACCGCCCATCATTACGTGCAGAGCGAACTCGCTCTGTGCTGTAATGATAGCGCGGTGCCGCAGCGGGGATCCCAGGGGTCCCCAGCAGCGGGACCGCGGCGATCTGACATCTTATCCCCTATCCTTTGGATAGGGGATAAAATGTCTAGGGGCGGAATACCCCTTTAAGGACTGAGCCCTATTTCGCAATTCTGACCACCGTCACTTTACGAATTAATAACGCAAAAACGCTTTTACCGAATATTCTGATTCTGAGAATGTTTTTTCGTGACATATTCTTCTTTATTTTGGTGGTAAATTTTCGGCGTTAATTGCATCCTTTTTTGGTGAAAAATCCCAAAATTTCATGAAAATTTAGAAAATGTAGCATTTTTCTAACTTTGAAGCTCTCTACTTGTAAGGAAAATGGATATTCCAAATAAATTTAATTTTTCTTCACAAATACAATATGTCCACTTTATGTTGGCATCATAAAATGAACATATTTTTGCTTTTTGAAAAAATTAGAGGGCTTCAAAGTAGAGCAGCAATTTTCAAAAAAGTCATGAAAATTGCTAAATCTGAAGGGACAGATGTTACAGAACTACAACTCCCAGTCGAAGCATGCTGAGAGTTGTAGTTTGGCAACATCTGGAGGGCTACCATTTGGGCACCACTGTAACAGTGGTCTCCAAACTGTGACCCTCCAGATGTTGCAAAACTACAACTCCCAGCATGCCCTGTCCTGTGCTGCCATTGGTCAGAACTCGCAGCTTTACGACCTCACTCCTATCCCTTAGGCTGATCGGGGCTGTTGCTGACAGCTCCGATCAGCCCTATTTTCCGGGTGATCACCAGAGACCCGATCAGCCCGGAATTGGAGAAAATCGCATGTCTGAATTTACATGCGATTTTCCCTGATCGCCGACATGGGGGGGGGGTCACAAGGAGTGCCTGCTGAATGATTTCAGCAGGCATCCGGCTCCGGTCCCCAACCGGCTAGCGTATGGATACGCCCTCGGTCCTAAAGGACTCGGAATGCAGGGCGTATCCATACGCCCTGTGTCCTGAAGAGGTTAAGGTGCTCCACACCTAGGACGATCAAACAGTACACACTTGTAGTGCAGAAAATACCTTGAGTGGTGTTCTATTATGCATGCAATAGCATCAGATAATGTCAGAGATATAATGAAGCTGATAGCACTCTTCCATAAGGCAAAACTTTCTTTATTGCAAAAACAGTCTGGTTAGGGATGCAGCATGGCCGACGGGCCATTTCACGCCACACAGGGAGCTTAGTCGTGACCTCTGGCATTAGTGTTTACCCCTCCCCTTATATGCAACTAAATCAGACTGATGTGCAAATGCGGATGGTTTTACATCGGCAAGACAATAAGATCTCTCCATACATGAATACTGGAGCACTTCCGATCATTACAAACAGGATAAGGATGTCCGCGGGTGATGGAACTCATTAATAAAGTCCACAATAATAGAAACATACAAAAGAAACACAGGGTGCACTCCCCTGGGTGGAATCTGTGGTGAATCCGGGCTAGTGGAAAGACTCGATCAAAACACAATTATCTGAGTGCGTTGTAAAAATAGAGGCCCAACACTCAGAACGCTTGAATCAAATTCCTGTGGCGGCGGCTGCTGCGGCTCCCTGCGTCCCAGCACACAATAAAGGTTCAGAAGATTCCAAGAAAAAGGAGATAGATTTTGCTGCCACCAGACATAGACTTGAATACTAGGTAAGTAGATTTTATTGCACATATAGGATCCATGCAACGCGTTTCAAAGCCACTCCAGCTTTTTCGTCAGGCGCGGTAACACACTGTTAACAAACCATAAAAATTTAAGTACCTTATTTACAAATCAAACAGAAAACATACATATATAAACACTATAAAAACTATAAAAACCATCTGTATCAAATTCTAAATATCCGTTTTTTCAATAATTTCATTTAAACCTGCCAGAAATAAAAACTACAGTATCAGCCTCTGGAATCTATTGGGATCCGTGCTTGGGATAGTTTCAATCACTAGTACAGATAGGGCTGATGTCCGGTATTAACCTTTTAGATGCAGAGTCTAAACCCGGAGAAAATGCTGCCAGTAGGCTCAGTGGAACTGTTTGGGACTTCCGCTGTGAAATTGCGGCGTCCCAAACAGCTGGGAGGACAGCGGGAGGTGCCTTACCTTGCTCCTCGCTGTCCGATCATCGGTCCATTGCTGCAAGCCTGAGATCCAGGCTGGAGCAATCGAGCACAGATTACACTGATCAATGCTATGCTGTGGCATAGCATTGTTCAGTGTATGCAATCAAAGGATTGTATGTAATAGTCCCCTATGAGGGCTAAATAGTGTAAAACAAGTTTTACAAAAAGTGAATAAATTTAGCCCCTTCCTGAAAAAAAGTTTGAATCACCCACCCCCCACATTTAAAAAAAAAAATATGTGAACCAAAATAAAAAAAAAATAAAAACATATGTGATATTGCCCCGTGCATAAATTTCTGAACTATAAAAATATAATGTTAATATTTAGGTGCAAAATTGAAAGTGTTCAGATTTTTTGCAGATGAGGTAGAAAATATGAAGGTTCAGAAATGAAAAAACCTGTCGTCCTTGAGGGGTTTAATTTTCCATCTAGAGACCCAAATGAGGACTTGTTATTTGCACCACCAATTGTACTTTGCAAGAACAAGTTTACCACCAAAGCTACGGTGAAAAAAATTATTTTGGGGGCAAAACAGAAAGAAAAAAAAACGCTGCCATTTTGCTAATTGTCGAGGCTTCTGTGTTTATTTTTATTCTGTACGTCTATATGAATAAAATGATACCCATTTTATATATGTTTTGTTTTATTTGACTTCTTTTAAAATATTATAACTTTTTGTATGAAAATTAGTAAGCTTTTTATGGTGACCTGGCACATCCTCTTTATTTACTTTTTGTGCATTTTTAGGAAGTTGTGCCGTGGCAAGGGATGTACAATCACGGAGGCTGGAATTTGAAGAGGAATAGACCTCTGTAGTATCCCCCGTTGAATCAATAGATTGTAATGTGTCCTCTGACGTGTTCTTTTAAGATGCTTATGGTGGTATTCAAATTTGAAAAACAATCTCGCATCGTTTCTTTGCTTCGTCCATCCTGTGTTTTTTTTAAGTATTGTTTTTGGAGTAGAACTTCTGTTGGTGGGCTGTCTTTACACACTGCATGTGTGCATATCAAAGAAAAGCAAAATTATCAGCAGTCAAAGGAAAGCAAAATTATGAACCAATGGAGAGTTGAACACCAGAACACACCAAAAATCAACCTTGGAGGTTAGCACAAACCATGTGCTTGCCAACAGTACCCTGACAAAATCCTCAGAGGCATTGGGGGAGATTTATCAAAACTTGCGCAAAAGGAAAAGTTGACCAGTTGCCCATAACAACCAATCAGGGTGCTTATTTTATTTTTTCATTTTTCAGAGGCCTTTTAAAAAATGAAAGAAGTGATCTGATTGGTTGCCATGGGCAACATGTCAACTTTTTCTCTGCACAGGTTCTGATAAATCTCCCCCAATGGCTCTGAAGATTTTGTCAGGGTACTGTTGGCAAGGACATGGTTTGTGCTACCCTTCAAGGATATGCCTGCCTAGACCATCTCTATCCCACTGCTAAACTGGCCATGCTGGACATTAGGTAGCATAGATTCCCCACATTAGGTAGCATAGTTTCCCCATATTAGGTAGCAGTTTCCTCACATTAGGTAGCATAGATTCCCCACATTAGATAGCATAGCCCTCCCCCAACACAAAGACACACACACACACTTACCTGGCCTGCACAGTGCTTCTACTCTTTGTCAGTGGCCTGACGAGTGATGTCACTTATGTCCTCCTGCACGGGTCTGTGGAGGGACGTCATTTGCGCAACATCCCTCGTCGGCCGGCTGCAGACTCACTGTCTAAAGTGCCCGCTGCGCTATTATGTGACACGGCTGCTTTAGAACAATGAGCAGCGGCGGCGCAGTGAAAGGGCAGTGGGCACCCTTACACGCTGGACCCCTGTGCAGCTGAACCGGCTGCACAGGCGATATGTCCGCCCCTGGCCTTAGGGTGTGTTCACACTTGCAGATTTTTGCTGCAGATTTTGCTGCCCATTGAATTCAATAGGCAGTAAAAATCTGCAGAAGTAAATCTGCAGCGGATCTGCAGCAAAAATACCAACGTGTGAACATACCCTTGGGGTGATTTAAGCTGCTGTTTCATGTAATTGACTGACATGGAATTGTAGAATTGTCTATATTCAGGTTATCTAGAATGATATAAAAAAGACAGAATTTGCTATGTCCATTACAACATGCACCTTATGTGAGGAATAGAGGCATCATATGTATACCTATCTATACAGTTTGTGTCATGATATTAATTGTCACATGGGTATTTTAATTAGCTGTTGTGCTGTTTGTGTCATATTACGAATTGATAGGATAAATTAATGTTTGACGGCATATGGCTGCGCACCTGTTTTATGTTATTAATAGCTTCACTATTGATGAAGCTATTGCTAAGCTGTTATTAAGAGAAACATATTTAATGAACTTGATGTCTAATTATGAAAACTGCAAAATGGTGGACCTATTGAATAAATGATGGTCATTCAAAGTCATACACCTGTAATGGAGTACATTATACATAGACGTATGTTTGTGGATCAGGGTTCATGTGACTGCTGGGAAGTAGAGTCATGTTCATTCAACTAGACTCAGAGAAGAGGTTTGTATTGTCCTGTGGTTATATAGTACAGTATCTTGCTTATGGGTCAGGATTGTAATCTAGAGTGCTGTGAAAATGTAACATATATATATATATATATATATATATATATATATATATATTGTCCAGAGTAGGAGCAAAATCCAAAGCAAACCTATCCAGTTCTAGACTGTTCCTGACATGGACAGAGGTTTCAGCAGAGAGCACTGTGGTCAGATGGAAAATAAATTAAAAAAGAAAAGAACTTCCTGTAGAGCATACAGCAGCTGATAAGTACTGCAAGGATTGAGATTTT